>NC_056429.1:23980577-25180577 GCF_018296145.1 Oncorhynchus tshawytscha | reverse complement strand
GGTACAGGAGGAACCTGACAGCTGTTACAGGAAGAAACCCTTCATTTATTTAATTGTTACACATGCATGGATGTTTGTACGGAATTCACTTTGCAAACAGCAGACAACCTAATTGATAGTTGAAGGGTATGCGCAAATAGCATCATTAGCGATGATCAATACCAAGAGCCAATGCCAGGTCATTGGTGAGAATGAAGAGCTATGGGATGACTCTGAGGTATGGTATATTGTCTCCAAGATGATACAAGCTCAAATGGGAAACTTTCATCCACAATACTAGTTTCGCTCATAAAATCAAAATGTATAAATTGAGACAATTCAGTCAAACAGTCGCATAACAGACTTGACAGTTAATAAGGGTTGACATTTCTTTGATAGTCAAATACGATTAGATTCATGTAATGGCTCACATGTGTGGACCAGACAGACTATGACCCTGGAATAGTTCAAATCAAATCACTTTCACTTCTGGTGGTGCTCTACTACTGATAACCCCCACCCACCCCCCCAAAAATGAAAACATTTCCACAAGATTTAAGCCCCTACATCATTCTAATCTCACCAAGGCTCATCCTCACAGTTCACCCTCTACTGGCCTGACATATCTGCTTTGTTGTGGAGGAAAGTCAAATATAAAGAGAGTGTGTCCTCCACCTGTTGCCTATCCACTGTGGTATTCCCTGGTCTCCCTATGCCTCAGGGCTCCTGCATTGGCTCACTATCCAGTAGACTGCTTTTAGTCTGGCCCTTTGAACGGACTCGTGTGCTATACTGAGCTGCGGTGACATGAATACCAAAAATGTTGACACCTTTCAAGTGAGTTACCTGAACGTTAATAGGCCAGTAGCTGTAGCAGAAAGTGACAAATAAGGACATTTATCACACATTGCTTTACACATGATCACAGACTGATTGCTTTGTGCTAATGTACATTTATTGCTCAAATGGAAACAATAAAAATTGCTGCCATGTCTTGCTTTAGTGTGCCATTCAGAACAACACTTCAACAGAGGGGTCAAAGGATGCAAATGGCATCCAGTTAACATTTTCCAAATTCATTTCAGGCAGCAATTTATTGCTTCATGGTAATTTGCAAAGTGAATTCCGTGCATTTCTCTGCAGAAGCCTACATGGTTCAGATTCACTTTCCCCCCCTATGTAAGGAGGATAATACACCAAGGACATAATACATTAGAAGTAACTGACTGAATAAGTAAATGGATGAAGTTTCTCTTGCATTGTTTATAGAGCAGGACTTTGCTCTGGACGTGAGATGCATGTTAGTTTTTCTAATCCTAAAAAACCACAACATTCAATATAGGGCATTTTTATTAAAATTGAGTAAAACATTTCAATTACAAACCATAATAAAGTGACTTTGCATAATAATAGTCACTATTCAATACAGATGAATGGGAGATAATTATTAATTTTTTCCATTCATCATGTGTTGGTAAGAGAAGTCGTGAACAACATCCTATAACTGAATAACCCACCAGAAATAAGCTTAACGTTGGATCATGTGTAAGTGTATGGAATACACATAATGGAAGACAATTATGACAAGAGGTAAATCAGAACAATTATAGATAATGACAGACAAAAGGGAGGCAAATGTACACATAAATAGCAAGAGAAAGAGGATTTGTATATAGACTATTTATAAAATGATTCTGGAAAATAAATGTAGTGTAATGCAACATCATCCCCTTAGACCCTCCTGAAAAACATACCCACTTTACAACATAAAACAATCACTTACAAAACAGCAAACAGTAGCTTCTGTTCCCCTAATCCTGATCATTTATATCATCAAAAAGTAAAAACATTTCAAGAGCTTTATAAAAGCTGGAAACTATAGTAAGTGAAGCCAACAGGCGTGTTCCCCAAAAAAACAAAGTAACACGTTTATTGGCTTATCATTCATTGAATTATATCCCTCCACGACAAAAATACAGAAAATATGTCAGTAAATATCGTACCTATACATGTTAATCAAATGTTCCCAACTGTCTAAGACATGAGGTCAACTTGTAACATTGTAAGTAAACACTAAATACAAGAGTATCCATCTTTCATTTTCCAAGTCAGACATTATCTGAATGAACTTGCGTTCATTAAACAATTACAGGATGTGCCAATCTGCAGTAACATTGCCGAGAGGTGAGCTAATTGAATTACAGTGAGTGGTGCACCATTCAGAACAGCTTGCCGTGTTTCTCTCCTCTAAGTGTCAATCAGAACAGGTGGGATGTGGAGCGACTGAACGTGTGGTACTTCCTCTCAAACATGGACGGCAGGTTGACCATGGAGGGAGAGTGCATCGCCTGGAGGGAACAGAACAGGGACATTAATTAAATTAGGAAATTGATTGCGTTCCAAAACAGAAACGACCCCTCGAGTGTTAGTTTAAGGACAATGAGTTACACTGAAGGGTTAGAGATGAGCAAATGCTCAAGTGAGCACTTAAGTCATTCAACATGAGGGCTTTCTGATCACATGTACACGCTGGGACTCCTGGTGGACCTTTAAAAGCCACGGCACAAAGATGGATTGTCATGTGGTCCGCAAAAGCAATCTCGTGGGAAGTGCATTGTGAAGGATACAAGGTCGTTTTATATGGAAGTCTCATTTAATTACTTTTACATTCAGCTTTCCCCAGTGCCAGTCTGCCTTCCTAGCCTAATGTTGGCATTGAACTAATCGAGCGAGTGATGCCAATACAATATTACTATACTCCCACCAACTTCCAAAAACCATTCAACATTTTGCCATGTTGTAAAGATGTAGTTTCCTCTCTGTCCCTGTGCTGCTCATTACTGTGGATGAATCAGATCTATTCAAAAGGAACCTTGATTATATGTTACCGGGGCAACTTGGGGAGGCCAACATGAAAGGTGCTGCTGCATAAAAGCAGGGTGATTTCTGGTGAACCACAAGGTCTGGCTGGTTAAAATGCATACATATTTCACCCTCATTAAGAGTCTACCCTATGGAGACCGGAGTGTTAACGAACGTAGGACTCTAAACAGGTGTGCGTCATGTATCCTCCTTCAGTAAAGCTGTGGCCGGCTAAAGCCAGAGTGAGAGTAAAGGCCAGCCTGAAAAGCAACCCAATTTATGCACCAGCACCTTCTCACCGTTTGCTTGTTGATATAACCACCATAACACATTCTCACTTTGACAGGGCCCAGTCAGGTTAATGAGATTTGAGGTGACATTACGGTTTAAATTTGAGGGCGTAGGATCAATAGCAGTGGCACAGCGAGGACATACAGAACAAGAGAGTCAGGACACACATGAAGCCACTGTTTCACAAATTCCCAGTGACAGATTGTCAAAAGGCCTGGAGTGTCCATCAAAACACTAAAGCATAGTGCTGCACACAATGTTGGATTTATTTAATTTGTGGGAGAAAAATGTAAATCACTGTCACCACAACACATTTGTTTTAGAAGCCATAGATCATAACCAAATAATCCGCTGCTGTAAGACACTCCTCCCTATTCCAAAATGAATTGAGAGGGCTTATGTAAAAGCTAGAAGAGAGCATCGGCCCGGCACTGCAAGCTGATGTTAGTGGAGCTGAGTGAGTGAGGTGTGCAGCAGATAAGAGACAAGAGGAGGGAGCCCACAGAGAGCCAGAGAGAGAGAGCCACCATAGCCCAGGAATGAGGAGTTAGTCAGTGAGAGAGCCACCACCTATCCCAGTGAGTTAAAAGGGGTATTAAACCCAGCATGGTGATGCTCACGTCAGTCAGCCGCCTATAGGAGGGTCTCTTTGCGGGGCCTCAAGCAGCCTGCCTTGTGGGGGTCAGAGGGGACCAGCAGGTCCCTGCAGGCCCCAGGGGGAAGCCTCCCTTTGGACGGGACCCTCCAGGTAGGGGGGCCGGCAGAGTAAGGGGGCCTGGTGGGGGTGGGTTGGGGCTTAAGTGGGGTCTCCTCAGGGCAGGTTGGACTAGGGGTTGGGTCTGGGGTATGAATACAGACAGGAACACGGAGGCGGGGACAGGGTGGGTGGTCCAGGGAGTTAGAGCGCTGCACCACAGCAGCAGCTGTAGAACCACTGAGGTTGAATGTTGAGGTGGAGCGGGCCATCTACAGTCACAGAGCAAAGCATGGGGGAGAGTCACAGACCATGGGAGAGACCCTGTCAACTCATAGGTCAGACTCTGCATGTCACACTACTGCATCAAGACGCACTTGAAATCCCTTTTTAATAGCAAAGTTTGAGTGCAGTACCTTACTTCAAATATTTAGTATTGTATGACTCATCTTTTCCACTCTAATAAAAGGAAGTACAGAAAAGGTCAGAAAAAGACTGAGATAAAATAAAACCTGTCATCAATACTGACGCAGTTAGAAGAACTGGAAATAAATAGCCAAACTGAATAAAAAAGGAGAAAAGTTCAAAACAGTCATGTGTCATCATTAATTGAAAAACTGAAGCTGTTCCTTCAAAAAGAATATGGCTTGCACTGGCAGAACAATTTCACCATTAGACGTCAACAATCACCTAATTACGCAACCCTTTCAGGACTATGCTTTGGAGAGCACTGCAAATTGATTTTCTGAGAAAAACAGGGTACATGGTGCAATTACAGTACCCATCTCAAAATCATAAAATGACTCAAGATTCTTCTGCCATTGCTCTTTTATCTTGCACTATGCCCCTTTAGCCTCGACTTGATTAGACAAACCTTGTTCACTGCCTGGACCTTTGAAGTAGACGGGTGGGTGGGTGGATGGATGAACTTACTGACAGGGTGGCACTGCTTCCAACATGGATCATGTTCTCTGAGCTGGGGCCAGGGCTCTTGTCGTCAGAGGTGCTGTTGGCCATGAAGGCTCTCTGGATTACCCGTTTGGGTGTTTTGGTGAAGGAAAATGCTCTCGTTACCTGGGGGTTAAACAGTCACAAACACTCATCGACGGGGCTGCAGTGGAGCAGGTTGAGAGCGTCAGGTTCCTTGGTGTCCACATCACCAGCAAACTAACATGGTCCAAGCACACCATGACAGTCGTGAAGAGGGCACGACAAAACCTATTCTCAGGAGACTGAAAATATTTGGTATGGTTCCTCAGATCCTTAAAAGGATTTAAGGAAGGCCCTAAAAATTGTCAATGATTCTAGCCACCCTAGTCATCTCTCTGCTACCACACGGCAAGCGGTACCAGAGCACCAATTCTAGGTCCAAGAGGCTTCTAAACAGCTTCTACCCCCAAGCCATAAGACCCCTGAACCCCCCCGTTATAATCTATGCATAGTCACTTTAATTAACTCTACCTACATGTACACACTACCTCAACTGACCGGTGCCCCCGCACATTGACTCTGTACCGGCACCCCCCTGTATATATATTGCTATTTTTTTACTGCTTTAATTACTTGTTACTTTAATCTCTTATTCTTATCTGTATTTTATTTTTAACTTCACTGTCTTTTAGGGGCTCGTAAGTAAGCATTCACTGTAAGGTCTACACCGGTTGTATTCGGCGCATGTGACTAATGAAATTTGATTTGATTTTGAAAATAGCTCTGTTTAACAGTCAGCTTGTCCAATATCCAACATGTGCTTGTGTGGAATACAGGAGAGAGATGGTCTAATTCAGAGCCCATTTTACCTTCTTTGAAGTTTTCTTGATGACTCTAGAGGCTTTACTCAGCGTGCTGTCCATATCCTTTGTGCTCACTTGGACAGAGTCAGGCTCAGTGCACTGAATTAGATCTTCCTGTTTAAAATAGAAACAAGTATAAATACATTTCCAGACCATTCTGCTTCACTGTCAAAATGCATAGAGTGAGAAACTGTTGTCTGTTTTTACATGCAGCTGGAGCTCACTGGTTGGTATTCAGGGTGCGGAGAGAGCCAGTGAATCAATTAAGATAGCAAGGCCAGCCTGTAGTAGAGGTTTACATCGCCACCTAGTGGACAGTTCACTCCTGACAGCTGGGACTGGCTGGGCTCACCTCCGAAGCTTATTACGCCTGTTTTTAATTATGATGGGAAATACACGTCTGTCTCCGGGCAGCCAATTACTAGTTAGCTTCCTCATTCAAGCTCAAATACTACATCAGTGAAAAGACCTGTGGAGAGATAAAACAACCCATCTATGTCTTTAGTGTTAGTTCTAGTACAATTCCACTTCTAATTACATTAATCTGTCTTCCAGTTTAACCACAGAGGACAATCTAATAGGATTGAAATGACCAAAAAGGCCACTCACGCAACGTGATATGTAAGTGTACTAAAACTGGCCAAAATAATTGCATTTGTGTCCTCATCAACCTCTAAAAGAGTCCATACACCATGTTCTGCATGAGGACACCAGACCAGTGAGGGATGCCTTGGTCGCTTCAGCCTGTCTGGCTGTGTTAATGAGAGGAGCAGATAGACAGGCAACATGTGTTGCAACATGTGTTCTCAGGAGGAGCCCTCCAACCCAACCCGATGAGCCTATAGCGGCTTAGTGGACCACTGTGTCACTCTGCCTCTCTCACCGCGTCAGCCTTACAGATGGTGTTGGCTACATGGCGACAGAGCATCTTTAGCCAGGTTGACTTCACCGTATCCTCAGTGGTCAGCTGGAAGCTGAAGAGAAGATTCTCCTGTTCCGTGGGCGGGTGCACCACCAGGGCAAAGGCATTACGGCAATCTAAGAGAGAGAAAAGGAGAAATTAGCGAGGTTTGGACCACTCAAAATTGTCAATAGTCTAGCTGGTAAAACATGCATCCCATTTCTCTTTAAGATGCATAGAGAGCCATCTCTGGTGTATCAACATACACTGGTTGTAATTATAGTACATATTGACAGTGAAATTAAACCTAGCAGCTCCATTACAAGGCCAAACAAGCGGAGTCACTGCTAGTGGGAGAGAGGAGAGATGTTTGCTTGATTATGTCTGGGCTGCCATTTCAGTCCGTGTTGACTCCAAATATTAGGCTATCCAGTATGCTTATGAATAACATTTCCCGATACAGGGAAAACAGAATGGAGCAATATACCTGCTCAGGGAATGTGTATCGACCCAAAAGAAGCAAACAAGGAGTGGTCATGTTTCTTAGTAATGGATGTTAAACACTGAGGTAGGTAGGTAAGCAGGCCATCAGACTGCTGAACAGCTAACCCTAGCCGTCTCCCTACAGATCTGCACCTTAGAGACTATTTCCACCTCATTATCGGCACCTTAAATTATTTGCATTCCCTACCCACACATCCAATCCTTACACAAACACACGCACTCAGAACTCACACACACACACACAAAACTCTGCTGTTCTATTATATACACTATGTATTCCACAGCGTGACCAAGACACTACCTACTTTATATTTCTAAACAGTGTAATACAGTCCATTATTACTATGTTTACAACCTCTCATTTTTGACTTTACTTTTATTATTACTGTCTGATGTACTGCATTGAGGGAGCTAGCACATAGCATTTCTTCACACCTTTAATCCCTGCTGTAAACTGTGTATGTGACTAACATTTGAATTTATAGGTTTTGATAGGTAGGTAGGTAGGTAGGTAGGTAGGTAGGTAGGTAGGTAGGTAGGTAGGTAGGTAGGGAACATGCCAGGGTCTGGGGCTCACTCACCCTCTGTATCCTGCAGGTCCAGGACCCTCCTGATCTGGGACAGAGGCATGAGGGTGATGTGTTTGAGTTGGGCTGCAGGTCGCGTCTGGCCCAGAGGACTCCTGAATGTGCTGATCACCTTATGTCTCTTCCGGGCAATCTGCAAATACAGACACAGTTGAAGTATGGAAGCCTCCATCCCTACCTAAACTCTCTCTCCAGTGAAGTGAAGTGAAGTGAAGTGAAGTGAAGTGAAGTGAAGTGAAGTGAAGTGAAGTGAAGTATGTATGTATGTATGTATGTATGTATGTATGTATGTATGTATGTATGTATGGTTAAGCTGTGACAAATCGATAGGGCCTTTTATAAAAGGTAAACGGTCCAAGTCATTAGCATGTGTTTAACTGGCCTGTGTGGGGGCTGAGGCAGGGGTTGGGTCTGTCCCATGAAGGCATTGTGATATCTATTGGGGATAGGGGAGATCTGAATACAGAGGAGCTAATCAATGAATAATTGAAGAGTGCAGCCCCTGCTCTCCCCATGCTCATTACCAGGCTGCTCTGACACTCCTGAATCAGGCCGCCTCGCCCACACCCATTCTGGGTTTGATTGCTAACCCCCATTCTAATGCAACACTTCACTAATTAGGAGCCAGATAAGAAGCTGTGTCAGCAACGATAGATTGCACACCCATAAATAATCAGCCAGTGGGGCTCTTTGCTACTGAATTTGCATTTTCTTAGCATCTCAAGTCCCAAAGATTTCATAATGTGGGGGGGGAATAGAGGACGGGCAAGATTTTCTCAAATGAGCAATGGCATTGACTTGGGAGGGCATTTTGGGTGTATTGTAAAGTTCTAACATCTAAAGCCATGTCTGGGCCATCACTAGTCAATACAGTGAAATGTTGACCAGGGTTCAAATATTCAGCATATCATTGAGCCTGGCTGGAGTGTCAGATGAGCAGGTTTTCAATGTTGGTATTACTTCATTGATGTTGGCGTTACCTCAAGACAGTCATTGAAGAGAAAGAGTGTGACGTGCTCGCCTCGGTCACAGGGTTTGTCTCCCAGGGCGATGGTCTCCACCCTGTGGACCAGGCTGCGGTGGGACGAGAGCAGGTTGGCCTGAGGAGGAGAGAGAGAGTGAGCGAGAAGACGGGATGAATATCACACAACCAAAAAGACATCCAGCAACCATTCGTGAATAAACAAAAAAATAAACAAGGAAACACGGTCACCAGAGAGAGCTTCATGATTCAATCGCAGGCCTCATTTAAAGCGGCATATTTGGTATTAATGGGTCTAACTCCACAGATTGGTAATTTCACTGCACGGCTGATGGAGGAATTTCCATTTCCAGTCCCATTATTCCTTTAAAACCCTATCATCAAACTATGTTTATTCATTTGGATGCTCTACTTATCCAAATCAAGATAAATAGAGCTATACTCACAGCCCAGAGCCAAAGGTATACTAATTCACTCCCTCTAGTCCCAACTCATCTCCACTATTTTCACCTGAAAAGAGGACTTCGGTTCACACATACACACAGCTCTACACAAATTCTCTCCACACACACATTATCAAGTTGACTCCAGCACAATAATCCATGAATTACAAGCTATAAATGCACAGTGAACAGTACAAAAAATGCATCCTGTGGAAATTAGCTGAAATAAATAGGGATATTAGGGTGAACGCATAGGGAGAGGCCTGGCCGTTATGGTGCTGGAGCACAGCCATTAACGTATAGGGAGAGGCCTGGCCGTTATGTTGCTGAGGACAGCCATTAATGCATAGGGAGAGGCCTGGCCGTTATGTTGCTGAGGACAGCCATTAACGCCATTATGGGAGAGGCTTAGCCGTTATGTTGCTGAGGACAGCCATTAATGCATAGAGAGAGGCCTTGTCGTTATGTTGCTGAGGACAGCCATTAATGCATAGAGGCCTTGTCGTTATGGTGCTGAGGACAGCCATTAATGCATAGAGAGAGGCCTTGTCGTTATGGTGCTGAGGACAGCCATTAATGCATAGAGAGAGGCCTTGTTGTTATGTTGCTGAGGTCAGCCATTAATGCATAGAGAGGCCTTGTCGTTATGGTGCAGAGGACAGCCATTAATGCATAGAGAGGCCTTGTCGTTATGGTGCTGAGGACAGCCATTAATGCATAGAGAGAGGCCTTGTCGTTATGGTGCTGTGGACAGCCATTAATGCAGAGAGAGGCCTTGTCGTTATGGTGCTGAGGACTGCCATTAATGCCATTATGGGAGAGGCCTTGTCGTTATGGTGCTGAGGACAGTCATTAATGCCATTATGGGAGAGGCTTAGCCGTTATGGTGCTGGAGGACAGCCATTAACGGATTAGCGGCTCAACAAAGCGTGCCACATTCCGGTGAAGAAATGCACAAACAACTTACAGGGCAGCCGTCAACTTCATAGACGACATCAAAGATCTGCTTCTGTCCCTCTATTTTCCTCTTGTCCTCGTTTATGTGACTGGGGGGGGTCAAATAAATTCCGTTAGCCAACTGATGCTACAATCACTTTATGTAAATGCATGGCTAATGGATGAGGCTTTAACTTAATTACAACAAAATGCTTCATGCATGGCCGGTGGTGCACAGTTGACTCACGTCATAACTTCCTTGAGTGATTCGATTGCCTTCTCCAAAGTGATTTTGTCAGGGTTGTTACAGGCAGTGTGTTTCTTAATATCTGCAAGATAGATGGGTCAATGAACATTGACAAATATAATTGATAGAACAGTGAAAAAAGCCAAGGGCAAACAACTGATATGGCAGACAGATTTATAACACAACTGTGGATAAAGGCGAGGAGCATCTATCAGTATTTCCTGTGACATTTTAGTCGGAAATCAAGCGCTCTCTTCATATGCAGGTGAGGAGAATGCATAAAGTTAGTACTTCTATCATGCCACATATGTACCATGTTTCTCAAGATTTGGCTGTCAAGTGTGTGTGTGTGTGTGTGTGTGTAGTCTACCGTTGAGGAGAAGGGCGACGCTAGGCAGTCTCTGCACAGGGCGAATCAGCAGCTCCACCAGCGTCTGTCGTCCACACTCGGGCTTTGCCTGATTGATCTGGAGGCAAAAAAAAAAAAACACTGCTGTTAGAGCAGGAGGAGACCTGACAGACATGTTGCGGCTTACTTACACACACACAGGCAATCACTCACATCCACAACACAGACCGAGACATTTTCTTCAAGTTTACTGTACATAGAGACAAGCAATGAATGACCTTTAGCATGAGGCATATGGTAATTTCTAAACCTACACTCACGTGGATGTATACACAAAGGTACATCGTCTCAGAGGTCACATACCTTGAGGAAAGCATGGAACCTTGGCTTCTGCTTCTCACACCTCACTATGGTCTCCTTGCTCATCTCAAAGAAGTTGACGAATGGCGGGTAAGCCTTCACCAGGTCTTTAGACTGACAGACAGAGAAAGGAACTGAGTGAGAATGTCCAAAATGGCTCAATACAACATTCAGAACAAAGGCCTGCTATACTCACGTATTTGAGAATGATGTCCCCGACACTCTTGTCCTCAGACCAGTCCATGACCAGCTCCTCCAGATCGGCCTAACAAATCAACCCAATAAGCAGGGAGACACAGAGGGCATTTAGGTGACTTCACTGCAGATTAAACTCTTGTTCAGGTCATCTTGGGATATTTCAAGGAGAGAAGTGCCCACCTTTATCCTGGTGTGTACGTCGAAGATCTCTGGAATGCTGCCAAAGATGGTCTTGATTTCTTCCGGAGCCAAAATGGGTCCACCAACTTGGCCTTCCTTTTCCAGGGGGACTTTGAACAGCTAAAAGGAACAGACGTTTCAGGTGAGACTCAGACTTTGCCCTCTGTTCCCTTAATCAATACATACACCCTCAATACATACGGTACTCACTATTTCAGACTGAATAGTTCTATGAGAATGTATGTAAAAGTAGAAAGTCAAATCATTTTAGAGTGCAGGTAAGTATTAATTATAAGACCACCCTGCCTCCCCATCATCTTATCAAAGACATAGAAAACTCACAAACAGTGAAAGTAGGTCCCCTAATAAACTACAAGAAATGATTCCCATTAAAAAGTCCTGATCTAGCAATGCTCTATTCAGCTTTCCCTGTAAAAAGTATAATCAAAAGGCTCAGAATAGCCTGGAAATACCTTCTAATAAAAATACATTTCAACAAGCGCCCAACGTGTGAATCATAATGGGATAATTGGTATTCAAGCCCACTTCTTGGCAGGCCAGTTCATGGGCTGACTTCAGAGGGCAGTGGACATGGGGTCAGCAGTCAGTGTTAAAGACCATCCAATGTGAAGCCGGCCATCTGTCTCCTGGGCTGGCATGGTGCAGTGGGCGTGGTACAGAGAGAGGACACTACTGGTGACTGCATACGAGTGGGCATGGGTCAGGGTGAAAGAACAAGGTGATGTACGTGCAAAAGTAGAGTACACTACACCGATCAGGAAATATGGTAGTGAGGTTTGCTGAACACCTTTATTCTACTGGTATCATAGTAATGCTGTAGTGAACAGAGGGAGATGTGAGAACAGGAGCGATGAGACAAGGACAGGCCTGAGGTTTGGGTCGATGAGCAGCAAAGAGCTCTGCAGTGTGAGCCTGGCTGGCTGACAGTCCTGATGCGCACAATCCTATTAATTTTCTCCCCCACTGGTCACTGGACTCAGGCACCAGTGGGACAGCCTGATTAGGACCCTAGCAGCCCCGGTGGTGCTAAGTGAGCCCAACATCCACAGCAGCAGCGACAAACCTGCAAGACTGTGGTGAGAATATCCACATAGTTGCTCTCTGTCTGGTACAACTCCTTGGAGACCTGCCATCTAGCCGACTGCTTCAGGACAGCAGGTGTAGAGCTCTTCAAGGGCCGAGAATGTTCTGGAAGAGAGCCAGGGATCGTCAAGAGGTGAATATTGATTGAGACAGTGGAGAAAAACATGTTTTCTTTTGACTACCCACAACTTCTGAACTTATTTTGACTTCCTGGGTGTCTCGGAGTTTAGAAAATTGAGATTCTGACATGCAAAGTGAACGCTACTCTGCAAAAGACTTGGGGCTTTTATCTTAGCTAGTGAGAATGGTTCCAGAATGCAACTAAATGTATTTCATATAATCCCATTCCTTCATATAATTTCATCCTCAACTATCCAGTCAACTCTCCAGGCTTTAAGGCTCAACCTACTATTCTTGCACCACTTTGATCATCTAGACAGTTCTTATATAATTTCTAATATCATACCAAATCGGATTTCCCCACAGTGACAGTTCAACTGAGTGACCCTTCATCTCCTGGCATTCGCTGAGACAGACTGACTCCTGTGACGAGTCCCTCCACGAACCCTACCCAGTCTCTGTGGCCGGGGACTGGGCTGGCTAAGGACAAACTCCCTGTCCTGAGGGCCCATGGGGGCCTCTGGGGTCTCTGCTTCCTGCTGAGGGGTGGTAGTGCTAGTGCAGTGGAAGGGCCACTCTTTGTCCCCCTACTCATCCCCCTGGCACTCATCCTCCTCTGCCTGTTGGCCTCAGCACAGCACCTCCTACGCCTGCTGCTCTCTACACTGTGCTCTGAAAGACAGGGTGTACAGTCTCTTTGGGGGGAGTTCAAACAGAATAGCAGAGAGTGCTGGTTCTTCCTGCCTCCCCCTGCAACAAGCAGTGACCGCCTCCTTAGTCTATGACAAGGCTCTGATTTCAGCTGACATGAGACACTAATGATGCTATAATCCCTGTCTGTGTTTGCCTGCATTAATTTTTAACGAGGTCAGAGGCGCTTATTAACCACCGTTGACAGGCTAACTAACACCCAGTGTTACCAGCCCTGTGACATGACGTGTGTGGCTGATGAGTGACCGTGGCTCCTCTCTCACCTGCCAAGGCCTTGCAGGTCTCGGGGGTGTTGGAGATGTCCAGCAGAGAGCCCATGGACATGGAGTGTTCGGCAGAAGGCCTCTTGCGGGGTGGAGGGAAGGGGGAGATCTCAGTCTCCTTGGTGAGCTGGGCCAGGGTTTCCCGCAGACGCCTCCTCTTCCGGTTACTGTTGGGTGTGTTGAGGGACAACAGGGACACAGCCTTCTTCAGCACAGGACTGTCCATCTGAGAGTAGGAGAAACATGGGCATGTCAGATGAGGGTGTATGGAGAAAAATGTGTGTAAAAAGAAAAAAGGATGGCACTGTGGTGGAAAGTCATCTCTGATAAACCAGAACTAAAATCTCACGTATTTTGGTCAGATGATCAATTAAGCTCTGCAGGGGAGAGGTTCACAATTGTGATGAGATTTGTGAAGCCATAATTTCACCTAGTTTATCATCTGTTTGCACATGCAAAGCAATTACACTTATAAGTGTCAAATCAGTGGCATGGTATCAAATACAAAGTTTTGGAATTGTTTGATGCAATTCCATTTGCTCCGTTCGGGCCATTATTATGTGCTGCTCTCCCCTCAGCAGCCTCCACTGGTTTGCAAGCGCACAATACTACGATTATTGTGAATACTCAGATTTATATAAGTTTGATTAAAACGTTAACATGCTTTCCAAGAACGCTTTCTCTTACAATCCAGACATGGACTTTGAAAAAAAAATGCAGAGCATTGCCAATCAAAGTAAACATTCTATCACAGGGATCCTATTTTTGGGGGAGCTTTTTTGATTTGGACATAAAGTTTGTATGTGAAAAATGTTTGTATTTTATTTCACAAACTCCTTCCAGAGAGGGATAATCATGAGGATGTGCGCGACACAGTTTATAGAATCTTAGCAGTGTCCATTCCACTGTATAGAGGTTTGTGTAGGGGCATTGGGAGGATGAATCAGATTGACTGACAGACAAAACTTACCTTCTGATAGAAGTACATGGACTCTCCTGCTCGGGCATCCATCTGTATCGTTCCCCAGAACCACTTGAACAAGCAAAGAAAAATAGTATTGATACAAGGTGGGGAACACCCGTGCTCACTATCTCTGCTCAAATGACTTGTCTAGTCGAAAGGAAAATTAAATATTGATCATCCAAGTGAGGCAAGAGTTTATCAATCAATACAGCCAAATACATTAAATAGAAATACGTATTTGACATAATCCTGAGAAGAAAACAACAAGGCTCATTTTCCCAGACTTGACAATGCCAATGTATTAGAGAATTCATGAATTTGAGGCACATGAATTTGAGGTGTTATGCTTCAGTCAGACATACTGTTGACCTGGGAAATGTTTCATGTTTGTCTTCCTACCGCCAGTACGGTGGTGTAAGCTGACACCTACTACATTGAAGTGCTCACCTCCTGCTTGACAACATACAGTCTCTTTGATGGTACGAATGGCAGCTCCTTGACAGCGTTTTCCTCCACCACCATGTGAGTGCACTTCTGATCACCAACCTCCAGGTGGCTGCCACCTTGGAGAAACACAAAGTTTTAGAAACTCCAAAAGTACTCCATAATAGAAGGGAGGATAATGTGCTTGCAGAGTAGCTTTTGTAAAGCCTAGATATAACATATGAAGGAACAAAAAATAAATACTGAAAATGTAAGACCTCAGGCTAATACCATGTTTGATTGTCCTTTCCTCCATGTTGGTCTTCTCTTCATCTGAGAAGCCCAGGAAGCTCAGCACACAGTCTTGAAAGGGGGGAACTTTGAATTCGGTGCGGAACTCTTCATCTCCAGCATGGAAACTACTGTAAGAACAGGTGGTTGTCAGCCCTCATACATGTACATAATAGTATACATTGATGTACAGACATGAACGTGAAGACCACAATGAGGACTGGGCATGCAGTTGGCTTTGGCCATTGTCTGTAGCGTGAGGAGATACTTACACATCCTCTCTATGCTCCCAGGCCTTATGGATCCAAGTTGGGGTGAGGATGGGTGTTCCCATACACACAGCAAGCTAGACACAGAGAGGTATGTCATATTAGGAGGTGTACCGTATATACTAGAGGTATACAGATTAGTCGGAATGGTCGATTAATTAGGGCCGATTTCAAGTTTTCATAACAATCGGAAATCGGTATTTTTGGACGCCAATTTTTTTATTTACAACTTTATTTAACGAGGCAAGTCAGTTAAGAACACATTTTTATTTTCAATGACGGCCTAGGAACGGTGGGTTAACTGCCGTGTTCAGGGGCAGAACGACAGATTTTTACCTTGTCAGCTCAGGGATTCAATCTTGCAAACTTACAGTTAACTAGTCCACCGCTCTAACCACCTGCCTCATGAGGAGCCCGCCTGTTACGCGAATGCAGTAAGAAGCAAAGGTAAGTTGCTAGCTAGCATTAAACTTATCTTATAAGAAACAATCAATCATAAACACTAGTTATAACTACACATGGTTGATGATATTACTAGTTTATCTAGCGTGTCCTGCATTGCATATAATCGATGCGGTGCACATTCGCGAAAAAGGACGGTTGTTGCTCCAACGTGTACCTAACCATAAACACCAATGCCTTTGTTAAAATTAATACACAGAAGTATATATATTTTTAAACCCGCATATTTAGCTAAAAGAAAGGTTAGCAGGCAATATTACCCAGGTGAAATTGTGTCACTTCTCTTGCGTTCTTTGCACGCAGTCAGGGTATATGCAACTGTTTGGGCCGCCTGACTCATTGCGAACTAATTTGCCAGAATTTTATGTAATTATGACATAACATTGAAGGTTGTGCAATGTAACAGCAATATTTAGACTTAGGGATGCCGCCGTTAGATAAAATACCAAACGGTTCCGTATTTCGACCTAAGGCTCGTATTTCTGTATGTTATTAAGTTATAACTAAGTCTATGAGTTGATAGAGCAGTCTGACTGAGCGATGGTAGGCACCAGCAGGCTTGTAAGCATTCATTCAAACAGCACTTGATTTCATTGATGTATTATATTAAGTTAAAATAAGTGTTCATTCAGTATTGTTGTAATTGTCATTATTCCCCCCCCAAAAAAGTCTAATTAATCGTTATCCTCTTTATTTGGTCCTCCAATAATCGGTATCGGCGTTGAAAAATCATAATCGGTAAACCTCTAGTATATACCACATACTGGGGTATTATGAAATAAAGACTGTACGATTTTTGGGGGGGGCTCCCTAAAGCTCGGTGTGTGGGTACAACGGTTTATAACTAGAAGTCAATTCATTTGGCACATCTTAGAAAGTGATCTTCAGATCAGGGCTCCACCTATGCATTTGGATTGCGAACTAAGTGGCTAACTTGCAAGATCCAGCCTCTTGGTTAAAGCAGAGACAATCCCCTCCTGAATCAAGATCTCCTGGATCAAGATCCATGCTGCCTACATTTGTTTTGTGCATGATTTAGTTTTTTTACGTCAGGAAAGAAAGAGGCCCTTGTGTGCACTGCCGGCAATACGATATACCCAGGTACCACAGGATAATTGGGGGGCTTGTGGTAACGGCTGGAGAGGACTGAGTTGAATGGTATCAAATATATCAAACACATGGTTTCCATGAGTTTGATGCCATTCTATTTGCTCTGTTCCAGCCCCTCAGCAACCTCTTATGCCCAGTATGGTACAGAAACTACTCTTTAAAAAAAGAGGATTGAGGTGTTTGGCCCTCTTTTACAACAGCTGTAGGCTGTGTGCCAGGTACTGCAAGAGGTAAAAAGCTCCTTCAAAAGCCAGGGATGAAAAAAGGCATAGTGTATTGAAACGGATCTCATTCTTGTACTCTATTAAGTACTCGCTTTCTTTTCATTTAAAATGTCTTACTATGTCTGTTAAGAGAGCTAGGCTACTTTCCTGTTTAAAGTGCTGGAGCAAAACATCTAAACAAGTTGAGCTTTCAACTCAGAAAAAGATAGGGTGGAGAAAAGCGAACAGAACCACTGAGAATCAATAAAACAAAAACTTCCGTCAGCAAATGAAATGTCATGTGGGGAAGAAAATAAATCACATGGATTAGGTCTATACATGAGCTCTTCCAGACGGGAGGAAAGGTTAGGGGTGTTTTACAAACCTTGTATTTCTCGCCATGAGTGGAGTATGCAATAAGATGGGTGACTTTAGTGCTGAAGTCCTTCCGAATGGTGCCTCCCATGTGATGCACCAGATTCACCAGGTTTTTCTGCAGGGGTTAAAGGCAGTGAGTGACATTTGGCACCAACACATATCTCTTAGCATTAAAAAGCAAACAAAACCGACATGTTGGTAGTGCTACAAATAATGACAATCAACTTGAACCCATTCCACTTACAACTTCCTCTTTGTTGCGGAAACCGGTGAAACACAGCGACAAGTTGAGCATGGTGGTAGAGTATAGAGGACGAGAGGAAAACGGCAGGGGCTGTGGGAAACCACAAACAATATGGTTCTTATAAATCTCAGATATTGGTAACATTGCTCATGCATCATTTCCTCCACTGCTTTTATCAAGTACATTTGGGGGGGGTTCTTTACTGGTCAGTAGCAAAGCTGTATGAAAGGCCACTGCATTTGTAAGTATGTGTGTGTTCTATTGATCTCCAAGTTACCAGGCTCTGTAGATAAGGGGATAGATGCAGAGATCATTTCTCATTCTGAATACGGCCATATTTTAAAAATCTTTTCAGTTTTTAGAGTTGTGATGCATTCCTTCATAGATCTACGTTAATCTTGGAAAGGTGACTGGTGAGGTTTGCAGTGATCTGTGGCCAAGGGTGTGTTCATCTTCCCCAGTAATCTGACTGAGTTGAGCAGGTGCTCTGCTTAGACCCAGACAACAGTGATGCATTTCTCAGGGTTCACGGGAACAATCAAAACCCATCATATAAATCTATTTCAAACTTGAAAGCACACCTTTTCTGCCATGTTTTACTTCATCTCCCATTGCAGACAGATGCTAAATTGCACCATAACAGTCAAAACCTCATATCTTAAACTGGCGAGGAGTGATCCACAGCCGAGCACTGCGAGTGCCATCCCAGAGTGAGTGAGTATATTTCAGGAGTGATTTGCTCCTGTCCTTACCTCCTCTCGTCTCGCACAGTGGAGAACAACCGGGGGGCCCACGATCCGGTTGTCATGTTTGTAAAGATAGATGTAGTCAGGAGAGGCAAAGTCTTTGAGCACGAACACAGTCTCAAACTCTGTGTTTTCTCCATCTCCAAACTCTTTGACATTGTCAGTCTTTATGCAAGGCACGTTGATATCCTGTGGATTAAAAAAGGTTGCTGTTAATGTGAGTAGGGACACACAAGCAGCCCTTTCATATCAAAGGAGTAATTTGATAATCATGATATTATATTGCAATATGAGTGATACATTTAAAGTAGGTGAGTTTAGAGCAAACGGTAAACATTGAAGTTCAGGTACTTGAAACCCGTTCATTAATTTGCAGAGAGACAGACCGATGCTCACCATGACATTGCTCAATGCCGCATGAAACAATTTCCAGTGCTCACTCTGAGGGTGTTATTTTGATTCGATTTAACTCACTAAATTCAGTCGAGCAGAAATTGAATCAAGAACACAGCCTATATAAATCAGAGATCATTGAGCTGAAGAGAGAAATTATGTATGATACCTGTAAACCGTATTCATAAAATACATAACCCCATAATTATTGGCACCATACATCAGAAGACAAAGCATTAGAGGAATAAACAGTGTGAACGTGTTAGATCATTTTGTTAGAGACATCTAAGCTTGGACACCAGGTGTTAACAGTATAAATCTGTGACATTTACCGGTAATTGTGAGGACACTGCTGCAGCTACACACCAATCACCTTGAGATTGCCCATGCAAAGAGACCCCCCCATTGATGGATTAAAGCATGCAACACAATCCAAGCCTGAAAAAAGACCTACCATATTGACTATAGATTTTATCAATTTCTCTCCAGTCTCAGCACCCGGTTCTCCTCCTCTAATCTTAACCACTGGGACTTCCATTATTCTGACGGCCTGTAAAATGAAGCATTGACCTCAAGCTGGCGACACCAAACTGACAAATTCTCTGAACAATGGGCCTGTGTCATTGCAACCCAGAAGGCAAGAACTTCAAACAAATGTCAAACGCTATCTGGGGGGGGGGGGAAGTTCTGCTAAATTAATAAAGTTGAAAGCAGCAGGTCAACTTTTGTCAAATCACTCAGACTTCCCCCTCTGAATAAGCTGTCAGCGAATGTGCCACTACTACAGATTGGAACACAAAATAGATCATTTAAAGAAGCCTTCAGATCGAAAAGCTTTTCAGTCGCTCAAGAGTGAACCCGTTTTATTCCTACAGTTGAGCCCTGTGCCGTAGCTTCACATTCACAGACAAAGTTAACCTGTCTCCTCCCCTTCATCTACACTGATTTAATTGGTGGCATCAATAAGGAATCATAGCTTTCAACTGGATTCACCTAGTCAGTGTATGTCAAGGAAAGAGCAGGTGTTCCTAATGTTTTGTATACTCACTGTACTCATGATTAAAAAACAAAATGAAAACAATCACACGCAACAAATCATAATGCAATGATGCTTCCACAATGACAGCCCATACAACTGGGCTCAAACCATTAGGGCACGGTACCTGCAGTGCTTTGACAAGTGCTCCATTTTTCCCAGCTTCTCCTACAAGAACAACTCTGGTTTCGACCCGAGGTAGCATCTCTACAAGGGAATAGAGGACCAAGGGCACAGTGAATCTCAAAGGTAATGTGAAAGCAATCATAAAACAAAATCCTTCCTGTTTTGAGTGACAGCCTCAGGTAAAAAGCAGTTAATATCACACTGATTGAGAGAAGGGTGAAACTCTTGCCTTCCATGTCTTCAGAGCCCAAACCCAGGAATACATCCTTAGTAGTCTCAGCCATCCTGGAGTCATACACAGAGGAGTCCACCAGCAGGCTCCGAGCCATCCCCAAAGTAACTATGCTGCTGTCAGCCATGGAAGTGTGACACGGGTGGTGGCACAATCCTGCCTAAACAATCAAAAGTTAGTAAAGTCAGAGCTTGAGGAGAGAGTGAGGTGTCAAATGCCAAACCACTTGGAATAGAAATGATGAAAATAAAAATGGTGTGTAGCCCATTTTATACCCAAGTGGAATTCGGGTCTTATAACATATTGGCTTCCCACCTTGCGAGTTATTTGCCAATATGTGCCCCTGCCTGGTGATACTTAAACCACGATTGAATGTATATCCGTAATTGGTAGATGGCTGTAATTAGTAGGTTGTGGTAAATGTCGCTTAGACGCAACCACTTTCCTCCCAGATAAATTCCAAACATGAATTCCATGTGGTATGTTCGCTTTGAGCGTACACCTGCCTGTTTTAGCTAATCAGCCTTGCAATACGGGCACCATGCTATCGCAGACGAGAAGTTGAATGAAGCATGTGTGACCAAACATTGACATTCATGCATTTCCCCTGAATTATATATATAAAAAAAGTTTTTACTTCAGTGGTGGCAAAGTTAGCGGTGGGGGAGGGGCATGGCCAATGCCACAGTCTGCAACCAAAATTTGAGCCTGTCCTCTTGGCCTCAGAAACCTTTTGCTGTTTTAAAGCTAATATCCTGCCATTCTACACATTTTGCCATGGCTTATGCGGTGTTCTTTTGCTATCTGAGTGTCCCAAACATAAAGTCAAATGGGGGAGATTTGCCTCGACTGTCTAGTTTTATTTTAGTCATTGCTAGACTTCAAATATTATTTTATTAAAACAAAACTCCATAATCTTTTCTACAATTTATATCTGGTTTTAGTTGTTTAAGTAGTTTTTTTAAATTTATTATATATTTTCGAGTGGCAGCAACAAATATAGGGAAAACACAGAGTGGTAGTGTCTAACAATTGGATTTGATTATTTATTGGGCAAAGCTCAGTGATGCATTCAAGGACCTTCTAATTAGAACCTTCTTCTGATTACGGGGATACTGTCCAACGTTGGACACACCCTGCTATACAGGTACAGTCATTTTCTGCGTCCTTAAAAAGGGAAATTTAAAAAATGCTCAACTTTATATTCACCATTTCCAGCACCACCGCAACATTAACATGTGAAAATGGCACATTTCTAGGATTTGTAGTAAAAAAGTGTGTATTGTGATTTTAACCAATTATGAGTAGGCATTGCCTACTAACTGGTTTATGATGTCATTGGAAATACATTTTTTTACTACAAAACAGAAACAGCCAATTTTCACATACAGTTGAAGTCGGAAATGTACATACACTTAGGTTGGAGTCATTAAAACTTGTTTTCAACCACCAAATTTCTTGTTAACAAACTATAGTTTTGGCAAGTCGTTTAGGACATCTACTTTGTGCATGACAAGTCTTTTTGGACTTGTCATGCATGGAAAAATCAAAAGAAATCAGCCAAGACCCCAGAAAAAAAATTGTACACCTCCACAAGTCTTGTTCATCATTGGGGGCAATTTCCAAACGCCTGAAGGTAACACGTTCATCTGTACAAACAATAGTACGCAAGTATAAACACCATGGGACCACGCAGCCATCATACCGCTCAGGAAGGAGATGTGTTCTGTCTCCTAGAGATGAACGTACTTTGGTGCGAAAAGTACAAATCAAACCCAGAACAGCAGCAAAAGACCTTGTGAAGATGCTGTGGGAAACAGATACAAAAGTATCTATATCCACAGTAAAACGAGTCCTATATCGACATAACTTGAAAGGCCGCTCAGCAAAGAAGAAGCCACTGCTTCAAAACCGCCATAAAAAAAGCCAGACTACTGTTTGCAACTGCACATGGTGACAAAGATCGTACTTTTTGGAGAAATGTCCTCTGGTCTGAGGAAACAAAAATAGAACTGTTTGGCCATAATGACCATCGTTATGTTTGGAGGAAAAAGGGATGCTTGCAAGCTGAAGAACACCACCCCAAACATGAAGCACAGGGATGGCAGGAACATGTTGTGGGGGTGCTTTGCTGCAGGAGGGACTAGTGCACTTCATAAAATAGATGGCATCATGATGTAGGAAAATTTGGTGGATATTTTGAAGCAACATCAAGACATCAGTCAGGAAGTTAAAGCTTGGTCGCAAATGGACAATGACCCCCAAGCATACTTCCAAAGTTGTGGCAAAATCGCTAAAGGACAACATTTCAGGTAGCCTTCCACAACCAGGTTAAAGAATTTAAAGACAATGCTACCAAATACTAATACTTCTGACCCACTGGGAATGTGATGAAATAAATAAATCACTCTACTATTATTCTGACATTTCACATTCTTAAAATAAAGTGGTGATCCTAACTGACCTAAGACAGGTCATTTTTACTAGGATTAAATGTCAGGAATTGTATATAAAAAAAAATTTTAACATTAAATACATTTTTTTTTTTAAATGAGTTTTTTAATGAGTATTTGTCTAAGGCGTATGTAAACTTCCGACTTCAACTGTATGTTGAGGTGGTGCTGGAGATAAATATGAAGTCATAACATTTAGACAGTCCCCTTTAACCCTGTGAGACCCACGGTTGCAAAAATACAATGTCTCTAAAATTGCATCCTGTATTATATATATTTAAAAAAGTGTTTAGTAATTTACCAGACTCTCTTATTCAGAGCGACTTATAGGCGCAATTAGGGTTAAGTGCCTTGCTCACGTGCAGACAGATGTTCTTACCTAGCCAGCTCGGGGATTCAAACTAGCAACCTTTCGATTACTGGCCCAACCTCTTAACCGCTAGGCTACATTGTTGTATTAGTAGCCTCTGAAATGTTACAAACTTGTCTGAGACCACACTGGTACCCAAGGCAAGGATTTATTCAGGGATTTTCTAGGTAAGATGGGAATGGTCGGCAAGGCCCCCCATCTTAGCGGCGAAGAAAAATGTTGCATCTTTAAGCCAACTTCCTGCAATTCAACATTTTCTCAATGGAGCTTGGAGAAATGTTTGCAGTTTAAAGTTAATTTCCTGCAATTCTACACATTTTGCCGTGGAGCTGAAAGAAAATGTTGCAGTTTTAAAGCTAATTTGATGTGATTCTACAGTACATATTCTGCCTTGGAACTGTGAGAATTTTGCCATTTTAAAGCTAATTTCCTTCAATTCAATGTATTTTGCCATGGACAATTATTATGCTAAAAGTAGCAATTACAAAATCAATACAGCTAAATTCATTCTTTTTGGAATTTTCAATTCTCCCAGGCTATCTATTTTCATTTTGATGTTTGTATTGAGGTAGTTTTGGAAGTGTTGCAAAAAGGAAACATTGGGCTTAAAGGGGTGCCAAACTGAGACATGGTAGACAAGTCAGGGATTTAGGAAAGGTAACATTCTGCACATGCAGACAGCCAAATACTTCAAATAACTTTGATGATGATGATGATGACCCCCCCCCCTCTCCCCTCCTACACATCAAAAGAATACAAAAATAAAAAGTGTCTTATGGTCTCAGAATACTGCCATTAATCTTATGGTAAAGTAAAATAAGAGGTTCTCTCTCCAAGTTCAGCCAGAAAGAAAAAAAAAATATATATATATATATATAACTAAAAAGGAAGTTGGATGTTCTCCATACATAGAAATGTTTTTGATAGCCAAATACTAAAATATGGATTGGTCAAGTTGATAAACATAGCTATTTCTGTCAAAATATGACTTAATTTCAGATGTGTATACCACTTACACCATATGTTATATCACACATCTTTATAGAATTTCAGTTCTAACGACAAAATTGTCATGCCATTGAAAACCAATGTTGCATTTAAGAAACATTTCCAGAAAACTAATTTCACAAACATGACGTTAACGTAACAGACGTCCCGACCCCAGTTAGCAACATCTGATTAACTATCTTAACGTTAACTAGCAAAACAACACAAATGCAAGTGTATTTATGACTGCACTAACGTACAGTGAAAAGCCTCGTCAAAGACTAGCTAACTGGTTGTTTAACAAAAACGAACCAGACTGGCTAAACGTTAGCGACTGTACATTACCCTATACAACGTGTTGTTACTAACGTCAACTAATTAAATGAAACACTAACGAATTTAGTTAGCTAACTAACTACAGTACTTAATAAACATGGTTGCTGGAAAATAAACAAATGTTAAGACTTACATAAACCTTCGGAATTAACAACAAATAATCTCAGGTGAGTGGTAAACTGGCTAGTCGACCAGTTCAGCTAGCTAGCTAGCGGCTGGCTAACTAAATTGATACTTAACTATCTGTAGGTTATTGCCGTCTCTAAAAAGTAAATATATATATTTGCGCGTGGATAAATCTGTCAACTCCCTCAATCCGAATTCAAAAAGCAATGCAAACAAGGCGTCTGTAATCTCATTGGACAAGAATGGGAAAGCCTGCTGAATAAGCACTGCGCGGCTACTGATTGGCTCGTGGATTCAAACTACAATGCCCACTGGCACTGTGCAGGGTATAGTCGCTCTGTGGCCACAGGGTTGGCTACGAAGTTATACACAACTTTACCAGATATTCTTCAAATTTATGGTCCGCTTCTATTATAGAATGCCATCATTAAACATGGGCAAGTTAATTTAAATAAATCAACTTTCTACGTCATTAAACCTGGGCAAGTTAATTTAGGTAAATCAACTTTCTACGAAGTTTACCGGGAAATCAACTTTCTCAAACACAGGCAAGGCTTCACAAGACAGAATACCTGTAGTACAGGCCTACATCTGCATTTCCCTGTTGTCATCACTGAGGTTGGGTTGCGCCAACATGGTTTAAATTAATATAGGTTTAAAGTGAAAACTAAACTTAGATTAGAGGAAGGATTTAAAAATTTGGTGCAACAAGATTAATAGATACATCTTGATTTAAAACTTCTTATGGATAGGCGTCACGTCAACGGAAACCTTGATTTAACCCACTTTAAGAGTTAATCCATGTGGGTGCACAGTTTGTTCACAAAGTTTCTAAATCCAGAGCTGCAACATTGCGAGTCTTCAGGGAATGCTTGCGAAGAGACTAAACAGACCAGGCCGATGATTTTTTATAACTGTAGTTTCCAATGGGTACAAATGAGTCATAGTGGGCAGAACTAGAAAGTATCTGGGCAGGACCAAGCACAAGCTAGCGAGATCCCATTGGCCCGTTATAGCATCTATCTGCATATTTCCGTTATGGAAATGCCTCTGTGAAGTGCCCTCGTAAATAACGCTATGTTTTAAACTTTGGCAAAGGGTAAAGTTTTCTTAGCCCACTCTGTTCATAACATGTTCTAGTTTTGGAAACAGAAAACTATATTGAGATCAAATGTTTAATCGATGATAAATGTAGCAGAATGTCAGCCAAAATCCATCTTCTCCCACTGCCGGCCAATGGTTTCTCATATTTGGTAGTGAGTGGAAACGCCAAGTGGATGCTTCACATTTATACATCCGGTGAAATATCTGTCTCATTGTTATAGCTGTGGTTTGGGAAGTCAATGAGCGAAGTGAAATATTCTTCCTTAGTTGTTAATTTTATCGAACTCTAAAGAAACAACCTAGATTCGACTCAATGTCTTAAGTAGTTGAACATGTTTTTACTCCAACCTCATGAGTGACAAACTGACACGGTTTAATTTTCGTCAAAAACAACTTTATATCGAAGGAGTGTCTGATTTGACGGCTTAGATGACCGTTAACGCTTGAGCTATTCAACGTTGCCATGACATCGCCTACACGTGTGATCGAGAAGCAGTTTTAGCTAAAATATTCATAAACTTTTCTGTCTGTGGTTTTAGCCTATCTTCATACTGTACTGTCTTTGTTTTGTTCTAGGGGCAGATGCTCATGATGGATTCTTTCTGGCTGTGGTGCAGTTTGTCTTCACAGAACCTCTGCAAACCTGCACCAAGCTTGGAAGGACAAAGTGATGAGCTCAAGCAAGTCCCTTTCATTTTTTACTCAGAGTCCCAGCTTCTGTATGCCTGTTACATCTTCAGCTCTTTGTGCCAGCTCTTTTCTACTTCTGTATTCCCTCTGGAGCTTGAAAGACACACCATAGAACAAAGCTCAATGAAGCCGTGCCCTCCACCTCCCTGCCATCCCCTGCACCGCACTTTCAATTTCAAACCAAATCATATTTCTACCACAGTGATGGACAAAATGTTTACATTTCAGTTATGAGCACCTTTTTTTTGTTACTGCACAATTCAGATGTTTTGGAAGACTTTATTGAAGTGAAGCTCAGGAATGCCATACTGTATTACATGCCAATGGAAACTATAAAGATAGTGTAAATGATCAAATGTTAAATGTTTATTGCCTTTAAATCTGGGGTGGCAGGTAGCCTACTGGTTAGAGCATTGGGCCAGTAACCGAAAGGTCAAATCCCTGAGCTGACAAGGTAAAAATATGTTGTTCCGTCCCTGAACAAGGCAGTTAACCTGCTGTTATTGTTAATAAGAATTTGTTCTTAACTGACTTGCCTAGTTAAATAAACATCTGGATGATACTCACCAGCAAGGACATTTGGCCAAATGAGAAGTTCATATCTTTCAAACTTTGCATCTAAAATTGTGTTTACAGTTATGTAAAGATGTCTGTTGGTGCACTTAAATGGCAGGCTCATGTTTTGGATGAGGGAATAGAAGGAATTTGTCATCCTTTTCATATGCTATGATTAAGGCTATTGGTGCCAGAGACTAGATCTTTTAAGCATTTCAAATGTTATAATGTGATTCTTTAAAATATGATTTAATATCAGTAGGAGAAAGCAGATAAAGAGTTAGTACCAGTCACCAACTGAGGGAATACATTATGCTTTAAGTCTAACATTAATGGCTTTCTTCTTTCCCTTGATGGAGTAGCAATGGGTAGGCAGGAATTATAATGATATAGTGGGCTGGTTGTGTTCTGCTATACCTGAAACAGCATTGATCACCGACAAAAGAGCAGAAATTAACATTGGCTTTCAAGATGCATGCATTTCATTATATACTTAAAATTACAGAAAAGTAATGTACACTTATCCATAGAAAACAGTCACAGATGCATTCTGAATTCACTCAGATTGAATGACATTTCATTGTAACTCATCTTAAATGAGTCCAGCACCTCTGTCTAAAAAGGCAGTCGCTTTGTGCTTCGTGAGAATTCATTGCCTTTTGGCTGAATTTCATAACGTCTTAGTGATATTTTTTGCAGAGGTCTGGTCTCAGAGATTAGGAACACAACATTTTTGGTTATGAAAAACAAATCCAGACCTCTTCTTTACATTCCATCTAGAGTTTCCTCTGTCTTCAGTCCCTTTGTGCATGTGCTTATGCCTTTCAATGTCTTACTATTCTTAAACACCCCAAATTGTTAGAACTCCTTGATGGGCATTCGGAAGAGATTGAATTACATTGAGGTAATGCGACAAGTTCATTGAATAATATGCTATTGTGAATAATGATTTGTTCTCAATGACTTAACCGGATATAATGGTCAAATAAATACATGCAAAAAAATGTTTGCAGTAGCAATACAGCCTTTTGAAGCGCTTTATATTACAAGATGCTATACTGTGGCCCGATACAATCTCATGTATGCTGTTATACCATATCTGGGGCATTTAATGCCATTATATGGCTTAGAAACAATGATATTTAAACAAAAGTCAGATGAACAGTTGATTGATCATATGAGTCATATCACTGATGGCCAAAGCTATGTTCTTAAATATACATAATATTAAAACATTCTATATTGGGGCTGTAGTGTATAGCAATACAACTTCCAAATAAGCTGTACAGTACCTCTGGAATATTTTCTGTACAATGATACCACATTTTTAGTAGATTAATAAAATATGTTCAGGGCTATGTGCAATGCTTGTAATCACAATCGACCATAAGATGGTATTTCATGAGTGAATTCACTAACATTTAACCAGGACATACATTTGACAATAATCCACTAGAGGCACAAGCCAAAATTTGAAAGAAGTTGGCATGAATACTTTTACAATGATCAGATGAGAATTTATAGAATAGTTATACACATATTTTACAATATTGGAAAAATATATATATATTATGTATGTACATAAGATTAAGTAAATATCTATGTACTGTATGTTGTTGTTCAGGGAAAAGTATATCTCATGCAAAATGAGAATTCCCTCAGTTATTTATAAAACAACTTAACTGGCAGACAATTCAGCAGGACAAAACATCAACGTTTCAGGAAGTTTAAATGTTAAGGTCTTAACGCAAGAATTACTATCAAGCCTGTCACCAATTGAGTCTATCGGTGAAGCATTTTCCCCCTTGATGGAGAGATCCAGTTTCCATGGTAGCACTTCTTTGTCCACTATGTGTCCAGGATGACCCTCCTCACAACGGTTACATGATTAAGCCACAGGAGGGAGTATGGTGTGCAGCAAAGCCACAGCAGAGTTTCTTTGACAGCACTGACTAGCAGATCATGTTCAGGTTTTGAGACATGACAAAATGCTGGTAAAAGTAACTTTCGTGTACCTTAGCAGCTGAAGCAGGGCAAAACAGTTTGGCATTTATTCTAATTTTCACTATTGACTTGACTTCAGACTTGTAGTTTTCTGTCTGAGCACAGCAGCTGAAATCGATGCCCCACTGTGAAGATTTACCAAGTTGGGCTACCAGCATGTTCCAGAAGTTCATGGCCAAATGGTCCATCGTGCCTATCTGCTGTCTTGAGATACATCTCCCCACCTAGGGTTTTCATTTTCCTCAGAGTCAGACAGAGCTGCTGTGCACATGTCACTGAAGATATCTGCAATGTAAGGAAAATCAGAGTTAAAGACGTAAAGTCACATAGATGGAGGTTAGAATCTAACCTTTATGGAGGCCAAGCAACAGGTGTGAAGGGAATGGTGATTTCTGGGATTTAAACACCATCAGACTTTTTAGCGAGGGGTTGCATAGCCTGGCTACAATGACTGACCAAACAATGCCGTTTTAATAGCCGTGTAAAAAAGGACATTATGGCGAAACACACAATATCAATTAAGATCAATATCAGTGAAAAGTGCTTCTATTAAACTTTATAGTAGTAACCAGTATTCTGCTGGAATGGTGTTTATAAGTGGTTTCGAGTGAGAAAGCTCTGCGCAAAAATGTCAACTGCCCAAGCATGGAACTCTGTTCTCGAAGAACTTAAGATGGCATTCCACTCAGTGCAGACAATAGCCCGAGAGAGCCCTTGTTTTAAGAGGAAAGAGCTCCAAGAAAAGCAAGGCCGTGAACTGAACACTTCAAGGGGTGGCTGAAGTGAGGGAGAGAGGGAGGGAGGAAGGAGAGAGAGCATGCTGAAATGGATGACATCATGCTCTGCTTGTTCACCTCACAGCCAAAAGCTTAGTTTACCATTACCCTCCTCCCAAGCATGCACACCGCCAAATCCCTAAGCACCGAATCAAACTATCACTTTGAGCTATAGCGTGAGTGTCTTTTTGCAATGCCATGAATGCCTCATTATTTTACGGTGGATGTTGGTTAGTCAGAAATACCAGTAGTGTTACTGTCTGAGTGACCACCTCCTGCTGCTGTCTGAAGTACACTGGGCGGTACCAGACCTGTCTTCTGAGGAATAAGATTCTTGACTAGCCTAAAACATGAAAGAGAATGTAGGCTTTAATGGAAAGGCTGGTGCAGGGCCTCAGACTGCAATCAAAATGATCAGAGAAGGACTGGGAGTTAGATTACTGTCACTAGGGAGAGCTAGAGGGGCCCTGGCAGTGTAAAATCTAACATATTTACAAAGTATTTGATCAGGCGTTCTCTCTGTGATCTTGTCTATGAACTGTCAAGTCCAAAGTTGTTGTTTTTTACACCCTGCTTCGTGTGACGGAAAGCTTGTGTATTCATTGCTTGTGATGCTGCTTGCGACAGTTGATTGTGTCCAAAGCCTCTGTACTGCTTCATATAGGTATTTCATATTCCCAGTGTTCTGTCTGTATACTCTACAGGCTCTGCAGCTGGAGCTCTGCCTAGCAGAAAGTAAGCATTTCATTGGACGGTGTATACCATGTGCATCCGGTACCTACAACTAATATAACTTGAAACAACCACTATGGCCTTGGCCTGCTGCGAACCATTCACATGCCAATGGACAATTACGTGGGAAAGTCAACCTGAGCTTCTATTTACATTACATTTTAGTCATTTAGCAAACGCTCTTATCCAGATAGCGAATTAGGGTTTAGTGCCTTGGTCAAAGACACAGACAGATTTTTCAGTTGTGGAAACTTCTGTGCAATACATGTTGACTCCCTTCCATGAAAAACGTATACAATTATTCATATCACTGACTGCTGAAGAGGAGAGGGTTGTGTGAGACCAAAGATGCAAATGATTGAAGACGGTTTTAAAGAAAAGATGAGATTGAAGAAAATATGAAATATGTATGAGGCTGATGAAATATAAGCATATTCAAATAATTTTTAAGTGCAGCTTTAATCTAATGGAGTATAGTCACCCCAAAATGCACTGCGAAAGCTCGTGTGAAACCACAAATCGCTCTCTCATCCACCCTGGCTTGCAATGGATTCTGCAGGCTATTTCTGTGAGAAGACATATATATTATTCATTTAGGCATTGTGTTTTCATTGCCACTGGGATGTACAGATCTACTCAACTTGTATGCTTGAATATCCTGAATGCCCCATCGAAATAACTAATCATAAACTTAACTTTTAATCTAAAACTACATAGCACCTACTTTTAGTCCTAAGGGAACTCTGAACAACATTGTGATTATTAGTTATACATTTTTTCCACAGGGTTTCAATCAGTGAAGAGATGTGGATGGGCAGTGTGTGTGTGTAAAAACAGTGCAGGGACAAGGATGAATATGGCTGTTTTATACCGTTGACTTGGGTCCCTCTCACTACGGCAGGAGAAATGGTTTCTCTCATGGAGTGTACAAAGGATAGAGAGAGTGGGTGCTACCATCACTCACCAGTGGCCATCCTCTGCCTCCTCCAGGAACTGTACTAAATCTCCTGACTCCAGAGACAGGTCCTGTGCCGTCCTCGACTCGTATGTCAATTGGACACGGAAGCGATCATGGTCCTTTGAGCAGAGAGTGGGGAGAGAACGGAGAAGGAGAAGTGATTTAGAGGAGATACCCTATCCTTGTAGTTGTAGTTTGTCTTTGTATGTGACAGTGTGTTACTTTAGAGTGTGTGTGTGTGTGCACAGCAGGTCCATCCATCAGTCTCATGTTGGACTCAGGGAGCATCAGTTTCAGGGTGACAGAGTTGTGAGCATCAGTCTCAGGGTGGCGGAGTTGTGAGCATCAGTCTCAGGGTGGCGGAGTTGTGAGCATCAGTCTCAGGGTGGCGGAGTTGTGAGCATCAGTCTCAGGGTGGCGGAGTTGTGAGCATCAGTCTCAGGCTGGCGGAGTTGTGAGCATCAGTCACAGGTGGCGGAGTTGTGAGCATCAGTCTCAGGCTGGCGGAGTTGTGAGCATCAGTCTCAGGCTGGCGGAGTTGTGAGCATCAGTCTCAGGCTGGCGGAGTTGTGAGCATCAGTCTCAGGCTGGCGGAGTTGTGAGCATCAGTCTCAGGCTGGCGGAGTTGTGAGCATCAGTCTCAGGCTGGCGGAGTTGTGAGCATCAGTCTCAGGCTGGCGGAGTTGTGAGCATCAGTCACAGGGTGGCGGAGTTGTGAGCATCAGCAGGGTCAGTCATCAGTCTCAGGCTGGCGGAGTTGTGAGCATCAGTCACAGGGTGGCGGAGTTGTAAGCATCAGTCTCAGTGTGGTGGAGTTGTAAGCATCAGTCTCAGTGTGGTGGAGTTGTGAGCATCAGTCACAGGGTGGTGGAGTTGTGATGAGGCCCTCCATATCTTATACATCAGACAGATTGTAATGGAAAGAGAAAATCCGGAGACGCTGGGGAGAACCGCACTAGGCTAATCCCCAGTCCTTTTGGTCTTTTAAATGTCAAGTCGTCAGCCCGTGTTAACGAGATGTGATGGTGGGAAATAATTAAGCGGAGAGGATTTCTTTCCCGGGGATTGGAAGGATTTAAGAAGAGCAACATGATGTAGGGGGATGAAGTTACCTTTCAGGATTTTTTTTAACCCAACTTACATTTTTATTACTGGACTCATCCTCGCCATCTGAAGAGTTGGAGAGCTCCTCTGCACTTGAATGGATGGTTTCAAAGTCCTCTGTGTCCATTGAAGGCAAACACCGTTGGGTCCAGCCTGGAGAAATAGAGCACACAGAAAGAAGACAAGGTCTTGTCAACCCTTCAGTTGACGAGAAGAAGTGAACATGTTCGTCTTAAGACATGGCATTACACATCCACTGCTATGGAAATCCACCCTTTACACATACGCATTGAACATTCTGAAACATTGATACTGACAGTCAAAGAAGGTGTGAAGAAGTTGGAAATATATAAAGGATACATACAACGCAACAAACCCACCTGAAAAATGTACCACAAGACATTCAATGCCAACAAAGACTCACACAAACTTGAAACCAAACCTGTCAAAATGGGAAAAGAAGAATACAGACCATCCGTGTGACTTTTCCATTACCTGGTTGAGAAGTGGATCTAGGCACGGCTGAATCTGTGCCTGTGGTGCCTTTGTGTCTGCTCGCAGCAGGGATAGCACCGCGTAATGTATCTGTGAGGAAATGAGCTCTTTACAGACCACTGGGATGCCATTCAGGGAATTGATATACGCATGCAGAAATCAATAAAGGAGTCATCATCGCTCCACAACCACACTGACTCATTACCGGCAACAAGGCAAGCAGAGGCCTGTTAATATGAAGTATTCTTGTTCAGCACTTGTTGTGCCACACTAATAACTAATACATACCATGCATCACAACGGAGCAGGCAATACAGAATCATGTACACAGACACGTACAAAGTCACAAACACTTGAGTACACACACACACAACCAAAATGCAAAAAAGTCCACATTAACAAAGGCTGTACATGCACAGACCCACCCAGTGCATACTGTGACGCTATAGCTACCTTCATAACCGAATGGTGTTGGATCACTTTTTATCTCATGTCTTTTGGTCTTTCTAACATTAGTTGAAGGAGGACCTGTCAGGGTCGAAGAATTAGTAGAAAATTAGATCTATTGAGACAGTGAACCCAAATCGACGTTATTGTACATCCTCAGTTTTCATTGATCATAAGTCTACCTACTTTTTAATGATGTTTCTAGATTTTACAGAGCTTTGAGATTTCATTATGTAATGAATAGCACTATAAAAAGTAGAATAAATTATTATTACAAGTTATTGAAATGCTTGATTGTTAGGAGGGAATATAGTTAAAGGAGAACTTCATACGTAGATTTTTCATGGGGAAATTAAGTTCCTATCTAAATTCCAACAACAATTGCACTTGCTTTGCAGCTCTGAATGTCACCCCACATTCCAAATGTCAGCTTTTCAAAATTTACATTTTATTACTATGGTTTCTCAACAACAAAAAAAAGACTATTCAGTGTTTTCGCTTTTCCATTTTGTTTCATTTCTGAGACTGATTTTATTCATGCATCTCATACATTTCATGAGTCATAAATGGGTAGAATTTGTTGAGAAAATGACTTTTTTCCCTCTCCCTTCTCTCTCTCAAAGAGCTCCCTCACTAACCTGTCGGTGCCTGCTCTCAGACACTTTAAAAAGTTTGATGGTGACGGGTAGAGAGAGAAAAAGAAAGAGAGAGACCGCAGGCAATCAGGTACCTTTTGTGCGGCTGGTGGCAGAGACACTGATAGAGGAGGCTACAGAGAAGCGGCGTGTGACATCTGTCTCCTTAGATGGAGCCTCGGCTGTGAAAGGCAAGGGTTAGCAATTAGCTGAGCACAGAAGAAGAGGAGGGAGGGAGAGAGGGCAAAGCAATGGCAAGGCTAAAGGAGCATATTCCATTGAGGATTCCGCTTTCCTCTGGATTGATTCCTGATTTTATACAATACTTGGTGATAACTGTCACTGTTGATTCCTCACTACACACAGTCCAGTTTATGGAGATTGGCTTAATTGCCAAAATGGCGCACTTTTTTCCACTTACACAGTCAGATAAACTCATGGATACCATTTTTATGTCTATGCGTGCAGTTTGAAGGCGGTTTAAGCATGCTAACGTTATGTTCCTGTAGACTTCCAGACATTGTGCTAACGCTAGTTAGCAATGACTCCACAAACTCCATCTAACTTCCTTCAAACTGCATGCAGAGACATCAACATGGTATCTATTAGTTCATCTTACTATGGGTAAGGAAAGAAAGTAGAGAAGCGGTGGCAGGACTGCGTTTGGGAAACCATGGTCTGTGGGACTGAGACCGTGCAATGAGTGGAGGAGACACGAGGAAGTGCAGGGCATTGCATTGTTAACGGGTGGCGGCATTCTCACAGGCGCAGATGAGAAATCCATGGGTGGGATATGCTAACAAGATGAAATCTATCAACAACAAGTTCACAGCGAGGCGTTACCTCGGCAAACCAAAAAGTGCAAAAACATCGCCCCCCCAGTGTCTATTTCTCTTCAGCTTTAGCTAGCCTGCTCTGCTCTCCATCAAGGATGGCGCCAACTATACATTATTAGATTATCACCATACAAATGATGACATAGTATACACGGTAATGTTATTGCCCACTTACAAACCACAATACCCCTGTAATAGCGCTAACGTGGTAATAAAACAATAATTAAATAAACCCATCTCCCTGTTCAATTTGTTTGTTTAACTGAAAGCAGTATAATGTTTGCATAATGTAAACATCTGATGTAGCGCCAAGCTATCAGTATTGTGATTAAGGATGTATTCTGTGGAGAGATTCTGCCATCGTTCATTATGCTTTTGTGTGCCTTGAAGTGAACCTTAACCACTAAAACAAGAGAAAAACATTGAATCAAACCATCCTCTTTAAAAAAAAAAAAAACATTTTAATGCGCGTTTAAATGTCAAGAGCATAGCACATTACAGGCTGACATTTACTACGGCTGAGAATGTAGCCTTCATGTGTTTTCATTGCCTATACGTCAAGGTTGTTTTATACTAGTGATGGGCATTTGAAATGATTTCATTACATTTTTTTGTAACTTTGTTTAAACTTGGACACTTGTTTGATGCGCAGACTGCGCGACTCGGGAGAGATGGTGCCCCAGGGAGGGATAGAGCGAAAAAGTAGACAGACTCGCGCTAGGCAGACAAACTTGTAAATGCCCATAGGTTATCCATCATCCCATCTGGCAGTGCCTGTCTTTACTGCATCAAATCGATGTAAATAATCTAGATAAGATAGCTAGCCAGCTACACTAATTGAGGCTATTTTGCTGTGCTCCCTGTCCTTGTCAACAACAGTTCCATTCGATTAAATAACAGCCTATCTGTCGGTTGCTCGTTGCAGATTCACCTTCTCATTTAGTAACGAAACTCCTGAAAATGTAAAACCCCTTTGTCCTAGACATACAAGTATTTGGCAACTTGTGACATATACTCCCCGCCATAATTATTTGGACAGTGAAGCTAAAGAGAAAACGGATGAGAGAAAATGTTGCAATTTTATAACAATGTCATGCAATTCCATACTCATTTTGCCATGGGGCAAAGATATATATATTTTTGTAGTTTTACAGCCAATTTCTTGCAATTGTACCCATTTCGCCATGGGGTGGTGAGATATTTTTGCATTTTTAAAGATGATTTCCTGCAATTCTACACATGTTGTAATGACTTATGTATGCCATGTTAATATGATATCTGAGTGAGAATGACTAACAAAATCAATGGGAGCCCCATGGAGGTCAGGGCTCCTGGACAGGTTCCCTGCGTGTCTAGTCGGTATTTGGCTATGAATACTACAAGTTTAAATAGCTGGCTAGACTAACTACCAATCTACACATTTCTTGCTGACATCCCTAGCAGCCGGGGGCACTAAGCGACCGCTTATGTCGCTTATGCCTGGAAGAGGCCCTGTTTGTGCCTCTAACTTTCTCACTCATCATTAGTCATGATTAATTAATGGTTGTCCGTAATAACGGTAGCATCCACATTAATGTTAAAGTGTTCAGAGACATATTCTTATTTACAATAAAAGTGACTCCAAAATGACACAATACATTATTTACACATACAATACATTATTTACCATTAATTTCTATCGGGTACAACATCATCCAAAACAAACTGCATATGCATCCAACAAGTTTGTAAAGTCACAAGCTTGATGTAGTCATTGCGTGCTGTGAATATGGGACCAAATACTAAACTTTGTACTATTTTAATACACTATAGGTGAATGTGTCCAAATACTTTTAACACCTACAAGTGGTGGGACTAGATACATAAAGTGCTTTCATTTCTAAACAGTAAAACAGATATGTATGAAAATACCCTAAAATAAAACGTGACATTCTGTACGGTCGCCTCATATAAAACATTTGATCTCGAATCCAAAATGCTGGAGTATAGAGACAAATTAAACGTTTTTGCTTCACTGTTCGAAATAAATACGGAGGGGAGTACAATAGTTCTCTGCTCTGAGCAAAAGTGCCTGTATGTATTAGCAGCACAATGACACACAGAGTAGCAGGCTAGGGATGAGATGACCAACAATGAGAATGAATGAGAGCAGGTGAAGTTCTTCACAATACAATGAGTGGGACCTCTTCAAAGAGGGGATGAAGCCAAAGTTAAGAGTTAGGATGGAGTGGTGGTGGTGGTCAGTGGAGATGTCATGGCTTCTTTACCTGAGGGAAGAGACCTTCTGTTGGAGAGGCCCTGCAAGGTGAAACGCTTTCTAGCGAGATAACCATTGTGGTCAGGGTTATTAGTGGCAGAAGCATCAGCTAGGGAAGGAAAGGGAGAGGACAATGGTAAAGGAGGCCGAGGGTAGAGAGAAAGCCTGAGGGACGACTTTGTAAGAGTAGTATGGATACCATGACAACCCTGGACATTTTGGAGACATTGACCCCGACTCAATCACCTACATTTTAGTCTGCATGAAAACTGATTCAAAGATCAGGGGTAGACCAACCTCAACCTATTTCTGAAAATAGATTCAGATGGTCACAAGTTTGAAGAGTGCTGACAAGGTTGTAAAAAAAGCATGTTTATAAGGGGACTCCCGAGTGGCACAGCGGTCTAAGGCAATGCATCTCAGTGCTAGAGGCGTCACTACAGACACCCTGGTTTGAATCCAGGCTGTATCACAACCGGCCGTGATTGGGAGTCCCATAGGGTGGCGCACAATTGGCTCAGCATCGTGGTTTGGCTGGTGTAGGCCGTCATTGTAAAAAATAATTTGTTCTTAACGGACTTGCCAAGTTAAATAACAATAAATAAATAATAAAAAGACCATACTTGATACAAATGGTTGTTAATGATGGCTTTTATCTAGGTCTTTCTCATCCCTACCAAACGGTTCTCTCTATTCTAAACACAACACTGACAGAGCTCTGAGATGCATAATAAGCTTGACATGGAATTTCCTGGAGCCTTTCACCATATGGACTAAACCTGACCCATGATTGACCCCTCTATGCTCCATCAACAACACAACCTGCATTAGGAAGAGAAGAGTCCTCCACATTCATGCTGTAACTTTGACGGTATAAGGATTTAGACACCTGCCAATGCCAACTCTAGAAGACACTTTTACACAATAAATAATGTATATTTTCAAAGTGGACTTTGTGCGTGTGCATGTGTGTGATTTCAAGGACACTTTAACTACCTGCCCTGGAGGGTGTTCAAAATGTCCATTTTATCTTGTACATAATTATCACCTTCTAATTGTGAGAACACAAAATAATCACAACTCCCAGCTTCACCTCCTCTCACCAACATCACACCTCTGACAAAGGTGCCAAACAGAGATGCTGCTTCTTCTTCTTTCCTCAGAGGTTACTCTGGCCTTCTGGAGATGAGAAAATAAATTGGAGCTTTTGGATAACAATGAGAGAGAATCCAGTAGACTGACTGAGAATGTGAGCGTGGTATATACCGTATCCTTGGTAGCCCAGGAGGTTGGTGGCACCTTAATTGGGGAGAACAAGCTCGTGGTAATAACTGGAGAAGAATCAGTGGAATGGTACCAAATACATCAAACACATGGTTTCCAAGTGTTTGGTGCCATTCCATTTGCCTAGTCCCGGCCATTATTATGAACCGTTCAGCCTCCACGGGTTGGCCGAATCTAACAGCTGGTCAGACTAACCCCAGAAGAATTGGGAGCAATGTTCCCTCTAAACTGCGCATGGGTGCGGCGCACGCACCTCCTCCAGGACTGCCACTCAGAAGAAATGTCATGCTGCGCAGCGATGCAAGAGATGCAACATTTCCAATGCAACAAACCAAAACAAATCTAACTTTGCAATATTGAGTCTGTGGTTTTGTTGTAGGTAGACCCAGAGCACAACAGAGTACAATTCCATTGGCGGGTGTAGCTAGCCGATGAGCGGCCTTTCAATCACCTGCGAGTGAATGCGCTTTTCAGATCTGTTCAGATCAGAGAGCAGAGCAGAGCCGTGCATGTGCATGTTTGTTGATATTCTTTGCTAGTTAGCGAGTTATTATCCCAACTATAGATAAGTATAGGTCAGCAATGGGGAGTTACTGCTTCCTACAAGAGCACAAAACATATAGGTCACATTTCAAGCTGCTTTTGAAAAGCCAGTCCAGTAAAAAGCTTCTGTCTTAATTAAAGAGGCAGTGTTGTATTTTGAGACAGGCTTGAATATGTAAATAAGCCAATAGGCAGTGGGGTAGCCTACATTGTCTAATTCTCTGTATGGTAATAATACATTTTATTTTGTAAAGTGGTTTCTTGCATCATTTTTATTGGCCTGGCCAAAGCTTTTGATATGGCAGACCATTCCATTCTTGTGGGCCGGCTAAAGAGTAATGGTGTCTCTGAGGGGGTCTTTGGCCTGGTTTGCTAACTACCTCTCTCAAGGAGTGCAGTGTATAAAGTAAGAAAATCTGCTGTCTCAGCCACTGCCTGTCACCAAGAGAGTACCCCGAGGCTCAATCCTAGGCCCCACGCTCTTCTCAATTTACATCAACAACATAGATCAGGCAGTAGGAAGCTCTCTCATCCATTTATATGCAGATGATACAGTCTTATATTTTGTGTTAAATACTCTACAACAAAGATTTCTTAGTGTCCAACAAGCTTTTTCTACCCTTAACCTTGTTCTGAACACCTGCAAAACAAAGGTCATGTGGTTTGGTAAGAAGAATGCCCCTCTCCCCACAGGTGTGATTAATACCTCTGAGGGTTTAGAGCTTGAGGTAGTCACCACATACAAGTACTTGGGAGTATGGCTAGACGGTGCACTGTCCTTCTCTCAGCACATATCAAAGCTGCAGGCTAAAGGTAAATGAAGACTTGGTTTCCTCTATCGTAATCGCTCCTCTTTCACCCCAGCTGCCAAACTAAACCGGATTCAGATGACGATCCTACCCATGCTAGATTATGGAGGCGTGATTTATAGCTCAGCAGGTAAGGGTGCTCTCGAGTGGCTAGATGTTCTTTACCATTCGGCTATCAGATTAGCCACCAATGCTCCTTATAGGACACATCACTGCACTCTATACTCCTCTGTAAACTGGTCATCTCTGTAAACCCTTCACAAGACCCACTGGTTGATGCTTATTTATAAAACCCTCTTAGGCCTCACTCCCCCCTATCTGAGATATCTACTGCAGCCCTCATCCTCCACATACAACACCCATTCTGCCAGTCACATTCTGTTAAAGGTCCCCAAAGCACACACATCCCTGGGTCGCTCCTCTTTTCAGTTCACTACAGCTAGCGACTGGAACGAGCTGCAACAAACACTCAAACTGGACAGTTTTATCTCAATCTCTTCATTCAAAAACTCATCATGGACACTCTTACTGACACTCTGGCTGCTTTGTGTGATGTATTGTTGTCTCTACCTTCTTGACCTATGTGCTGTTGACTTAATGTTGTTGCCCAATAATGTTTGTGCCATGTTTTTGTGCTGCTACCATGTTGTGTTGCTACCATGTTGTTGTCATGTTGTGTTGCTACCATGCTGTGTTGCCGCCTTATGTTGTTGTTTTAGGTCTGTATGTAGTGTTGTGTCTCTATTGTTGTGATGTGTGTTTTGTCCTATATTCATATTGTATTTTTTATGTAATTTTATCCCAGGCCCCCGTCGCCGCGGGAGGCCTTTTGGTAGGCCGTCATTGTAAATAAGAATTTGTTCTTAACTGACTTGCCTCGTTAAATAAATACATTTAATAACAATCATACAATACAATGCAATGTATCTGGCCCATGGTGTTACAGACCAAGTACAACATAATTAATATCAAGCTCTTCATAATGTAAAAAAAAGTCTCATGCAATGTAGGCCTGCATTTAACATATAGGCTACTGTAGGATATATCATAGAAATCAAAAGCTATTTCCATGTGAACATGTTATGGGACTTGCTCCAGTGGTTTTGTTGGTAGGTCTACATTATGCTCAAATTGCCACAATAGCCTATTGGCTACTGTCTAAAACTGTAAGGGTACAGCCTCAGTGTTCACTGTAAACAACATTCAAGTTTCCGCTCACAGGACCTAAAATTTGCTCAGTTCCCCCCCAAAATTTGAGGGAACATTGCTTGGGAGGTATAGTGAGATGTATTATTGAAACTAAAGTATTTGGAGTCATGACCTCTGGAGTGGGTCCTGCTGACCCAAAAAGGAAACAGTTCCAATTAGGGAAATGGTTGGCATCAGCTAAAAAATCCCACCAGACCACAGTACAAATCTCATTGTAGTCAAAACCGTACTGTACTACAGCTGGGTACCTGTATGACTTCAGTGTAAGGTTGGGACTGGATTTATTTTTTTGTGGTAAAGCTCAACTCTACAACAGCTTCTGTCATATTCCTTTCCCAAAGAGGAGAAGGGGAGAGATTTTCTCTGTGAGTCCGTGGTGGGGGTAATAAAGGCCCCCGTGCACCCAGGACTAAGCACCTGTCAGATCCACTTACTTCTCGAGCCAGTGACGTCCAGTCACCGACTACATCCAGAGTCAAAGAGCCACTCTCCTCTCCTAACCACCACCACTCGCTCCCTGGCAGACAGACTACAGTTAGCCCAGGTCCCTCTCACTGTGACGCAGCAGCACCCTGCCGCCGGGATCTACACGGCGTGAAATCGTACCTGTTACCTCATCCTCATCTGCCAGTATAGTGAGCCGGTGTAGTGAGCAATCAGAGTGGAGTGGGGGTGAGGGGTTGGCTGGGGATGAATGATGCCGAGACAGACAGACTGAGCCAGTAATACATCCATCCTCTCATCTCTCACTAACAGAGTTAAAGCCCAGATGAAACATCCCAGCTAATTGTGCCATCAGTCTGGTGTCTTTCACAATGCCATTATGGGATAATTTGTAGATGGCAGATGCTGCCTCTTGTTTCCAGTGAACGCAGCTGAGTGGATGCTAGTTGGTCAGGGCTCGGGGTTGGTGGTAGGGCTTTTGCGGTGACCATATTACGACACCAGCAGTCATGAGTCATAACCGCAGTAAAATTCCATGTGAGTCACGGTAATCTCCTTTTATGCACTTTGGACATGCCTCAGCTCCAAATAACTGGGTACTCAGGGCTCTATTGTCCCTCTAACCACTCTGACATCAATGCAAAATGCAATTGAAAATCACATCAAACACATATCAGCAAAACAGAAGGCCAATAGTACTTTTAAAACTCACCTCACTGCGATGATCAATTTCATGAACGAAATTCAACAGCAGGTTGAAACCGTGTAAAACATGGTTGTTGTGTTTCAAAGCCTAACACAACAAAATGGACAGCGCTATCTAAGGTGATGATTAATTCAAAACACCCATACCCATACAAGATTTTATGCATATGCAAGCCCCCCAAATAAAAACCTTCATAAAAATTATGAATGTTTCATTATCCAATACATAGCATACCGCATATTACACATAGCAGAAAAACATAAAACTGATTTAAGATGTCTTTGGTACATAATTGGTCTAGCCTATACTCCAAAATTAAACAATTCTAGTAATCGCCTTGGACTGTATTATTATGCATACTGGATGGACTGGTTACCTTACGCATGCTACACTCCAAAATGTCTATCCATGAGTCTGAGAGTGAACGTATAGCTCTAAGCGATGCTGTTGGTTCATTGATTGTGCAGTGCGGCTTACAGTTCGCCTACAATGAGTGAATTTGTATTTTGAATAGCCTAGTAAATAGGGCATTTTTATATTTTCAAAATGAATTGGGTGACAAAGCTATACAGAATATCTCACCAGCATGCGTTTCGATTTCCTCCCTCTCCATTATTCCTTTCTCGAGCGTGCAGACGAGCTGTCAACAAATATGTTACTATCGATGTTCGTGAACAGATTTCACTTGGTTTCCCCGAAATAAGCACTTAGCTGCAGGAACAAGGTTGGAGAAGCCATTGCATACAGAGTTTTGGTGGAATATCACCAGTGAGTGCATGTTCCTCAAACAGTGGTTGATGTGGACATCCCTTCAAATGAATGGATTCGGCTATTTCAGGCTCACCGGTTGCTGACAGGTGTATAAAATCGAGCACACAGCCATGCAATCTTCATAGATAAACATTGGCAGTAGAATGGCCTTACTGATGAGCTCAATGACTTTTAACATGGCATGGTCAAAGAGTGCCACCTTTCCAACAAGTCAGTTTGTCAAATTTCTGCCCTGCTGGAGCTGTCCCAGTCAATTGTAAGTGATGCTATTGTGAATTGGAAATGTCTAGGAGCAATAACAGCTGAGCCGCGAAGTGGTAGTCCACACAAGCTCACCGAATGGGACTGCCAAGTGCGGAAGCGCATAGTGTGTAAAAATTGTCTGTCCTCGGTTGCATCACTCACTACTGAGTTCCAAACTGCCTCTGGAAGCAACCTCAGCATAAGAACTGTTCGTCGGGAGCTTCATGAAATGGGTTTCCATGGCCAAACAGCCACACACAAGCCTAAGATCACCATTCTCAATACCAAGAATCAGCTCGAGTGGTGTAAAGCTCGCCACCATTGGACTCTGGAGCAGTGGAAATGCGTTCTCTGGAGTGATTAATCACACTTCACCATCTGGCAGTCCAACGGATGAATCTGGGTTTGGCGGATGCCAGGAGAATGCTACCTGCCTGAATGCATAGTGCCAACTGTAAAGTTTGGTGGATGAGGAATAATGGTCTGGGGCTGTTTTTCGTGGTTCAGGCTAGGTCCTATAGTTCCAGCGAAGGGAAATCTTAATGCTTCTGTGCTTCCAACTTTGTGGCAATAGTTTGGGGAAGGCCCTTTCCTATTTCAACGTGACAATGCCAAGAGTGTCCAAAGCTGTCATCAAGGCAAAAGGTGGCTACTTTGAAGAAACTAAAATCTAAAATATATTTTGATTTGTTTAACACTTTTTTGGTTACTACATGATTCCATATGTTTTATTTCATAGTTTTGATATCTTCACTATATATTCTACAATGTAGAAAACAGTAAAAATAAAGAAAAACCCAACCCTTGAATGAGTAGGTGTGTCCAAAAGTTTGACTGGTACTGTATGTTTTGATTTGTAAGACATTCTAAAGTTTGTATCATTCACAACTAAAGTTTCCAAATCTAAATCTAGCATGTAGGACCTGTTTCAAATTATCTCTTTTATGCTCAACATGGCCACTTCATATGGGCAGTCAATCGATCCTTAATGAGAAAAATATCCTTTATATTTATTCAGCTAAGTTCAATGATATCTTTCTTACTATAAAATCTTGTCAGCTAATTGAACAAGCCTACAGCCTATGGCATGGAGCATAGCCAGATAACATGGGCCGACAGTAGGCCAACTCATATTCTGTTCTTCTGAAATGTATTTCTTCATATCATTATGTTTTTTAGAACTGACAAAAAATATATATTTATTGTGATGGTGTATATTAAATTGATTTAGTAAATGTTCCAAAGACCATAAACATGTTCATGTTAATTAAAAGGTCAACTACCGTGAGACTGGAAGTCTTTTGCATGACAATAACTGGCTGACAAAATGTCATGACCGCCACAGCCCTCTCACCTCGTTTCTGTCTCATGTTGGGGCTGGGGTTGCTCCTCCTGAAGCCTGTCTCCGGGCTAGACGAGTCCGACTGCCTCAGGGCCATTTTGCGCATGTTTCTGAGCGGCGGAGAGGAGCGATATGAGACAGTCAATCACACAGCCACTACAGAAGCATTACATTCCCTGTACTTGAGAGCATCTATGCGCTGCTGCCATTCAATCACACGACATGATGAAAACGTTGTGAGACCAAGTACTCTACCTCATGGGAGCATGATACACATTCTCAGTGATCTTCTGATGGAGTTGACTAGCCTCTGTGAATGGAGAGAAAAATGGTATTAGAATAGAACATAGATTTTCAATGGAACGACATATTAGTTTAGGTTAAATTGACATAAAACGGTCAGGGAGGTGGATTCATAGGTATGCAAGTGTGTGTGTGTGTGTGTGTGTGTGTGTATGTGTGTGTGTATATATTTGTTGTTTGCATGCTTGTGTACATCACACTGCGTGTAGGACTGTGTGAGAAACCTGCAGTCAAAAGCAGGTTGATAAAACTGTTTCAATGCCAGGCGATAAAACAGGAGAAATCCCAGGAGTTACATAAGCCACAGGAGGGTATGTGGACCAAAACAGTGTAGTCAGACCAGAAGCCGTGGGCCAAAACAGTGGTGTAGACAGAATGGAAGCCCCTAATCTGTGTCTTTAACAGGAGGGACAGGACAGTTGACTGCCAAAGCCCAGGGGAGGAATCAAATCAAACAGCTGCAGTACAAGCCACTGCCTTGTCCTGCTATTGCACAAACCCCATGTCGCTGGGCTTTTTAACATCTCACACTGGCTTATCTTGTGTGCTTTTCTATGCTGCTGTACGTGCTCCCCTCCCCTCCCACCACTTGCCAGCAGAGACAGGTGTAAATCACATCCAGCCCTCCATCAGGCCAGAGCCTCTTTCTCTCTCTCTGCTTCATATGAGGGCTGCTGTGTCATTACCCAGTCCCCTCACACATACACCCTCTCTCTCACACACACACACACAAACACACACACACACAGGTTGTCAGTTCAGTTGAGAGGACACAATGCACAGAGGGTCGTTTTCCTGACTGTCAGGCGCTTCGGAGCGGAACATGGGGCGATTGATGCATACTACTTGGGAGGTGGAGGGAGAGGACAGGAGGAGAGGAGAGGAGGACAGGAATGTGTGGACTGTACCATCTGGTCAGGTAAGTGTTCCCAAACACTAGTCTTCCCCCCCGCTTAACATTCACATCACCGTTCTGGGAGGCGTCAGGGCTGTGTCCAGGTGTCCAGTGTGGGAGCTGAGAGGGTGGTATAAATATGCCTATAGAGAGAATCCCCACACACTGCATACCTCTGCACGCTTCGAGCTGGCCTGTCAGAACTTTCCGGATCTCTGACACCCACATGTTCTTCACATCCATGGAGGGAGCCTGGGGAGACACACACTAATATATATATATCCATATATATATATATATATATATATATATATATATATAAACACCCTCTGAGGTTTAACTGTACAGCCTCCCTCACACCAGACAGTGGATGTTTCTGTCGTAGCGACGTCTGAGGAGCTACTCTCAGTGGGACAACACTGCCACCAAGTGGTCACAAGGAGAATATCATACAGAAAAGGCATTTGACGTCTTCATGACAAATGTCTCAGGAGTGAGAGGTATGCTTCTTAGAAAAGAATGTTGCTGAATCACATCTCTTATTACAAAGTCTGGCATCTATTTAGTATTCTTTGGAAAATAACTAGTCATTTAAATGGAAACAATTGAGTTTTAGTTTTAACGCAGAAAGTTTATGGACATGTACCTGAATGATGTAAACTTCCTCTCTGCCGTTATACCAGACCTCAAACTTCTTAATGTCTCCTTTGACATTTTCGGTGATTCCCACAGCACTCATCTGAAACAGGGGCAAGACTGTGGTTAACAACAATGACAGCTTTATATTTCTGATTTCCCCTGCAGCTTCACATAAACACACGTAAAGAGAAGAATTTAAAGATAGAATCCTGCTCAGAGGCTCTTGTATTCTGCAAATGAATGTGAACTGCTACAGCCTTTTAGTTCAGCTTTATTTCCAATTGAATGGCTCTATCCTGAAACAGCCCTGGGCTGAAACATGTATTTTCCTATTAAGTTATGAACACCATTACTCATTGACCAAGTGACAGTCAGAGTGTATTACATGCACAGCACTTTATATCAGCAAGTGAGAGAAAAAAAACAAGTTCATCAAATATTTCCTTTAGAAAACAAAGGGTTGTCCCAGCATCCCATTGATGAAAGGAGGTCCTGTCATCTCAGGGCCCTGTTTCCTGCCCTGGCTTTTCATGCATCTAGATTAGCTTGAATTGAAATATGTGACATGACAGTGAATTCCAAGGTTCTCAGGGGATCGGAGAGAGCCACTGTAAAGTTTCCATATGAGAAGGGGGAAGTAAGTGGAGGATGGTGAGAATTGTAGCCCCGCGGACAGTTAAAACCATTCAAATTCCAGGTGAGCAATTGTTATGTTTGTCCAACAAGGAACTGACCCCACAAGCCAACCTCACCTTTAGGGAGTGTTTGAAGCTGTAGGAGGCGGACGGCTTCTCGTGTCCGTCCGTGGTCTCCTCCCGCTTCTTACAGAAAAGCAGCATCTTATTGTAGAGGAACAGGTGCCTCTGCATGGGCTTGAAGCGAGCCAGGTCCTTCACCTTGCTGTGGCCCTTCTTGTGGTCCGTCCACACGTTGAATGAGCCCTGCATCAGGAGCTTGCCCAGCTCACTAAGGTTCCCCTGGGGATGGGAGAGGCACACAGGGGACATCAGTCCTACACCCTCACACATACAGTACACCTAGCCATAACACTCTCTCCGACAGATTAGTCAAACTGATTAACAGCAGGACTTCCTGGAACTTTGACACAGCCCAACAGATCCACTCTAAGATAGGAACAGTAAGGATCTAAATCGGACTGATTTTTCAAACCCTTTCACTCGAGCCAAGTCATACACCTCAGCCAGGAGCTGTTCACTCCCTTCGCGTCAGGCAGACGGTATTGGAGCATGAGGTCTGATAGAAACTGTCTCTGAGCCTGTTGGTATCTTCAAGATATCAGACTGCTGAACACTTGAACTGGACTGACCACCTGACACATGCACTCATCCACACAAACACACATTCATGATACACACAGCACAACTCCTGCTACCATACTGCACAATTGGGAGCAGAATTTAAAACACATACCCAATCCCCCCTTCCCCAAATCACGTGTAAATATTGGACTATAAATTGTGCCTTCCTTACCTATGCTAAAATATTTATTATATTCTATTTAACCATTTACTTTATGTTCGTATTGTTATGCTTTATTATTTCTTGTTGTTTTTGCATTGTCAAGAAGGAACCTGCAAGTAACCATTTCATTGGACGGTGTGTATACGATGCATCTCGTGTCCATTTTACAACTAATAAAACTTGAAACTACTGACCTCGAATCCCGTTATGGCAATTTGATGCATGGAGTCATTGACAGACTTGATGATGTCCAGCATGGTGGCAAGGGCCTCCTCCAATTCAGCAGTACCCTCCTGGTTCTTACTGCATTTCAGCATCTCCTACAAAGGAAACAGAGCCGGGTCAGGACAAAGCCAAGTGGGATAAATAATGCATCCTAGCTCCTCTGCTTGAGAGTCAAGGTCTTCAAATTAGATCAGTCTGAAGGAAGTGCTTTGCATGTTAGCCCTTGGGGAGTGAAGGAGGATGTTTGAGCAGTGAAGACATTTACATCTTATCTGTTATCTGTGTGTTGCTCTAAAATTTGAATAAGCCTGTGATTGTATAGTGCTGAAGTGAAATATTAACCTCAGTGATAAACTTGCCTTGACCATCAGCTGGTACTTGGTGATCCTCTGCACAGGCTTGAGTAAATAAGCATCCAGGGAGAGTTTGTGGTCCAGCTTCTTCTGACATTCCTGCAATAACAAACATAGAATGTTTCCTGTTGCAATCATTTACAGTGCATTCAGAAAGTATTGAGACCCCTTGATTTGTTCCACATTTTGGTACGTTATAGACTTATTCTAAAAATGGATTGAAAATATAAATATAATTCTCATCCATCTACAGACAATACCCCATAATGACAAAGCGAAAACAGGTTAAGAAATGTTTTCACATTTATTACAAATAAAAAAACAGAAATACCTTATTTACATAAGTATTCAGACCCTTTGCTATGAGACTCCAAATTGAGCGCATGCTCTTTCCATTGATCATCCTTGAGATTCCACCTGTGGTAAATTCAATTGATTGGACATGATTTGGAAAGGCACACACCTGTCTATATAAGGTCCCACAGTTGACAGTGTATGTCAAAGCAAAAACCAAGCCATGAGGTTGAAGGAATTGTCTGTAAAGCTCAGAGACAGAATAGTGTCGAGGCACAGATCTGGGGAAGGGTACCAAAAAATGTCTGCGGCATTGATGGTCCCCAAGAACACAGTGGCCTCCATCATTCTTAAATGGAAGAAGTTTGGAACCACCAAGACTCTTCCTAGAGTTGGCCGTCTGGCTAAACTGAGCAATCGAGGGAGAAGGGCCTTGGTCAGGGAGGTGACCAAGAACCCGATGGACACTCTGACAGAGCTCCAGAGTTCCTCTGTGGAGACGGGAGAATCTTCCAGAAGGACAACTATCTCTGCAGCACTCCACCAATCAGGCCTTTATGTTAGAGTGGCCAGACGGAAGCCACTCACATGACAGCCCGCTTGGAGTTTGCCAAAAGGCCCCTAAAGACTCTCAGACCATGAGAAACAAGATTATCTGGTCTGAATGCCAAGCATAACATTTTTTAGGAAACCTGGCACCATCCCTACAGTGAAGCATGGTGGTGGCAGCATCCTGCTGAGGGGATGTTTCTCAGTGGCAGGGACTGGGAGACTAGTCATGATCGAAGGAAAGATGAACGGCGCAAAGTACAGAGAGATCCTGCTCCAGATCGCTCAGGACCTCAGACTGGGGCGAAGATTCACCTTCTAATAGGACAACAACCCTAAGCACACAGCCAAGACAATGCAGGTGTGGCTTCGGGACAAGTCTCTGAATGTCCCTGAGTGGTCCAGCCAGAGCCCGGACTTTAACCCGATCGAACATCTCTGGAGAGACCTGAAAGTAGCTGTGTAGCGACGCTCCCCATCCAACCTGACAAGAGCTTGAAAGGATCTGCAGAGAACAATGATCTGCAGAGAAGAAAGGTGTGCCAAGCTTGCAGTGTCATACCCAAGAAGACTCTAGGCTGTAATCGCTACCAAAGGTGCTTCAACAAAGTACTGAGTAAAGGGTCTGAATAATTATGTAAATGTGATCTCCATTTTTATTTTTAATACATTTGTAAAATTTTCTAAAAAACTGTTTTCATCATGTGTGTAGATTGAGGGGGAACAAAAACTATTTAATCCATTTTAGAATAAGGCTGTAATGTAAAAAAAAGAGGGGAAAAGTGGTTTAAGTCAAGGGGTCTGAATACTTTCCGAATGCACTGTCTGTCAAGCCAAATCCGAACCCTAAACAATAGGAAATGTGGGATTTGAATGGGATTTGAACTTGCAACCTTCCGGTTACTAGTCCAACGCTCTAACCACTAGGCTACCCTGCCGCCGTTACAGTAGCGTAACTTCATACTGCATGCAGAGACATAAGAATGGTATCCACAAGTTCATCTGACTCTGGGGAAGTAGAACAAGGTTCTCACAGTATCCCTTTAATGTAAACTGACACCATTATACAGTGGAATGCTATATCATAACTATGACAACACTTAGACACCCAAGGAATGGGAGTCACCTGGAAGAACAGGCTGTCTCCACACTGTCTCCACAGTGCCTCTGATCGGGGCTTGTTCTGACAATACTTCTCATAGATCTGCAGCTCTTCTTTCTGGAGAGAGACAGACACTTAGCAATGCAACATTACAGCACAGTAACGGCCTTCAGTTTCCAAATGACATCAACACAAGGAACTCACCCTTTTCAAAAAGCAGGTCCCTACCAATTCTGGCCTTTCCATGCAATTTTCAAGCTCTTTGAAAAATGTCCTGCAAACAAGAAGGATGAAGTCAACTCAATTAAAAAGTTCAACACATTTCCTGTTGACCCCTTACAAGGTACATAAAGTAATGTATAACATTGGATACAATTGCACATTCATCAGATTGACTTTTCCTATGCTGGGAAGTTAAGAGGATGTTGGGAAATTGTAGCTGGTAGACAGTGTCTGTGCACTTCTGTTTGGAACGTCTATGATGTGTAAAGTTATGGAAGCCATGGATGCCAGTCTGAACAACAAGGTTGGGATTTTTGTGGGGCCCTGCAGTTGACATTGAATTAACCTACTGAACCCTGAGCCTTCCCAATGAGTGTCCCATTAGTATCATGCTTGGGGGTTTGTCCTGGGTTTTAACTCCTTAAGCATTACCACACCAAGGAGTTAATACAGTAAGTCCTTCAGCTATGGGCACTGGACAGTATTTAGCTGAGTAGAGATAAAACATTATACAACAGAAATTATCCACATATAATGAAATGATAGTGTTAAGAGCTAAAACCCTGGCACTGAAATGTTGACATATCTGATATCTATGTGTTATGGATATTGTCATTGTATTAGAAATATGGACAAACTGGAAAAGCAGGAGTGAAGGGACATGTTCACGTGAATGTGTCTGCATAATATTGAATGCCCATGTAGTGTGGAGCTCTATGGGTCCCTGTGGAACCTTTTGTTTGCCCCCCTCACTGTAACCTAACCCCACCTGCGAGGGAGTGATCACAGGGCCTTGCAGAACAATGGGTGTCCATCACATGGGGCGTCACGCCTAGAATACAAAACCCCAAAGACAATACAGGGCCCACTGTCAATTGAGCTCTCTCAGCCAATCACAATGCAGGATGTTTGTTTATTTTTTTACTTCTTGCACAGAGGTATTTTACAAAGCAAGATCAACGACTCTGCCAGTTCACTTACCTAGATAACGTATGATAAAAAATAAAATAAACAGATAAGCTTGAAATATGCAGGGTCTGATTGACCCAACAACTAAAAGTACACAGTTTAGCTTTCCTAATAAACCAGAAAATCAATCAGTAGATATAAAATTTAGCTGGCTAAAGGCTTCTTTCTGCATGCTTCAGTTAGGCTGGCGAACTCGGCTAGGCGAACAGAACGAGTGCGCTCGCATACCTTCCACATTCGCTTGAAAAACGAGAAAAAAAAAGCAGCAATAGTACTGTTTGTCCATGTTGAGACGCCGTAGTCAGTATTAATCTAAAATAACTCAAGAAATCTGTCATTCATTTGGATGTTTTTGCCAAAGAGATCTTAGTCGTGCAGTTTTACATCTAACTAGGATGTTTGGTACAGTATTTCTCAAGGGGAACATTTGCATGAAAACAAATCGTCTATAGTTGTATGACAAACACTTAATTGAAGATTCCCTACTGTTGACCAATTACCGACGAAGGGGCGTAAGACTTCAGCTTCAGAACTTCGGCTTGCCTCCAGAAACATTTTTATGCGCACGAACAGCCGAAAAACCCTTGCCGAAGACCGAAACAAACGTCACAAAATCTCGTCATAATACAGTATATGCACGAACTGTTCCAGGTGGGAAGCATGCGGACGCCTTAACTTATTGATTCTGCTTTGTAGCATACTCTTCTGGTGATGAATGTTATTTGGAGCCTTCATAGTTGACATAGCGGTACAATGTGTTCTATATATATAGCTTCCCGTGAAGAATGGGGGGGGAACTTCCCGAGCTGTGAGAGAAAATAAAATAACCAGTTGTTCCATGTGAGTGCCTGCAGCCAAAGAATGCATAGTAGGAATGTGTTAAAACACAGGTCAGGTCAAGATAAGTTGTTAGCCTTCTTCCTCTCACTGGTCTCCCACTGCTATCTCTCAGGATTGTCATGTGGCAGGGGGGATGGGGACCATGCCAATCCTTTCTTTTGACATCGCAGGCACATTTGTCAACTCACTGAATATGGAAATGTAATTTAGAACGAGACAGAGGAAGTTAGGTCACCTGTTGTGAAATTCATATATTTCTGGGAGATTGCCAAACAGTACATCTTTCTTGTTCTCCAGGGCTGCGGGGATGAGGGGGGAAAGCTCTGTGTTGTCCAGCTCAGCAGCATATCCCTGGAGAAGAAAATCACATTCAAAGCTAATGAGTGACGGCTCAGTGAAAACAATGATAATGTCAACACTTCTTTGATAATCTGAACCCAATCAAATCCTGTCCTCCACATGGCTTTACACATAACACTTGAATGAACATGATATGAACTTCAATCAATCACTGACAGTTTGAGTAGCCTAATGACTCATCTAATCAATAAAGACAGCACATTTTAAGTTCAACAAAAGTTCACACGGCATTCTGAAATGGGCAGATCTAATGCAACATTTACACTGGCGGTCAATTCGATTTTTAGAACAGGGTTTAATTTTCCCTAGGTGCAGTAAACAGAGAAAGGAGCGCTTTCTCTACTGTCTCCTTGACATTATTGCCACTAACTGGCAGCGTTTCACATGTCACGAGAGAGCCAATTAAAGTAACAAACACACCTCCATGATGCTCTGCAGCTCCTCGACGTACAGCCTCTCAGTTTCAATCAGCTCATTCATGATGTGTCTGGGGAGGAAAAATACAGGATCTGTCAATACACAACAATTGCAGAGAAGCCCTTTAGTCGTATTTGTCAATGCAGATAGATTAATGAAACCCATAATGAGGACATCAACTGCCTCTCATACACTAAGTGCTTTGTCAAAGTTCTGAATGACCATCAACATCGTCATCGGGTTATTGTACCAACTCAAAAGAGGCTCTGCTAAAGACAACAGTACAGCACCCCAGATAGGAGGTACAAGGGAGGAAATAAGACCTTTGGAGAATTAACAGAGGAAGTTGTCATAAAACCAACCATCTTGAGCAAAGCTAACATTTCCAGACTTTAATGGCCCCTTTAATGTGCACATTTGTATGAGTTCTGAGGTCTTGATTTTTATGTGCCATCACGAGCCCATCGAGACACTGAGTGGTGTTTGATGTATGGTCACATTTTATAGGTCAATAAAGCTCCTCCAAAGGCCCCGCCAATCTCACAGAGGCAAGCATCTGTTATACCATAGGTGACTGCCTCCTAAGTCCCAACGCAATAAGATCTGTGAATATCGATTTTGGAAGATAGGGCAGCATCATGCGAATAAATATTATGGACAGAGATACCTTGATTGAAGCCCTGGAGGGAAACTGTTCCATGACGCCATGTGCCTAGCCTGTTATTTGTGCTCCTAGGTCAAATCATTTTTATTGAGCACCCTAGTGGAGTGTTTAATGATACATACTCTGCCATCCTACCTCATGTTTCCAGCAACACTAGCTAAGGTATTAGTGCATAAAATAGCTTAGATCTCCACACACCTCTGTGTGCCTAGAATTAAGTCGGGGAGCAAAGATAACCTCCTCCAACAGAAAAACAATTCCATAACTATATAAAACAAATAATGTATACATATCATGTACTAGAAGACAATGCCAGAGTTTGCCCCTGTGCAAACCCTCTCCTAATGTGACCCTCGGGAACACCGAATTACCTTTATTGTGCAGAATTTGCAGTAGCTGATGCAACTCAGATGACACAAATTCCAAGCTCTGTCATTCTGGCATATGATCCAACTTCACTCCTACTGGTTGGCTTCACCGATATGATAACGCAGAGAGAGGATCATAGACTGACTCAGCTGAGGCAGGCAATGAGAGGGGAGGTACAAGGGCTGAGCTTTCCCCCTCTAGCCCAGCGGTTTCCTCCCCCGCTCCCATTCTGCTCTCTCAGTCTTTCACAGTCACACAGCGTAGAGACTTACAGACAGAACAGCTCAGGCAGGAGAAAACCACTGGGAGGCAGGCAGGCGGCTGGGGGCTGATGCTGCCATTCCTTACACACAGAGGGGAAAGAGAGCGGGAAGGAGAGAGAGAGAGGGAGAGAAAGAGGGAGAGAGAGTGCTCATCTACAGGAAAAGAGGGGCAGGGGAGAGTAGTTTTCTGTACTTTTCCCAGCAACACGTGGATGGAACTCTCACAGGCTGGTAAGTGATCTGGGAGAGGAGAGGGAGGTGGTGGGGGGATTGTATGCGCTAGCTGAAAGACTGTTTATATTAACTTAAGCTGCTCAAAGCAAAAAGGTGTCGACTTTCAGTAGAGGGTTTGAGAAAGAAAAGTCAGACTGTGAAAAACTAAAAACAAATCTATGCTCATGTCGCACTCCTGAATTCACACTGCTTTTACAGTTAGCCTGTAGTGAGATAACAGCTAACGGTAGAATCATCGCGGGGATGAAGGGGAGAAAGGAGGGGAGAGGCCAACACCCTTTCATGGAATTGGAACCTAACCCTCTTGGTAGGTTTTAAAACAATAGACACAAATTTAACAGAATTAAATATTTTCTTTTGACTCAACAATGATATGGAATTTATGTCACTTTTAAAAAATCATAACATCTGCTAACACAAAAAAAAACTCAATTTGGGTGTTCTTATCTGCCTATTCTATTGTGTTTTAATCTGACTATCTGAACTTACTTAGAACCCAACTTAGCACAAAACTGTAGTTGTTTATACTTCTCTATAGATGTCTACTGCATTCTCAAACCATTGTTGTTGAGCTGATGATTAATAAACCACATTCATGTCTCCAAGAGTTTACATTCTTGGACTTATATTCTGGGAGGCTGGCTCAAAGATTTTTCCCACTTTCAAAGGAACTTCATGGGGACAGTTGGCTTTACAAGTCATTGATCAATGAAAAGGTTTGCATCGGTAGGGGTGAATGTTTCACTAGTCTAGGGGTGGGCAATAAATTCAAGTTTTAGATGTTCAAGATTGGCCTGTATTTACATTTTTTTATAATAAATCCCCATCCTCCCCCAATTAAAAAATAAAAAACCTCCCCTGAATAAGCTCACAGGCCATATGCAACCTACCCCTGCACTAGGCCTATCATTTAAAATATATTACACGTTGTAGCCTATAATAACGCTATGGTGAACTTCTGTTTTAAATAGTTTTGAGAGAGAGAAAATACAGTACATGACCAAAAGTATGTGGAGACCTGCTCATCGAAAAGCTCATTCTAAAATCATGGGCATTAATATGGAGTTGGTCCCCCCTTTGCTGCTATAACAGCCTCCACTCTTCTGGGAAGGCTTTCCACTCGATGTTTGAACATTGCTGCGGAACTTGCTACCATTCAGCCACAATTCATCCCAAAGGAGTTCGATGGGGCTGAGGTCAGAGCTCTGTATAGGCCAGTCAAGTTCTCTCGACAAACCATTTCTGTATGGACCTCGCTTTGTGCACAAGGGCATTGTCATGCTGAAACAGGAAAGGGCCTTCCCCAAACTGTTGCCACAAAGTTGGAAGCACAGAATCGTCTGGAATGTCATTGTATGCTGTAGCATTAATATTTCCCTTCACTAGAGCTAAGGGGCCTAGCCCGAACCATGAAAAACAGCCCTAGACCATTATTCCTCCTCCACCAAACTTTACATTTGACACTATGCTTTTGGGCAGGTAGTGTTGTCCTGGCATCCACCAAACCCAGATTTGTCAGTCGGACTGCCAGATGGTAAAGCGTGATTCATCACTCCAGAAAGCACGTTTCCACTGCTCCAGAGTCCAATGGCGGCGAGCTTTACACCACTCGGAGCCGACGATGAGCATTGCGCATGTTGATCTTTGGAACTCGGTAGTGAGTGTTGCAAGTGAGGACAGACGATTTTTAAGTGCTACGCGCTTCAGCACTCGGCGGTCCCATTCTGTGAGCTTGTGTAGCCTATCTCTTTGCGGCCGAGCCGGTGTTCCTCCAAGAAGTTTCCACTTCACAATAACAGGACTTATAGTTGAAGCTCTAGTATGGCAGAAATTTGACAAACTGACTTGTTGGAAAGGTAGCATCCTATGACGGTGCTACGTTGAAAGTCACTGAGCTCTTCAGTAAGATCAATCTCCTGCCAATGTTTGTCTATGGAGATTGCATGGCTGTGTGCTTGATTTTATATACCTGTCAGCAATGGGTGTGGCTGAAATAGCCAAATCTACTCATTTGAATGGGTGTCCACATACTTTTGTATGTATAGTGTATATTCTTGTTGTTTTTGTCAGGAATATTCACAATTACTAAAATGTCAACCAAACAAATGCAACCTTTTGTGATTACAATAACCTAGAAAGTAAGCAACAATCTAATTTCTACCTCTTATTGACACTGATATGTGACACCCAGACATGGGAGGAAATTCTAATTGGGAGTTGAATGTTATTTGCATTGGGACTGTTGGATAGATGGCCATCATGGTATTGACACAAGGTTATCTGATGCATGCTGTCAGGGCTGCTCATTGTTGTGGGCCACTGCCTAAATCTGCTGCTGTAATGATTTTTTTTTGTCATGATGACTGTTTTGTACAGACCTCAGCAATTCCATGCACTCTGTTAGTTTAAAGCCCCTCCATTATTGAACTTTCGCTGGGTTGGCTTATGCATTCATTCACAAAAGATTCGGCAACTACCGCTATACAGTTGAGAGGGTTAAGAGACTTCACACTGTGAACAAGCATCTACAGAGGATGGACTCTGACAGATAAACACTGAGGATTGTCCATCATCCTTTCAGAGATAGAGCACAATGGGATGGAGGGCCTTCAGAAAGTATTCCTACCACTGGACTTATTCCACATGTTGTTGTGTTACAGCCTGAATTCAAAATGGTTAACATATTTTTTTCTCTCTCACCCATCTACACACGATACACCATAATGACAAAGTGAAAACAAGTTATGAATGTATTAATTTAATACAGAAATATCTCATTTACATAAGTATTCACTGTATCACTGAGTCAATACTTTGTAGAAGCATCATTAGCAGTGATTACAGCTGTGGATCTTTCTGGGTGAGTCTCTAAGAGCTTTCCACAACTGGATTGTGCAACATTTGCCCATTATTCTTTTTAAAATTCTTCAGGGTCTGTCAAATTGGTTGTTGGTCATTGCTAGACAACCATTTTCAGGTTTTGCCATAGATTTTCAAGTATATTTAAGTGAAAACTGTAACTCGGCCCCTCAGGAACATTCACTGTTTTCTTGGTAAGCAACTCCAGTGTAGATTTATTTTAGGTTATTGTTGTGTTGAAAAGGTGAATTCATCTCCCAGTGTCTGGTGGAAAGCAGACAACCAGGTTTTACTCAAAGACCTTGCCTGTACTAACCTCCATTCTACTTCTAATTTTATCCTGAAAAACTCCCCAGTCCTCTACAATTACAAGCATACCCATAACATGATACAGCTACCACTATGCTTGAAAAGATGGAGAGTGGTACTCAGTAATGTAATGTCAGGACAAAAAGTTAATTGCTTTGCCACGTTTTTTTGCAGTATTACTTTGGGGCCTTGTTGAAAACACAATGCATGTTTGGGATAATTTTTTTCTGTACAGGCTTCGTTCTTTTCACTCTGTCAATTAGGTTAGTATTGTGGAGTAACTACAAAGTTGTTGATCCATCCTTAGTTTTCTCCTATCACAGCCATTAAACTATTAAAACTGTTTTAAAGTCACCATTGGTACCATCGTGAAATCCATGAAATTCCTTCCTCTCTGGCAACGGAGTTGGGAATGACGCCTGTATCTTTGCAGTGACTGGGTGTTTTGATACACCATCCAAAGTGTAATTAATAACTTCACCGTGCTCAAAGGGATATTCAATGTCTGCTTCTTCTTTTTTTCTACCAATAGGTGCCCTTCTTTGCGAGGCATTGGAAAACCTCCCTCGTCTTTGTGGTTGAATCCGTGTTTGAAATTGACTGCTCGAAGGAGGGACCTTATAGATAATTGTATGTGTGGGGTACAGATATGAGGTAGTCATTCAAAAATCATGTTAAACACTATTGTTGGACACAGAGTGACTCCTTGCAACTTATTATGTGACTTATTTAGGGTTGCCAGAACAAAGGGGTTGAATACTTATTGACTCAAGACATATCAGCGTTTCATTTTAAATTCATTAGTAAAAACATAAAAATACAACATTTCACTTTGGCATTATGGGGTATTGTATGTAGGTCAGTGACATTAAAATAAAATGAAAAAACAGGCTGTAACAACAATATGTGGAAAATGTCAAGAGGTGTGAATACTTTGTGAAGGCACTATAAGCACAGGAAAATAACAGATACAGTGCATTCAGAAAGTATTCAAACCCCTTGACTTTGTCCACATTTTGTTACGTGACAGCCTTACTCTAAAATGTCTTAAATAGTTTATTTCCTCATCAATCTCAAATCAAATTCAAATCAAATCTTACTGGTCAGATACACATGGTTAGCAGATGTTATTACGAGTGTAGCGAAATGCTTATTCTTCTAGATCCGACAGTGCAGCAGTATCTAACAGGTAATATCTAACAATTCCACAACAAAACCTAATACACACAATCTGGTAAAGGATGGTATGAGAGAATATACGTATAAAATATATGTATGAGCAGTGACAGATCGGCTAAGACGCAGTAGATAGTAAAGAATAGATAGTGAAGGACACAGTATAGAGTATATACACATAAGATGAGTAATGCAAGATATAAACATGCTTGAAATAGCATTATTAAAGTGACTAGTGTTCCATTTATTAAAGTGGCCAATGATATCAAGTCTGTAGGTAGGCAGCCGGCTCTCTGTGCTAGTGGTGGCTGTTTAACAATCTGATGGCCTTGAGATAGAAGTTGTTTTTCAATCTCTCTGTCCCAGCTTTGATGCACCTGTACTGACCTCGCCTTCTGGATGATAGCAGGGTGAACAGGCTGTGGCTCGAGTGGTTATTCTCCTCGATGATCTTTTTTGCCTTCCTGTGACATCGGGTGTTGTAGGTGTCCTGGAGGGCAGGTAATTTGCCCCCGGTAATGCATTATGCAGACCGCACCACCCTCTGCAGAGCCTTGCGGTTGTTGGCGGTGCAGTTGCAGTACCAGGCGGCGATACAGCACAAAAGGATGCTCTCAATCACACACCTGTAAAAGTTAGTGAGGGTTTTCGGTGACAAGCCACATTTCTTTAGCCTCCTGAAGTTGAAGAGGCGCTGCTGCGCCTTCTTCACCACACTGTTTGTGTGCGTGGACCATTTCAGTTTGTCGGTGACATGTACACCACGGAATTTAAACTTTCCACCTTCTCCACTGCTGTCCCATTGGTGTGGATAGGGGGGTGCTTCCTCTGCTGTTTCCTGAAGTCCACAATCATCTCTTGATGATGACATTCAGTGAGAGGTTATTTCCCTGACACCACACTTCACTGCCCTCACCTCCTTTCTGTAGGCTGTCTCGTCGTTGTTGGTAATCAAGCCTACCACTGTTGTGTCTTCTATAAACTTGATGATTGAGTTGGAGGCGTGCATTGCCACGCAGTCGTGGGTGAACAGTGAGTACAGGAGGGGGCTGGGAACGCACCCTTGTGTGGCCCCAGTGTTGAAGAACAGTAGAGTGGAGATGATGTTTCCTACCTTCACCACCTGTGGGCGGCCCGTCAGGAAGCCCAAGACCCAGTTGCACAGGGCGGGGTCGAGACCCAGGGTCTCAAGCTTAATGATGAGTTTGGAGGGCACTATGGTGTTGAATGCTGAGCTGTAGTCAATGAACAGCATTCTTACATAGGTATTCCTCTTGTCCGGATGGGATAGGGCAGTATGCGGTGTGATGGCGATTGCATCGTCTGTGGACCTATTGGGGCGGTAAGCGAATTGAAGTGACAGCTAGGGTGACAGGTAAGGTAGAGGTGAAATTATCCTTGACAAGTCTCTCAAAGCACCACCATGGCCATCTTGAAGCATGTGGGGACAACAAACTGGGATAGGGATTGACTGAATATTTCTGTAAACACACCAGCCAGCTGGTCTGCACATGCTCTGAGGACGCGGCTAGGGATGCCGTCTGGGCCGGCAGCCTTGCGAGGGTTAACACGTTTAAATGTTTTACTCACGACGGCCATGGAGAAGGACAGTCCACAGTCTTTGATAGTGGGCCGCGTCGGTGCACTGTATTGTCCTCAATCTACAAACAATACCCCATAATAACGACAAAGCAAAAACAGGTTTATAGAACTTTTTTTCAAATGAATAAAATAAAACAGAAATATCATATTAACTTAAGTATTCAGACCCTTTACTCAGTACTTTGTTGAAACACCTTTGTCAGCGATTACAGCCTTGAGTCTTGTTGGGTATGATGCTACAAGCTTGGCACACCTGTACTTGGAGAGTTTCTCCAATTCTTCTTTGCAGATCCTCTCAAGCTCTGTCAGGTTGCTGCTCAGCTATTTTCGGGTCTCTCCAGAGATGTTCGATCGGGTTCAAGTCCAGGCTATAGCTGGGCCACTCAAGGACATTCAGAGATTTGGCCCGAAGCCACTCTTGCGTTGTCTTGGTTGTGTGCTGAGGGTTGTTCTCCTGTTGGAAGGTGAACCTTCACTCCAGTCTGAGGTCCTGAGCACTCTGGAGCAGGTTTTCATCAAGGATCTCGCTGTACTTTGCTCCGTTCATATTTCTCTCGATCCTGACTAGTATCCCAGTCTCTGCCGACGAAAAACATCCCCACAGCCTGATGCTGTCCCCACCATGCTTTACTGTGGAGATGGTGTCAGGTTTCCTCCAGACGTGACGCTTGGCATTCTTGGTTTTATCAGACTAGAAAATCTTGTTTCTCATGGTCTGTGAGTCCTTTAGGTGCCTTTTGGCAAACTCCAAGTGGGCTGTCATGTGCCTTTTATTGAGAATTGGTTTCCGTCTGGCCACTCTAACATAAAGGCCTGATTGGTGGAGTGCTGCAGAGATGGTTGTCCTTCTTGAAGATTCTCCCATCTCCACAGAGGAACTCTGGAGCTCTGTCAGAGTGACCATTGGGTTCTTGGTCACCTCCCTGACCAAGACCCATCTCCCCCCATTGCTCAGTTTGGCCCGGGCGGCCTGCTCTAGGAAGAGTCTTGGTGGTTCCAAGGATGATGGAGGCCACTGTGTTCTTGGGGACCTTCAATGCTGCAGACATTTTTTGGTACTCTTCCCCAGATCTGTGCCTACAGACAATTCCTTCGACCTCATGGCTTGGTTTTTTGCTCTGACAAGCACTGTCAACTGTGGGACATTAAATAGACAGGTATGTGCCTAGCCAAATCATGTCCAATCAATTGAACTTACCACAGCTGAATTCCAATCAAGTTGTAGATACATCTCAAGGATGATCAAAGGAAACAGGATGCACCTGAGCTCAATTTTGAGTCTCATAGCAAACGGTCTGAATACATACGTAAATAAAGGTATTTCTGTTATAATTTAAATTCATACATTTCTCAGCAATAGGCCTAAATCCCATTGTGCAAAAAACTTGTTGAATCAAGATTGTTTTGTTATTTCAACAAAAAAATGTAATGTGATGATGTTGAATCAACGTAGAAAACTGATTGGATTTGCAAAAAGTCTTCAAAGCAAGGGGAATGTTTTTGTAGGGAGCTCTGAGCATACGCGTTTTGACAGCTTTGCTTCTTCAGTTTGGAATCGTTGGAATATGAGAAAAGTTACAATTTCGCCTTCAGCCTTACTGTCGTTCTTTCACCCCGGTGAGTAGGTTGATTGAAAAGCCACGTTACCCGTCTGTATTTATAGGCCTACAATCAATATTGCATTTGGACTGTCCCCGTATTGTGGACTAAATGCGATTGCTCGACCCACGGCTGTTGTTGCTGTTTGGGTAGCCTACCTTGGGGACGTGAGGATGGATGCCTCGTTCCAGGTTGGACAGAATAAGCATGCTTGATTGACGCTGCCCTGCGGTTTTCGCACTTTAGCCCTGTTGTAATAACCTCAAAAGTACTTACCGGGTTTAGCCGGCGTGATGGATCAAGCACATCTAGCGGTTTCATTCACATCCTCAGAATGACTCAATAACATAATATTGACTCACAATTTCAAATGCATTTCCTATTAGTGTGATATGTTCATATTTTTGTCTTTCTCTTTTCAGATCCTATGATGTGGAATGCTTTGTGACTGTGTGGACACAATACAAAACGGTGATGACTAGAGACATGATTGTCTCAACAATACAGTCCCAGTAGAGAGCAGAGTGGAGAGGTGTCAGGAGGAGATTAAATTTAACTGAAGACCAACATTTCTCTGAGGAGCCCATGTCTCCCGTTGGGCAAATATGATGGAACTCAGACACTCCCAAATCATTTGGAATAATTGTGAAAGTAGCAGCCTGTCAAACGCAACAACCTATTGGACTTGACAAAAAGATAGAAAAGGGGGGGCAAGGGTAGGAAGGTGGAAGAATGTTTTTGAATTTCAGAAGGATCAGAAAATGTCAATGTGTGCAGCTGGTGACGACGTGCTTTGTCCTGTCCGTGTTGATGGTGTGCTGGGAGCAGCTGGACCACCACGTGGTGAGCCATATGAAGTCCTACTCCTACCGCTACCTGGTCAACAGCTACGACTTCATCAACAAGAGCTTTGGCATCAGCCAGAGGGAGGCTAAGAGCCAGAGCAACTTCCCGTACCTCATCAACCACCATGACAAATGTGACAGCAACGAAGTGCTGTTGCTGCTGTTCGTCAAATCTTCCCCAGAGAACCTGGAGAGGAGGCAGGCCATCCGGGCCACCTGGGGGAGTGAGGCCTACACCCAGAGGGAGTTGGGGGCCACTGTGAGGGTGGTGTTTGCCCTGGGGGTCCACCCCAACCCCCAGCAGAGGGGCCATGTACAGAGGAGGCTGCTGGGGGAGGACCAGGTCTATGGGGACCTGGTCCAGCAGGACTTTGTGGACACCTTTCACAACCTCACCATCAAACTGCTGCTGCAGTTCCGCTGGAGCCACAACTACTGCAGCCAAGCTCGTTTCCTCATGTCAGCCGACGACGACATCTTTGTCCACATGCCCAACCTGGTGCACTACCTGCAGGGCCTAATCCGTCAGGGGGCCCAGGACCGCTGGGTGGGCCACGTGCACAGGGGAGCCCCACCCAACCGCCGGAAGGACAGCAAGTACCACGTGCCTTATGAGATGTACCAGTGGCTCTCTTACCCAGACTACACAGCGGGGGCAGGGTACGTTGTCTCAGGGGACGTGGCTTCCAAAATCTACCAGGCTACTCTGTCCCTCAATGCCTCGCTGTACATTGATGATGTGTTCATGGGCATCTGTGCCAACGCCATGGGGGTGTCTCCCCAGGAACATGTTTACTTTTCAGGGGAAGGGAAGGCCCCCTATCACCCCTGTATCTACGATAAGATGATCACCTCTCACGGACACGTGGCAGATGTCCGGTACCTTTGGAAGGCAGCGACGGACCCCCAGATCCATGACATTTCCTCTGGCCTGTTGGGAAAGATGTACTGCACAGCAGTGAAAGTAATGCTCCTCTGTAAACCTTATTATTTAAATACCTACCCATGCAAAGCAGCATTTTCATAGTGTATTGTAAGGCTGCACAGTATGTCACTGCAGTCTTTATTTTTTTTTATATTTCAGTGTCAACAGCTGGTATCATTTTCTAAATAAAGACCAAAGCCTTGTTCTTGAGCATATATTCACCACTCTTGCCTTGGCTTGATGGATACTGCAGTTGTACTTTGTGGTTTAGCTAATTGTGTGATGGTAAACAGACTGTTCGTGTTCTTGGCTGCATTCAGGAACATTTTGGCTGGCTGCGTGAAGTCATAAGGGAAGAATCATTTGAATAATTTACCTCAGTCTCAAGAGGAAATTCTGTCCAGCATTGCTAGCTGACATTAGGGTTTTTATTCAGTTTTCTATTGCTCATTGAATTAAACTGGTTGAAAGTGTACCGTCTGTATCCTACTAATTTTACCATCCCTCTTATCTCTATAGAGCCTTTCTTACCCCATTCCCTGATTTCACTTCTCCTTAAATGTCAGGCTGCAAACAATGAGCAAACACAATTTGCTTTAAACCACATCCTGCTCACTAAATCATTCCATATGAACTCTGCTCCCCCATCTCTCCCTTTCTTACAGTCTGGGCCCCCCAATAAGGTAACATACAGCATTTAGTGACTCTGCAGAAAGGAATTCACTGTGAAACTAACTACTCTCTGAAATAAGCTAACTAACCCCACCTTCAAACATAAAGCACTTCACAATGTTTGCTAAGGGTCTTTAACATTCTCTACAATTATAAATCTGGCATGTGTAATTAAGAAATCGGAATGATTGGCTGTGAAAATGTGGATTTAGTATGGATCTCTAGCGGCCCTAGCCTACAGCAGGCGTTTCCAAAACTCTGTCCTTCATTTACTTCTTTTTTTAATCTGGTTTTTATCTGTTGCTACTTTATGCTCCAAAAGAGACATTGTCAGGGACATCACAGCCTATATGTGTGTTTTATGAAAATCTCATGTACAAAAAAAAACCTTATGCATAAATACCCAGAACTGTTACAGGACATTTGAACATATCAGGTGACATACCATATGTACATATGCTTCTGTACGTCTCATTTCAATGTCATGCAAATACACATGGCCTACATTGACTGCTTCTAATGCCTGTGCTTGGCAGTGGAGGGGAGTGCAAATATCATTCACTTCCTGTACCTATTTTATTTCTGTCTTTCAGCCACATCCCTTTGAGATTGAGCCACTTTCTCACTTGCTCAGAACCTCAAAAGAGGTTTCCAAATATAAAAATGTCTGTTGAGTCAGAGACTGTACCCATGCAACAGGGAGTACACTCCTACGAACCGTAACAGTTACAATAAAGACAAGATTCATAATGTGATCGACTTATCGAGTATTAATAAACTTAGTGTGCTCCATATCAGGAGGCACTGTGCAGGTTGAAATTAGAGCAAGAGACATTCCACACAGCAGTCACAGAGTGTGTGGTCACCTGGGTGCTAACAGCCAGCCGGCAGCCTTTGCCTCGATAAAAGTGTATCTTCATCATCGCTACAAGCCCTTTCTTCAGACCACTGTACTGTAAATGCTATGCTCTCCTAACCTCGTCTCTCAATTTTCACTCTCTCTCGCCCTGTGACCTATTTCAAAGTTTCTTCAACTAACACTAACTAATGGTGGAGGAAAAAGCAGTCCCTTGTAAAATGTCGCCAACCTCATCACTAGCCACAGTGTGTGAATGCAGTGGTTTTGAAAAAGAGCAGAGCGAAAGAAACAGGAAAGATACTGTATATGGGCAGAGAACAGAAAGAGACATTTACCTCCGTCTGTTTGAAAGACTCTCCTCTGTCTCGTTCGTCACCAGGACGTGGCTGGAACCTCCCTGGCTTGCCTCATGCATTACCTCAATCTGAGGACACAAACACACATCGTTGCAGTCATGGACAGGTGAAAGGGTGACACATACTGTACATACCTTGGAGGCCCCTATTTCCTTTCAAACATCACCCTCGTGGTCATAGTGCTAACATTTAGATACGATGAGTGGCTTATCATGCATGACTAGAACTTTATGCAAACTGGAAACCATATATCCGGAGCCTGCTGCATTTATTGTAGCTGGGGATTTTAACAAAGCTAATCTGAGAACAAGGCAACCTAAATTCAATCAGCATATCGATTGCAATACACGAGCGAGTAACACTCGACCACTGCTACTCAAACTTCCGTGTAGTTATTCCCTCCGTAAGGCAATAAAAAAGCAAAATGTCAGTATGGAGACAAAGTGAAGTTGCAATTCAACGGCTCAAACACGAGACATATGTGGCAGGGTCTACAGACAATCACGGATTACAAAAATAAAACATTGACATCTTGCTCCCAGACAAATTAAACAACTTCTTTGAGGACAATACAGTGCCACCGACACGGCCCGCTGTGGGCTCTCTGTGGGCTCTCCTTCTCCGTGGCCGACATGATTAAAACATTTATACGTGTTAGCCCTCGCAAGGCTGCCGGCCCAGACGGCATGCCTAGCCACTACAGCTCAGCATTCAACACCATAGTACCCTCCAAACTCATCATTAAGCTTGAGACCCTGGGTCTCGACCCCACCCTGTGCAACTGGGTCCTGAACTTCCTGACAGGCCGCCCCCAGGTTGTGAAGATAGGAAACAACATCTCCACTCCGCTGATCTTCAACACTGGGGCCCCACAATGGTGCATTCTCAGCCCTCTCCTGTACTCTGTGTTCACCCACGACTGCGTGGCCACGCACGCCTCCAACACAATCATCAAGTTTATAGAAGACACAACAGTGGTAGGCTTGATTACCAACAACGACGAGACAGCCTACAAGAAGGAGGTGTGGGCAGTTGAGTGTGGTGTCAGGGAAATAACCTCTCACTGAATGTCATCATCAAGAGATGATTGTGGACTTCAGGAAACAGCAGAGGAAGCACCCCCCAATCCACATCGACGGGACAGCAGTGGAGAAGGTGGAAAGTTTAAATTCCTCTGTGTACATATCACCGACAAACTGAAATGGTCCACGCACACAAACAGTGTGGTGAAGAAGGCGCAGCAGCGCCTCTTCAACCTCAGGAGGCTAAAGAAATGTGGCTTGTCACCGAAAACCCTCACTAACTTTTACAGGTGCACAATTGAGAGCATTCTGTCGGGCTGTGTCACGGCCTGGTACAGCAACTGCACCGCCAACAACCGCAAGGCTCTGCAGAGGGTGGTGCGGTCTGCATAACGTATTACCGGGGGCAAACTACCTGCCCTCCAGGACACCTACAACACCCAATGTCACAGGAACGTAAAAAAGATCATCGAGGACAATAACCACCCGAGCCACTGCCTGTTCACCCTGCTGTCATCCAGAAGGCGAGGTCCGTACAGGTGCATCAAAGCTGGGACAGAGAGATTGAAAAACAACTTCCATCTCAAGGCCATCAGATTGTTAAACAGCCACCACTAGCACAGAGAGCCGGCTGCCTACCTACAGACTTGATATCATTGGCCACTTTAATAAATGGAACACTAGTCACTTTAATAATGCTATTTTTAAAATGTTTATATATCTCGCATTACTCATCTCATGTGTATATACTCTATACTGTGTCCTTCACTATCTATTCTTTACTATCTACTGCGTCTTAGCCGATCTGTCACTGCTCATCCATATATTTTATAAGTATATTCACTCATACCATCCTTTACCAGATTGTGTGTATTAGGTTTTGTTGTGGAATTTGTTAGATATTACCTGTTAGATACTGCTGCACTGTCGGATCTAGAACAATAAGCATTTCGCTACACTCGTAATAACATCTGCTAACCATGTGTATGTGACCAATTAAATGTGATTTGATTTAGAATGGCACATTATTCCTATTTATCAGACAGACGTGATGTGGTCAGGGCAAAAGGTGCGCAATTGATTTGAAACTAGGGTTTCTCATCCCCGCAGGGTTCCCTTGGGAAAGGCAGGAAACAGAAGATGTCTGATACAGGACACTCCCATGACTTCTTCTCCCAGACTCCCATTGACCAAGAGTTATGTTCTGATGAATTATACAAGAAGAATTAGCAGGACACTGTCATACAAATGGACCAGTGACTAACCTAAAAAACAACAGATGGTTGTTGTTGTTGTTGTCAATGAGGTTGAACCATTTCAGGTTCAATTGTCTAGAGGATGTCCACAGGTCTTACCTTGAGGCTCCCTTTGACTTTGCGGCTTACATTTTTCCTTTTTGCAAGCTCAGCTTCCGTGGGCTGCTTTGTGGCACTAGAGTTCTCTGAGATCCTTCGACTGAGGGCTAGAAATGGTTATAGAACAGGGATGGGAAAAGGAAGAAAGTTTTTTTTTTAATTAAGCGGAATGTTTGAAGGCATAGAGACATCTAGGGATCCTGTTTGAAACATCAGGAGTTTTGCCATTCTCTCTGTGTGGAACAACAGCAGGAGGCCCTGGCCCAAAGCTATGTCCTCCTCCTGTAGTAGGTCGAGTACCAAAGTGAATACAATATACTTCCTTTAAAAGCCTCAAGAAGTAAGGTTTTAAATACATACTTTGAATTAAACTAGAAAATGACTGTGCTTCCTGTAAAGTAAAGTACAGACTATATTTCAGTTTCAATAGCAATGAATAGGCTCTACAATGATCTTTCATTACGGGCAGGTAAAGTTTGAGGTTAGGTCATGTGGGGGGGGGGGACCATAACGATGGAAAGAGGTTTCAACTTTTTATCTGTGCCATTATGGAATCTGTGACAGCATGGGCAACGCCATTGAGGCTATCTCCATTTTAAAGTAGTCTGTTTTCTTCTAATTTTGTGTTTGAAAAAACTGTAAAGCTAATATTGGTGATTAACCGCCACAAATCTTGTCATTAATTCACTGTGGCCACTATATGGCAGTGATATAGCTTAAATTAATTTACAAACCATAGCACTCAATTTGAAGAAGACAATGCTCTGATCATTGGCTGATTGCTGTCAATCCATAGGAATCCCCACCCAGTTGACTACTTTAAAATGGTGGATGCTCTCAATGGCAATGCCAATGCTAAAAGGGGTTATTTCTAAGTTGAGTCCTTTCACTATCTCTATGGGGGAGACTTACCAGGGGCAGCGCAGGTGGTCTTGGGTGTTTTGTGGGGCGCAGGACGTTTGGGAGAGGACTCAGGCCGGGGGGCCACAGGCTGGACGGGCCGGGTCTGTTTGGCTGACAGCTTCTTCAGACTAACTTGTCTCTTCTCAAACATCTCCTGTACATCGTCCAGCCTCTTTAGAGCCTTTTGTACATTAGCCTGATGGAAAGCACAGATCAGGGATCAACAAATAGGACCATTGTTCTTCTGTAGGCTGACAACTCCAGGAATTAGGATTCCATGAGTGAATTAAGGGAGCACTGCACACACCTTGACTTCAATGTTGAGGACTAGCTCATACTGGTTGTGGATGTTCTTGAGGTCACTCAGTTGGTTCTCCTTGGCCGTCTCCAGGAACTTCTCAATGTCCTGCAGGGCTGCCTCAGCCCCTTCCTGGGACTGGCACTTGTCCACAGCCTGAGAGGCCAGCAGGTACACCCCCGACTCACACCACTGGTTCACCTACAACCACCCGAGAACACATGGATGAATGAACAACTACAGTAGCTACTGTCTAGGCTCCATATCAGTAGTATATCTAGGCTCATTTGCATGGCACTAATGTATATTTTTAACTACTAATGTTATAAATGGATGGCATGTATAGTTGTTTAGGAACCAAAAAAGAAGGTACTGATTGTATGGGACAATATACTGAACAAGCGTTTTTGAGACAGATAATATGAAAAATACAATTTTATTGAGTAAATGTATTTATTGCTTTGCTGAAAAAGTGGAAGTACCACTAACCTTGATGGAAGAGGGAAACTTTGTGAAAGTTATTTGAATTCATGAGAGCATGTGTAAATGATGTGTATAATCATGCAAACAATCTCTCCCTGAGGACATTGCCTTTTCTGACAGCAATATAGAGATGAGGAGCCTCTTATGTTATCCACCCCACCTTGTCTATGCCTTTGTGTATTTGGCGTGATTTGGAGAGGACGTCGTACTTCTTCTGGGCCTCGTTGGTGAAGTCATCACAGATGCGTCGGAGCTCCACACACTTGGGCCGTATGGAGTCCACAGAATAGTGGTTGCTCTGAATCAGCTGGTCCCCGTGTAGGGCGTGGAGCTGGGCCTTCTCTAACGACTCCTGATATGCATCAGACAGAGAGCCATTCATCTCACATGACCACGTTCGTGTTAGGCTCACATTCAATACAATCCAAGGCTGATGATCACGTGCTAATTAACACATAGTGGATACATTGTGCTTTGTTTTGTCTTGTAAGGTGTAGATGTTACATCTCATATAACGTTTGTTATGTGACTGGGCTGACCTGAGCCTTCTCCTCTAAGGTCTTGAGGTCCTTCAGTAACATATCTACCAGGGTGACACAGTCCCCAATGTCTGACAGGGCTGTCAGAGTCGCCATCAGACTGTCCAATGACACTTTCACCTGTGGAGGGGACAGCAGGAGGTTAAGGACTTATGTACAGTATTTCCCATTGTAGGAAGCCAGGTTCAGTAGTATTATGTTGACGCTGAAGCAGAGGCCCACAAGCATTTCGCTACACTCGCATTAACATCTGCTAACCATGTGTATGTGACAAATAAAATTTGATTTGATTTGATTTGATTTGATTTCCAAGCACATATGCTTGAGAGGAAGCGCTATATACTGTAAGTGTGAGGTTGCAAACATAAAAAAGTGTAATTAAACTGAGAAATTGACGGGTGAGCAACTATTTTTGGACAAGGTGTTACATTGTAACGGCTACTTCTAATTGCTGTCTCTGGGGGAACACAAATAGCCAGGCTGTGTCCTGTTCAGCTTTCTTTGTTAACATGATTAAGCTAAACCTGCTGACTACAGCAGTCAGTGACTCTGTCACAGAAACATACGTACCTCTCGGAAGTCATGCTCAAAATGGCGGAACTGTAGGCACTGCTCCAGTTTGAGGTGATGTTTAGACCAGAACTGTTCAAAAGCGTTTTCTGTCTCATCTAGCTGGGCCAACAACCTGAAATACAACATGGACATATAACATCATTTGCAGCATCTTTATACACCTCTGGAATATACTCTTAGTGAGAAATTAAATAAGTTAAATCATTTGTGAACCGAACACATACAAATGATTTAATTGGGAGCTTCTATCTCCAGTAGGTCCCAGTAACCAACCTTTCCACAGTGATGTGGTTCTCCATCTCGTCTGGGTTTAGCTGGTGGTTCTCAGACTTGGCAGCCTGCTCTTTGATACAGCCCAGTAGAGTGATTCCCTGTTTCATCGCTAATTTCAGTTCATCCTGTCAAAATGAAAGAATTCATTAAATACCATAATAAACCGGGTGGTTCAAGCCCTGAATGCTGATTGGCTGAAAGGTTGGTAACCAGTTTATAATAGCAATTAGGCACCTCAGGGGTTTATGGTATATGCCCTATATACCACGGCTAAGGGCTGTATCTAGGCACTCCGCGTTGCGTCATGCTTAAGAACAGCCCTTAGCCATGGTATATTGGCCATATACCACACCTCCTCTGGCCTTATTGCTAATATAAACTGGTTACCAACATAATTAGAACAGTAAAAATACATGGTATACGGTCTGATATACCACGACTTTCAGCCAATCAGCATTCAGGGCTTGAACCACCCGATTTATAATGGTATTGCTGGTTTGGGAATAGAATACTCTGATTATTATCTAGGCCATTAGATGCTTATGGTTAAACTACAATGCCACAGGCTATGATAGAACCCATTCCCCTGTGTATTTGATCACACTACTGTATGTGAATGTAACTAATAGTAAACTAACAAATATCAACACAATCTTCAGGTGTTGAGGATGCTAGCCATGAGTACAAGTAAACCATTGTAGGAAGCCAGGTTCAGTAGTATTATGTTGACGCTGAAGCAGAGGCCCACCTTGAGTTTGTCGTGCTTCTCAGTGTGAGTAGTGAGGAGGTCTTTGGTGCACTGCACATCATTGGGCAGCTCCGTCTCTGCCAGGTCTATACCGAACTTCTGCAGCATTTGAGCCGTGGTCTTCACCGTCACAGCAAAGTTCTCAATGGCCTGACAACAAAAAACACACACACTCGTAATGTTTCCAGTGAGTCCAGAAAATAACTGGTGTAATGCCAATGTCATGGTAACTCACTGTCCGGCGGTGGATCCACTGGCTGTGACAGTAGTCCAGGTTCCCACCAAGCTCACATGTTAGCTGGCCCTTATCCACGTAGCCATATAAGTCAGATAGGGAGTTGAGCATCACAATCTGTAGGGAAACAAATTCACATACATTGCTGTGTGTTATAGATGTTAGGGCATCTTCTGCATTATCAGTCTCGGTTTTCTCATCTGATTTTAGGGTTAGACAATAATTGTCACGGCATAATGTTAATATAGGCTTCTGTGTTTTTTTGGTTTACTCCATTTCTCTATTTCCACTTCCTCACCAGTAAGGATGACACACACACGCAAGGTGATGAGGAGTCTGAGGAGGAGTTGCAACTTTTATCTTCGAAAATGTGTACAGTTACAGTATACTGTAGGCGTCTGGGGATAATGCAGGAGAATTGGCCTTCACCAAAAAAATGTATGAAGGGATATACAGGTGTATGTTGTCACATTCTACAGCTTTCTATAAACAAGGAAAACATGCAGTGAGTACATAGTCATTGTTCTAACAGTTAGTTTACAGGTGAACATCACACTCCGATGCAACACTCCACATGACATTAGGTCAATCACTATCTCACACCCAGACACAGAGGAAAGGTTTCTAAGATGATCTACGAGTTGGACAGGGTGAGTGGTAGCGAACCATTCTTACCGGTACCTTCATTTTAAAGTCATCCCGGTGCAGCTTCATGCCAATATCAGCGATGGCCCTCTGGAAGAAACGGGAGGGCCTCAGCACCAACACCAGCTGGAGGTTCCCTGGAAATGCCCCCTAGTGGACACAGGTACAAAACACAGCTTCATACCATCTCATAGCCTTGTGTGGAGTTAGCCTTGTGTGAGGGAGCTTTGCTCTGCGCTTACTTTCAATTTAACATAATCTCAAGAATTTGCAGTAGATTATACTCCCCAAAAAATTCTTCATACAATACTTCCTGATATAGGAGCATTGGTAGCAATTATATTTTACAATGTTACATGATGCTGAGATAAAAATGCTTGGTCCCATTCTGTCTGTGGTGTGGCCAACTCCTCTATTGAAGTCAAAGACAGTGAGGAGTTAAAGCACAAACAGACTGGATAACCAGGCAAGAGATAAAAGCCCTGTCTGAAGTGAAAGATGGACATCGGCATACCGCTATCCGCGTCAGCGAGGCCTTCACTGAGCTCCATTTGTCCCGCCTGCGGTCGATGATTATAACGAAACCGATGCTGGCCACGTCCAAACTAGACAAAGGAAAGATGGGAATAAACACATGCGGTAGGTGTAGCTATCCAAGCATGCAGTCAGAAGACATATCCAAGCATGCAGTCAGAAGACATATCCAAGCATGCAGTCACAAGACATATCCAAGCATGCAGTCACAAGACATATCCAAGAGGGCACTACACTACACTCTTGTGCTCTGTCTCTGTACAGTTTAAACAGAGTTGACACAAAATCACTTCAGCACTTTTAGAGCCAGGCCATTATAGTTAACAGTGTTAGAGGAGCTGTGTAAACTTGTGTAATGTTTGGGGTCTTTTACAGGGAAGAGGTTTTTAAGTGAGGGCCATTAACATTCTCAATGTGTTACTCTGACAAAAAGGTGAATAAAGTTGCTCATGTCTAACATCTTAATGTGTTATCTGGCCGTAATACATTTCCTACTCAATTGAGCAACTTTTGTGTATTTTCCTGGCTGCGAGCAGCTGACATGAGACTAGATTAATGGTCCTCACGATGTACCATGAGAGAAAGAATGGCACATTTCTCAGGATGTGGAAAGAATTGAAAACGAATTGAAAATGCTACACCTCAAGAAATGTGTCTTGGGAAGTACCTTTGGATTTGCGGTTGGATGGGAGTTAGCCGGAACCACATCCCATACAGAGGGGATGAAGTGGCATTTCTTACTGGGCATAAACTAGTTGGATCAACATTGTTTTAATGTCATTTGTCAATGTATTGTGACATGGAAACTCTGTGGGAAATAATTGAATTTGAAAAAAGTGTTGTTTTGAAGGTGAAATGTCAACCACAGGATTATGTCATCATTTTGTCATAATCAAATTTAAACATAGACAAACCTTGAATAAAATATGTTGAATTTGTACCTTTAAGACCTAAGATCTTCAACGTTATATCCACTATCAGAAAAAAACGACAGGCTGGGCATCCCCTCCTACTGGAGAATTGATCTATATACAGCTATCCATTGGTCCCCCATCCAGGGTTTTAACCAAGGCCAGCCCTGCTTAGCTATGATATTTGTCACTGACTATTGCCAATATTAGATCATGAGAGTGATTGTTGAGAGATCTCCACTTAACAACGAAATAGATTCACTGTTGCTATTGAAGTCATTCCAAAGGGAATGACTTTCACTCAAATATCATCATTGATGCTATCAGGACTATATACTGTAGCATTTGCAGGCATCAACAGCAATTGTTTCAATTCAACCCAGAATTCAACAACAAAAAATAAATGACAATAGGCCAAGGGTTTCACGCAACGTTTGATTTCAAATGTAATTATATTTTGTGACATTGAGTTATGTTTGGTTGTCAACGCAACCAAATATTAACATTTGAAGGAGATGCATCTTCTGCTTGGACACACTAATTCAATATTATCTTACAAACTAATGCAACATTCAACCTTAAAATAAGTAATACATCCATGGCCACATTGAGGTTTCTTTAACTATAAATGTGTTATTATGTAATCATACAGAGCATGCATGTACAAGACAGCATGCATAGGTCATCGCAGATCTGTGGAGATCGTCACAATTGCTGTAATAATCTGCACAGAATGTCAAACGGCATTCACCACCTGTACTTTTAATGTAATTTCAAATGCATCCAGGTCATTTGGTTCTGCTTTTAGATGAAGCTCAGTATTCATCTGTTGTATAAATAAACAAAATATCTGATATTGTATTCACATTAGACTTTCTTTTAAATGGTTGAAAGCACATCGATAGACATTTGGGTGACAACTAAACCAAAAATTTGACATTGTTTTTCCATTCCAGACGGTTGAAAGCACAATGATCACAAATTGGAAATTCAACTCATTTAGGGCTGTCTTTTTGAGTGGGTGACAGGTTTTAATCTCGTTGATCAACGTCTCAACCAAATTGTACCCAATTATCCACGTTGAAATTATGTGGTGTACCCAGTGGGTTACGTCTATATAAACCAATGTCTTTCTTCAAGCCACACTCTTTAGAAACATTGCATCACTGCGCTGCTATAAGCATCACTCTTTAACCGGCTATTACCAAATATATAGTAGCATTCAGTGCCAGATCCCCGGAACAGGATCTGGCACCTCTCAGTTTTGTTCAAGAACCCATTTGCCAGTATCCGGTACCTTTCTTGGCATACTTTTCCCCCCACTATTTGCAATGTAATAAAAGCAATCAGAGCAAACAGAGTTAGTTCAGGTTGACTCCTCTGTAATTATCCTGCCCATTAAAAATCGTAATGTGAAAACATGCCTGATATTCTAAAAATTGATTTGTGTTGTGCCAGCCCGGGTTTATGGTTTGCGCAACATTGTAGCCTATGTCGACCAACGCCTATATAGACCAGAAGCAAGCCTGTATCTCTCACAGATCTAGAATGAGATTCACTTCCTATAATCTCTCTCTGCTCTGATAGACATGATCCTTGCAACTCATCTCTTCCGCGTTGCACTTCCTCATATCTTTCCGTATTGAATCATAGCCGCCGAAGGGAATTGGAGATGCTGCAGCACCCCTGATGAATTGAAATTCTAGGCTACATTTGCCAAAGTTACAGAATTACTCCTGTCTGATCATAAATACATCAAATAAATCAGAATGCTAGACCAGGAGTAGGCCTATAATTTAGCAACAGAGGATCAATAGTTTATGTAAAAAGAAAACAAAAATGCCTAGCTGTGGATTGTGTAGCCCAATCACTGGGCATAGCCTACAGTCGGGAAGGCGCGGGAAATCGGTCAGTGCAATCAAAACAGGCCTTAAGCAAATATTTATAGTAGGCCTACAATCGTGGGTAAAACACAGGTTGTAAAGCAAATGGATCCTGCTGTAAAGAGACGTCTAATCTGTCTGTAGGCTACCATGTTATCAACTTCCAAATAGCCCTGTTGAGCAAACAGCATTGTTTTACAAAGTCAAACAAGAAAGATAGAGCCTTTTTAAGACTAATAAGATCATTTCCTCCTCTAATTGTACAATATGTGTGTCTCCAAACACCTAGGACTTGGCTATTGATGGATTCGAGACAAGGTCGTTTTAATTGATCTCACATTCTCAGTTTGTCAGTGTTAAAGTAGCCTGTCATTTAGATAATTTGTGAGGTATTAAAAAATATTTGTCTAAAGTCTGCAGTCATCTAAAATGTTGAAGAATTGCATGAAATACGTTTATAAAAAGGTCACATTTTTTCCCTGACCCCAGGCTACAAAATATTTGCCCAATGTGTGCAACTTAAGCAAGCCCGTCTATTCAACTGCTCTATACCAGTATGCAAAAGCTATGATAATGCATGCAATACTTCATTCTTATATTTTTTCATGCGTTCTGGTCCTTCAGAGGCCCCAGATCACTCCGCTCTTGGGCTCACTTTTAGTTCTGGCACCTCCCAATTTACAAATTAAGCACTAAGCCTCTGTTCTACACTGTGGGAAAATAAAGTGCGCCAAAAGTGCTACTTTGATCTGAACTGCATAGCCATGGGTGAATATGCATGGTTGGAAAGAAAGCTATAAATGCATTGCTCCTACTATACCTGGGGATGCTGGTCAGATATGTTACAACATTCTGGAAGTCCTCCGCTACGAGGTCGCCGAAGCCTGAGTACTCCGGGAAGGTGATGATTGGGGCACCATCTTTCCCTCTTCCTCCTGCACACAGAGGGGTAAAACAATTGGTTGTTATAAATGTGTCCATTTTGTTACGTTCATTCTTTCACACCAGGCATTGACAGGGAAATAAACATTAATTGCACGCAGTCCTAGAAAAGTTATATTTACACTAATTAACCACAAGGTGGAAACATTGGGTTAAAAAATGTCAGCATTGTTTGCCAATGTTGGATATAATTTGATAATTTTTTGACAATTAAGTCATTATTTAATTATTTGAAACATGAAACTTAACAAGTTTGATAAGTGAATACGTTGATCTAACAGAAAGAAAAGTTTCTTATTAAATCCTGAAACAAATGAAGCAGCCATATTATAATGCATGATCCTATATCTCTACAATGAGAGATTGATCAGTCAAAGTGTACCACTATGCGAAAGCATTGTGGAGCAGCAAGGCCACCATTTATCTAAAGTGTTCCACCTCACTCAACATCATGCCCCCAGTGCTTACATTCATGGGTGGAGATCAGGGACTAGGGTTTGGCCTTATTATCTAGGTTGAATTCTTCTCAACGTCAAAACAGTTCCGTTTAGGATGACAGAGGGGAACAGCTGTAAATGGTATCTTTGTGCAAGGCTTTTATTTGCGGGAGGCAGTCTGATTTTCTACCTAAGGCTTGTGTCTGGGCACTCACTTTATCTGGACACATTACTCTCATTCCTGTGGAGCACGTCAAGAAACATTGCCTTTGATATTATTGGTCAGGTAACGGTAGCTCTTTACTTTCAACACGCATTGACTAACTTCTCCTCCTCTCCCTTCTCTCAGTCGGCTCTAAAAATGTACCAATCACACAGACAAGAATAACACCCTCCTCCCAAACTCCAACGCTGTCACTGTCTTTGTGCTAAAAGCAGCATTTTGTTCACTTCCTGTGCCATCTCGCCTGCCATCCATCCCACAGGGTGACATCTCACCTATCAGTCCTCCCAACCAGACACATCCAATCATCTGCTGATGGCAGAAGAATCCATACCTGCCGCCACAGGAGATCCTTTTACACATGTCAGGGCTCGTTGTCTACTTCTCTCACTGACAACAACACTACATCAGATAATAATCAGAGTTAGAAAATACAGCGCTGTCTGGAAAACTTCACTTAGCACCACCTCTTCAGGTATAAGTACTGCCTGAAAGTAATATTGGAGGAAAACCCATTGAGAGACCCACAGAATTTAAAAAAAACAGCTTGCGGTGTAGGTCATAAAACATTCTTGTGTTTTTTCCACAGTAAAATTACATAAGTTTGAAAGCTAGCTTTTCTGAGCCAGGGTTTTTAGACTGAGGCATAAGCTTGGCAGAAGTGCAGCAGGCCGACCCCTGGTTGTTTGACATGGGTGGGAAGGAATGGAAACAATCCCCATGGAGGCAGAGGCTTAGGTGTGGACGTCCCGCCCAATAACTACCCACAACTCCCTCTGTTATTGTCCCAGCTTAGGCCCTACACCTCTGCCACTTCTATGTCTCCAGTAACTAAAATATGGATATGCCAGAAGATGAAGACTCATTTATTTGTGCTCCAAGAAGGTTATGAGGGAAATAACGCAGAGATGGAAAATGTTTGAGAGAGTCTTCTGGGTTGATCTGTGAGCATACAGATATGATATAGGGGACTCAATGTTCTCACATACGTGTTAATAAGACTATACAGTACTGTATGTACAGTTGAAGTCGGAAGTCTATACACATTTAAATTTAAACTCAGTTTGTCACAATTCCTGACATTTCATCCTTGTAAAAATTCCCTGTCTTAGGTCAGTTAGGATCACCACTTTATTTTAAGAATGTGAAATGTAAAAAATAATAGCAGAGAGAATTATTTATTTCAGCTTTTATTTCTTTCACCACATTCCCAGTGGGTCAGAAGTTTACATACACTCAATTAGTATTTGGTAGCATTGCCTTTAAATTGTTTTACTTGGGTCAAACGTTTCGGGAGCCTTCCACAAGCTTCCCACAATAAGTTGGGTCAATTCTGGCCCATTCCTCCTGACAGAGCTGGTGTAACTGAATTGGATTTGTAAACCTTCTTGCTCGCACACACTTTTTCAGTTATGCCCACAAATTTTCTGTAGGATTGAGGTCAGGGCATTGTGATGGCCACTCCAATACCTTGACATTGTTGTCCTTAAGCCATTTTGTCGCAACTTAGGAAGTATGCTTGGGGTCATTGTCCATTTGGAAAACACACTTGCGACCAAACTTTAACTTCCTGACTGATGTCTTGAGATGTTGCTTCAATGTATCCACATAATTTTCCTACCGCATGACGCCATCTATTTTGTGAAGTGCACCAGTCCCTCCTGCAGCAAAGCACCCCCACAACATGATGCTGCCACCCCATGTTTCACGGTTGGGATGGTGATCTTTGGCTTGCACGCCTCCCCTTTTCCTCCAAACATAACGGTGGTCATTATGGTCAAACAGTTCTATTTTTGTTTCATCAGACCAGAGGACATTTCTCCAAAAAGTACGATATTTGTCACCATGTGCAGTTGCAAACCGTAGTCTAGCTTTTTTGGGCGGTTTTGGAGCAGTGGCTTCTTCTTTGCTGAGCGGCCTTTCAGGTTATGTCTATATAGGATTAATATTACTGTGGATATAGATACTTTTGTGCCTGTTTCCTCCAGCATCTTCACAAGGTCCTTTGCTGTTGTTCTGGGATTGATTTGCACTTTTCGCACCAAAGTACGTTCATCTCTAGGAGACAGCTCTTCCTGAGCAGTTTGACAGCTTTGTGGTCCCATGGTGTTTATACTTGCGTACTATTGTTTGTACAGAGGAACATGGTACCTTCAGGCATTTGGAAATTGCTTGGCTGATTTATTGTGATTTTCCCATGATATCAAGCAAACTGAGTTTGAAGGTAGGCCTTGAAATACATCCCAGGTACAAATTATGACTCAAATTATGTCAATTAGCCTATCAGAAGCTTCTAAAGCCATGACATAATTTTCTGGAATTTTCCAAGCTGTTTAAAGGCACAGTCAACTTAGTGTATGTAAACTTCTGACCCACTGGAATTGTGATACAGTGAATTATAAGTGAAATAATCTGTCTGTAAACAATTGTTGGAAAATTTACTTGTGTCATGCACAAAGTATATGTCCTGACCGACTTGCCAAAACCATAGTTTGTTAACAAGAAATTTGTGGAGTGGTTGAAAACAAGTTTTAATGACTCCAACCTAAGTGTATGTAAACTTCCCACTTCAACTTTATGTATGTACACATTCACTACTTCCGGATCCCAAAAAGTGGCCATTTCAGGCACTGAACAAAGCTTGTGAATATAGTCAGAGGAAATGGTTCACGGTGTAATGTCATAATGCTGTTATTGTCATGGAGCAGACCAGACAGGAGGCCGCTGAGGCGAGAATAGCTCATAATAATGGTCGGAACAGAGCAAATGGTATGGGATCAAACACCTGGAAACCATGTGTTTGATGTATTTGATACCATTCCACCGATTCCATTCCAGTCATTACCACAAGCCCGTTCTCACCAATTCGGGTGCCACCAACCTCCTGTGACCTCTGTCCACTCTGGGACGGGAAGTCATTAAGAGGCACTCCTATCGATCAACAGTATTAAAAAGGTTCAAGTCTGCTCACAACTCAATCATGATTTAAGGTCAACACCGGAAATGGCCTTTTAACTGATAATGTGACTTGAAAGGATATGACCCATTTCCTTTTTCTGTCTGCGATCCAAATGAATCATGAAACATTGCAATGTGTAGTACTATAGAAGCGATCACATCTCTCTAAGTGAGGATAATAATAGTCATTTCCATCCTTCGGACATCAATCTTTCCTCCTTCATAAAGGGAGAGGAACTACAATATATGCCTGTCTGTGTGTGAGGGAAGCAGGATTAAGGAGAGGAGACAGAGCCCCTAGATACATACCTGAGAGCAGGGCAAACTGCCGGTGCAGCTGCTCTATGATGTCGACAGCCAGCAAGGGCCTGATCTCCTGCTGCATGATCTCATCTGGGGAGGGAAACAGGAGAATGCCTCCAGTCAGCAATCACAATATCATAGGAGAAAGAGCCGTATTATTAAAACACTAGCGTACAACATGTCCCAACTAATCAAGCCCCCGAGGCCATACCCTGGCCCAATCATCATCAGTGGAGGCTGCTTAGGGGATGACGGTGCATAATAATGGCTGGAATGGAGTAGATGGAATGGCATCAAACTTCTGGAAACCATGTGTTTGATGTATTTGATGCCATTCCACCTATTCCACTCCAGCCATTACCACAAGCCCTCCCTCCCAAATTATGCTGCCACCAACCTCCTGTGATCTACATGTCGGACAAGTCAGCTCAGTATGATCTGTGGAATATGAGGGCAAGGCTGGGCGCTGGACCTTTCCACAGTGTCTGTTCTCTCTCCAACAGTGGTCTCCATGTGTAACGCTGCCCTTCGCAGTCAGGACCTTTAGCTGTGAATGCAGATGAGCTTTGTGTGCCTTTGTTAGATTTCCATTACAAGCTGCAGTAGCGACTGTTGCCCCCTTTCACACAGATCATTCTTTCATTGTGTTGTTCCTGTAAGACTTAGTAGCTATTCTGGATGCTTGGAGGGGAGGAGGGGAAGGATGATTGATGAAGCTCCATCAGTCTGCATTAATGGTTTGGGGTCACCCTGGCCTGAAGCACACTGCAACTAGCTTTTCACTGTGAACAAAACACCCTCTGTCTGGCCATGGTATAAAGGAGTGTATTAACACAGACTGCACTTTATCCAGTCCTGGTCCTCCAGATGTTTCCCTATAGTCAGATCACATGGTCAGGATAAACTCCAGGCCCTAGTCAGTCATATCTGCTGTATTGTTAGTCTGGTGGGTGTGTTGTCCACACAGAGTTGATTCTGTGGCAGGTTGTGCCAGCAACATGTGGAGACACCATGAAATAATGCCATGGCAACACAGAAGGGTGCCATCCTCTGCGCTCCACCCACCTCATCCCAGTGTTCACCTCACCTTTTGCAAGGGAGCCTACAGCCTTCTCCATTTGCTCCAATGAGCAGAAACACACACATTCACTCTCAGCTACAGGAACACATCTACTGGATACGAGGACTTACAGTACATACTGTATTTTCCCCTAATCCAAGCTGTGTGGTAAACTGAATGAATTTATTATTGTGACATGCCATTAATGAGATAGTCAAGATTGTTGCTCGCATATGGGTCAAAGTGCAATGCAATATTGTCAGATATGAACTTGACGGACAACAATATAACAACCTCAAACTTGTATGATTCCCATTTGAGAGTTGTACTGTATGCACCTTTTTCTCTGCCTGGAAAGTACATCATTTATTTAATAAATGTTTAACGTTAGTTACCTCAAACTATATGGAGGGCAAGCAGGTTTCCTTTTAATCATTAGCTATGGTGAGTTATATGATCATGTACAAGGTCCTAGAATTCCTTAAATCAAGTAGCCTTCCTCACTTTACCCTCCCTTCCCTCTAAGTCTATTTTAACAAAGGTTCAGTAAAGCTCCAAGAAAGCATCATTGCGTAGCCTACTAATTAACAACATTGCAGCTCTTGTGAAATAATGAGTAGAGGACTGGATAAATGACACAAAGCAATTACAACAGATGTTATATATTTGTAGCCTACATAACTTTTATCACGCAACAATCTCATTTTCACACAGTTGGCCCCCACCAGAAAAAAAGCCTGAAGCACACTGGCATCTCCCCCACAGAAAACTGCAAAACAACTGAGGCATTTTGTCCCTCAGCATTAACTACGGACAGACAGGCAATAGTCCCTTGAGCTCCTCAGAGGAAATGCTGAAGAATGTCTCAGCCTCTTGGTATACTGCTGAAATGGAAATCAAGTCTAGGACCAAGGCTAGCAACATGAGTGACAACAAACCTGTGTCTCTGTTTGGCATGTAAACACCCTATAACTCCCGACAGAGAGCCAGCCAGCGAGCAAGGGGAGTGAAAATACCTTACCTATGACAGGTCTGGTTCTCTTCATCGTAGTGCCACTATAGTTGGGTGTGAGGAGAGAGAAAAGTCACACTAATCCAGGCGACGGGGGTAAATCACACAGCCAGCAGCGGTAGTTTGTCAAAACAATTTTTTCAACCATTTTCATCCCCTTTCTCCTCTTCAGACTTCCTTAATAAGTAACCCAAGACACACACACACACACACACACACACTCCCCACTTACACACACCGGAACACACACATACCCAGCTCGCAAAGTTTTTTTCTAAGGAAGGAGTGCATCTGTTCCTTAGGGTATTTTTTCCAGCCCCAGCTGTGTCTCACAGCTCCACTCTATTCTCTCACAGGACTCTCAGCGCACAGCAGCCACACAAGCAACCTATCAGGACTCAGGGAGGAGGAAAACACTGCTTACTGCCTCTTTAAGTGGGGGGCAGCCCCAAATGTTAACTATACTTCTGAGAGAGAGAAAAAAAAAAGAGAGGATCAAATCAGAGCGTTCTGTGTTGTGCTCTGGTGTTCTCCTCCCTTCAGCAGCATCCCTCTCATTAAAGTCACGTGCTGACTGTGCACCCCTTTCTGATCTGACTCTGTCTCTGTCCTTTCCTGTATCTCCTCTCTTCTCCCCCCTCCCCCCATCCATCCCTCTTCTCTAAGAGCAGCTGAATGGGAAGACAAGGGTGTTTATGGTCCTAGAGGAAGTATGTCCCAAAACACCAATGGCAGCTACTGAGGCATTGTATGTTAAACAAGCAGCTTTCCTTCCTATTGTACACTGTATTCCAAAATAGTGAGATTCACTGAAATGTGTTGTCCAGTTTGCCACATGAAATGTGTTACAATATTCGCACAAAAGACAACATGAAAACCATTCTGTTGTAAATCCGATTAAATGTTTTAATAGACCTGAATATATTATACAATTTCATAAACACGTAATTTAAAATAATCTCACTCCATGTGGTACTTTGAATCTATGTCAGGGTTTAGACTTAAAACTCTACCCTTTATTTAGTAAACAAACAAAACAAACTCTACCAGTAGATCTGGTATTATGGGATAATTAGCTCTGTGTTTAATCACTTGGCGGGTCAGCAGCAGTTTACAGCAGGGAGATCAGCTGTGTCTGAACGGGTAGACGGGAAGTTAGCTAGACTCCCTCTCTGCTATGTCTGCCCTGTCGACCTGCCTGCCTGAGCCACCATGGATTTCACACACAGACAATAAGCCTACTGTTACAGGGTTACATAACAAGAGGCCATTATTGAAGACAAAATAAGGAGACAGCCAATTGTTCAGAAGGAGTGCAAATCAATGTGTTGATACATTTTGCATTGTTCTCTTTCCAAACAGAAGACACGCGTCACAAATGCACTCAAGTTTTCTGTATGTAAAACAATATCCTACAATATCCACCACATATAGCATAAACACCACACACACTTTCTCTCCACACTATCCTCATAGGATATGAACCCCTTAGTTGACAAATTGAGCCCCGAGGGTGAGAAATTCATAACAAAATCTGTCCTCCAGGAGAGGACAATTGATAGGCTAGATTAGCCTCCCTAATGAGCATCTTAAAGCAGTGGACTATCTAACACAAATCATCCCCTCAGCATCAGGGACCAGCGGACCACAGCACTGTTTTTCGAGCTCCCCTCCCATCAACATGTGACTGTAAAGACACTCAGCCAACCAGCCCACAATGTTCCTCCTCCAGTCTGATCCCTGCTACACGACACCCACCCACACAGATACACACAGGTGCGCGCCAACACATACATGCAGGTGTGTGCGTATGGAGTAACACATTTAACTAAATGGACATTTAACACAGAAGCACAATCAAATGAGATGCATAAAGTATTGTATGAAAGTAGTCCATCCTTGTCATTTAATAGTGGTTGATTCAGCCTCTCCTGAACAAAAGCTTCTGTCTTAAAGGAAACCTCCACCCAAATCAGATATTTTGGTATTTTGTCCATTGTTGACATAGTCCAAAAATGTTTTGCTTGACTACACTCACATTTTCACGAGATGTAACTTTCAAAATACAGAAATCTTTCCTGTACGATGCCTTTTGCGTCACATGATGCTGCGTTTTGCGTCATATGACACAAAATGCGACTTCTGTATTTTAAAAGTTACATATCTTGAAAACTCAAGTGGTGACAAGCAAAAACACTTAGGGACTATGTCAACAATGGACCAGTGAAACAAATGCCAAAAGATCGTTTTTGGGTGGAATTTTTCTTTAGCTAAAGGGACATGAGAATATGTGACCAACACTCCATGCTGATCTCCTTCAATATTGTTGGAGAGGAAGTTTGAATATAGTAGATATTTGTTCGTAAATCCACATACGTCCAAAAGAGCACGTTTCCCATTGACACTCAGGAAAAGGGCGGTCGTGCAAGCAAACAATAAAAGGATGTGTCAGACAGGTCCATTTATCTCCCAATAACAAACCTCCCCTAGTGATGGATATCAAATGTCAGCTAAGCCAAAACTGTCTTTGGAAGTAGGACGAGCCCCAGATGTGTAATAATCTGGACTTCAGGTGGAGGGAATACCAACCAACCGATTAGATAAAAATAGGGCAACAAATTGGGATTTTGACCATGAATTTTGGCCAACATTCACGTGGAAACTTGTTCTAGGAACAGAATGAATGGACGTCATTATGGTGCTGAGAGATGAAAGGATTTCTGAGGAAGAGACGTCAAAGCCATGCGATGGTCATTATGGTTTCCGTCTTACACTCGGGACATTAAGATGGATACCCCATTCTCTTATTAACAATCAAAAACGTACTGGAATTGCGCTTTGACAGATACAGAAACTGCTTTCTGGCAATAAAATGTGTCACTTTGTTCCGACTAAAGAACATTATCTCAGAAACACCTTTGAATGAAGACAGTCCAGGAAGAGCAATAAGTGACACATATCCTGACTTGAATGTACCCAAACAATTGAATTGCATTTATATCTTCAGACACACAGATTTTGAACCAGATGCCCTGAAGGACATAGGCTTGGCAGCTAACTGGATAAAATAGGTGACTATTTGCTTCAGTTGCAAGGGATAATCACACATAAGAGACGCTGCATGTCTAGGCATTGAGGGTTTGTGGGACCATCAACTGCTTCTGGGTAGGTTATTTTGTGACATCATTCAACTTTGCCTGCTAGTCTTTTCCCACATATTTAAAACAGTCAGACAGGACATCTTTATCCAACCATAGACACCATGATTCAGATTGTCATTCTTTTTAAACATGGAGACATTTTTTTCTGCTGTCATTGCCATGAATAATTGTGCAAGCCTGCATGCATGGTATAAGATGGGTTCTAATCAAGTGTTCTTTAAAAGGTTGTTGTGATGTGGAGCTTTCTATCCAGGACAATGCAAGCCATTTGACATGCAGATAGGAAAGCAACCTGGCATATGATAAGCATGTCTGAGAAGGTTGAGAACTGCCATGCCTATTCATAAAGGCATCAGTCTAATATTAGAAGGAATGGCATACCTCAGATAGCAGCAGCGGCAGACTAATGAAATCTCACTAAAGCATGTACATATAGCAGGGCCTTAGCAGCATCACATCAATCAACAAGCGCAGCATAATGGTTCGAGCGTTGGACCAGTAACCAAAAGGTTGCTGAATCGAATCCCCGAGCTGACAAGGTAAACATTTGTTGTTCTGCCCCTGAACAAGGCAGTCATTGTAAATAAGAATTTGTTCTTAACTGACTTGCCTAGTTTAAAAACAAAACTGACAAGGGGATGGAGTGAAGGAGAGGTGCTGAGAAGGAGGTTGAGAGGGAAGAGAGGGAGGACATACTTCTCCCTGTGGCTGACTCAGTCTTCTGACACACCCCCAGAAAGCGGTGGTAGGACTCCATCTCCCCGGCAGAGATACGCACCATGGAGGAAGCGCCACCCGTGTGCCTCCCACATACCGAACACCGCGAGGGGATGGTCTGGTACCGCGGGGAGCCGTCCATCATCCCACCACAGCAGATTGCCAAAATATCTGCACTACTCATCTCTGAGAGTGTGTGCGTTTGTGTTCAAGAGATTGCTTTCCTGCACACCAGCCTGTGTAGTTCCTTCCTACGCAGTGCCTAGTGTAGTCAAGGTCAGTCCAGACTCCAGCCCAGGGAGAAAGGGACAGAAAGAGCTTGGAGCGGCTACCAGAGCTTCACTCTCCTCCCAGGCTCAGTCTTCCTGAATCACCCCTGGTCTGCTTTTCAAGTCCCCTAGACGCTCTTCTCTTACAGTGCCTTCCATCTGATAGTCTGTCTCTCAGCGCAGTACATCTCACACACACACACATACTCTACGCAGTACGCACACACCCAGTCCCCTGCCAGCCTCTACCACTGCAATTATTTATCTTCAGTCCCGGGAGCCAGTGAGCTGTTGCCTCTGACCTCTGCCTACGTCTCTTCCCTCTCTATGCCGGGCACATGCAACAGAGGATAATCAAAAACCCTTCTTATGTAACCTCTATATAAGCTTAGGTGACTTCACACTCAGGGGAGAATGTAACAGTGAAATGCAGCATGTATTTCTCTGTGAAGCACAACCTGTATGCACAGAAGTAACGGGTAACTACACTGTATAATACATTCCATTGTGAATTGATCAGGCATTTTGAATTCCCCAGCTCTATTTGTGACCAGGTTCCCACAAGGTGTTCACAGGGTAATCACCGGCCTCTCTGTTAGGTCACATTGCTGAACGGCTTAAGCCTGTAAGCACGCAGAGCTCCTTACTCAAGACGTCACAAGGAAGCACAACTCCACTCAACCACCAGCCCCTACCTACTGCTCTCTACTGAGCAGGCTTCTCCAGTAGCACAACTAGCTTACATCACATCTGTTTCACACCACTCGGAGGCAAAAGAGCCATGGAAACCAGACCTGTATGAGTGTGAAAGAACATGTAAATTAAGGTTTAAAGTAGGTAATCCAGTCACTTACACATAACTGAGCCCATGGCGAGGTCTTCCTGTCTGGACCAGACCGCTGAACACTACAGTCCTGCCCTGGGGGCGCCAGCTGTGGTTATGAAAAACCGCGCAGAGCACCACGGAGCAGATTCCTTACAATGTGTGTGTCTGTGAGTGTGTGGGTGCATGTGTGTGTGTTCTGTCAGGGCTCTCGCCAGAGGTCTGAGTTCAAGTCTTGTGACCAGTGGAGCACAGGAGACTGGCATGGTTTACACCAATATCCTCAACTATACCCTGAGGCACTGGGGCTTCCCTTTCCTCCCCCACCCAGTCCAACATTCAGCCTCTGTGCTGTGGAGTACTGTGTGGACAATGTGCGTCAGGAACACAGCACAAGAGGCACTGCTTTTCCTCCTGGCTGTAGCTTATTTACTGTCCTTGTCTCAGAAGCCCTTTCTCACCCCTCCCTCCCAAGACACTCTCATTGGCGAAGGGCACGTACTTCATGAGAATAATAACACACAAGAACATTATCAGTCATACTCAATTATACTAAGTTACACCCATGGGCATGGCACTTGGTGTAAGTTTGTAGAACTGCTATTGTAGCCTACTGTCTGACATTCTTTTAACACTCATTCACAAATCTGCGTCTTCAGGCTTCACCACACCGTGTGCTGTAAGAACTGAACCATTACGTCATAATGTGTCCATTTAGTGTCAAAGTGATGACCAATATGTGTGATACTATAGTCTTGATGTTTGTCACATGGAATAGGAGCCAGTGGCCTTCCTGCTTTTAAAAGTGCATAATACACAGGTCTGTATCTTAAGCTTACCTTTCCACTGGCCGATAAACATAGATCACTCTCGCTAGCTAATCTTAGGACACGGGTCTATTCAGGGACGACTTTAATGACAGTGATAGGCCTATATTTGGCTTTAGTGTTTACCTCTGCACGCACCTCCCATACACATCTACTACAATAAACAGCTCAGTCCAAAAATATCTCAAACATACAGTGCACATAATCTGATATTGCCACATTTGCCATATAATGTAATAAAATATATATGTAAAAAATTAAAGATGCAATGTACCTAATTTCTTTATGGATGACTTTGAGATACGTCTCCACATACTATGCTCAGATAGTTGGTCTCCCAGGCAGAGAGAATAGGTGTCCACAGACAGACTCCTGTTCCTAAGTGGTGTTGATGTGCAGGTGGTCACCAGTTCAGATGTTTTACTCACAGTGATTATGTCATGTGAGAAGAACTAGTGGCTTTTGCGAAAGTGTTCACCCCCTTGGCATTTTTCCTATTTTGTTGCCTTACAACCTGGAATTAAAAAGGATTTGGGGGGTTTGTATCATTTTATTTACATAACATGCCTACCACTTTGAAGATGCAAAATATTTATTTTATATTGTGAAACAAACAAGAAGACAATAAAATAAAATAAAATAAAAAACTTGAGCGTGCGTAATTATTCATCCCCCCCAAAGTCAATACTTTATAGAGCCACCTTTTGCAGCAATTACAGCTGCAAGTCTCTGGGGTATGTCTCTATAAGCTTGGCACAACTAGCCACTGGGATTTATGCCCATTCTTCAAGGCAAAACTGCTCCAGCTCCTTCAAGTTGGATGGGTGCCGCTGGTGTCCAGCAATCTTTAAGTCATACCACAGATTCTCAATTGGATGGAGGTCTGGGCTTTGACTAGGCCATTCCAAGACATTTAGATGTTTCCCCTTAAACCACTTGAGTGTTGCTTTAGCAGTATGCTTAGGGTCACTGTCCTGTTGGAAAGTGAACCTCTGTCCCAGTCTCAAATCTCTGGAAGACTGAAACAGGTTTCCCTCAAGAATTTCCCTGTATTTAGCATCATCCATCATTCCTTCAATTCTGACCAGTTTCCCAGTCCCTGCCGATGAAAAACATCCCCACAGCATGATGCTGCCACCACTATGCTTCACTGTGGGGATGGTGTTCTCAGGTTGATGAGAGGTGTTGGGTTTGCGCCAGACATAACGTTTTCCTTGATGGTCAAAAAGCTCAATTTTAGTCTCATCTGACCAGGGTACCTTCTTCCATATGTTTGGGGAGTCTCCCACATGCCTTTTGGCGAACACCAAACGTGTTTGCTTATTTCTTTCTTTAAGCAACAGCTTTTTTCTGACCACTCTTCCGTAAAGCCCAGCTCTGTGGAGTGTACAATTTAAAGTGGTCCTATGGACAGATACTCCAATCTCCGCTGTGGAGCTTTGCAGCTCCTTCAGGGTTATCTTTGGTCTCTTTGTTGCCTCTCTGACTAATGTCCTCCTTGCCTGGTCTGTGAGTTTTGGTGGGCGGCCCTCTCTTGGCAGGTTTGTTGTGGTGCCATATTCTTTCCATTTTTTAATAATGATTTAATGGTGCTCCGTGGGATGTTCAAAGTTTGGGATATTTTTTTATAACCCAACCCTGATCTGTACTTCTCCACAACTTTGTCCCTGACTTGTTTGGACAGCTCCTTGGTCTTCATGGCGCTGCTTGCTTGGTGGTGCCCCTTGCTTAGTGGTGTTGCAGACTCTGGGGCCTTTCAGAACAGGTGTATATATACTGATATCATGTGACAGATCATGTAACACTTAATTGCATACAGGTGGACTTTATTTAACTAATTATGTGACTTCTGAAGGTAATTGGTTGCACCAGATCTTATTTAGGGGCTTCATAGCAAAAGGGGTGAATACATATGCACACACAACTTTTCCGTTTTTTTTTTTTAGAATTCTTTGAAAAGTCATTTTTTTCATTTCACTTCACCAATTTGGACTATTTTGTGTATGTCCATTACATGAAATCCAAATAAAAATTCATTTAAATTACAGGTTGTAATGCAACAAAATAGGAAAAACGCCAAGGGGATGAATAGTTTTGCAAAGCACTGTATATGTTCAGTTCAACAATATGATCTTGAATCACAGTACTGGCATTATCTATTCTAAACCACTATGCTAATGAAACAACATAAAAAACTAGAAAAGCAGCAACACCTGCTGTACAAGGAGAATATTGGAGTATTTGCACTGTTTGTTTTTCTACTTAAGGTCAGAGGCAGGGAGTAAATTCCATCATATGACATCACCATGTGGCTCTGTCAGCAGAAAGCTGTCCTTTGCCATTGGGACATGTGCTCTAAAAACATGAAAACAGGAACAAGACACCCCCATATAAAAAAGCGTACTCCTCATGTTTGGATCCGGAGATCACTCTTCCGGTCGCCCTGCCCGCTCTATCCGTCCTCTCAAATGCTCCTTGGACCGTCACTTCTTCAGTTCTGAAGCCTACCCAGCCCTTACCCCCACCCTGCTCTGTCATCAACGAATGACAGAGCAGACACATACTTCGAGCCCACACTGCATAGGACCAGTGCAGTAAGGCCAGGTTCTCCTAGTGTCACTGGCATCTGTCAGTCACTCCTCCCTCTAGAAAATACACACACACTGCACACACATAGGAAGGGTGATGAATAGTATTGTATATGTGAGCTCTGAACAGCACCGTGCTGGTAGTAATGAGGTCCAGGATCACACACACTGAGTCAGATACCCACACAGTGTCTTTTATTGCTTCCTGCTATTGTAATGGGGCTCACACATATATATCTGCATGTCAACACAAGGTCACCCTATTTTTGAAAGATACATATTGGAATGCATCTGCTAATCCTCACAATTAATTTTTTATTCTCTCGTTATTGCAAGGACATAAACAACCAAGTCCAAATAGCATATACAGCATTTATTTCACATTTTATTTGACATAAACATGTTGATGAACAACCCTACCCTAACCATAAAAAATGTGGACAAAGCTTGTTTCAGTGCCATTTCAATTATACATTTGTATATATATAAATGAGTAGTATGTCGTCCCTAGTTCAGAGTTGTTGTGAACATCTGCACTATTACATTGTGGCAGTGAGCCCCAGTTATCAGTGCAGGAGCAAAGCATGCATCAACGCTCTCAACCGTGAGAAGCACTGAGGATAGGAAATCAACTCAAAGATCAGGTATTGTCACACCCTGACCTTAGTGTTCTTTGTTCCTTTTCTAGGTGTTTATGTAAGTCTATGGTTGCCTAGATTGGTTCTCAATTGGAGGCAGGTGTTTATCGTTATCTCTGATTGGGAACCATATTTAGGCAGCCATGTTCTTTGGGTATTTTGTGGGTGATTGTTTCCTGTGTCTGTGACACACGGGACTGTTTTGGTGCCAGTTCACGTTGCTATTTTGTATTTGTGTTCATGTTCAGTTTTCCCTGTTAAAACATGGACACCTACCACGCTGCGTATTGGTCCGATCCTTGTTTCACCTCTTCGGAGGAAATCTGCGGTGACAGGTATGCTGTGACTGCACACAATATACTGCAACCCCTTGTGAGATAGATTAAGGATCTGGTAAAAAAAAAATATAATAATAATCTGCAGTGCTATGGATCATGAATTTACACCGTAGCCTTGAGAAGTAATTCTTCCCACAAACAATGCCCTATCGGGGGTGAGCAAACCTTCCCAACCACCTTCAGAGAGGAACGGGTTACAGAGGTCAAGGTCACAGAAGGAGAATGGGGAGTAGTAATCCCCAGTACTCCCTCTGTCTGTCCTAGCCTTACCTGACCTGACTTCTGTCTTCTACCTACATGCCCTCTGTTTTTCCAAGCCTGCTGTGAAGCTTGACCCTGCTGATCTGAGGGCCACCCTGAGCCCTTGAAAACTGGAGCAGTAAGTCCATATTAGAGTTCGAAATTAGGCCAGACTCTTAAAATAGATTTATGACTCAATGGGCTATTGTTCCATTGTGTTACTGTGAGCACCAATCAAATACTGGCCAATGCCCAAAGGGGGCTGTGCGAAATAAGACAAACGTTTTCCAAAGAGCCCCTTTCACGTAAATGAGGGACAAATGGGAAGCAGTGTGAATACAGCCTACGTCATAACAACAAGACTGGGCTGGCTGGGCAACAAGACCAGAGCTGTTATGATACCAGGAAGATCTATGGCTGGAACACCTACCTAACCTTAAGATATGTTGACAACCTCTGAATGAAACAAAATCCAACAGTCTATGATATGTCGACAGATGAAATGCACTCAATGAATGAACATCGAATCCCTGCAATCAATCATTTATGATTCCACATAATCTAAAATCCAAAAACGGAGATAAAGTTGATGGCATTGTTGTGAGGGGATATAATTTCAGAAGTCAGAGGTGAGGAAGGAAGGCATCTGATCAGGACGTTTGAGATGAACACCAGGGCTGCTGTTCCAACAGGAGAGAGGATGACCTCCTGACCTTTCCATTGTTCACCTCTCTGCAGATGGGATAGAATCTGGACTTGTTATATATCTCCTTCTGTGCCAAGGAAGGCTTATGAATGGACTATCAGTATTACAGAATGACATGGCACACGCGCTCATGGTGGCATCTGGTATTGATTTTGGAAGATAGCAATGGCCCTTTAGCTGCTAAGAGGATGAGGGGTGGGGACATAGATAAAGGGAGGGACAAAACAATGCTGCTTCTATTTATCTATTTAACTCTTTATGATGTACATAGAGTCTCTCAATAGATTCATTGCTTACTGTAAGAGGATTTAACTACTACAGTGCCAGAGTTACAACAAAATGAACGACAGACAAGTAAGCCAACATTCATCCTGAGAGAAACCATAAACATGCTCACACAAAATACATAACGTCTAGGATCGAGGTCTGTGCTGTAGAACCAGTGGAACATGTACATTGTCACTGATCACTTAGTGAGAATCTGCCAAGAATGGTTACTCATCTGTGGAAAGTATGTTTTAAACTAAATGCCTCTGAAAACCACAAAGTGATTACACTGACATTTTAATGCATTTTCCAGCCTTGGTGCCTTTACGATTCCCTGTCAGCTGCGTCTTTAGTCTGGGCTCATGTTTTGATGTGGTTGTATTTTCTGTTTATATAGGCCTATAGACCGCTTCATTTCCCTGTGTTAACCACATAGTATGTGTCTGGGGCCAGCCTTGAGTAGCCAGACCATGCTAATCCCGTTAGTTCAATTAGCAACGGATGACCGATGCCACACATTTCCATTGTTCTACTCTACTAAATAGTACAGAAGGCATCCTGAAATGAGGGTTACTGCTACACAGGGCCAAAATCTTTGCACACTATGAGGTTAAGAATTTAACTCATGTAATACTGAGTTTATATTTCCCTATATGATTTGGAGATTGAATTAGATATCCTTGGGATGTGTAGTGGGGGATTGCCCTGTACACAAGAGGCATTGCACTACTGTAATTCCTCGGTTGCTAGAGGCAACAAAACATAACATACTTGTGCCTGATCTTTTTTTCCCTGAAAACTATTTGAAGGACCATTTCAAGTCGGTTGTGTATTTTCCAGTAAATATCATTTGTTTGGAAGAGCTGTGAGAGGACGATGGTCTGCAGTATGATCATTCTAATAACTCTGTTTAATAGAGGAAGCCGCTTGAATTCTACATTTCTATCATGAATTATTCATAAAATCCATACGCCGTTACCCTAGATTACACAGCCTTCACACTCCGGCAACTATGTTGTCACCTGCCACCAATGAGAGCTCAGATAAGGCTTGCCTCTTTCGCTTTCTTTCTCTCTGAGTCATGGAGCCTGTTACAAGGTGTAACTGCAATAATATATCTGATGTAGTGCTGCTGACATCAGCTGCCAAGCTCACCATTTCCCACACACGGCTTTTAATGTCAAATATGTGATTGACTCTGCACAGCTCTACATCCCTTACAGATGAACAGAGGGGCGTGTCTTTGATTTTAAATAAATCAATAGAGAATAAATGCCACTAGCAGAATAACATTACTATTGTCAGTCTCTTGTGTAGCAAGGCAATCATCTTCAGTATAGGGAAGCTCATTATGAACCTTGCATTAAAGGACACTGTTGGGACCGTTAGGTCCGATCGGTATAATAAAGTGTTATGATGACAGCAATCTATAACGCTCACCATATAACATGACACTGACAATGATTAAATTATGGTTAATGAGTAAAGGAGGAGGACCTCCAAGTCTATGGATGTGTTATGTGTCGGCCAAAGACCACCCTACGGGTGTGATAGTGAAAATAATTGGGGGTCTGTGATAAGTTGGGGGCGTGAGGTGCAAACAGCAACACAGGAGAGGCCGTTTCCATAAATCAATAGGGCCAATGCACACAAGCCTGGGCTATCTCAGTTTCTATGGTAACTGGCTGTACGGTCCCCTCCTCAATAGATGGCTGCTGCCTGACTGCCTCACGAGAGCAGTGATAGAAGACACTCCGTAACAATCTCCAGCGTGGCACAATAACCTACTTCCTCTGCCCAGCCCGGAAGACCCGGATGTAGAATATGGAATGAAGGAGAACAAGAGGAATTTTGAGAGGGGGAGATAGGAATCTAAAGAGATGTATACTAGGTTGTGCTGTCTTCTGTGGCTAATAACAATTGAGTATCATAAAATATGTAACGAAACCCATAGACACCGTTAAATACTGTATATCTATCTGCATGATGATACACATATTGTCTCTAAAATGTGGTTACAGTGATTTACAATTAAACTCATAATAAGAATAGGATGGGATTATCAGAGAATAGAAAAGTGATTTTCAATATATGACAATCACACTTTCTGATGACACCCACTCACTGTGATATGCTGTGACAACTAGTTATTACACATCACACCAACCAGCATGGAATGACAAGTCTGACTGGAGTGGAACATGATGCGTCCATTATAAATCTACTCAAGAATAAAATATAAATCCACAAACCAGATCCCAATTTTGGGTGGCAGGTAGCCTAGCAGTTAAGAGCATTGGGCCAGTAACCAAAAGGTTGCTGGTTCGAATCCCAGAGCAGCCTGGTGAAAAAACGGTTAATGTGTCCTTGAGCAAGGCACTTAACCCTAATTGCTACTGTAAGTTGCTCTGGATAAGAGCGTCTGCAAAATGACTCAAATGTCAAATGTAAAAAATGTAAATGAGTAGTCAATAACAACATGCTACATGGTTATTTGTGTAAGGCTGACTCTGACCTTGAACTGTTTCAAATGTAAATTGTGTATAAATTGCAACAATTATGATCAGCCCAAACCTGACATTTCTATCCGTTTAGACCAAATATTCACACATGTATCTCTATAGTCAAGCATTTCATATCTAGGCATCTCTAAAGATGCTGTCTGGAATAGGGAGACCATGCAGGGAGCAGCTGCTGGGTATCCCTTGGCTGATGGCTCATGGAGGGATAAAGACAGGACACTCACCGACATGTGTGATGACACAGCCCACACGTTGCTGGAACTCCTGCAGAGACATCTCATCTTCTATCAGACAGCAGAGCATCTCAGGGTGTGGGCAGCATCCTCTCTCCCCTCCTCTTCTCTTCGGTCCACCCTCCTTCGTCAATCCGCTCCCTCACCGGAGCATGAAGCACCCTCCTCACACAATGCTTCCCAGTCCGCAAGCACCTCTGAGGGATGATGTGAAAGAAGGGAAGCAACTTGAGGGTCTGAGGATACCTCTAACTCCACTGAAAATATCTCTTCACGTCAAAAATGACAATACAATGTAGCATAGTATGTGTGTGTCATTAGTAACGGATACTCACACACACACACACTCATTGGGTGAGCCAATCAGGAGGATTTCATGGTGCTTTCAGGCAGATGCTCGGCTTGCTGTAATAAAGGCTGAGTCAGACACCAGGAAGCAAATCAGAGAGCTGCTACCTGCCTTGGGGAGATGGGGGGCTAATGAATTCACTAACACAAAACCTGGAGATATAGAGCCACTGGAACGGAGCTAAAGTACCTCATGGGCCATGACGAAAACTTTGTTTCAAGAAAATGATTTAATTCATTCTTATTATTATTAATAATTATGAAATTATTATTGTCTAAATGGCAGACAATATAACAGAAATCCAATTATGATATTCAATAATATTATATCAATTTAAAATATAATATTGTAAGTGAAGGATTTGATTTTCAAGTCATCCATTTTAATAATGGGAATATGTAGGCTGAAATTGGCTACTAGCATACAAAAACTAAATATGTAGATATGACTATTAATACATTTAGCATGATTATTGGAATGTCATGAAAGAAAGCATCATCAATAGGCTGTTTACCCTTCTTTTTGGTTTTGAAACCCCGTCCAATAACGGCAGCCCACCCCTTTACTATTCTGTCCCACATTTTGATGAAATCCAGCCAAGAGATGAAATGCAAGCCAAGAGCATTATCGTCTTACCACATGCCAGTGCTCTTGGGACCGTGGCGGCGATTGCCTAGGAGATGAACATTGAGAAACCGCTCAGCAGACATCTGCGCTCCCACTCCATCACCACTGGAGACAATCATGTGACGCACAGCTGGTCATGACTGGTGAAGAGAGGCATACAATAATATCAGAATGAAAATGTGTAGGCTATAGGCCTACATATTATTTAAACTTATTTTTCATACATCATTCCTAGTACAACAGCAACGACCCTCTCTAGGGTCGATGAAGAAAAGATGGAGGAGAGGAAGCCGCTTCTGACTTTTGAAATGCTACTGTCGCTCACCTCTCCGATTGTCGATTCAGTCAAGGTGACTAGAAGCAGCCTTGTTTTGGTTAATTGTGTAAATGAAGAACAGAAGAATAGTGCGATGCTGTCATGGCGACACGGTCGATGGTGGTTGGAACAGCGTGCTTGTTTGAAATGGAAAAGCGTTACGGTAGCTATTGATAAAGAAGATCATCAAGGCGAAGCAGCTTCTTCACAAGCGGGATGCACTGTTGAGCTTTACATCCCGAGGGGTTCGTGCTGATTGTACAGAGTTTGTGGCAGCTGGTTAAATGGTGTCCCTTCAGAAGCCAAGAACAAGATGTATGTCAAGAGAAGTGCAGTATTATCAAAAGGAGACTAGAATATGTGGGAGGAATGGAGGGAATATGAGAGGCAGAAGAGGTCTAAGAGAGAGAGGGAGGAAGAGGGTGAGCTTGAGTCGGGTTATAAAATGGCGTAAAAAAAGGAGATGGTTTGTTAAAGAAGAATGGTAGAACGTGCAAGCAGAGTGAGCAGAAGACAGGAGGAGAAATGGAGGTGAATGAGAGAATCGGAGTATCGGAGGTGGTAGGTGTGGTGAAGTTCTCTGAGCCCGAGGCGTGCAGTGAGGGTCAGGATAAAGATGAGGCTGACAGTCGGAGTGAAGTTTTTGGAAAAAGTGGACCTTTGCCTTTTGGCTGATCCATTTGTGGTTTCGGGGTGGGTGAAAACAGAATTGGGTGCTGTGAAATCGGTCAGGGTAAACAGGAGTGGTCTTGTGATAATTGTTTGTGTTTCTGCTGGTTAGAGGGAGCAGGTGCTCCACATTAACAGAATGGAGGCAAGAGATGTGAATTGTTTTGCTCTCAAGAAAAGGGTGCCATTGAAAGGAGTGATTGCTGGTGTAGCGGTAAATGTGAAAGTTGACCAACTGAAGGAGAAGATTCCCGGTGTTTGTGATGCTCGTCGTTTGGTGCGACGCAGACAGGGTGGAGTGAGTGGTGAAACAGAAGAGTTGTTGTTTGTTCTTTTGAGTTTTGATGTTGAGTCTTTGCCCAACAAAGTGATGTAAGGATATATAAGATCCTATATGAGCTTTTATGCCGAATACATTACATTGTTACACATGTCAAGCTTATGAGCATGTGGCAGCAGTGTGTAGGAGGGAGGTACCTAGGTGTGAGAAGTGTGCAGAAGGACATGAGACAAAGGAATGTGTAGCATTGGGGAAAGTAGTGGTATCTGTTGATTGTAGAGGTGCCCATTGGACTGGGAATCAGAAATGTCCTGTGCGAGAGAGGCAGGTTGAGGTTTCCAGGGTTAGAGTAGTGCAGAAGATGTCATATGCTGAGGCGGTGAAGAAAGTAGAGGAAGACGGGTCAAGGATGAGGGATCCTGAGAGGAGTGGTGTGAGTATTAGATCTGTAGGAGTACAGAGGGATAAACCAACAAGTTATATATCTTTCAGTGAGATTGGATTTTTAGCATTTATAGCAATGGTTATCAACTGTACTGCAGGGATGGAACATAAGTCACAGAGTATGGTGGTGTTTTATTTATTAATTACATTTTTTTGTGAGTATTAGGTGGAAGGGTATTTGTTTATTTATTTATTTAAATTCAATCAAAGTATAAGGGATGTATACTCCAGTCTTGTAGGTTGCGGTAATGCAACATTTATTGGATGCCAACCGCTGTTAAACCTCATCGAAGAAGAAGAATAGCGCACTGGATCTGGCAAAAGTGACCTGAATTGGTCTTCTGAGCAGGGTGCCTGCTAAACGAGCTATGGTGCTTTCAAAACAACTGGGAACTCAGAAAAAAAAAAGTAAAATCAGTGATCTTTAAGTCGCAATGTCAGAGCTATAGAACGATGGTCGAGTTTGACTTCAGAATTGGATGACCATTCAAAATGATTATTTTTTAGGAAACTCAAATGTCCGACTTGGTAATAGGTTGTAGTTACAAACAGTGCAGTGTTCAACGAATCAGCAATTCGGAAATGTCCTAGTTCCGACTAGCATGTGAACGTGACATGAGAGAACGCCCCCAAAAAACAATGTCAAATCATGAGTGATTTTCAGGTTGGAAAGTAGGCGCTCTAGAAATGTCACTTTCTAAACAACTGGAAAAATATGAGGTCAAATCATGATGTCAGTAATCTCCAGGTCGGAAAGTCAGAGCTCTAGAAAGAGGCCCTGAGTTCCCGAGTTGAAATTCGGAGCTGGATGACCGTTGAAATAGATTTTTCCCAGTCACAGCTAGTTTTTTTCCATGACTTCCCAGTTGTTTTGAATACTCGGAAGTCTGAGATATCCGAGTTCCCAGTTGCTTTGAACTCGACAAAAGATGCCAGAGTTCCTGATTTGGAATTCCTTGTCGGATGACCTTTAAACGATTTTTCCCAGTTATTATTGTAGCGACCCGCACAGACAGCTGTGTGTTATGTGTTAGGCTAGTAGATGGTTGTGTTGTACTTATCAGTACCCAGTGTTCGCGGGGTCCGACATGCCAATCAACCTGCTATCTGCCAATCACGGGAATGCCTGGAATGTTCTGATGCCGGGCATCCTGGCGGTTGGCGGAGTGGTGTGGAGGGGGGTTGGGCAGGGGGATGGAGCATTGGAAGTTAAGACCAGGTTTAGCCTTTGTTCTCTCTCTTACGTCTGGGCTTCACAAGAGAAGGTCACGATTGGCTTGTGGGTTCTCTTTCATTTATTTGGCGTGGGCTACGGCCAAACAGTAGCCTGTGTAAAGTTGGTTTAATAAACCGTCAATTCGTAAACTCAACCCTCTGTCTGGACAATTGTTCCTTTATGATCTAGTCAGGTCATTACATTATGAACGTGGCATTAGCCCTTGATCATGACTGAGTCTTTTCACACCTGGTTCCTTTTTTGTGCAGTGTGAAAACTCCAAAGGAACTCAGACCCCTCAAAAAAGCCCCGAAGTGAACCGAACTGAGACCATCTGGAGAGGTGGTCTGAGTTAAGTTCACTTGAATTCTTCGGTCCGTTCCCTTTTTTAGCGCAATGTGAACGCAAAGCTCTCCAAGTTCGCTTGTCATTACTCCTGCGCAACGCACTTGACTACTGCAACGCCGTTTCCTCTGCCATAAACACCCACTTAATTTGGTGCCACAAAAGAGAGAATATGATGTGCAGGTTTGGGGGGAAAAACGTTGTTTTTGGATATTATAGATGCACAGAAATTCCACAAAATGTGTGGAGTTTTGAGTGCAGATTATTTGTTTGCAATAATGGCTAAGAGAGATTCGTCAGTTGTTTATTCGATTGTGGGGTTTGAATAGTGTGAGAAGACAACATATTTGGTGAGAATCACAACATAGGGTACAAAATCAATACTAGCCACTTAAAGTGGCAGTAGCCTACATTGGGTGTATAATTTTGAATTACAGCATTACTTAACCTGCAGTTATTCTACTGCTATTTATTCTGTTATCAATCATATTTACATGTTATTAATGTATTATTATTACAATTATTATGTCTAATCTTTTAATGAAATGCAATCTACTATCTTCCAAAATGTAAGTAGATATATCTAGCTGTCCGTTAACACGTTATGATGGAATGGCTTGTCCTGCACTTTATAAAAACCCAGTGTCTATTGAGTGAATGTTGGAAAAAGTTATTTGGTTCCTTTCTAAACATAGAAATGTGAATGCAAAGAGGATTCGTACCACAAAATAGGTGAAGTGAACTGGCAAAAGAGTTGAATCCTCATTCAAATGCAAGGGCAGTGTGAATACAAAGATAATTGAGCTATTTAGCTTTTTTCTACCCCAGAGTTCACTTTTTAAGAGGACTGAGATCGGTTCTTTTAAAGAGGACTATGTGAAAACACCCTTAGTTCCATTACATTACACATAAGAGTCATTGGATGAAGGCGTCTTCTGTAGCGTTGAGTTTTGTTAAAATCCCTGATGCTCAACCTGAACGTTCACACGCGTCACTTGGTATTGGGAGCATAAGTACTTTATCTTTCATTTCAGCGAGAAGTCATTTTCAAAAAATGAAAGATTAAGTTGATGCACACCTTGTTAGGGTTACAGTGCTTGTTAACAGAAAACAGACAGAATACAAGAGGCAACCACCTGTGCTTATTAGCTATTTAGTATGCTCCGAGACAGAGGCATCTACAGCTGTATGGCTCTGCAGCCTCTGCAAAACTGCTAGAGTAAGTGTATCTTTTTTCTTTGAAGGATTTGTCGTTGATGAAAGTTAAGAGTCGTATGTTTCAGAAGCCGTATCACGAGTGATGATTATTGAAATTTCTAAATGTTAAAACCCTGTTGGGATTAGAGGTCGACCGATTATGATTTTTCAACGCCGATACCGATTATTGGAGGCCCAAAAAACCAGATACCGATTAATCGGCCTATTTAAAGAGGAAATGTATTTGTAATAATGACAATTACAACAATACTGAATTAACACTTATTTTAACTTAATATAATACATCAATAAAATCAATTTAGCCTCAAAATAAAAATGAAACATGTTCAATTTTGTTTAAATAATGCAAAAACAAAGTGTTGGAGAAGAGAGTAAAAGTGCTGCGGCACCTGGGGGTGTGCCAGTGACTGTTCCTGGGGTTTGGGGGGGCATCTGCCTGTCCCGGGGCAGTGTTTTTCTTTACCCGGTAAACAACCTCCCCTACCCTCTCCAGGGGCTGTCCCACCCAGTGACCCTTGGGGACCAGCTGTAGACCCAGACCAGCTCCCCAGCCACAAAGTGCCTTCCCCAGGTGTGCACGTCATAGTTCCTCTTCTGCCTTAAACCTGCATTCACCAGCTGCTCTCTGGCGAAGGTGTGGGCTGTCTCCAGGCGGTCCTGGAGTCTGGGCTTACTCCGGCCCCGGGGGAACATGAGGGCTATCCAGGGGCCGAACAAACGCCATCTCCGCAGGGGTGCGGATCTCTCTCCCCAGCATGAGGAGGGCAGGCATGCAGGAGGTGGAGTCTTGGACAGTGGAGCAGCATGCGATGAGGACCATAGGCAGGTGCTTGTCCCAGTCACGCTGGTGTTTGGAAGAGACGATAGCCAGCTGCTGTCCAAGCGTTTTGTTGAAGCACTCCACAAGGCCATCACTTTGAGGGTGGAGAGGGGTAGTGCAGGTCTTGTGCATACCCAGCCTCTCACACATGGTGGATGGACTCCGCAGCTCCAAACCTGCTGAACATCCCCGCTGTCAGGGCGTTGACGATGGTCTCTGCCTCCTGGTCAGGCAGAGCCTAGGCCTTGGGCCATTTTGTGAAATAGTCCATGGCCATGAGCACCCAGCGGTTTCCACTGTCTGTGGTGGGGAACAGCCCAAATACATTCACTCCCACCCTCTCCATGGGAGCCCCCACTGGAACTGTTGGAGCTGAGCATGAGAGCGGCCTGGTGGGCCCTTTCTCGGCAAAAGTCCTCCACATCCCTCTTGTGCTGCCCCCAGTAAAGGCCCTGACGGAGGCGGCAGAGTGTTTTTGTGACCCCAAAGTGTCCAGTCCCCACCCCCCCATGAGTACTCTGGAGCACAGCCTCCTGCAATGCTTTTGGGACCACCACCTGCCACCTCTCCTCTCCCGTAGCTGACTCCTTCCATTCCGGCTCTCAAACTTTGACCACAACCTTTTGGTTGAGTGTGAGAGCGCTGTCACCTCTTCCCATGGTGGCCTCACCTGCGCCTCTACCCACTGTAGCATTGGCTGTAGGTCTGTGTCCCGTCCCTGCCCTGCCCCCAGTCAGCCACGTCGACAGTCTGCAGCTCACAGCAGACAGGCCCGCTCGCCCGACACACTGTGGTACAGACCCCCTCTGCACACAGCTCTCTCTCCCGTCCCTCTTACCGCTCACAGTGGCGGCAGCCGTCTGCAGTACAGGGCTGACGGGACATGGTGTTGGAGTGGCGTGCCCCTGCCCTGTGCACCACTGTGAAGTCGTACGGCTGAAGCTCCTCCAACCAGTGTGCCACCTGCCCCTCTGAACGACATGAGCCACTGGAGAGCAGAGTGGTCAGTCCTTACAGTAAAGGGCAGGCCACCCAGGTAGTACTTGAAGTGTTTGATGGAAGCCACAACAGCCAAGAGCTCCCGCCGGGTGACACAGTAGCGGCGCTCATGTTTGTCAAATGTTTTGCTGAAGTACGCCACCACTCTCTCCCCCTCTGGCCCCACCTGGGCCAGCACCCCACCCATGCCCACATTGCTCGCGTCTGTGTCCAGGATAAAGGGCAAGGTGAGGTCAGGGGGGGCGAGCACGGGAGCCTCGATCAGTGCATGTTTGAGGGTGTTGAACGCCTCCTCACACTCCACTGTCCAAGTGAAAGCCTTGTCCTTCGGCAGCAGGCGGTTCAGGGGAGCAGCGATGCTAGAGAAGCCCCGTACAAACCTCCTGTAGTACGAGGCCAGGCCCAGGAAGCTCTTCAGCTGACGCTGGTCGGAGGGGGTGGGCCAGTCTCAGACAGCCCCCACTTTGTCCTCCATGGTGCTGATCCCCTCCTTCCCCACTCGGTGGCCCAAGAAGGACACCTCTCTCCTCATGAAGTGGCACTACTCGGGTGGAGCTTCAGACCTGCAGCAGCCACCCTCTCCAGCACACGCCGTAGCGCCCCCAGGGCTTACTGGAAGGAGCTGCCATGGGCCAGGATGTTGTCGAGGTATACCAGACACTGCTGTCGGGGGATGCCATCCAGCACACTGTCCATCAAATGCTCAAAAGTAGCTGGAGCGTTGCACAGGCCGAAGCACAGGACCTTGAACTGCCAGTGTCCTCTGTTAGTGGAGAATGCAGTTTTGGCTCTGGCCTCTGGGGAGAGGGGTACCTGCCAGTAGCCACTGCGGAGGTCTAGTGAGGGGAACCAGGAGGACCCCCTAACCAGGTCCAGCGACTCATCGATATGGGGTATGAGACCTTCCTGGTTACCTCATTCAGCCGCCTGTAGTCCGCACAGAACCTCAGCTTGCCCCCCTTCTTCGGAACCATGACGACTGGCGCCGCCCAGGGGCTGTCTGAGGGCTCGATGAAGTCTGCCCGCTGCATCTCCAACACAGCCTTGTCTGCCGCCTCCTGGCGTGCCAGCGGGATACGGCGGGGACGCATCTTGATGGGTCCAGCATCACCTGTGTCGATCTCATGCTACACCAGATGAGTTTGACCCACCTCTTCCTCACTCAGCGCAAAGCTGTCTCTGAATTCAAACAGCAACTGCCACAACCATTCCTGCTACTCGGGGTCAAGACCAACACAGTTCCTCCCCATATCTCCCTCACTGCACAGTGTCCTCTCCTCTCCCATCTGGGGTAGCTGGGCTGGGGGGGGGTGCGGCCCGGGCTCACAGAGGACTGTGTCATGGAGGTAGCTGGGGGAATGTAACACACAGCCGTAGGTGACAGGGGGCTGGGGAAAAGTCACACACAGATGTGGGGGAGGGGGGGCAGCCATGAGTCTCTGCTGCTTTAACTGTTGGAGTAAAGGGTTTGTTGTGTTGAGTGAATGTGACAGCTAGCAACTTACCTTGGCTTCTTACTGCATTTGCGCAACAGGCAGTCTCCTCGTGGAGTGCAATGTAATCAGGTGGTTAGAGCGTTGGACTAGTTAACTGTAAGGTTGCAAGATTGAATCCCTGAGCTGACAAGGTAAAAAGGCAGTTAACCCACCGTTCCTAGGCCGTCATTGAAAATCAGAATGTGTTCTTAACTGACTTGCCTAGTTAAATAAAGGTGTACTTTAAAAAAAAATGTATGGCCAAATCGGTGTCCAAAAATACCGATTTCCGATTGCTATGAAAACTTGAAATCGGCCCTCATCGGCTATTCCGATTAATCGGTTGACCTCTAATTGGGATTGTACCCTACTTCACATTAGGCAATCGTGGTCGAAGCTAATGGATGAGAACTATAGGGAGAAGGACTGCAAGGCAGAATTCCTCCTAGAGGTGTGCATGGAGAGCATTTGCTGTGGGGATTGTAAAAGATATGGCCACTTGTCAAATGTTTGCAGATGGGAGAATTATGTTATTAAAGAATCTGTGAATGGAAAATGTTGCAACTGTGGAGCAGATCATACTCCGGACTTCCTTGAGTCCTCCATTTGTGTGCAAGAGGTCGAGGTGTCAAGGATCGGGGCTGTACAGCAGATCTCATATGTGGAGGAGGTGAAGGGGCAAAGAGGCCACATACTGAAGAAGTGATCTGGATACACTCATTGTGAAGAAGGTGGATTTTGTAGCATATAGCCACAGTTATTAATTGTACTACACAAGAGTCCAAGAAGCTGGACAAAATTGTAGACAAAACGTTTTTGGGCTCCAAGACTTCATGGCAGAAGCCCTGAACGGACTACTGTCATCAGAAAATGTCCCGCCCTCACAGGATCTGAGTCTGTGTAAGGACCTGGTTTGTAATTTTAACAGAAAAACAAGTTAATTAGTTTAGCATTATTTCTGATATTAATATTTTTTTACCACGCGTTATTTACTTGTTGCGGCTGTTTATTATCTACCAGCACAGTAGGCAGCGAACGCCATTATAATTATACCAGAGAAGAAGAAGAACTCTCTGATTGGAGGGAAAAGATTGACGTCGTAGACGGAAAAGGGCGTCGCATTTTCATCAGGGCGGGAAATCTACTACACATGTCAACAACTAACACAGTTCGAATGTTAACGCATTTTATATAGCTACAGGTAACCAAAGCTTGAAAGCAACTGATAATCTGTAGCTAATTTACTTGCAAACTCTTCTGCGATCTTGTTACATTAGGGATCTCGCTAAGTGGTGGTTGTTATTGTTTAGCCAGCTAGCTAGTTTGCTTGTCACGGAAAGAGAACGTCGCCCTCTTTGACACGCAAGTATCGCTCAGTGATTTAAGGGCAGTGGTCTGTTTTCTAAAGCCATGCAGGCGTTTTTGAAAGGAACATCTACTCAAGGCACCAGACCTCTGAAAGAGAAGGGTGCCGGGACCAGTGGAGAGAAGAAGCAGAAGTCTGTCCCCTGGGTTGAGAAATAGTAAGTTCAATTTCTCCGCGGCTGTAATGTAAACCCTTGTGAATCTTCCTTCATAAAATTTAAATCCAGACACACAATGAACAATTGCTATTCTTCCCTTAAACTGCCAGGTCGCAGTTGTAAATGAGAACTTGTTCTCAACTGGCCTAACATTACCTGGTTAAATAAAGGTGAACAAATAATAATAATTCATGCAGCGGCAGGCAAATATCTTTGTGATAAGTAGCTTGCTATGTTTAGTCAGAAAGAAAACCCTGCGTTAATATGATCAACTGCACACTGAAATCCATTGTTTGGCTGTTTACAGTAGGCCAAAATGTATGGAAGAGGTGGCATTTCAAGAGGAGGTGGTTGCTGTGCTGAAGAAGACTATAGAGGGCGCCGATGTAAGTACCCTCTTCAGATCCATGAGAGTGACGACTCATATGTCTAGGGTAAATACTGTCTGCTGGGGATTCTGTTTGAATTTTACATATGCCCAGAGTGGATGACAACGCACTTTGGTGATGACATTTCACTGGTAAAATACATTTTACCAAGACAAATATGATACTTTATGTTCTGAATCGTTCAGTGGGGTCTTTCTCTAACACATCATTACCATTATATCCAAAAAGTTGGATTTTGTAACCTTATACAGTTGAAGTCGGAAGTTGACATACATCTTAGCCAAATGCATTTAAACTCAGTTTTTCACAATTCCTGACATTTAATCTGACATTTAATCCCGCTTTTATTTCTTTCATCACATTCCCAGTAGGTCAGAAGTTTACATACACATAATTAGTATTTGGTAGCATTGCCTTTAAATTGTTTAACTTGGGTCAAACATTTCAGGTAGCCTTCCACAAGCTTCCCACAATAAGTTGGGTGAATTTTGGCCCATTCCTCCTGATGGAGTCAGGAGTCCTGACTGAGTCAGGTTTGTAGGCCTCCTTGCTCTCACAAGCTTTTTCAGTTCTGCCCTCAAATTTTCTATAGGTTGAGGTCAGGGCTTTGTGATGGCAACTCTAATACCTTGACTTTGTTGTCCTTAAGCCACTTTGCCACAACTCTGGAAGTATGCTTGGGGTCATTGTCCATTTGGAAGACCCATTCCATTTGTGACCAAGCGTTAACTTCCTGACTAATGTCTTGAGATGTTGCTTCAATATGTCCACATCATTTTCCATCCTCATGATGCCATCTATTTTGTGAAGTGCAAAGCACCCCCACAACATGATGCTGCCACCTCTGTGGTTCATGGTTGGGATGGTGTTCTTCGGCTTGCAAGCCTCCCCTTTTTTCCTCCAAACATACCAATGGTCATTATGGCCAAACAGTTCTGTTTTTGTTTCATCAGACCAGAGGACATTTCTCCAAAAAGTACGATCTTTGTCCCCATGTGCAGTTGCAAACTGTAGTCTGGCTTTTTTATGGCGGTTTTGGAGCCGTGGCTCTTTCCTTACTGAGTGGCCTTTCAGGTTATGTCAATATAGGACTCGTTTTACTGTGGGTATAGATACCTTTGTACCTGTTTCCTCCAGCACACAAGGTCCTTTGCTGTTGTTCTGGGATTGATTTGCACTTTTCGCACCAAAGTACGTTCATCTCTAGGAGAAAGAACACGTCTCCTGCCTGAGTGGTATGACTGCTGCGTGGTCCCATGGTGTTTATGCTTGCATACTATTGTTTGTACAGATGAACGTGGTACCTTCAGGCGTTTGGAAATTGCCCCCAATGAAGAACCTGACTTGTGGAGGTCTACAATATTTTTTTTCTGAGGTCTTGGCTGATTTCTTTAGATTTTCCCATGATGTCAAGCAAGGAGGCACTGAGTTTGAAGGTAGGCCTTAAAATACATCCACATATACACCTCCAATTGACTCAAATGATGTCAATTAGCCTATCAGAAGCTTCTAAAGCCATGACATAATTTTCTGAAATTTTCCAAGCTGTTTGAAGGCACAGCCAACTTAGTGTATGTAAACTTCTGACCCACTGGAATTGTGATACAGTGAATTATAAGTGAAATAATCTGTCTGTAAGCAATTGTTGGAAAAATTACTTGTGTCATGTACAAGTAGATGTCCTAACCGACTTGCCAAAACTATACTTTAACAATGAATTTGTGGAGTGGTTGAAAAACAAGTTTTAATGACTCCAACCTAAGTGTACGTAAGCTTTTTAAAAATATATATCTATATTTTTTTAACCTTTTTATTTAACTTGACAAGTCAGTTAAGAACAAATTCTTATTTTCAATGACTGCCTAGGAACAGTGGGTTAACTGCCTTGTTCAGGGGCAGAACGACAGACTTTTACCATGTCAGCTCGGGGATTTGATCTTGCAACCTTCCAGTTACTAGTCCAATGCTCTAACCACTAGGCTACCTGCCGCCCGACTTCAACTGCACATCTGATAATAATAAACTTTTGATAATTTTACATTTTGTGGTCGTCGTCTTCAAGTTGTTTCACAAATGGCAAAATTTGCATGACATGAGCTGAATTAAATGTAAAAGGCTTTTAAAATGAAAAGCTTGGGGTACACTCAGTGCTCTGACATTTCACAGATGTTTTTTGTGAGTAGTCTTTGAGAAAGAACAGGAACTTGGTATTAATATGAACTGCGTATACTAAAATATGAAAATACTACATATCATGTCCCAAATCAATATATATCTTAATGGAGTGTAACGGTACACATTAGTAACGAACCATTCTATTTGTGGACCTCTGTTCGGTCCGCACTATGAACCCGAATGGATGTATAAATGGATAATACATCCGAACTGCAGTATATGCCTCTTTAGTACTGTAAAGCTGAGCTTAAACATTTTAAGCTCCAGATGTTTTAGCGGAATAGCCTATGTGCACGTTGTAATTATAATCTCAATTGCTTAATTTCATACTTTCCTTTTGGGAGGCGCAGCCAGAAACGAAGAGGCAACGGTGCGGGAATGCCCCTGTCTGTGTGTGTGCGTTTGTCTGCCACGGTGTAGCCCTTAGCGATGATGTTAATAACAACAGTCTTCTGGTAGATGGAAAGGCTTTCCCAAAAACCTCAATTAAATGTTAACTACAAAGTAGCCTATGCATACATGACAGAATGATATCATGATTATTTGCCTCCCTCACTCCAGTGGTGATTTGCGATCACGTGGGCTACAGAAACACTGCTAACCAAGCAAGGCTCTTGCTGGTGTTCACCTAAATTAAATGGTATATCTACACCCAAAAATGTACATTTCTTATATTTTTCCCAGACCTCAAATGGTCTCCTGATGTGGTTTAAGCATTGTGAACATAGAACATGACATTTTGTGTAATTTCTGAGTGTGAAACCCTGACAAACAGGGAAAAATCTGAAACCTGGAAAAACCAAATGGAATTAGGTAAAAATATATATATATATACAGTGCCTTGCGAAAGTATTCGGCCCCCTTGAACTTTGCGACGTTTTGCCACATTTCAGGCTTCAAACATAAAGATATAAAACTGTATTTTTTTGTGAAGAATCAACAACAAGTGGGATACAATCATGAAGTGGAACGACATTTATTGGATATTTCAAACTTTTTTAACAAATCAAAAACTGTAAAATTGGGCATGCAAAATTATTCAGCCCCCTTAAGTTAATACTTTGTAGCGCCACCTTTTGCTGCGATTACAGCTGTAAGTCGCTTGTGGGTATGTCTATCAGTTTTGCACATCGAGAGACTGAAATTTTTTCCCATTCCTCCTTGCAAAACAGCTCGAGCTCAGTGAGGTTGGATGGAAAGCATTTGTGAACAGCAGTTTTCAGTTCTTTCCACAGATTCTTGATTGGATTCAGGTCTGGACTTTGACTTGGCCATTCTAACACCTGGATATGTTTATTTTTTAACCATTCCATTGTAGATTTTGCTTTATGTTTTGGATCATTGTCATGTTGGAAGACAAATCTCCGTCCCAGTCTCAGGTCTTTTGCAGACTCCATCAGGTTTTCTTCCAGAATGGTCCTGTATTTGGCTCCATCCATCTTCCCATCAATTTTAACCATCTTCCCTGTCCCTGCTGAAGAAAAGCAGGCCCAAACCATGATGCTGCCACCACCATGTTTGACAGTGGGGATGGTGTGTTCAGGGTGATGAGCTGTGTTGCTTTTACGCCAAACATAACGTTTTGCATTGTTGCCAAAAAGTGCAATTTTGGTTTCATCTGACCAGAGCACCTTCTTCCACATGTTTGGTGTGTCTCCCAGGTGGCTTGTGGCAAACTTTAAACGACACTTTTTATGAATATCTTTAAGAAATGGCTTTCTTCTTGCCACTCTTCCATAAAGGCCAGATTTGTGCAATAGACGACTGATTGTTGTCCTATGGACAGAGTCTCCCACCTCAGCTGTAGATCTCTGCAGTTCATCCAGAGTGATCATGGGCCTCTTGGCTGCATCTCTGATCAGTCTTCTCCTTGTATGAGCTGAAAGTTTAGAGGGACGGCCAGGTCTTGGTAGATTTGCAGTGGTCTGATACTCCTTCCATTTCAATATTATCGCTTGCACAGTGCTCCTTGGGATGTTTAAAGCTTGGGAAATCTTTTTGTATCCAAATCCGGCTTTAAACTTCTTCACAACAGTATCTCGGACCTGCCTGGTGTGTTCCTTGTTCTTCATGATGCTCTCTGCGCTTTTAACGGACCTCTGAGACTATCACAGTGCAGGTGCATATATACGGAGACTTGATTACACACAGGTGGATTGTATTTATCAACATTAGTCATTTAGGTCAACATTGGATCATTCAGAGATCCTCACTGAACTTCTGGAGAGAGTTTGCTGCACTGAAAGTAAAAGGGGCTGAATAATTTTGCACGCCCAATTTTTCAGTTTTTGATTTGTTAAAAAAGTTTGAAATATCCAATAAATGTTGTTCCACTTCATGATTGTGTCCCACTTGTTGTTGATTCTTCACAAAAAAATACAGTTTTATATCTTTATGTTTGAAGCCTGAAATGTGGCAAAAGGTCGCAAAGTCCAAGGGGGCCGAATACTTTCACAAGGCACTGTATTTATATAATAATTTAATAAGGCCCTACATTATGGCTCATGATGTATTCCTGGGTTAGTTTTACATCTTTTGCCAAAACAAAAATGAACTGCAGTAACTGTTGGCATTTCATTTTCCTGCTAAACCGAACCACGACCCCAAAACCGCACCGTGACCCCAAAACCGCAATATGTACCGAACCGTGGGTTTGAACTGTTACCACTTTACTATCTTACCTCCTATTGTTTCATTTTTTTCTGGATTTGAGAAGATGAGTTCAGTGCTAAGCCTGTCAGGTAGCCTTAATTCTCACAACAGCATCCAGCCTAGCTGACACAATGCTATATTCCTGTTTTTATGACAAACATTTATCTGGCCTCCATTGATTTAGTCGTACTAATTTTGACCTGAATCCCTCTCTCATCAGAGAGTAAGAACTCCCCCCAAAATTGAATGGATTATGATAGAAACATGAGGTTTGGATCATTGGTTTTCTGAAAGGATTATCTACACAATTAACATTATTTTACCCATTGATCAAAAGATACATTTTTGATTGGACACCTTATATTATATAATCTCCATTGCAGCTCCCCAATCTGCTGTTCTATGGACCACCTGGAACAGGAAAGACCTCCACCATCCTGGCTGCAGCCAGGGAACTTTATGGGTGAGAGTGACTCACCAGCTTTACAGATTACTGCATGCCAACTCCCAGTTTATGCAGACACTGCGTTTGTGGGTTTCAGCTGTACAGTGCTTGTCAGTTTTCCCTGTCTGTTCCTCTCCACAGGCCAGAGCTGTACCGACAGAGAGTCCTGGAACTGAACGCCTCTGATGAGAGAGGGATTCAGGTGGTCAGAGAGAAAGTCAAGAGATTTGCCCAGCTGACTGTAGCAGGACACCGCACTGAGCAAGTACCAGTTTCCTTAACCCTTTACACTCTCATACCTGTATACGGGTTAAAAATGGCATATTTGGGCACTGATAAACAGCCTAAATTGAAACGCAGTCGGTGTACCGTGTTAAAAAGAAAAATACTATTGCAACCTCTTTGCAATAAGGAATTGAGACTAAAAGCTTGAAGTTTTAATAACAAGGATACAGTCAGCTGAGTGCATGCATTTAGAAAGTTCACAACACATTTTATACTCTTCCCTCCTTTCGGTCAAACCCCTCTTGTAGGTGTCACCTCCCCAACTATACATTTTATGACCCCAATGAGTTTCCCTCTGGCTCCTGTGGCATGTCCATGGTCCGCTCTTTGTTTAGCCAGATGTCAGAATCCCCATCCGTCTTCTGTTCTGGGCCTGACCCTGCTCTCTGATCCTGGGCAATTGCCTCTTATCTGATTAGGTCAACATTTCTAAATTGGCGTACACACAGTTTCATGGCCTGAACTCTATACAGGAAGCAAACCAACTGTAGTTTAACATAAAACATGTTACATTTTGACAGAATCCATCAACAGTAACATGCTATACATGACGTCAGGGCTCTGGCTCTGCGCTTCACAGCTCTGTATGGGTTTTGACAAACAGCCGTTCTGAACTTGAGCACCTCGCACGACAAGAATTTGCCCATATCCCTCCTGCTAATTTGCCAACTTTTACGAAAAAATTTTTTGTTTGAGTGTGGGAAATGCTGTAAATTTAAGAGGACTATGTATTTTGAAAGATGAGACGTTGAGGATTATAATAAATATATCTTTGATGTCAAACAAGCAAACGAAATACCAAATGTGCACTTGACACATTCCAAATCATAAAACTCCTGTCATATACAGTGTCAACTTTTATGATCACTGTTTGATGTACAGTTACAAGATGACATGTCGTCATACTGGTTGTTTTGAACAGAATGAGTCTGTCTCTCTATTGTGAAGAAAATCTGCAGCGGAAATCGCACAGGAATGCACTCATGACTACTTCATATGCGCTCCAAAATGTATGATCTGTTATCGTGAATTGCGTTGTGAACGGCTAATACTGAAATATTGTGTTTAGAACATAGCTCAGGGATCATCAATTAGATTAAGCTGCGGGCCAATTTAAAAACAAAATGTAATGTTTTTAGTTTTTTTGAGGGGATTGTCAGGGGGCTAGAACATAATTACAAATAATTTATAGACTGCAAATTGACAGCAAGAAGCCGAAACAGATGACTAAAACATAATCACTTCAAACCTTGCGTACATTTGTATACATTTATATACAGTATATCTTTATATTATGCTTGGTAATATTTTGGAACAGTTTATTTTTATTTTTATAAAAATCACTTGGAGCTGATTTGCTGGTCTTTTTAAAGTTTTATTTTCAACAAATAAAAAAGTAAATATTTATTTTGCTCAAATTGGGGGGCAAAATAAAATTCACCTGAAGAATTTTTTGAATTCATTATCAACTAAAAATACATGTAAAAAGCATGAAATCAACAGTGTAATGTTTGGATTCAGTCTTGTCAAGTGAACTGTTGTACTCACCTTTGGTCTAATAATTTTGCCATAATCTCTAAACTGTTACCTTACAATTGCTACCATTTATAATGCATATATTTCTTCTGTGAGAAACATTTCAATTTAGCCAATTTCCACAAGTGTAAAATCTACACAACAGATCAGATCATATAACGCATGCCCTTTCCTTACCCCATATAACTGTCAGCATCTTGTTCATGTTAAATGATGGTATTAAAGTTTCTTTCCCTTCCTTACCTCTGACAGTGGGAAACCATGCCCACCCTTTAAGATCATCATCCTGGATGAGGCTGACTCAATGACCAACGCTGCTCAGGCTGCTCTCAGACGCACCATGGAGAAGGAGTCCCGGACCACCCGCTTCTGTCTCATCTGCAACTATGTCAGCAGGTCAATTGGGTTTCAGACTCCAAGAGGCAATCTAGAATATTACATTAATATTGGGGGTTGGTTTAGGAGTCCAATACATAACAACACAAACTCTTTAAGACACTTTACAACATGCTGTAATAAATGTTAAATCTGTTGCTAAGCTAACTCAACTTGAATGTGATTTGATTTTCAGGATTATTGAGCCCTTGACATCCAGATGCTCAAAATTCCGCTTCAAACCTCTGGCCAATCAGGTCCAAGAAGAGCGCCTGCTAGAAATCTGTTACAAGGAGAATCTCAAGTACTCGAAGGAGGTGAGGATTGCAAACTAGCAACTGTCTTTGAAATAATATTTTTTTACAAAGAAATGCTCTGTACACACCTTTTTACTTAAATGAATCATCTTCCATTATCCTTAAAATTCTGTTTTCCTGCAGGGAATTGCAGCGTTGGTGAAGGTTTCAGAGGGGGATCTGAGAAAAGCCATAACCTTTCTTCAAAGTGCTGCACGGCTGAACACAGATAATGAGATCACGGAGAGCGCGGTCATAGAGATAGCAGGGGTGAGTGCTTCAACTGTATTACACTCAACATCAGTAATAGTTACCGGTTTTATGCACTGTGTGCAACCCTGTCAAAGGAGAGGTATCAAACGTTTGCTGACCATGCTCACATTCATCTTTTTAAGGTTGTTCCCCCCAAGATGATCGACAATTTGCTTAAAATCTGTTACAAGGGCACATTTGAAAAACTAGAGATTGCTGTTCGGGTATGTACATTGGTTTTCTATTGCTCCTTCAATACATATGGAAGAACATGAAGAACTCCTTTCCATGACAGACTGACCAGGTGAAAGATATGATCCCTTATTGATGTCACTTGTTAAATCCACTTCAATCAGTGTAGATGAAGGTGAGGAGGACAGGTTAAAGAATGATTTTTAAGCCTTGAGACAATTGAGACGTGCATTGTGTGAATGGGAAAGACTAATATTTAAGTGCCTTTGAACAGGGTATGGAAGTAGGTGCCAGGTACACCGGTTTGTGTAAAGAACTGCAAAGCTGCTGGGGTTTTCACGCTAAACAGTTTCCCGCGTGTAATCAAGAATGTTCCACCAACCAAAGGACATCCAGCTAACTTGACACAACTCTGGGAAGCATTGGAGACAACATGGGACAGCATCACTGTAGAATGCTTTCAACACCTTGTAGGGTCCATGCCCTGACAAATTGAAGCTGTTCTGAGGGCAAAAGGGGGTGGTGCAACACAATATTAGGAAGGTGTTCTTAATGTTTTGTATACTGCTCTCTACCAGACTATTCACCAGGCCATTCTGCCTCTTACAGAACATGGTAGATGAAGGCTATGCCGCCACACAGATCATCAACCAGCTACACGAAGCCATCATAGAGGAAGAGCTGAACGACAAGCAGAAGTCTGCCATCACGGAAAAGATGGCAGTAGGTGTTTCAAAAGGGCATAACTTGCATTGTGGTAATATTATTATTTCAATAATGTTGTGATTACGATGCCTACAGTAGTAGTGACTTATTGATTTGTCTTCTACTTCCAGGTGGTTGATAAGTGTCTAGTGGATGGTGCAGATGAGTACCTGCAGATGCTGAGTCTGTGTTCTGTGATCTTGCAGCAAGCCACACAGAGTAACTGACCCTACAACCTCTCCTCTACGTTTACATCCTAACCAACTGCTTTTTTTAATACATATTTTTACTCATTAATCTAAATGTTTTCCTTACTCTATTTGCTAATCAATGCTGTCATACTTCAGGGGTCAGTTTCATTAAAAAGTACTGTGATTTCACATCTGGTTTTTGAGTCAGTTAGGAAAAAAACACATGTAACCATATTTTATAAATAAAGATATGGATGCTTCTTTGCAGACATGCACATACTGTCCATAGTATGCATCATATATAATCTCACATCAATGTATTTTAAAAGTATTGTAACGACTCTGGGTTTATAAGCACAGAAATCGACTCTGCCGCACGAACATTCTTTTGAGGCACAGTCGATAGCGCGCCGGACCTCGGGCTCGAGACCTGCTCCCTGCCTGTTTCATTACAGTATGATTACAGACGTAACAGATCAACATTGTCAGTTTAGTGTAGTTCATACGTTGACTGCTTCAGCACGGCAAGCGTCTGCCAGGTCTGGTGTATGTGTACTGCCCTGTTTCTTCGATTCTGGTACAGTAGCTGATGAAGGTAGTCACATTTTTGAGTCATCCAGACATGCAGCAGCTACATCGCAAGGCTGAGAAAGGCCTTGCCTCGTCTCTTTGAGCCACTTCTTCATACAGGGATCACTATTCATCTCACAAATATTGCGTAGGATGACAACGGCATGCCTGGGCCAGCACAGGGATCAGGGCAGCTTGGCAGTGGTTGCGCTTCAAGCACTACCAGCAGGCTTTCAGGCACGAAAAGGTAGCCTCAATAGGTGTGTGTGCTCAGATAAGCATTGAATGTTCGTTGAAGTGACTCTTGATAACGTTTGAGCAGCCAGCTCCGTAAAGGGAAGGTTGCATCACCCAACAGCGCATAGCCGAGAGGTTGTCCCATGGGTTTGTGAGGTGTCCGTGGTGACAACTACCCTTCTTACCAACATTCATAGTTTGGAGTCCTGCAGCATGGTTGCATCACCAGTGCTGCCTTAAAGCCTACACGAAAGTCCCATAATGGGCCATGTCCATTCATAATGCTCTGCACCAACGTGGAGGGCTATCCTTTGTTGTTTGGCGTTGATATTTCACAGAAATGTGAAGGGAATTAATGACACCCGCACAATAAGGGAAACCCCACTGTGTTGAACATGGCAGCAATTTCCTCCAGTTCCTGTTCACTTGGCTGATTGAATGAGTGGCTTCAGTACTGTCACAACGATATTGTATATATCGTATAAATGTGATTACTGTTGGGCTATTCGTGCCAAGTAGTTCGCTGATAGAGAGTCTAAGTTGGTGGCAAACCATAACTATTGCCACACGTTTATCCAGGTAGGGTCTTTTACTTCTGGTCTGAGTTTGTCAGAGTTGGTGGAATGTGTCGAGACAGTCTTGAGGCTGGAACTTCATCACAACCCTCTCCCGCCAGTCTGACAGGATCTGCAGGCGAGTAGTCGTGAGGGAGCTTGGTGGTGGCTGAAATTAGAATTATATATATAGATAGCAGTTAAATATTTGAATTCCCACTTTATATTTAATCACCTATTTGATTCTGCCTTTGAAATACTGCATGCATTCTCTTGATACAGACACGTGATATGTCCATTTCTGACTGCACTGTATATGCAGACGCATCAACTTTCACAGGATCAATCATTGTACAGTATGTCACTTTAACATCCTACCTTGTGAATTATGATGGGTAACTCCATTTGAATTCAATCACTTTTTGAAAGCACCCCTTTTGATTTGAACAAAAACTCCCATACATATTTGCCTATTGTAGAAGTGCTCAGAAAGTGACTTATTGGACCTGAATGCCAAAACATTCAAGGGATAAAGGTGCTCAAAGTTGACCTATTATGCATACCCCACCATATTATAAGACATACATTGTCTTAATCACTGGAAAATATAAGTTAACAATTGGGATATCGTATGTGAGAGAGTTTCTATCTACAAGCCATCAGACTGCTGAACATTTGAACTGGACTGACCACCTGCTCTGATTGCTTGCTACCAGATTTATTATGCTGCTCAGTTTATACACTGTTTATATGCATTTCAATTATTGTGTGTGCCCACAGATGATCCATTATATTGACCAGATACTCAAGTCGCCGCTCTATGGTAGGCAGTTAGCTTGGGTACCAGTCCGGGGTTTTAAATTCACGGAAATTTGCCAGTGACACACTGGGTTAGTACCAAGTGAAAACTACTGGCCCAAAAGAGAAAATTACTGGCCTGGCCAAGATCACAGGAAAGTGAATTATGCATTCAGAATTTCAGTTGTGGGTGATTTAATGTTTAATTTTCAGTCTGGGCAAGTACCTTTTTTATATAGCCAACCATACAATCTGATTTTTACACTGATTGTTTGGAAAACAAAACAACCCCCCCCCCTCACAATGATGACATTGAGCCTATATTAAATCATTTAATATGTAATATTCCACTCAAGAAATCATCCCAATAACTATAATATAAATAAATATATTGATGAAATGCATTCTCTTTAGGTACATGGTCCATATTATCAGGCAGGTAGGTGTGTCTGATGCAGCATATTGGCTACATGGCTGAAGCATGGGGTTACTCCTTTGCATTATTTACCACAATGGGCTTTATCTTCAGCTAGATCAGACTTTAAATATGATTTTGTTGCTTGTTTAATGTCCTAAAAAAACTCCCAGTGGCACTAATAAAATCACCAATCAATACAGTGTTTATTAATACAGTGTAATTGTGTGATTTTTTACAATGAATTGAGTATAGGCCGACCGCTTATGCCTTCGAATGGCTGAAGGCTTCACGTGGTTACTTTTTTCAAATTCTCATGCCAGACACTTGAAATTGTAAAACGCTGCCCTCTTCTGCAAAAATGGATGAAGTGTTGTTGAGAAATAAATCATTGCTCTTCACAATAATTGTCTTCAAAACTGTTGCATTTTACTGAGAATGCATTTAGGAATGTTGTGCAGTGACTGTGCTTAATAGAACACATTTATTTCTGCACAGCAATCAGCTGTGTGAGGAGTTGTGTGCTCTTGCCACCTGACAGTTGATATTCAGCCATAGCTGCATGAAGTATGGGTGCTGCATCAGCCTCTGAAAAATCAGAATCTTAAAATATATATATATATAATATATATATCATATATTTTTGAAAGAAAATATGATATATATATATATATATATACATTTATATCAATATGATATATGTACTGAACAAAAAGATAAATGCAACATGCAACAATTTAAGATTTTACTGAGTTACAGGAAATTAGTCAATTTAAATAAATTAGACCCTAATCTATGGATTTCATGTGACTGGGAATACATCTGTTGGTCACAGATACTGTACATAAAATTTTAAAAAAGTAGGGACGTGGTTCAGAAAAACAGTTAGTATCTGGTGTGACCACCATTTGCCTCATGCAGCGCGACACATCTCCTTTGCATTGAGTTAATCAGGCTGTTGATTGTGGCCTGTGGAATTTTGTCTCACTTCTCTTAAATGGCTGTGCGAAGTTGCTGGATATTGGCGGGAACTGGAACGCTGTTGTGCACGACGACCCAGAGCATTCCAAACATACTCAATAGGTAACATGTCTGGTGAGTATGCAGGCCATAGAACAACTGGGTTATTTTCAGCTTCCAGGAATTGTGTACAGATCCTTGCGACATGAGGCCATGCATTATCATGCTGAAACATGAGGTGAAGACTTCGAATGAATGGTACGATAATGGGCCTCAGGATCTCACCGCAGTATCTCTGTGCATTCAAATTGCCGTCGATAAAATGCAATTGTGTTTGTTTTCCATAGTTTATGCCTGCCCATACCATAACCCCACAACGTTGACATCCACAAACTGCTCGCCCACACAACGCCATACAATACAGCTTCTTGATATGCCACACCTGTCAGGTGGTGGATTATCTTGGCAAAGGAGAAATGCTCACTGACAGGGAAGTAAATACATTTGTGCCCAGAATTTGAGAGAAATGAGCTTCTTGTGCATATGGAACATTTCTGGGATCTAATTTCAGCTCATGTTGCATTTATATTTTTCAGTATACCATTTTTTGGGGTTTAGAAGAAGTGCAAGGTCGAATTGAGTTTGTTCACACGCGCACTTCACGAAGGTGGCGTTCCCTAACGGAAATATGCAAATACGTGCTACAACGCGCCAATAGGATCTCGCTAGCTCGTACTTGGCTTTTCCTACCTCCTTGCTTGTTCTGCCTCCTATGCTTAATTTGCTCCCACTGTAAACGACACAGATTGACTATGTTGGGTTAGTTATAAACATCTTTTGCAGAGCCGTTGTGAAGGAATTTGTCAAGGAAGTGACTTAGTTTATACAGGACCTCCCGCCCCCACCTGCTGTCTATTCTGTCTCCCTCTCGGGTGGCTTCTACCTCGGATTCAGATCCTCAGAGCTCCCCATCATCGGACTGTGAGGTTGTCTGCGACTCCGGCCCATTCATCATCCATGATGGATACTGCAGCTGGCTCGGGTCCATCGAGCCCCACCGCCCTTTGGTCCTCGTGGGGGTTTGCAAACCCACTCGAGGCGAAAGAACGGCTGGACCTCCTCAGCCATTGCACCAGATGTCGTCATTGGCAGCTCTATGGTAAATAACATCTTGGGTCTCAGGGCAAAAGCCCTGTGCTATCCTGGAGCACGAGCACAGGACATTACGAGGCTGCTTCAGGAGCTGCAGCTGTTGTAGTCCATGTGGAGTCAAATAACATTAGGAGGGCTAGCTCAGAACTGCTGAATTTAAAAAAAAACTGATTTTAGCTCTGAAAGATTCCAAAAAGCGGCAAATTTATTTCAGGTCCGGTACCAATGTTGGGCCGCAGGTGTGAAAGATTCAGCAGGCTACTGGCATTACACACTTGGCTAAAAGATTAGCTCTTTTGGATCAACTTTTATAGATTACTTTGACACCTTCTGGAAACAGACGGTGCTCTACAGGAATGACAGAGTCCATCCAAATCATCTTGGATCCTGGACTCTGTCTATGCATTTCAAGGCTTCGTTTAGACTGACATATCAATGGCCCAAGCCCAGCTCAGATAATCCCTACCATTGTGTCGCTGAGTTGACGTAATTCTGCAGCACATGTACATTATCATAGTGGCGTTGGCAGTCACAATGTAAGTAAGCTAATTTGTCCCTCTAACTCCCCTGAATGCCTCTGTCGATCCTACAGCTATTGTATGCAGTAATCATATGTACGCTGCTCAAAAAAATAAAGGGAACACTTAAACAACACAATGTAACTCCAAGTCAATCACACTTCTGTGAAATCAAACTGTCCACTTAGGAAGCAACACTGATTGACAATAAATTTCACATACTATTGTGCAAATGGAATAGACAACAGGTGGAAATTATAGGCAATTAGCAAGACACCCCCAATAAAGGAGTGGTTCTGCAGGTGGTGACCACAGACCACTTCTCAGTTCCCATGCTTCCTGGCTGATGTTTTGGTCACTTTTGAATGCTGGCGGTGCTTTCACTCTAGTGGTAGCATGAGACGGAGTCTACAACCCACACAAGTGGCTCAGGTAGTGCAGCTCATCCAGCATGGCACATCAATGCGAGCTGTGGCTAGAAGGTTTGCTGTGTCTGTCAGCGTAGTGTTCAGAGCATGGAGGTGCTACCAGGAGACAGGCCAGTACATCAGGAGATGTGGAGGAGGCCGTAGGAGGGCAACAACCCGGCAGCAGGACCGCTACCTCTGCCTTTGTGCAAGGAGGAGCACTGCCAGAGCCCTGCAAAATGACCTCCAGCAGGCCACAAATGTGCATGTGTCTGCTCAAACGGTCAGAAACAGACTCCATGAGGGCCCAACGTCCACAGGTGGGAGTTGTGCTTACAGCCCAACACTGTGCAGGACGTTTGGCATTTGCCAGAGAACACCAAGATTGGCAAATTCGCCACTGGCGCCCTGTGCTCTTCACAGATGAAAGCAGGTTCACACTGAGCACATGTGACAGACGTGACAGAGTCTGGAGACGCCGTGGAGAACGTTCTGCTGCCTGCAACATCCTCCATGACCGGTTTGGCGGTGGGTCAGTCATGGTGTGGGGTGGCATTTCTTTGGGGGGCCACACAGCCCTCCATGTGCTCGCCAGAGGTAGCCTGACTGCCATTAGGTACCGAGATGAGATCCTCAGACCCCTTGGGAGACCATATGCTGGTGCGGTTGGCCCTGGGTTCCTCCTAATGCAAGACGATGCTAGACCTCATCTGGCTGGAATGTGTCAGCAGTTCCTGCAAGAGGAAGGTATTGATGCTATGGACTGGCCTGCCCGTTCCCCAGACCTGAATCCAATTGAGCACATCTGGAACATCATGTCTCGCTCCATCCACCAACGCCACGTTGCACCACAGACTGTCCAGGAGTTGGCGGATGCTTTAGTCAAGGTCTGGGAGGAGATCCCTCAAAAGACCATCTGCCACCTCATCAGGAGCATGCCCAGGCATTGTAGGGAGGTCATACAGGCACGTGGAGGCCACACACACTACTGAGCCTCATTTTGACTTGTTTTAAGGACATTACATCAAAGTTGGATCAGCCTGTAGTGTGGTTTGTTTTCCACTTTAATTTTGAGTGTGACTCCAAATCCAGACCTCTATGGGTTGATAAATTTGATTTTTGATAATTTTTGTGTGATTTTGTTGTCAGCACATTCAACTATGTAAAGAAAAAAATATTTAATAAGAATATTTAATTCATTCAGATCTAGGATGTGGTATTTTAGTGTTCCCTTTATTTTTTTGAGCAGTGTATATGAACCAGAGTTACACTGTTAGCACTGAGGCACTTAGTAGGATGTCCCCTGTGTGCAGCTGAAACATTAACGACATTGTAATGTTTACTTCTAGATCTTTTTTGTCTAGATCTGCCCTTTTCACCTCTACCATTGTAAATGGTGCATTCAACACCATCATTTACATCCTCCCTCCTATCCAGCACTCCAGGATGCTCCTCTCTTGTTCTCTCTCTCCCCCTCTGCCCCTCCTCTGACAAATTTGCCGAGCTATGCACTTGGACAAATGCTTCGGCCATCATCTCTGCTATCTCCTCATCTTACGACCACATCCTCCCCAGTCGTCAACACTGGATAATCCCACTCCCTTCTGACCCCACTCATCCGCTTAATCATCCCCCACACTTCTCCCACTGGTGTCGTCCTTCCAATGGTGTCACAGAACCGACACCAACATGACCTCTTTGCCTGACGAATAGTTCTCCTCACCAGAGCCTGGGCCTGCTTATACTGAATCAGATGTTGGATGTTGTGTCCTTTTCAGTACTCTAAATGCCCTGTTCCTACTCCTCACCATTGCCCCACACTCCTCTGTCCACCATGCGACTGCTTTCCTCCTCCTCCCTGAACTCTCAGGTATCGCCTCAGTAGCTGCTCCCACTAACGCTATTCTCACCCAGTTATTCATACTATCCACTTCCCCTCTCAAATCCACCCGAGCCATCACCCGCTCACTTAACTCCTGAAACTGATCCCACTTTGCCCTTTCAAACACCCACCTGCCTACTCCATCCACTGACACCTTCACCTCCATCTGGCCTACTGTGCATACTATGGGGTAATGATCACTCCCTACTGTTGACTCCTCCCATTCCTCCCACTCACAGATTCCTGCCATCACACGAGATACCAGTGAGGTCCATTGCAGACTCTTTCCCTTTAACTACATCAATCCTAATGTGCTTAATTTTAAGAAATTATCAAATTGTTTTACAACCCTATTTTTAAGCTTTTAAATGATATCGAACTCAACCGTTTATCTTTTCCAGTGATAAAAACATGGATGTCGCATAATATGGTGGGGTATGCAAAAAGGGTCTACTTTAAGCACCTTTATCTCATAAATGTTTTGGCATTCAGGTAAAAAAAAATGTCACTTTCTGGCCACTTTTTCCATGGCCAAGCATGTGCAGTATACTTTCTTTTTTTTATATCAAAAGGAATGCTGTCAAAAAGTCAATGAATTTAAATAGATTTCCCCTGATACATTAACTCCCTATAGCTTAATTTGACAAATTTAGTCAGCTCATGGATCATTTTAAAAAAAAAGTCATTTGTGTTTTTAGGAAAATGAGAGATCACCAAGTGTTAGAGGAAATTATAGTTTAGATGATTAATTATGTATACATTATTGATTAGAACCATTTATTCTAATACTATTATGTTATGGTATGAAAAGTAAAAGTTATTGGTTAAGCTGTTACTGAAAATGTAAGCAGAACAAATTAATTGTCTGGGCCTCCTGGGAAGTTAACGGAGGAGCGAGGCTATGGCTTGTCAGACAGATAAGAAATGTCTGGGAGACGTTCCAGGCCTAATGAACAATGGGCTCTTGTGAGAATCGGAGAGAGGGGGGATAAACTGAAGATGTCATGTTCAGTTTATAACCTGTGGAAAAATGTGTATGCTTCAGTACTCTCTTGAAATAAACGCTGTTACTTTTGGCTTTTAAGACTGGTCTCAATCTACTTCATGCATAATTAATGAACTTACAACTCATTAATGAATTAGAATGAGTGAGAATCTGGTTTTGGCTACAAAACATACAGGAATTCAGAAATTCCACTAACATTTGGTCCTTCGAGCCGGATCTAAATACCCCTCCCTGGTATCTTGAGGTAGTACGCTGAAAATCGTGCACGGACGAGTTTTTGACTCGTTTTACAAAAGACCTGACCTCTGAATTGAGGTTAAAATTAAAACAGGCCTGCGTATTATCACAGATTCCAGGAAAGGTGACTAGATTCAAACGAACAATGCTTCCCAGCCGGCAGCCAGGTAAAGTAGCCTTTATTCTCGATTTTGGGGGGATTTGAGTTCTTTAATTGATGTTCTGAGAATTCATCAATGGTGAGAGCTTTGCTATCCCCACAGGGGTGTATGACCATCATACAATGGGTTTTGTAGAACCGACATACACGGAAGCAGGTTCGAAAATAACCTGTGGTAATGTGCACTACCGCAAATAAACTAAACTTAATCATGAGAGGCACACCCGCCCGAGATTAAGAAGGGATATTAAATAGGTACTGGGAGATAGGACGGTGATCTTGTAAAAATACTAGGCGTGGGGAGACAGCAAGGAATGCAAGATAACTGGATTGGTCATTTGAATAGTGGCAGTATTGATCATCGTTCCGATTCAACTATTACTACGGAAATATCCAAATAAGGAGGAGAGGGAATTTAAATCTAAAGAAATGAGATAAAAGCCATATCTATAGACAGGATAGTTCCATGCGAGAGGGGAGTCTAACAATTAGTGGCGTGAGATAACGATTATTAGCGTTCTTTACTGACACAACCGGAAAATAAGATTTTAACTAGGGCTTTACAAACCCTGGGCTTATAGTTGTAAGGTTAGACCTAATATCTGATTCAAAAGTCAAAGCTATTGGTAAGATTTCCATAAAAGAGCTAAACTTAATCATGAGAGATTAAGACAGAAAAGGAAGGATTGTTTAGCCAAATAAGGAGGAGAGGGAAACTTAAATCTAAAGAAATGAGATAAAAGCCATATCTATAGACAGGATAGTTCCATGCGAGAGGGGAGTCTAACAATTAGTGGCGTGAGATAACGATTATTAGCGTTCTTTACTGACACAACCGGAAAATAAGATTTTAACTAGGGCTTTACAAACCCTGGGCTTATAGTTGTAAGGTCAGACCTAATATCTGATTCAAAAGTCAAAGCTATTGGTAAGATTTCCATAAAAGAGACACACAAATAGTCAGAAAAGGAAGGATGGTTTAGAAATTCCTCAAAAGAAGTGTCGAAAAACTAGCGGGAGATTACCGTAATACGAGAACAAAGAGAGGAGAAGGGAAGCAGCCAAAATCTGACTCAGACAAAGAACCCGAATGATAGCTGATATTTATAACCTTTCCTTGCTATACCCGTAATTAGGACGATTTTCTGGGAATTCCCGGTGGCGAAGTTTTGGGAGTACGGACAATTATAATAATAATGTTGAGAAAAATGGATAAGGTGAGTCAAAAGAAAAATACAAAATGGTTTAATTGTAATCCCGGCCGAGGCGGTTAACTAAAATGGATTTTAGATTGTAATTGACATATTTGTATGTTCTGCCTGAAAAATACGGACGCCAGTGTTTGTAAAAGATATGAAATGAACGTTTATTATGTGTTTTAGATTGAATACATTTTGTTTAAAAAAAGAAGGCATTAAAAATAATGGCGAGACAATTTCGATGAAAAACGCTATTTTGCCCAAAATGATCTGGTGGAATAATGTATTGAGATGGGAGTCGTATTTAAATCAAATGTATCATGGAAGAGAAAGTTACCTAAGGTTAAATGTAGGGAATAACGGAGAGATACGATACAATTTCGGGCTATCCGGACGTTATAGCTATTTATGAATTGACTGACATATGATAAATTTAGCACAAAACATGGTACGTTTAAATGTTAGAGTATGGTAAACTGAGAAGTTTGGGTTGGAGTTACGTTGATGATCGTAAAGAGGCCACAGCTTGCAACGGAAGTGCTGCAAGGTACTAAATGGGCTATATAGTGCAACGCTTGGACTATAAAATATGTAAGAATAGTTTAATCGTAAAAAGTTGTGATTGTTTTTCCGAGTATTGATTTTTGGTTAGGTAACGCCTGGGAATTCGAACTAGAAGTTAAAGTATCCTAAAAAAAAAAACTATCTATTTTCTCTGTTTTTCTTTACGGGGAAAAATAATGTATTATCTTAAAGGGACAGTGCACGTCAATCACAGTGGTAAGAGTATGACAGTGGAAAAAATATTGGTGGACGACAAATTGAAGATAGACTGAATAAGTTACATGAAACATCAAGAGATTTAAAACAAACGATGTGAAGGGATCATCAGAATTATTGGGTGTCGTTGTAAGGGGATTTCCCTGTTCCCAGAGACAAGGTATTTTAAAGGTGTACACTCACTAATGCTAGTATGAGTTTTTAATTAGACAAGTGAATAACGTATTGGGAATAGAGTTGTAATTAAAATACTAAGTCAAAGACGAGACAGTTACTTAGAGCAAAATGGATTCTAAATGATAACAAAGAGACAATTACGATTTATGCCCATCGAAAGGTTTTTATAAAATTAGCGAATTTAGAGATGTTGGTTGGGGTGGCAAATTATAATTCAGGATTTGAACTGATGTGATAAATTAGGTTTGGTTAATCGAACAAGAATTATTTACAATTCATTTAAAGTCGCTACGAATGGAGCTGAGGTTGAGCGCTTGATGATGTCGTCACTAGCGAGGCACTTTTGTCGCCAGGGACTGGGGATAACGGAGCAAATTGAATGGCTGTTAGTGTGGGTATCGAGGTTTCGAGTGACTTTTCAGAAGTTGATGTAAATTACAAAATACATTTTTAACAGTAATTTGAGAGTTGTCAGGAAAGATGCTAAAAACTATCAGCGGATACCTAGGTAGGCATCAAGGTGTGGCGTTTGTTTGGGTTGAACTATGTTAGGGAGAGAGAGACTGGATGTATGATTCGTAAAACATCGTGGTAATGGATTCCATGGTTGTGATTCCAGGGTTGATTGTTTACGTAACACCAGTGAATTTGAGCACTTTCAATTGTGTGGAGCCATGTTAGGGTATTTAAAGTTTGAAAAGCAACCTCTATAGAAAAATATAACTGCATATGTTTCGGGAAATAAGCTAGGTTGAATTTGGTTATTCAAGCTTTTCCCCTGATACGTAGACATGCGTGTTTAAGTAGGATTCTTCATTCCGGGACAGATGGAAGTTATCTAAAATAAGTCAATTAAAGGAGCCATGGGAGAAAGTGAATGCATATTTATTAAATATCGGGGATTAAATTACGGATTTCTTACACTGAGAAATGTATCGGGTTAATTGTATCTACGGGTAACACGTTCATTTGAGTAAACATATACATTGACGGTGTTTAAAACTTATGATTAATGATTTTAGTTAAAGGGGAATCATCATTAGGTTTAGTTTATAGTTCACTTTTGAGTTTCTGAATCGGAATTAGCATAGTGAATGCTAGTTAGGAGTGTTGTGTTTTTCTGGGAAAATGGATGTTTAAAGGGTCTCAATTTTAGATGTTTCCTGGGATTATAACCTGGGGAGAGAGCAGCCATAAACGACCAAATTGAAAAAGGTCTGAAAATATATACACATAAAACAATTGTTAGAACTATTTGTTTTAGTGCAAAGGTATTTTAAAGAGGCACGCTCACATATGGAACCTTATGAGTTGTTATTTTATGGGTTTTAATTACACAGGTGACTATTTCTATTGTAAGGATAAAGGGTTCTTTATGTCTAATATGGTATGACCTTTTGACCTTATCGTGACTGTCTTCTGAGGTCTGATCAGCCTCAGGGGAGAGTCATTTGTATAATGGATGTGGTCATATTGAGTTACTAGTTTTAAGGTAAATTCATTAGAAATGAAGCAGTTTTGGTTGAGGGGTTAGAATTACTGTTTGAACCGCAAATGAGAAAGTGGTTCAGGATTCTGTTTTTACAACATTAGCTGTGAAGTTTTTGAAGGGGCTATTAGTGATTTGGTATTGTAACAGAGAGAAAGTCATATTTATCATTGAGAATAAATAGGGGAAGATAACATATTTTGAGCCAACGGGGCAGGGAAGAATTTGAGATGTTTTTGTTTGGTTTTAACCCCTGTGTACAGGAGTGCCAAAAGACGGGTGACATTACCTTTGTAATGGGGGAGGGTGTCCGTATGGGGATTACATGATAACCAACTTGGGACAGTTCCGGGATTGGAGAAGAGGGTATCCTTATAGCATAGGGGATCCCACAAAGGTGGATAGGTTTTCCATGATATGGGGAAACCTGGGAGCACTGTTGAACTCTGTAAAGGTGATGAAATCCTACTAACCATCAAAACTATTAAGCTCTCTGATGCAGGCACTTACACCCTCGGACTACAAAGGACCGGGACAGACACGATGGGTGTGTTTTCTATTAAGGTACTGCCAAAACCAGAGGTCCCAGACGAACCAGGGCCAGACACACTCCTCTACCACCCCTTGACCGAACCTGCCACCACTGTGTTAAAAATCCCATTCAGGTAATTAATGTTAGAATATTCAGCTATTGATCAATTAGGCACTGAGACTGGTTTTGATGGTAGGGACAATTTGTGGCTGTCTTATACAGAATAGACTTGCTTTGGATATGCTTCTTGCCAGTCAGGGGGGCGTCTGCAAGATGTTCGGTGAACAATGTTGCACGTATATTCCTAATAACACCAGCCCAGATGGTAGAATATCTAAGGTCCTTAATGGGCTTGATGCACTATCTGTTGAGATGAGGACCATGGCGGGGGTGGAGGAGTCTGGCTGTTCTCTTGGTTGAGAGCCTGGTTTGGTAAGTACACTGGTATGGTGGTTACTGGATTTCTGACCCTAATTCTTGTATTTTTGTTATTGATGTGTTGTGCTGCTTGCATCATACCGTGTTTTAAGAAGTCTGTTACAGATGTGGTGAAGGCTTCAGGCATGATGCCTTTGCTTGATGCTCCAGTTGGAGATGCTGATACTGAAGCATGCTTTCAGGGGAGGATGAGACTGACTAATATGGTTAGCATTTATTAGACTTTGTTTGATTATTATAAGTTTTTAAATAGTATTACATTTAACAGGAATATAGGACATCTGTGATGATTTAAGATTATTGTTAGGATTAAGATAGTTTAATTAACCTATATAAGGACTTTAGAAATTGCCACCATAGACATGTTTTTCTAAAAGAAAATCCATGAGTTTAGATAAAGCCAAACAGTGAGACATGTAGTTCAAATTTGGAAACATGAGAAACAGAGCTACAGACAGATAGGGGAAAAGGCAGACAGAAGAGCCCTCCCCCGCACTGCAGAGACCTTGAAGGTTGGAGAGCAGAGAGGAGAAGTTTTAGAAAGGGAGCCAGGACGAGCAAAGATAACAGAATGTGTAGATAACAGTCACTGAGTGGAGACAAAAGGGAGAATTGGACATGTGGAAAATTAAAGGGGCGCTCCTACATGATAATGTCAGAACAGAAGGATAATATACTAATCTTACCTAAGTCATTATTTAGAATAGGTAAGGTTGTTACCTGGGCAGAGCCAGGTAACAAAGGGGGATGGGTAAATAGTGTTCTAGAATAGGATGTGACCTACGGGATAATTAACTAATAAAAAAATTTTTTTTAGCTAATAAACAGAATAAATGAGAAACTGTTTGTTAACCAAACCTGTATGTCCAAGATTTTATGCACTACAGGTGAACTACAGGTGAAGTCACTCAATCCAGTCCCATAGGCTTGTTGGGGGACCATACCAAGGTGACAGCTAGCTGAAGCTGAAAGAGCTACCCGGATTCATATCGCACTGCGGGAGGGTAAGGCACATTAACACTGTCGAACAATAACAGAGTTCGAGAGGAGAACTGGAATTAACAGAATTCTGGGGGCCATCTCTCGAATGAAGAATACCTTACCTGTCCTTTCCTCACTGTTCTTGTTCATAGAAGTGAAAATGTGTCTGACTCTTGCTAATGATGTGTTTTCTGGAAGAGGGTGGGGCTTTATAGGTGAGCTGTCCATCCTAAACTGTATGGTTGGAGATCTTATTCCTACAACATGAACCCGAGAAGGCTAGAGGGTAATATTGACATAATTAAACGAGAAATTAGTATTAACCAAGCATAAGAGATCACTTGATCTGGATAAACAGGAAGTGAGAGTAGGATAGGGAGGGATGTCTCAGTGGAGTTCTATGTAAACCAAGTGGTGTCTGACTCCTTGGCAGTTCAGGACTAAGAGTAGCTATGATGGAAGACATATATGCACGTCTCTGTAGTTCATGGAAACAAGTTATAGCTCACAGCATGTGAGAAGGCTACATAAATCTACATACCCAGCATGGAAGGAGAAAGTAAGGGTTTCAGTTGATAACCTAGGGCATTCCAGGTAGAAAAAGTTAGAGCAGCTGGTTGCTCTATAGACAGCTGAATACAAGCATTGTCCCTGACAAAGCAGATACTGACGGTGGAGTTGTCCAGAGCCAAGAGCCGGTGTGGATAGTTCAGAAATGGAATTATTCACCTAAGGGAACAGCCTGTATAGTAAAGCTATTCATGAAAGCAGGAAAGCCAGATAACAACAGTTGTGTGGATTTGCACTATTTATATCCACATGTTCCTCTGAAATCTAGGCTTCCTCCCTTCAAAGTGACAAGAGGAGATTGATACTGTCTGGCCCGGTATAGTGCTTATGGGACAGAGAATATTACTACTGATGGGGTGATGAGTGATTTGGCTGACTGGTTGAGATCTGGGGATGTCAGTAAGATAAGGAGACTCAGGGCTCACATCTGTTGAATGTGTGGGAGAATGACATGATGGCCGAGTATTACTGGCTAATTGAACAGAGGTATGTGTACTGGTACATTTTGAGAATGCCTTTTACACTCATTGTGTTGACTAAACGGGAGAAAATAAGTACTCCGACTGGGTCTTTTGATGATAGGGTTTGTATTAATAACATTGTGGATCCAAGGGTGGCAGATGAGATCAAAGCTACAAATTAGATCCTGGCAGGATTAGAGACAAGTATTTTTGGTGGTCCACTCTCAATGAGAATGTGGATTGGATCGATTATATCTATTAAAAATCCACAGCGCTTCACCAATTATTTTAGAGATGTAATGAATGACTAGGCAGAATAGAATAGTCTTGGATGTTTGCTGGCTGAAGACGGTGGGGGTGTATAGGTAGTTTGACTCCGGGATATACAGTTGGGATGGATCAGTGACCAAGGCCTTGTCTGGTTTACACACCCTAGTTCACGGGTTGGCAGAAAACTCTGGGGTGGATACTTCCCTGACTATTGGTTTGATAGTACATTTGGAAAATGGAAAAGTGTTATAATCACGGTGTTTTGGGCTGTATCCACCTGCATGACTGTTTTAATATTATGATATAATATTAATAATATAATAATATAATATATGACAATAGATGGTGCGGTGTGGGCCGATTCCAGGTTCTAACCCGTGGAGGACTGAAGGCATGTCTACAGAGGAAGTGGACGAATCTGGATCTTTCATCATTGGGGAATTTATGTTTGATGAGACTAGTGTTGAGATGAAGGGGAATTAGATTGTAATTTGTTTCCATGATTAAACTGTTTTTTTAATGAAGGTCTGACGAAAATTCGGAAGGAAGAGTTATGATTCTGATGTAGGTTTAAAAACAGTTGGAGTTAAGGTTAGAATTGATTAATGAAATGTGAAGAGTTGGATAAACATTTATAATTGATTTGTTGATTATGTGTCTATTCATATGATAATCTGATAAACCTCTATATAAAGGTTAGTTAAGTTCGTTTATACTTTCATTTTTTATGATTAAATAAAACTAGATGTAGAATTGAATGTATAATATTTGATCAAAGGGAGGATTGTTAGAGGAAATTATAGTTTAGATGATTAATTATGTATACATTATTGATTAGAACCATTTATTCTAATACTATTATGTTATGGTATGAAAAGTAAAAGTTATTGGTTAAGCTGTTACTGAAAATGTAAGCAGAACAAATTAATTGTCTGGGCCTCCTGGAAGTTAACGGAGGAGCGAGGCTATGGCTTGTCAGACAGATAAGAAATGTCTGGGAGACGTTCCAGGCCTAATGAACAATGGGCTCTTGTGAGAATCGGAGAGAGGGGGGATAAACTGATGATGTCATGTTCAGTTTATAACCTGTGGAAAAATGTGTATGCTTCAGTACTCTCTTGAAATAAACGCTGTTACTTTTGGCTTTTAAGACTGGTCTCAATCTACTTCATGCATAATTAATGAACTTACAACTCATTAATGAATTAGAATGAGTGAGAATCTGGTTTTGGCTACAAAACATACAGGAATTCAGAAATTCCACTAACACCAAGTCAGAAAGGAAAAAGAAAGGATGCAACATCTGACAGCAACCAAGGTAAGTAACATGACAAACTAAGCCACATCATAGGAAATTACCAGCACCTAAGAAAGGCATACAGTGTGCACTCCTTCGACCTCTCTCTTCAACAAGCTGTTTTTGCCCACAGGTTTGATGCTGACTGGATGTTTTTTATTTGTCGCAACATTCTCGGTAAATCTTAGACTCTGTTGTGCATGAAAAGCCCAGGAGTGCAGCAGTTTGAGATATTGGATCCGGCAAGCCTGGCACCGACGATTATGCCACGTTCAAAGTCGCTTAGGTCACTCGTTTAGCCAATTTTAAGGTTCACTCGAACAGTGGATGCCTCGATGCCTGTCTGCATGCTTTATATAGCAAGCCATGGCCAAATGACTCACGGTTTGTAGGAGCGATTCATTTTTGTGAATGGGATGATGTATCTAATAAACTGGCCGGTGAGTGTATAATTTCAATAATTGCGCAAGCTGAAAGGCTGGCCACAAACAAACAAATACCGGCTCAGTACAACAGTGGTGTGCCGAACGGCATCTTGGAACACACAACTCGTCCGTTCTTGTCATGGATGGCTATTGCAGCAGACGAACCCGGTGTGGTCGTAACGGCTCAATTTGAGGAGTGGAAAAACATTGCCTGGAAAATGACAGCGAGTTCAATTTACTTGAGTGGCCTGCGCAGTCCGCAGACCTCAACCCAATAGAGCATCTTTGTGATGATATGGAACGGGCTGCTGGCAGCATGAATGTATCGCCGTCCAATCTGCAGTAACTGCGTTATGCCATCGCGTCAGCATGGACCAACATCTCTGTGGAACATTTCGACACCTTGTAGAATGCCCGAATAATTCAGGATGTTCTGGAGGCAAAGGGGGGCCAACCCGGTACTAGATGGGTGTACCAAATAAACGATTTGGGAAGTGTATATTCATGTAACTGTGGTTCTCTATTAGCGGATGGGCTGGTCTTATCTGCTTTGCTGAAAAATTAGCTGCTTGGAGCAGACATCAACAAAGGACCCCCAGACAGAGGACAAACAGTTGCAGCCCTCCACACCAGAAAAGATGAGTCTCTTTGGTGTAAGAATGTCTCACTGTATCTCTCATTTCCAAGCTACATGGAGTTATTTGGAGCAAGGTCTGACCCAAATATATATTTTATGTGCGGTAGTCTCTCAGTGCTTAGAGATCCACACTAGATGAGGACAACAGAATGTCTCTCAACTTGTTGTCACCTGTCAGTAGTAAAAGGGGAATGGATCGAATGGCAGCCTCTCTGTAAAGATGCAGAGTGGTAACTGTTAACTACAAATCAATGTTAATTTCATTTGGTTTGTTTTCTGTCTTTGCAGTCAGAAGTTCCTACTGTCACCTTGGAAGCTGACTCGTAAAATCACAAAGATTCCATTCAAGGTCTTGGATGCTCCAGAACTACAGGATGACTTCTACCTCAACCTCGTGGACTGGTCTGCTCTAATGGTGCTAAGCAAGCTTAGGCATTTGTCTATCTCTGGAGTGCCTGTTCATTTCTATACAAGCCCCCAGATGTGCATTGATTTATTTTTCCAGGTAACTCATCTGTGTGATTTAGCAGTGGAGGGAGATTCTGTTACCTCCGTGGGCTGGTCAGAGGGAGTAAATTCAACTCTATATAATCTGCAGTTTGTCAGTCCCACCATAACACCTTTTACATCTGGTGTTTTTGTGTGGTTTGCTGACTCTAATGCTGTTTGTTTCTGATTTAGGGGCAATCATGTGACAGTCGGGACTCACAAAGGCTACGTACAGATCTGGGATGCAGCAGCTGGCAAAAAGCTTTTTACACTAGAGGGACACACTGCTAGAGTTGGTGAGCATTCAGGGGGGAAAAACACCCTTCTGTGCAAATGTCCATTATAGATGTTGCATATTGGTTGTTCATTTCATCAGTCTCTTTGGCATAGAACGCAGACCAGTTGCCATCAGGCAGTCGAGACCTTATGATCCTGCAGATGATTCAACACATACCTCTCCAGTCTGAGCGCCGGTTGCAGGGTCACCTGCAGGAGGTGTGTGTGGTCTGAAGTGGAGTACAGAGAGCCATAGCTGCGGGAAGTAGTGCCGCAGCACCCACTGATAAATCAAAATAAATACAATTATAAACATTTAAAAAGGAATAGACTAATGATGGAATGCCTTGAATTCATCACAGGACATTCATCAACATAATGCAAAATAATGAACCAACATGGACACGGCATCTTATCATAGAGGATGGAGGAGCAAAGAACTGTGTTTACTTTGTCACTCGGAAACAATTGAAACTGGACCATGAACAGATTTTTTTTTTTGTCATCAATGTTTTTATTCAATTTTTTTTTTCAATTATTGTCCAGTTCAATTTACAGTTTTGATTTTTGTGTTCCATGTCTATGATGAAACTACGTGTTAAAGGAGGGTTAAGATCTAAACTTTGAGTTGATGATGTTACAGTCAGGTCATATTTATTTGCCATTTAAAAATATATATTTTATTGTTGTATGGACTTGGGCAAGATGCATAATATAATGGGACAATGGGACAATCATGGAAGTCCAGTTTCTTTAAATTGCTAGTAAACATTGAAAAAGCACTACATTGAATATAGTATTGCGGAAAAAACAAAACTAAGTAAAATGTGGGGAATTAACAGAAAATGTATGCAAATCAAGAATAAGAGTATTGGCAAAAGATGTCTAGTGTTTTCATTTCCACACACAACTGCTTATACATATAATTTTCTTTCTTCTGTGATTTCAAGTAATTGTCATTTGTCAATCTCAACAGCCATCTGGTTTTGGCCTATATAGATATTGATTATTTGCCATAATATGTACATATTTATATGGAATGGAATAAGCAGATTTATCTAAATCTATGACACTGAGTATAAGGTTTCCTTTTTATTGAAGGAAGTGGAGTGGATGCAGGCTGTGATCCCTTTTCCTTTGACAGTTCTGTTGTAGATCGTTGCACGTTCTGTTGATCCTATAAAATAGCAAACGTCACCGGATATGAGAAAAGGGCCAACTGAAGGGGAAGATTCCCGGTGTCTGTGATGCTCGTCGTTTGGTGTGATGCAGACAGAGTGGCGAGAGTGGTGAAATAAGTCATTGTCTGTTCTTTTGAGTTTTGATGTCTTTTGATGAGTTTTGAGTCTTTGCCCGACAAAGTGATGTTAGGATATATAATTTATCCTGTACAAGCTTTTGTACCGAATACATTACGTTGTTACAGGTGTCAAGCTTATGGGCATGTGGCAGCAGTGTGTAGCAGGGATGTTCCTAGGTGTGAGAAGAGTGCAGACGGACAAGAGAAAGGACTGTGTAGCATTGGGTAAAGTAGTGGTATCTGTTGATTGTAGGGGTGCCCATGGGGCTGGGGCTCAGAAATGTCCTGTGTGAGAGAGGCAGGTTGAGGTTTCCAGGGTTAGAGTAGTGCAGAAGTTGTCATATGCCAAGGCAGTGAAGAAAGTAGAGGAAGACGGGTCAAGGATGAGGGATCCTGAGAGGAGTGGTGTGAGTATTAGATCTGTACCAGTACAGAGGGATAGGCCGTCAAGTGATATATGTTTCAATAAGATTAGATTTTTTGCATTTATAGCAATGGTTATCAACTGTACTGCAGGAATGTTGCAGAAAATTGAGGTTGTGGTGGCAGCTGCAGAGAAGTATTTGGTTGTGTGAGACTTAACATCAGAAGAGTAACAGGGTGCGTTAAGTGGTCGTGTCCCATCCCTTTAAGTTGTTGGCATGAGGTAGTAGTAAATAGGTTTAAATAAATCAAAATCAAATCACATTTTATTTGTCACATACGCCAAATAAAACAGGTGTAGACCTTATAGTGAAATGCTTACTTACAAGCCCTGAACCAACGATGCAGTTAAGAAAATACCTAAAAAATGAAAATTAAGAAAAAAATAAGAGCTAAGAAAAACAAATAATTAAAGAGCAGCAGTGAATAACAATAGCGGGGCTAAATACAGGGGGTACCGATACAAAGGCAATGTGTCAATGTGCGGTGGCACCGGTATCGAGGTAATTGAGATAATTATGTACATGCAGACAGGGTTGTTAAAGTGGCTATGCATAGATAATAACAGAGAGCAGTAGCAGCATGGGGGGTGCAAATAGTCTGGGTAGCCATTTGACTAGCTATTCAGGAGTCTTATGGCTTGGGGATAGAAGCTGTTAGAACCCTCTTGGACCTAGACTTGGCACTCCTGTACCGCTTGCCGTGCGGTAGCAGAGAGAACAGTCTATGACTAGGGTTGCTGGAGTCTTTGACGATTTTTAGGGCCTTCCTCTGACACCGCCTGGTATAGAGGACCTGAATGGCAGGAAGCTTGACCCCGGGGATGTACTGGGCCGTACACACTACCCTTTGTAGTGCCTTGCGGTCGGAGGTAGAGCAGTTGCCATACCAGGCAGTGATGCAACCCGTCAGGATGTTCTTGATGGTGCAGCTGTAAAATCGTTTGAGGATCTGAGGACCCATGGCAAATCTTTTCACTCTCCTGAGGGTGAATAGGTTTTGTCATGCCCTCTTCACGTCTTGGTGTGCTTGGACCATGTTAGTTTGTTGTTAATGTGGACGCCAATGAACTTGAAGCTCTCAACCTGCTCCACTACAGCCCTGTCGATGAGAATGGGGGCGTGCTCGGTCCTCTTTCTCCTGTAGTCCACAATCATCGCCTTTGTCATGATCACGTTGAGGGAGAGGTTGTTGTTCTTGCACCACATGGTCAGATCTCTGACCTCCTCCCTATAGGTTGTCTCATTGTTGTCAGTGATCAGGCCTACCACTATTGTCTTCATCAAACTTAATGATGGTGTTGGAGTTGTACCTGGCCGTGCAGTCATGATTGAACAGGGAGCACAGGAGGGGACTGAGCACGCACCCCTGAGGGGCCCCCGTGTTGAGGATCAGCGTGGCGGATGTGTTGTTACCTACCCTTACCACCTGGGGGTGGCCGGTCAGGAAGTCTAGGATCCAGTTGCAGAGGGAGCTGTTTAGTCCCAGGGTCCTTAGCTTAGTGATGAGTTTTGAGGGCACTATGGTGTTGAATGCTGAGCTGTAGTCAATGAATAGTATTCTCACGTAGGTGTTCCTTTTGTCCAGGTGAGAAAGGGCAGTGTGGAGTGCAATAGAGATTGCATCGTCTGTGGATCTGTTGGTGCGGTATGCAAATTGGAGTGGGTCTAGGGTTTCTGGGATAATGGTGTTGATGTAAGCCATGACCAGCCTTTCAAAGCATTTCTTGCCTACAGACGTGAGTGCTACGGGTCAGTAGTCATTTAGGCAGGTTACTGTTCTTGGGCACAGGGACTATGGTGGTCTGTTTGAAACATGTTGGCATTACAGACTCAGACAGGGAGAGGTTGAAAATGTCAGTGATGACACTTGGTCAGCGCATCCTCGGAGTACACGTCCTGGTAATCCGTCTGGCCCAGCGGCCTCGTGAATGTTGACCTGTTTAAAGGTCTTACTCACATCGGCTGCGGAGAGCGTGATCACACAGTCGTCCGGAACAGCTGATGCTCTCATGCATGTTTCAGTGTTTCTTGCTTCAAAGCTCGCCTTGGTAGGCTTGTGTCACTGGGCAGCTCTCGGCTGTGCTTCCCTTTGTCGTCTGTAATCATTTGCAACCCCTGCCACATCCGACAAGCTTCAGACCCGGTGTAGTATGATTCGATCTTAGTCCTGTATTGACACTTTGCTTGTTTGATGGTTTGTCGGAGGGCATAGCGGGATTTCTTATAAGCTGCCACGGTCGCTATGGAAAGCGGCAGCTCTACCCTTTAGCTGCGAATTATGCCTGTAATCCATGGCTTCTGGTTGGGGTATGTACGTACAGTCACTGTGGGGACGACGTCCTCGATGCAATTATTGATAAAGCCAGTGACTGATGTGGTGTACTCCTCAATGCCATCGGAAGAATCCCAGAACATATTCCAGTCTGTGCTAGTAAAACAGTCCTGTAGTTTAGCATCTGCTTCATCTGACTACTTTTTTATAGACCGAGGCACTGGTGCTTCCTGCTTTTATAGTGTAGTGGGGTGTTATTTTTATTTCAAAACATTTAGATTTGTTTTTTGGGGGGTAATTGTTGTGTTAGATGGTAGGGTATTTGTTTATTTATAATTTTTTCAAGCAAAGCATAAGGGAGTTGTACTCCAGTCTAGTAGGTGGCGGTAATGCAACATATTGGATGCCAACCGCCGTTAAACCTCATCGAATAAGTCACCGGATATGGTGCAGAGCGAGCGGGAAGTTGAACCATTTGTAAATTACTGGCAGAAAAGTGTTTTATGGGAAATCTTAATAAATGACCAACAGAGCAAAGACGAACTTTTCTTGTGATATTTTTGACAGTCATACACTTGAAAACAAAGTACTTAGCCTGCTTACTATTTATTACAGGCACCTGGCAAGCTAACATATGTACGTGATAGTATTCGTTTTTGGTGAGTTTTCTTGTAGATACGGGCAGCCAGAGCCATTTTATTTAGAATAAATAAATACGTTACCCTTCTAACGTCGTTAGCTAGATAACGCCTCGCTAGTTTCGACTAAGGTAAGGATGGGGGACAGGACCCTCCTGCGGGAACTAAAGCGGTGGGCGATTGAAGAATTTAATCTACCACCCCAAAGTCTCCCAAACGACAACTACTTTAAAACGTAGGTAACGACGTCATTCATCAATGTCCTATGCTGTGCTACTTTTTGGCCTTGTTGAGCTATTCCTCATTGATTTTTGTTGGTAACAATTCATGTAGTTGTCTAGCCAATTAAACTCAGTGATTTACGATTGTTCTGTGTAATTGCGGCCTATTTGGGTGCTGAAATCATTTTTATCGGCGTTCCCGTCTGCCCACACTATTCGCCACACTACCAAGTGAAGTTTAGTTGGTCGACTATTAGCTAGCTAACGTTAGCTAGTTCACAGCTACAGCTTTCCATAGCGACCGTGGCAGACTAAGTTAACTAATATGGACCATCAGTGAGTTAACACAAGTATATGGTTTGTTTTGATTCAGGTTATGTGTTGGCCCAGGAGCCTCAATATGGAGATATGTCACACAACATATTTTCAATCAGAGGTGGGTATGCAGACATGTTTTTACAACATATTTGTGTATACTTTGTTGGTCAACGATGACTTTGTTTTGTAATAAGTTTGCTTTTCCAATATCTTGATGTAATTCCTTTCTCTTTGCAGGAATGTCAGGGTTATGCGTGGAAATCTTCAGTGGTATCCTTTGGTTTTGTTCTCTTGAGCTATGTACAACGGGTAATTTCATTGTCTTGGAGATGAAACCGACTCTATTGTCAGGGTAACTGCCTAATTTCTCTGATACCAATATGACACTCACAGGTTTTGTTCTATGGACATTTGTACAAGGGCATTTCCATCGAAAAGGACCCATGAGCTCCAACATGTGAAGTTCAAAGGAGCATATCAAATTGGGTGTCAAATGAAAAGCTAAAGTCTATATTTTTGGGCAACGGAGGCATAGGTACATTTTAAAATAATTTGACATCTTAAAAATTACACATAAGCAAAGACTATGATTTCTTGATAAACATGGAAAATGGGTCTTGCAAAGCATCCACCAGAAATGGTTTCAAAAGTTATCAGAAATGCATAGAAACACAAGTAAAGACCACTGCCAGCTAATATCAACACTTATATTTAGTTTTGGAGAAATTGTTTACCTTTTAAGTTGAATAAATATTTCCTTGTGCGTTGTAATTCTGTCACCAAAAACCCACGCATCTAAGTAATTTTATAATTTCTCCCTTATGAGAAGTGAGGAAAATGAAAGTTCACAGAAGTAACAAGTAATGATAGACCTGCCAATTAGTTAGTGATTTTGCTGTTATTTCTTTGTGATTTATTAAGTGATTCAAATGTGTATTTCCTGGAATTATGCAAAAATCAGTAATGACACTGAATTGGCTATAATAGGGAAATCATAATAGTCAGAAACCACAGATGGGTCACCTGCCATTGTCCCATCTTACATGGGCATACTGTTATGTTCAGCTGATAACTTTTCTTTCTGTATGGCATTTAAACCAAGTCTGGACAGCCTTTCTCTCACTCTCCAGTTAATGTCACCTCTGTCAGCTCTTACTGACACATACCTGTGAAAACCCCTCTCTTTCCATTTACTGTGACCAGCATCCTCACCCACTGAGCACTGACTGACACCGGACGTCCATGGACGTTAAAATTTGCTCAGTCCACCCTGGCCTTGATGTTAACATCCAAAGACAGACGGACTGGACCAAATCTGAACCTATCATAGACTTATGTGTCACAAGTTTGGATTGCACAGTACAGTAAGTAGAGTACAATACAGCAGAGTACAGTATATTAAACTACTGTACTGCATGTACAGAATCCTAGTCTGCTGTATTGTATTGTACTCTGTGCTCTGCTGTGTAGCACTGTCCATACTTGTGAAACATGAGAAATTACATTCATATCTAGAAATATGCATTTGTGTTGTACAGATCAGGGAGTCATTATGTAATTTCATAACCGTAATTCCGTTACCGGGTGTAAATCCACTTAATTTACTGTAGTTTAACCAAAAGTTTAAAAATATATATTTAAAAAAATTCCCCAAGGTACCATGTCATAGCTGACCCTCCCCAGAGTTTTTGGAAAATGTGGTCACATAAAAACCTGAGGAAGATTTTACCAGAATTCCAATAACAAATTTCACATCTTTACGGTTCAATCACAAAATAATTTTGGTAAATTTGTTCAGTAGAAATGGTTTAAAGCAGTCCTTGTGCATAGAGTTGTATGGTTTAACTTCGAAATCAGGCCTCTCGAGTGGCGCAGTGGTCTAAGGCACTGCAGACCGGGTTCATTCCCAGGCTGTGTCACAACCGGCTGTAACCAAACAGCGCACAATTGGCCCAGCGTCATCTGGGTTAGGGGAGGGTTTGGCCGGTGGGGCTTGGCTCAGCGCGCTCTAGCAACTCCTTGTGTCGGGCCGGGCGCCTGCAGGCTTATTTCGGGTTGTCAGTTGAACTGTGTTTCCTCCAACACATTGGTGCGGCTGGCTTCCGTGTTAAGCTGGCAGGTGTTAAGGAGCATGGTTTGGCGGGTCATGTCTCGAAAGGACGCATGACTCGACCTTAGCTTCTCCTGAGCCCGTTGGGGAGTTGCATCGATGACACGATCGTAAAAATACAAACAAACAACTTTGAAATCAATGTTTTTTTGGTTTGGCATACATTTTAAAATGAATAAAAATGAGTCGATGCGTAATTCCGTTACCATGGAATTGCCCACAAGCCTTTCCTTGACATTGTGATCTCTCAGGTACAAAGTTCTACAAGATAAGGAGGTACACCCAATATTTTCTAACAATTAGCTAGATAATTTGATATATAGTGCATTCAGAAAGTATTCAGAACATTTGACTTTCTCCACATTTTGGTACATTACAGCCTTATTTTCTTCAAGCCACACACAATACCCCATAATGACAATACAAAAACTGAAATATCACATTTAGATAAGTATTCAAACCCTTTACTCAGTACTTTAAGCACCTTTGGCAGGGATTACAGCATCGAGTCTTAGGTAAGACGCTACAAGCTAGGCACCTGTATTTGAGGAGTTTCTTACATTCTTCTCTGCAGATCCTCTCAAGCTCTGTCAGGTTGGATGGGGAGTGTAGCTGCACAGCTATTTTACGGTATCTCCAGAGATGTTCGATTGGGTTCAAGTCCGGGCTCTGGCTGGGCCAATCAAGGGCATTCAGAGACTTGTCCCGAAGCCACTCCTGCATTGTCTTGGCTGTGTGCTTAGGGTCATTGTCCTGTTGGAAGGTGAACCATTGCCCCATTCTGAGGTCCTGAGCGCTCTGGAGCAGGTTTTCATGAAGGACCTCTCTGTACTTTGCTCCGTTCATCTTTCCCTCGATCCTGATGAGTCTCTCAGTCCCTGCTGCTGAAAAACATCCCCACAGCATGATGCTGCCACCACCATAATTCAAATCTCCCAAATCAAATCTAAGTTTATTTGTCACATGCACTGAATACAACAGGTAGACCTTAAAGTGAAATGCTTACTTACAGGCTTTAACCAATAGTGTGAAAAAAAGGTGTGTGTGTAGTTAAGTAAAGAAATAAAACAACAGTAAAAAGACATTTGAAAATAACAGTAGCAAGGCTTTATACAGACACCAGTTAGTCAGGCTTATTGAGTTAGTATGTACATGTAGATATGGTTAAAGTGACTGCATATATGATGAACAGAGTAGCAGTAGCGTAAAAAGAGGGGGTGGTGGGACACAATGCAGATAGCCCGGTTAGCCACTGTGCGGGAGCACTGGTTGGTCGGGCCAATTGAGGTAGTATGTACATGAATGTATAATTAAAGTGACTGCATATATGATAAACAGAGAGTAGCAGCAGTGTAAAGGAGGGGCTGGGGGCGGTGCACACAATGCAAATAGTCCGGGTAACTATTTGGTTACCTGTTCAGGAGTCTAATGGCTTGGGGGTAAAAACTGTTGAGAAGCCTTTTTGACATAGACTTGGCACTCCGGTACCACTTGCCATGCGGTAGTAGAGAGAACAGTCTATGACTAGGGTGGCTGGGGTCTTTGACAATTTTTAGGGCCTTCCTCTGACACCACCTGGTGTAGAGGTCATGGATGGCAGGCAGCTTTGCCCCAGTGATGTACTGAGCTGTATGCACTACTAAGTGCCTTGCGGTCGGAGGCCGAGCAATTGCCGTACCAGGCAGTGATGCAACCGGTCAGGATGCTCTGGATGTTGCAGCTGTAGAACCTTTTGAGGATCTCAGGACCCGTGTCAAATCTTTTTAGTTTCCTGGGGAGGAATAGGCTTTGTCGTGCCCTCTTCACGGCTGTCTTAGTGTGTTTGGACCATTCTAGTTTGTTGTTGATGTGGACACCAAGGAACTTGAAGCTCTCAACCTTCTCCACTACAGCCCCGTCGATGAGAATGGGGGCGTGCTCGGTGCTCCTTTTCCTGTAGTTCACAATCATCTCCTTAGTCTTGGTTACGTTGAGGGATAGGTTGTTCTTGCACCACCCGGCCAGGTCTCTGACCTCCTCCCTATAGGCTGTCTCTTCATTGTCGGTGATCAGGCCTACCACTGTTGTGTCGTCTGAAAACTTAATGATGGTGTTGGAGCTGTACCTGGCCATGCAGTCGTGGGTGAACAGGGAGTACAGGAGGGGACTGAACACGCACCCCTGGGGAGCTCCAGTGTTGAGGATCAGCGTGGCAGATGTGTTGCTACCTACCCTCACCACCTGGTGGTGGCCCATCAGGAAGCTCAGGTTCCAGTTGCAGAGGGAGCTGTTTAGTCCCAGGTTCCTTAGCTTAGTGATGAGCTTTGAGGGTACTATGGCGTTGAACGCTGAGCTGTAGTCAATGAATAGCATTCTCACATAGGTGTTCCTTTTGTCCAGTTGGGAAAGGATGCCATCTCTATTGCACTGTCATCTGTGGATCTGTTTGGGCAGTATGCGAATTGGAGTGGGTCTAGGGTTTCTGGGATAATGGTGTTGATGTGAGCCATTACCAGCCTTAATGGCTACAGACGTGAGTCTTCGTGTTCTTGGGCACAGGGACTATGGTGGTCTGCATGAAACATGTTGGTATTACAGACTCAATCAGGGACATGTTGAAAATGTCAGTGAAGACAGCTGCCAGTTGGTCAGCACATGCCCGGAGCACACATCCTGGTAATCCGTCTGGCCCCACAGCTTTGTGTATGTTGACCTGTTTAATTAAAGGTCTTACTCATGTCGGCTACGGAGAGCTGATGCTCTCATGCATGCCTCAGTGTTGCTTGCCTCGAAGCGAGCATAGAAGTGATTTAGCACGTCTGATAGGCTCGTGTCACTGGGCAGCTCACGGCTGTGCTTCCCTTTTGTATTTTTGAAAGCGGCAGCTCTACCCTTTAGCTCAGTGCGAATATTGCCTGTAATCTATGGCTTCTGGTTGGGGTATGTACGTACAGTCAATGTGGTGACGACGTCCTCGATGCACTTATTGATAAAGCCAGTGATTTAAAAAAATATATATTTCACCTTTATTTAACTAGGCAATTCATTCTTATTTTCAATGACGGCCTAGGAACAGTGGGTTAACTGCCTGTTCAGGGGCAGAATGACATATTTGTACCTTATCAGCTCAGGGTTTTGAACTTGCAACCTTCCGGTTACTAGCACAACGCTCTAACCACTAGGCTACCCTGCCGCCCTGGAGTGCTACCCTGATGTGGTGTATTCCTCAATGCCATCGGAAGAATCCAGGAACATGTTCCAGTCTGATAGCAAAACAGTCCTGTAGTTTAGCATGTGCTTCATCTGACGGCTTTTTTATAGACCGAGGCACTGGTGCTTCCTGCTTTTATTTTTGATTGTAAGCAGGAATCAGGAGGATAGAGTTGTGGTCGGATTTACGAAATGGAGGGCGAAGGAGAGCTTTGTACGCATCTCTGTGCAGGTGATCTAGAATTACAGGTGATTTAGAATTATTTTCCCTCTGGTTGCACATTTAACATGTTGATAGACATTTGGTAGAACTGATTTAAGTTTCCCTGCATTAAAGTCTCCGGCCACTAGGAGCGCCGCCTCTGGGTGAGTGGTTTCCTGTTTGCTTATTTCCTTATACAGCTGACTGAGTGCGGTCTTAGTGCCAGCATCTGTTTGTGGTGGTAAATAAGCAGCCACGAAAAGTATAGCTGAGAACTCTCTAGGCAAGTAGTGTGGCCTGCAATTTATCACAATATCCTCTACTTCAGTTGAGCAAAATCTAGAGACTTCCTTAGATTTCATGTACCAGCTGGTGTTTACAAATATGCACAGACCCCCCTCGTCTTACAGGAGTATGCTGTTCTATCCTGCCGGTGCAGCGTATATCCCGCTAGCTGAATATCCATTTCGTCATTCAGCCACGATTCCGTGAAACATAGGATATTACAGTTTTTGATGTCCGGTTGGTAGGATATTCGTGATCGTACCTTGTCTAATTTATTGTCCAATGATTGCACGTTGGCGAGTAATATTGACGGTAACAGTAGCTTTCCTACTCGCCTTCTGCGGGTCCTGACGAGGCATCCGGCTCTTCGTCTTCTGTACCTGCGTCACTTCCTCTTGTGAATAACTGGGGATGTCGGCCCTGCTGGGTGTTTGGAGAATATCATGTGAGTCTTGCTTGTTGGTGAAAAAATCTTTGTCTAATCTGAGGTGAGTGATCACTGTCCTGATATCCAGAAGCTCTTTTCTGCCGTAAGATACGGTTGCAGAAACATTATGTACAAAATAAGTTACAAATAACGCATAAAAAACAACATAACAGTACAATTGATTGGGCTCCCGTAAAACTGCTGCCATTTCTTCCGGCACAATTTTGGGTTGGCATGTGCCTTTTACTAAGAAGTGGCATCTTTCTGGGCACTCTACCATAAAGGCCTGGTTGGTGGAGTGCTGCAGAGATGGTTGCTCTTCTGGAAGTTTCTCTGATCTCCACAGAGGAACTAGAGCTCTCTGAGTGACCATCAGTTTCTGGTCAACTCCCTGACCAAGACCCTTCCCCCCCGATTGCTCAGTTTGGCTGGGCGGGCAGCTCTAGGAAGACTCTTGGTGGTTCCAAACTTCGTCCATTTAAGAATGATGGAGACCCCTGTGTCCTTAGGGACTTTCAACACTTCAGAATTTTTTGGGGTACCCTTCCCCAGATGTGGGCCTCGACACAATCCTGTCTCGGCGCTCTACGGACAATTCCTTTGACCTCATGGCTTGATATTTGCTCTGACTTGTACTGTCAACTGTGGGACCTTATATAGATAGGTGTGTGTGCCTTTCCAAATCCTATCCAATCAATTGAATTTACCACAGGTGGACTTCAATCAAGTTGTAGAAACATCTCAAGGATGATCAATGGAAACAGGATGCACCTGAGCCTCAGAAAATGGTCTGAATACTTATGTAAATAAGGTATTAGGGTTGTTTTTTATACATCTGCAAAAATGTCTCAACTTGTTTTCATTTTGTCATTATGGGGGTGTTGTGTGTCAAAATAAATATTTAATCAATTTTAGAGTAAGGCTGTAATGTAACTGTGGAAAAAGTCAAGGGGTCTGAATACTTTCCTAATGCACTGTAGGTACAGTATCACCATTTTTAGACTGTCAGTTAGCATTATGTTTTCTGTGTGAACATTATTTTTATTACATTATGTATTTGTGTGCAGTTAAAAAAGGTAGCGGGGCAGAGTGATGCTGCTAAGCGGCTTGAGCTTCAGGAGCAGATAGAGGAGCTGAGAGCTGAACTCAACCACCTGGACTCTCAAATCAATGGGACTGAAGCACAGCTAGTTACTGAAGGTTAGCCTTTTAACAAATAGGCATACAGTGGGGTCTGAAATAGGCAAAAAATGGCTGTAAAAAATGTATAATTCAAATACTGAACTATGTTGTATGCTCTAAAAAATTGGGAAATTATATTACACAACTACAATTGCTCAGATTTTGTAACAAGTCATATTTTCTTTCTCTAAAAGGTAGGGGTCAAAATTGACACCCCTGTTTTCAATACCTTTCATAACCTCACCTTGTGAAGATGTTACTGAGCCTATTTGAATTGTTTGTCACTTTTGATCATCTTTATCAAGGGTGTCAATACTTTTGGACCCCACTGTATAATTTGGTTTTCCACATCCTAAATTGTGCTAGGTTTGTATATGCTGATATGTTGATGACGCCTTTTGCTGTGACATTTTGTGCTGTAACGTTTCTTTTGTATTGAGTAGAAGAGTCCATTAACTGGAGCTGGGAAATGGTGGAGGAGAACCAACGCAGGGAGCTGCTTTTACAGGCCTTTAAGCAGCGCTGCATGAATGAGCGCCAGGTTCTCTCAGAGGATACCAGCAAAATCAGTGGACACTCCCAGGTTCTGGAGCAGCTGTCTAGGTGTGCTTGCTAGAGCCTCTGTTTACCCTTACCATTTCTTAACACACTTCTACATACATTCTAATGCCGCAAACCCAGCCCAAATCCATTCTTTGCTTTTGTTGTGTTTTGCAGGAAGGCAGAGCTGGAGGTGGTGTTTGGAAATGAAGCCTCCAATAGCAGTGGGGACTATCTCAACCCAACAGGAGCAGAGCCTCAGGTTCTGGTAAGTGATTTTACTTAATTTTTTATGATGATGCTTTATAAGATATAATCTGTGATGGTTTTGTATTGGACTAATCGTCTTTCTCTTCCTCCTTAGCGTAATGTGAGAGAGCTGTGTGATGAAAGACTCCTCTTCTTCCAGTCTTTACAAGAGAGTGAGCTGAAAATGGCATCCTCCACTGCCACACAGTAAGAATTATCAGATGGTTTTATATAGGAACCAGAGTCATCCATGGCATTCTTCTATTGCTAAATCATCATTGACTCTCTGTCTTCAGCTTGACTCGTGAACAGAGAACTGCAGTATTTCACCATTGGTTAAGTGCTGTGGAGGTAAGTTGCATTGTTGTTTGTATCTAGTTAGTGCCTTCGGAAAGTTTTCAAACCCCTTGACTTTTTCCACATTTTGTTACGTTACAGCCTTATTCTAAAATTGATTACATAGTTTTTTCCCTCATCAATCGACACACAATACTCCATAATGACAAAGCGAAAACAGGTTTTTAGAAGAGATATCACATGTACATAAATATTTATACCCTTTACTCAGTTGTCTCGAAGCCACTCCTGCGTTGTCTTGGCTGTGTGCTTAGGGTTGTTGTCCTGTTGGAAGGTAAACCTTTTTTTATTTTATCTTTATTTAACTAGGCAAGTCAGTTAAGAACAAAGTCTTATTTTTAATGACGTCCTAGTGGGTTAACTGCCTGTTCAGGGGCAGAACGACAGATTTGTACCTTGTCAGCTCGGGGGTTTGAACTTGCAACCTTCCGGTTACTAGTTCAACGCTTTAACCACTAGGCTACCCTGCCACACCTTAACCCTACCCTAACACACCTTAACCCCACCGTAACCCCAGTCTGAGGTCCTAACCTGCTCCATAGCGCCTTTCATCTTTGCCTCAATCCTGACTTGTCTCCCAGTCCCTGCCGCTGAAAAACATCCCCACAGCATAATTCTGCCACCATTATGCTTCAACGTAAGGATGGTGCCAGGTTTCCTTCAGACTTGGCATTCAGGCCAAAGAGTTTAATCTTGGTTTCATCAGACCAGAGTATCTTCTCCTGGTCTGAGAGTCTTTAGGTGCATTTTGGCAAACTCAAAGCAGGCTGTTATGTGACTTTTTTAATGAGTGGCTTCTGTCTGGCCACTCTACCATAAAGGCCTGGTTGGTGGAGTGCTGTAGAGATGGTTGTCCTTCCTTCCCATCTCCACAGAGGAACTCTAGAGCTCTTATAGTGTCTCGGAGCTCTACGGACAATTGCTTTGACCTCACGGCTTGGGTTTTGCTCTGACATGCACTGTCAACTGGGACCTTATATAGACAGGTGTGCCTTTCCAAATCATGTCCAATCAACTAAATTTACCAAAGGTGGACTCCAATCAAGTTGTAGAACCATCTCAAGGATGATCAATGGAAACAGGATGCACCTGAGCTCAATTAAGAGTCTCATAGCAAAGGATCTGAATACTTATGTAAGGTATTTCATTTTTTATATTTATTTTAAAAAATGTGAACTATTTTCGCTTTGTCATTATGGGGTATTGTGTCAAAATTGCTGAGATGTTTTATTTAATCCATTTTATAATAAGGCTTTAACGTAACAAAATGTGGAAAAAGTCAAGGGGTCTAAATACTTTCCCGACGACAATGTACATAACGATCTGTTTCATATTTGCTTCAGTTGAGTGAGAATGGTATTATAATTTTTATAGGACTTGTTGCGATGCTATCCTCCAAACCAAGTGCTGTCAGCCTTGCAGTACCTGGCCTTGGGACAGGAAATTACATTGCAGGAGAAGCTTGCCTCATTGGATGTGGCTCATGATGTTGCTGCATTACGGTAAATAGTTTTTTTTATATTAAATGTGGCTGGACAAAAATCTGCATGGATTGGAATTAAAGGTCAAATGTATCTGTTTTGTTTTAGGTTTCGCTACGAGAGTAATCACCTGTTAGACATCTCGAAAGAAGAGGAAGAGCTACCACCCGTTAAGAGTCTTTTACAGGTGCTTTACACACATTTCATTTTACACTAAAATACCAACATGGGGTAAAGACACTGCATAGGCTTGAACAGTACTGTAGTTCACTGTTGCTGTAGTTGATATCTGTGTCTGATCCTTTTGCAGTCAGCCTGGGAGGAGGTGGAACAGAGTCTGATGGAACTGGCTCAAACGCGTTCACAAATTCAACAGCTGAAGACCCAGCTTCATGCCCGAAAGAATGAGGCAGAGTTGGAGCTGCTTGGCGGGGAATCTCAAACCCAAGCCCTGGCGCAGTAAGTCTGCACTACAGATTGGCTTTTTCCACAACATTTTTGTTTTGTCATTAATAAACTTGCTCAGCCTCTAATGAAGTCATGTCAATTCATCAAAATGCTCTGGTTTCTTTTCTCACATGTTTCCCTCCTGCCCAGGTCAGTGTTTGAGCTGGAGATGCAGTGTGTGATGCAGGCAGCAGTGCGAGATGGTGTGCGAAACCAGTGTGTTGAAATGGAGCAACATGCCAGGGACAGACAGGAGGCCCTTCGCAACCTGCGGAGACAATGGCAGAGCATCACGGACTTCAGACAGCTTGTGGTGAGGAAATGTACTGTTTTTTTGCAGTCTGTATTTCTACCTTTGTCTTCCACACACAACACCACAGCATTTCACCACTTGCCACATGTTAGCCTAAATAAGTGTGACACACTTTTGTCATGTTTTTCTTCATAGGACGTCAGGCAGGAACAGACAAGAGGTCTGATCAAGGGGAATTCAACAGCTAAGACTGAACTGACTCGCGTGCACAAGGAGGTAGGCCCTCTATATGCTTCTGTGTACTCTAATGCATACTGTGTAAACAGTGGCCATCTAACTCAACCTGTTCCTCTCTTGTCTGACCCCAGATTGGCCAGTTTATCCAGGGAAAACTGACTCCCCAGTTTGGTGAAGTTCTTTCAGCAGCCAATAGGCTTCGCAACTCTGTGTCCCAGGAGGCCAGACAGTTTGGAAACGTGTCACTAGTAACACTTGATCGCAGGCTCATTGAAGGGTAAGAGCTTCCCATTTGTTGGTGTTTGATGGGTGAGTTGACATCTTCTGATCATAAGGCTGACTGGCTCTCGTTCAGGCAAATGAGAACTAAGTGCACTCAGGCTATCCGGAAGGCCAAAGATATTTTTTTTAAGGAGCAGTTCTCTCTCTGTGGTTCTAACCCCAAGAAGTTCTGGAAAATGGTTAAAGACCTGGAGAATAAACCCTCCTCCTCAGCTGCCCATGTCCCTTAAAGTTGATGATGTGGTTGTTACTGACAAGAAAGCACATGGCTGAGCGCTTTAATCAACACTTAAATTAGTCAGGATTCCATTTTAACTCAGCCATGCCTCCTTGCCCGTCCAACATTTCCAGTGCAACTAGCCCCGATGCTCCTCCCTATTTTTTTTCTCCTGCCCAGCTACAAAGTCTCTCCCTGCAGGGGGTCACTGAGTCCGAGGTGCTAAAGGAGCTCCTTAAACTTGACCCTCAAAAATCATCTGGGTCAGATAGTTTAGACCCTTTCTTCTTTAAGGTTGCTGCCCCTACACTCTCCAAGCCTATCTCTGACCTTTTTAACCTGTCCCTCCTCTCTGGGGAGGTTCCAATTGCTTGGAAGGCAGCCACTCTTAGTCATTTATTTAAAGAGGGAGATCAAGCTGATCCTAACGGTTATAGGCCTATTTCTATTTTGCCCTGTTTATCAAAGTGTTGGAGAAACTTGTCAATAATCAACTGACTGGCTTTCTTTGCATACCAGAGAGAATACTATAGACAATCTGGTTTCCGCTCAGATTATGGATGTGTCACTGCAACCTTAAAGGTCCTCAATGATGTCACCATTGCCCTTGATTCTATGCAATGTTGTGCTGATTTTTTTATTGACTTGGCCATAGCTTTTGATACGGTAGACCATTCCATTCTTGTGGGCTGGCTAAGGAATATTGGTGTCTCTGAGGGTTATTTGGCCTGGTTTGCTAACTACCTCAGAGTGCAGTGTATAAAGTCAGAAAATCTGATGTCTCAGCTACTGCCTGTCAACAAGGATGTACCCCAAGGCTCCAACTTAGGCCCCACGCTCTTCTCAATTTACATCAACAACATAGCTCAAGCTCTCATCCATTTATATGCAGATTATAGTCTTATACTCAGCTGGCCCCTCCCTGACAAAGCTTTCTTAGTGTCCAACAAGCTTTCTCTGCCCTTAACCTTGTTCTGAACACCTCCAAAACAAAGGTTATGTGGTTTGGTAAGAAGAATGCCCCTCTCCCCACAGGTGTGATTACTACCTCTGAGGGTTTAGTGCTTGAGGTAGTCACCTCATATAAGTACTTGGGAGTATGGCTAGATGGTACACTGTCCTTCTCTCAACACATCAAAGCTGCAGGCTGAAGTTAAATCGACTTGGTTTCCTCTATCGTCATCGCTCCTCTTTCACCCCAGCTGCCAAACTAACCCTGATTCAGATGACGATCCTACCCATGCTAGATTACGGCGACCATAATTTATAGATCGGCAGGTAAGGGTGTTCTCGTCGGACTAGATGATCTTAACCATTTCGGCCATGAGATTTGCCACCAATGCCCTTATAAGACTCATCACTGCACTCTATACTCCTCTGTAAATTGGTCACCTCTGTATACCCTTCGCAAGACCCACTGGTTGTTGCTTATTCATAAAACCCTCTTAGGCCCCACTCCCCCCTATCTGAGATATCTACTTCAGCCCTCATCCTAGACATACAACACCCGTTCTGCCAGTCACATTCTGTTAAAGGTCCCCAAAGCACACATCCCTGGGTCGCTCGTCTTTTCAGTTCGCTGTAGCTAGCGACTGGAACGAGCTGCAACAAACACTCAAACTGGACAGTTTTATCTCAATCTCTTAATTCAAATACTCAATCATGGACACTCTTACTGACAGTTGTGGCTGCTTTGTGTGATGTATTGTTGTCTACCTTCTTGCCCTTTGTTGTCTGTGCCCAACAATGTTTGTACCCTGTTTTGTGCTACAACCATGTTGTTGCTACCATGCTGTGTTGTCATTGTAGGTCTCTCTTTATGTACAGTTGTGTTAACTCTTGTCGTGATGTGTGTTTATCCTATATTTTTATTTATTTTTAATCCCAGACCCCATCTCCGCAGGAGACCTTTTGCCTTTTGGTAGGCCGTCATTGTAAATACAAATTTGTTCTTAACTGACTTATCTATTTAATTAAAATAAAACATGTTTTTAGTAATTGGTCTGGCTGAGAAAAAATGCTCGAGATTTTTCAGATGTTTAAGTTCTGTCATCTGCTATACATTTCAGCGAGCAGAGAATTCCAGCTGCGTGGTTATCTATCCATCGCTTGCATTCCTCGCCCTTCCACAATCTGTGTCAAAGCATGGCTTTTCCAATGTACAGGGTGAGTCCTAACAGATTATTCCATGACCATTTATGTACCTAGAGGTTTGCTTTTTGCTCTTATCCTGTTTATTTATATATTCTCTATTCTGTCTCTTTGTTTCTCTGCCAGGCCCCTGAGGAACTGTACTCGCAAGCTCTATCCCAGCATTTGGAGCTTCGCTTTCTGCGTCGTTTGCTGCAATTTCACTCCTCCTCTTTAGCAAATGTAGAGAAGCAAGGAGCGCTGCTACCGGCACCTGACCAACAAGGTACAGGTCTTCTATAGAGTTCAAAGCTGCAAACTAACAAATGGGATAGCTAGATGCCATTCAATCAGACTCCAATCACACTATCACTGCTCTTTACCTGGTTAACCATTCAGTTTTACATGTCTGACTGATATCTTCGTCTCCCTTTAATCTCCTTTTTCTTTATTTCTTCTTAGCCCTCCTGCTACGTGTCCTGGAGGAAGATAAGGAGCTGCTTCAGTCTTTGTTACCCAGGGTTTGGGAGCTCACCCAGTGCTGCTCACAGGGCCTTTCTTATGGGAATCAGGTCAAGACTGCCATTTCCTATTGGTAAGTGTTCCCATCAAATCTTTCTCACATAGAGCTCCCTTTTTATTAAACCTCAATATTATTCACCAGCTAGACAATTGACAATTAATTTATTTGTTCTGTCTGCAGGTGGGATCAGCCTTCTCAGTTTGCTCTGCCTGACATGCGCAAGGGGGGACTGACTTTTCAGCAGTGGCTACAGAGGTGGAAATTTGCAGCCAAGGCTTCTTAATGAGTTCCATGGAAAATAGACAAGTGCATAGATGGACAACAATACTTGTCTAAAACTACAATTTTATTCCCACTAAGGTTAATTTACTATATTGTTAGTTTTTCACATCTCCTTTTTGCCATTCAATGTACACTACATTGCCAAAAGTATGTGGACACCCTTTCAAATTAGTGGATACGATTATTTCAGGCACACTCGTTGCTGACAGGTGTATGAAATCGAGCACACAGCCATGCAATTGCTATAGTCAAACATTGGCAGTAGAATGGCTCGTACTGAAGAGCCCTGTGACTTTCCAAAGTCATTTTTTTCTCCTTCATATTTCTGCCCTGCTATAGCTGCCTCTATCAACACAGTGCTGTTATTGTGAAGTAGAAATGTCTAGGAGCAACAGCCCAACTGCAAAGTGGTAGGCAACACAGAACAGGATTGGCGAGTGCTGAAGCGAGTAGCGCGTAGAAATCGTTTGCCCTAGGTTGCAACACTCACTACCGAGTTCCAAACTGCCTCTAGAAGCAACGTCAGCACATTACTGATCATCGGGAGCTTCATGAAATGGGTTTCCATGGCTGAGCAGCCGCACACAAGCCTAAGATCACCAAGCGCATTGCCAAGCATCGGCTGGAGTGGTGTAAAGCTCGCCACCATTGGACTCTGGAACATTGGAAACACGTTCTTTGGAGTTTTTTTTATTTTTTACCTTTATTTAACCAGGCAAGTCAGTTAAGAACACATTCTTATTTTCAATGACGGCCTGGGAACAGTGGGTTAACTGCCTGTTCAGGGGCAGAAGGACAGATTTGTACCATGTCAGCTCGGGGGGTTGAACTCACAACCTTCCGGTTACTAGACCAACGCTCTAACCACTAGGCTACCCTGCCCCAATGAGTCACACTTCACCATCTGGCAGTCCGACGGATGAATGACAATGCTACTTGCCTGAAAGAATAGTGTCAAATGTAAAGTTTGGTGGAGGAGGAATAATGGTCTGGGGCTGTTTATCATGGTTCGGACTAGGCCCCATAGTTCCAGTGAAGGGAAATCGTTACAGCAAACTATTCTGTGCTTCCAACTTTGTGGCAACAGTTTGGGGAAGAACTTTCCTGTTTCAGCATGACAATGCCCCCATGCACAAAGAGAGGTGCATACAGAAGTGGTTGGTTGAGATCGGTGTGGAAGAACTTGACTGGCCTGCACAGAGCCCTGACCTCAACTCCATCAAACACCTTTGGGATGAATTTGAACGCTGACTGCACGCCAGGCCTAATTGGCCAACATCAGTGCCCAACCTAACTAATGCTCTTGTGGCTGAATGGAAGTCCCCGCAGCAATGTTCCAACATCTACTGGAAAGCATTCCCAGAAGAGAGGAGGCTGTTAGAAAAAAGGGTGGGACTAACTCTATTAATGCCCATGATTTTGGAATGAGATGTTCGACGAGCAGGTGTTCACATACTTTTCGCTGTGCCGTGTATATCACAAGTAAATTGCTGTTGTCTTTATGCCATTAAATCAACTTTGCCTGCACTTTATCTTTTTCTTAAAGAGTTTGATGGTTAAACTCAATCACAAATGTAATCCTATTTGAACAAGACCATTACGTTAGTAGTTATATCATCAATACATACACAAAAGTAAATAGAGGAGTAGATTGTTGAAATAAATTAGCTTGTTATTCCATAAATAGGACCACTTAGTCCATGGTATGGTTTTTCTCAGTCTGGATGGTTGTATGAATACTTCTAAAATAAAATTGTATTCATCAGGTACACACAACGGGTATAGTTTGTGCAGCGAAATGCTTGTGCTACCTCCCTTAAATTCACAGTGCAATAAAAAAAAGTAATAGAATATGCATAGAGTATGCATATGTATAGAGTATGAATGTGCTATGCCAAGTATGACTATTTACAAATAAAGTATCTAATACAAATATCCTGTGTGTATTGTAGTAGGCCACTAGCTATATTCAGGTCTTGGTCTTCTGTGGCACGCCCATTACTTTCCCTCCCGGTTGATTCTGTGTTGGTGAGTGGCAGGCCGTCAAATTCTGTGCTCACATCTCAAACTATGCAAATAGACGCTTTAACATTCGTAAAAATATTCAAGTTCTGCGTGCAACTTGTATACACTTCTGTAAAAAGGTTTCCTCCAGTCAGTGTGAAAATTGAACAAGGACTGTACTGTTGTAAGGAGGATGGAGAAAAATCCCTACTTTGCTCGTGAAGCTCCACCCGTTTCTCCATGCGTCTGCGCATTGGAATTTCTCTGACTGTGCTTCCGGACAAAGATGGTGGATAAATAAAGAGTTTTTACTCAGGCCGTTTGCCTTTGAAAAAAAACGGTCAGTTCTGGTCTGCTTAACGGGGTGGTTCTTCCATAGTCAACAATGCAATAGCAGCTGTGTCTGCTCGGTTTAGTTCCTTGACGGTAATGTATCCAGCAAAGATAAGGGAGTGGGGTGTCTCGCCGCTTCTTCCGTCTCTGCTTCCGGACGCCAAGACTGGCTGCACAGCTGCCGCCGAATTTAAAGAGACAGGCGATAGTTTATTTAAAATATCATAATCAGCAACCATTGTCTCAAAGCTTTTTTCAGAGGCTTCACTCTAACAGCATACCAGTAGTAGTTACTTGTTGGACCGATAATGACTTTTAATCAAAGTCGCATCGAGTAGTAGCTTATTCCCATAATTGTTACTTGGCTGGATTTTCCTTATTTTGCTTCTGGCTAACGTTATCTACTAGCTAGCTAGCTAGCCAGCCAACTAAGGGTTGCTAGCTAGCTAGCAAGCTTCCGACGAAGGCAAGATTTTTGTCGGCTAGCCAACAACCAGATACCAAAGCGTATAATCAACCAAGTAGTAGTGGCTGTATGTCTGTTACTATCTCCGGGATCATGGCGAAAATTCAGGCACACAGCAACACGAAACAAATAAACCAAATTCAAGACAAGGCCTATGTTGTACAAAAGCAAGTGCAACAACAGCACTTTCAAAAACTGAAGGTAAGAGACGGGAACAAAAAGGGAAAAGTCTTCCTCAGAACCATTTTGTGTTCGTCAGATATTGTCTTTCTCTTCATGCTCAGGAGTTAACGTTTGCTAGCTAGTTAATCATAAAGGTGTTCTGAATAGAATGTCGCATGAACAGTACTTTAGTGTAGGTTAACTAACGCCAGAACTTGGATTCTTCAATTGCGTTAGACACGATTTTAATAATCATTCATTGGGTCATCCAGATACAGCACAGTATAACATATATCTATGTTAGTTTCTTTGGCTGGTTAGTTAGCTACTTTCCATTGTTGGTTAACTTTGAGCATCTGAGGTTCCTTGTTCACATTTTCTGCCCGCAATGCCAGAAAAAAAGTCACATTTAAGTTGTCTAGAATGGGATGGTGTTTGTTGGCACAAAATGGGAGACCTGTCTTTAAATACGCGCTATTGCTTGCTAGCTGGTTTGTAATCCGACAACTAACTAACGTTAGCCAACATACAGTAACGTTACTCGTTTGATAACTTGCCAGCTAGTTTATGAGTAGGGTTTTCTCAATACGCCATGCTAACGTTAGCTATTGTATTGTTTATTCGTATTGCTGATTTTAAAATCGATGATCATATGCCGCACATAACCATCGGTTTTGTTAGCTAGCTAACGTTAACCATGCAGTTTAACTACGTTTTCCTTGTTCACCAGATTTTTAGCTACAATGCGTCCAAGGTGTTCCGATGTGATATAGCTAACACAGCCCCCCCAAAAATGTAATCTCTTCCTCAGCCTAGTTAACTGCTTATTGTTTGCAGTGTAACTGCAATTGGTGTTAGGGAGTTGGATGGATAGCTAAATGAGTTATGGTGAAGACATCATACCATAAATTGTTCAGCTCATGACTTCATTGAGGAGCAACATAACTAATTTCCCCCTGTTTGTGAATGTGTAATAACAGTGATACAATCACTCACACGCTAGCATTCTTGTTGATGATCGGTCTTTAACCTGGAACACTTAATATCTAGCATCTTATGGAAATAATAAAAAACATTTTTATATGCTCTGAGTTTTCATTTGGTTTCACACCATTCTCTTTCCCTTAAGGTTGAAGATGCCCTATCATACCTGGACCAAGTCAAAATACGATTTGGGAATGACCCTGGAATATACAACAAATTTCTTGACATAATGAAAGAATTCAAATCACAAAGGTATAGCATTTCCGTTTGCCATTTCTTGATACATACAGTATATATTTTTTATACTATTGAAGTGACTCTTATGTTGAGAAGCAGATTTTCATACATGTGTATATATTTTTTTATACTGTTGAAGTTACTCTTAAATTGTTGGGAAGCAGATTTTCTCATTTAAGGTCACTTCCTCTGTCCCTATTAAATTAGCTTAAAATCTTTCTCTCCTTCATAGCATTGACACACCGGGTGTTATAAACCGTGTGTCTCAGCTCTTCCATGGGCACCCGGACCTCGTCTTAGGATTCAATGCCTTCCTGCCCCCAGGGTATCGGATAGAGATTCCCAAGAATGGCGTGGTTTTCCTTCAGTCCCCATTCTCTGCCCAGGTGGGTCCCTCTAAATGTGTATTGATTTGGGTTGCATTAAACTCTAATACTGGCTGCCTATGCACAACATTTGTAACCCAATTTTATTAATCAACCATTATACCAAGTACTGGTAGTAGGCCTATATATAAGTGGAGTTTGCCACAACCTTTCCACCATAGCAGACCAAACTGGTCACACATGATGGATGTTGTGAAGTTAATTTATGTTAACAATAAGTGCCCCTTTTTGGTAGGTGTCCCCAGGTCAGGGGAAGAGTATGACAAGCCCTGCTGTGAGTGCCACAGGCTCATCTGTTGCTGAAGTTGGTTCTGCCCAAAGTGAAGCTGTGGCATCGCCTGAAAGCATCTACTCATCCTCAGGGCCCCCAGAGCCTCCCAGTAGACTGTCCTTGCCACTCCCCAGCAGAGAGAGCCCATCCCAGCCACAGTCCTCCTCAGTGTCCCCCCCTGCCTCAGAGCCCAGCCCAGTAGAATTTGACAGTGCTATCAGCTATGTCAACAAAATCAAAAACCGCTTCCTAGACCATCCAGAGATCTACAGATCCTTCCTTGAGATACTACACACTTACCAGGTACACTGTGTCATCAATATGGTAATTGATTTGTTTTTCTGTCAATTGAAAACAATATATTAGTTTGATATAAAGTGAAGTCTGCTTAAAGTTAAGTTGTTTGCTAGCATCAAGGCTACTTTAAATTGTAGCAGATTAGTGTGTATCATATCATGATTTCTCCGATGGAATAATTGTCTGTTTTTGTCTTTTCAGAAAGAGCAGCTTGAGGTCAAGGAGAGCCGGGGTCATGGTAGTAGTGGAATGACAGAGGATGAAGTTTTCTCAAAAGTGGCCAGCCTCTTCAAAGGCCAAGAGGACTTACTGGCTGAGTTTGGACAGTTCTTACCAGATGCTAAGAGATCACTGGTCAGTATTTTCCCCTTTCTGAGAGCATCCTGCCCATGGTAATTTTCTGTGATCAGTTCACTTTCAGTGCAATTTGTGTTTCTACATTGTATCCTTTCAGTTCACTGGCAGCTCCCTGACTGGGAAAGACCATCTGAAGAGGGCAGAGGACGAGGACATGAGCAAACAGAGCAAGAAGAGACCCAGGCCCATGCTGCTGCCTCACATGACACCACTGCTCAAGGTCTGGACTTAATCACACATTTATACAAGTCACTATTTTCCTAGAAGACCTATACTGTATGTGATTGGTTATGTTTTTTTGTTTTTTAGAAAAAGATGAAGTTTTCATGCTCCAAAGACCAGTCCTTTGCATCAGTTGGGAAGCATGGAGTCTTGCGGGAGTTCACATTTTTTGACAAGGTAATGCCCAGGTGTCCGCGTTGGAATTATTCCATAATGTGTTTTGGCTGTGACAAATATCATGAAAGCCTTGGTCACCAATGACGATAATAATGTTTTGATTTGTTGCAGCTTCGCCGTTTCTTCAAGAGTCGGGAGGTATATGAGAACTTCCTCCGCTGTATTGCTTTGTTTAACCAGGAAGTGGTTTCGGGAGCAGAGCTGCTGCAGCTTGTCACTCCCTTTCTGGGGTAAGTGGATTGTGGGAGATTTCAGAGAGAACGGTCACAGATGTCTTTCTCAGTAAATAAATGCATAATGATATTATTGTACTGTATGAAGGGCAGTATGTTTTGCCAAGTCTCCTCTTGAGCCTTTCATTAATTTGACCATGTTCATTATTTCCTCCAGGAAGTTTCCAGAGCTATATACCCAGTTCAAGTCTTTTCTGGGGGACAAAGAGCTCTCTCATTCAGTGTCTGGCCTGTCAGACCGATACATGGAAGGAGGTGGGGGCAGGGAGGTCGACTATGCCTCTTGCAAGCGCCTGGGATCCAGCTACAGAGCACTACCCAAGACTTACCAGCAGCCCAAGTGCAGCGGTCGCACTGCTATCTGCAAAGAGGTGCTCATAAATGAAAGGAGTTTTGTGTGTATGTGTGTATAAGATTTGCCATTCCAGCACCTCTGATTTCTATATCAAGTGTTTAGCCCTTTTTTGAGTCTAGTAGGAGACACTACAAAGTTGTAACTATTGTTCCAATAGCTATGAATCTACTTCCATGCATGTTTTGTTTGAGCTGCTGCATGCCAGGGCCTTGTGTTTTTCCACATTTATTCAGATTTAATCTTAGCGGACGCTTTTATTTTGATATCTTTATCAGGAGGTTGAGGATGGGGTAATTATTGAAGATCAATCAGAATTGAGTGTCCGTTTTTTGTTTTTCGCCCATCAACGACTTCTGGTTGGCATCAATGATTATGTTCCCAGTTGTGTTGAAAATTAAAATACAACTAAAATGGTGTATTGCCAGGTGCTGAATGACACCTGGGTTTCTTTCCCCTCGTGGTCGGAGGACTCTACGTTTGTGAGCTCAAAGAAAACTCCATATGAGGAGCAGCTTCATCGCTGTGAGGACGAAAGGTTTGAGGTGAGTAAGCCGAGATATCAGAAGTACTACTACAGCCACCAACTACATGCAAACAGACTGTTCTCCCTTATCTACCCAGAGCATCACTGCAGAATCACCTTTGAGGACCTAGTTATTTTCCTGTTTCCTCCAGTTGGATGTGGTCCTGGAGACTAACCTGGCCACCATCCGGGTCCTGGAGAGCGTTCAGAAGAAGCTGTCCCGTCTGTCGCCTGAGGACCAGGACCGCTTCCGTCTGGACGATTGTCTGGGAGGCACCTCTGAGGTCATCCAGCGCCGAGCCATCTACCGTATCTACGGCGACAAGGCCCCTGAGATTATAGAGGGGCTGAAGAGAAGCCCTGCTACTGCCGTGCCTGTGGTGCTCAAGAGGTCAGGGTACACACACGTACACATGCAGAGATTTGACCCAAATTACTTGCACAATGTGAATCTCTCTGTGTATGTTAATTCTTTGATGTCCTCTCTGCTGTGTCTGTAGATTGAAAGCAAAGGAGGAGGAGTGGAGAGAAGCCCAGCAGGGCTTCAACAAGATCTGGAGGGAGCAGTATGAGAAGGCCTACCTCAAGTCCCTGGACCACCAGGGGGTCAACTTCAAGCAGAATGACATGAAGGCCCTTCGATCCAAAAGCCTGCTCAATGAGATTGAAAGTGTTTATGACGAGGTGAGTACTCCGACTCAATCCACTTCCTTTGTAGTCGCCCGACCGATCCATCAAAGGTTCTTTAGAAAGGAGATGTTCTCCTGTGTTGTCTAACCTGTGCGTTTGTCCCCTCAGCGTCAGGAGCAGAGCACAGAGGAGGGGGGGGTGGCCCAGCAGGGGCGTGACGGGAGCAGTGCGCCAGCGGTCAGCGATCCCCACATGGTGTTCACCTATGAGGACAAGCAGATCCTGGAGGACGCCGCCTCTCTCATCATCTACCACGTCAAACGCCAGCCCACCATCCACAAGGACGACAAGGACCACATCAAGCGCGTCATCCAGCACTTTGTCCCCGACCTCTTCTTCTCCCGCCGCGGCGAGCTCAGCGAGACGGAGGAGTGGACGGACGAGGAGGTGGAGGAGAGAGGAGACCGGGGAGGAGGATGTGGCGGTATACCAGGAGCCGTAGCAACATCAGGCAGTCAGCAACATCAGCATCAGCAGCAGAACGGGGAGTCGAGGCGGCGGCGCTGTGCCTCTCCACAGACAGTGGAGCTGGGTGTAGCCTCGTCCCATAGCCTGGCTCCAGTGGGAGGGGAGAAGGTGGACCTGAGAGACCCTGAGGCAGAGCACCAGAAGGAGCTGGACGGAGTCTACAACCTGTTCTTCGTCAACAACAACTGGTACTTCTTCCTGCGGCTCCACCAGACCCTGTGCCAGCGGCTGCTGAGGGTGTACCGGCAGGCGGAGAGGCAACTGCTGGAGCACCGGGCAGAGCAGAACCGTGAGAGGCTTCTGATGGCCGAGTGCCGGGACCTGGCCATGGAGCTCCGCCTCAAACAGCCCAGTATGAACCTCTCAGATCTAACGTCCTTCATATCTAGTAGCCTGCCTTTGTTTGTTTATCTGTGTACAGAAGAGGGAACATTGGGCTCAAGTTTGCCATGGTTTTTTTGAGAGGGAAGTTCTGTAGCTAGCTAGTGTCTGTTCAATGACCTGTGAACTTGCTCTACAGGTGAGGTAGAACTGGAGGAGTACTACCCAGCGTTCCTGGATATGGTACGCAGTCTTCTGGATGGGAACCTGGAGTCCACACAGTATGAGGACACATTGCGGGAGATGTTCACCATCCACGCCTACATTGGCTTCACCATCGACAAGCTCATCCAGAACATCATTAGACAGGTCAGTGGTGTCTCTCTAGTTGCCAGTTTTCATAATCTACAGAACCAAATGCATATCCGTTAACTGCCTATTCATTCTTTACCTCAAGAATATAGTGATCCTGAAGTGTTTGATTGCTCTCAGAATGCATGTAATTTCTCTCTCTTCCTGCAGCTGCAGCACCTGGTGAGTGACGAGGTGTGTCTTCAGGTGGCTGAGCTGTACCTGGCCGAGAGGAAGAGGGGCGCGGCGGGGGCTAACCTGTCGTCCCAGTGTGTGAGAACAGCCTGGGAGACCAGCTACCAGTGGAAGTCGGAGAGGGTCATGGCTGAGGAGAACTGCTTTAAGGTAACGGCCTGCCCTGGGGGGACAAACGCTGAGCCTTGTATATGTGAAGAGATTTTCTATTGAATATTGTGCTTTTTGGGGGGGTTGTATATTTTACTTGGTTGAAGCAGGATGGTTTTGCTCATAGTTGGTAGGAGTTCAGCTGCTGCTTATTGTAATAGAGATTTTGTGCATTCTGAAACCGTCGTGTTGATCATTGATGTTTAATGGCTTGCTGGGATGTGAATTATTTTGTAGGTAATGTTCATTCAGAACCAAGGCCAGGTGACCTTGACCATTGAGCTGCTGGACACAGAGGAGGCCCAGGCTGATGACCCATTGGATGTACAGGTAAAGAATCGTACGGACAGTGGCACTTTTAGCACCTTTAGAATGTCATAGTATTCCCCTTTGGACATGAACATAGACTGGCCTTGTATGGCAACCTGCCGTGCCCTAAGGTGGTGGTATTCAAAGTCGGGGTTGGGAACGGCAGTGGGGTCGCGCCCCCCCCCCCCAAAATACAAATATTGACTGGAGGTCTCAATGGGTCTTCAGTGGCTGGAACCAAAAAGTAAGAGTACAGATTATTGTATGGGACAATATACAAATGTTTTTGAGAAAGATCATTTAAAAAATAAAATGTGATAAAGTACATTTATTGGTTTATTTTGATGAGAGATTAAAATGTAATAAATTGAAGGGTACTTCTTGATGTAAAAATATACAGATTTTAAGGATGTCATTCTTATTTTGGTGGGGCTGTGAGAAATTATTGCAAAAAAAGTGGGGTCCCCTGAAATTCTGGTGGAAAAAATTGGGGTCCCCGCCCTAAAGCAGGGTTTCCCAAACTCCCCCCTGGGGGCACATTTTGTTTTTTGCCCTAGTACTACACAGCTGAATTAAATGACCAACTCATCAAGCTTTGCTTATGATTGAGTATATGGCCTTTTGTAATGGCATTGTTTTGATATAGAGACATCTCTCTCCCTGTCCAGTGCCTGTCCAGCTATATGGAACAGTTTGTAGGGACAGAGTCAACGCTTTGCTCGCAGAACGAAGGCTACTTTTTCAAACCGGTATTTTTGCCCAGGTAAGTGAGAGATTCACACAATTAACTTTGGTTGTGATGTCCATATATTGACCGTCATATGATGCCACCTGAATTCCCGAGACATTACACGGTAATCCTGTGTTTTCACATTTTGTAATTTCACTGTCTTAACTAATGATTGTCAAAAGCACTGCAGTGCAGATAGATTGTTTCTGCTTGCCATAACAGCCAAGCACAAAATGAGTCCTAGCATATCAGGCTCTGATTTGAATATTACTGTACCTTGCTTCACTGTGGTCCTCTGTCTGAACCACAGTATTTTCCCTCTGATATACTCTGACTGTCCCCTGTGTGTGTGTGTGTGTGTGTGTGTGTGTGTGTAGGAACCTGAGGCACTTCAGACGCTGGCAGGTGCGGCAGGTGGAGGCGATGCGCTGCAGACGGGAGTGGCACAGACAGCTGGGAGTGGAGAGTGCTGGCAGTCTGGACTGCCGCTTTAAACTCAACACCCACAAGATGGTGTTCGTCATGAACTCTGAGGACTACATGTACCGCCGGGGAGCGCTGGTCAAAGCCAGGAAGGTAGCTACGACCAATTTATGTCTGGGATTGCATGTGTGTGAGTTGAAGAGAAGTTAAGGTGGGCATTGAACTAGAAGGGACAAGATTTCTATGAAGGTATTTATAGTTATAGCTGCTTCCAACATGTTTAAAGTGTTATGTCTTGTTTTGGCATCAGTTATACATCGTCATGGCACTCGTCATCCAGTGCTTCCACTGTGGAATGTTGTCCCTTTTAAGGCACTGTCTGTTGGTCTGACCGTGACTGGCTCTTCCCCTCTGTCTCTCTCCCCCAGTCCCAGCACAGGGTTGCTGTGAACCAGCACGAGCGCTTTGACAAGTGGCACCAGGGCTGGCTGGTGGAGCACGTGACCCCGGCGGCCGAGCGCTCGGTCCACGACTGGCTCATAGGTGAGGAGGAGGAGGACATGATTCCGTGCAAGACCACCTGCCTCAACACACAGATCAAAGGCCTGCCTGTCAACAGATACCAGGTGCATTACAGTAGGAAACCTCCCTCTCCGTAGAGGCCACACACACTCACTACACACACATGGAGAGAGACTGAGAGACAGGGGCATCCTGGGGGAATCCAGCACGGAACACAGGAGATCTTCACCTGACTCATCCACGTTGCTTCTCTGTTCACACAGTCCGCAGTGCAAGCAGAGGGACGGGAGATTAAAATCATTGAGTTTGTTTCAGAAATGTGAATGTCTCTTTTTATAAGTCCGTTGTAGTTTTTAGCTTCTGAAGCCAGAGGGCCTTTGTTTGTATATGTTTATACTGAAGTACTGGGAGAAATGGTTAGAAAAAATGTGTCATACTCATGTCTTTTGTACAGTAAGCTCAACTTAAGTAATTGCATTACTGTATGTGCATATACAACTGTACACATTTTATATATGCATTTACATGAATATGATGAATGAAATTTAACATTTACATGGATCTAAGTGTTTTCTGGCATAATTTTTTCGGGTCATTTCCTTTTTGTCTTGTGACTAATCTAAAAATGGATGATATGCCAGGGTGACGAGTGCTCACAATTGATTCAATTGTGTTAATTTTATGGAACATTTGGAATTATGTATCATATTCATGATTTCATCATTTTGCATACTAAAATAAACAAAATCAGTGTTAAAAAAGAATGTATAACATTTATCCTGTCAGTTATCATGAAAATAAACAACCTAGTTGTGAATTCTTAAACAGCCTGGAAAAGCCTGGTCTTTTCTTTCATTTGATTGTGTTGGGCTGAAGAACTTAAGGTATGGGAGTGCAACATTGCATCTGTACTTTCCTTCCGAAGAACTTGCAAACAAAATTCCTCACCCGAGTATGTTTATGTTCAACATTAGGAGATCTCGGTACAAACAAATCATTTTTTATTATTATTATTATTATGGAATGGAAGAAATAAAAAAGCCAGAGCCAGGGTGACAGTTTTAAAAATAAACGTGGTTTATAAAACCCAGATATGACAGGATAACCAAAGTGTATACAGAAATACAAATGAGACCATCGTAGTACACCGTTATACACAACATTTACAAACCACTCTGTCAAAGGGGGATTGTAAGACGTTTCCTTTGTCTCTTTAAAACACAAGCACATCTGATCTATCGTTTTTCATAATGTAATCAAAGTACATCTAGTTACTATAGACACCGTTACAGTCTTCCACTTTTAGAAAGAAAGGGTACAACATCAAGAAGGAAGTAAAGATGCAGAGATATCAAACACTTAAAATCATGGGATTTTGCAAGCAGTGAAATCAGCAAATCATTGAGTGGGATATTGTGATGTCAGGGCTTGGTTATCATTCAAGTCTTACAAAGTAACCGTCTGTCAAAGGGTTATCACTTTGACCATCTCTTGTCATTAGACATTGGTCAGTTTTATAAATTAGTGAGTAACTGTTAGTCGGTCATACAGTGCCTTTGGGACATATTCATACCCCATGACTTCATTTTGTTACGTTACAGCTTTATTCTAAAATGAATACAATTGAAATTTTTCCTCAATCTACACACAATACAGAAATGTTAGTTTATTTGTTTTAAATTAGCAATCACATTTACATAAGTATTATTAAGACCCTTTACTTAGTACTTTGTTGAAGCACCTTTTGGCAGCGATTACAGCATTGAGTCTTCTTGGGTAAGAGATGCTACAAGCTTGGCATACCTGTATTTGGGGAATTTCTTCTTTGCAGATCTCAAGCTATGTCAGGTTGAATGGAGAGCTTTGCTGCACAGCTGTTTTCAGGTCTCCAGAGATGTTCAAGTCTGGGCTCAGGCTGGGCCACTCAAGGACATAAAGAGACTTGTCCTGAAGCCACTCTTGCGTTGTCTCTGCTGTATGCTTTGGGTCGTTGTCCTGTTGGAAGGTGAACCTTCGCCCCAGTTTGAGGTCCTGAGAGCTCTGGAGCTGGTTTTCATGAAGGATCTCTCTGTACTGTGCTCTGTTCATCTTACCCCCAATCCTGACTAGACTCCCAGTACCTGCCGCTGAAAAACAACCCCACAGCATGATGCTGCCACCACCATGTTTCAACGTAGGGATGGTGACGCTTGGCATTCACGCCAAATGTTCAATCTTGATTTCATCAGACCAGAGGATCTCGTTTCTCATGGTCTGATAATCTTTAGGTACCTTTTGGCAAACTCCAAGCGGGCTGTCATACCTTTTACTGCGGAGTGGCTTCAGTCTAGCCGCTCTACCATAAAGGCCTGATTGTGCTTGTGCTGCAATGATTGTCCTTCTGGAAGGTTGTCCCATCTCCACACAGGACCTCTAGAGCTCTGTCAAAGTGACCATCGGGTTCTTGGTCACCTCCCTGACCAAGGCCCTTCTCCCCTGATTGCTCAGTTTGGCCAGGCAACTCTAGAAAGAGACTTGGTGGGTCCAAACTTATTCAATTTAAGAATGATGGCCACTGTGTTCTTGGGGACGACCTTCAATGCTGCAGAAATGTGTTTGGACCCTTCCTCAGATCTCAGTTCTGTGCCTTCGACACAATCCTGTCTCGGAGCTCTAATTCAACCTCATGGCTTGGTTTTTGCTCTGACATGCACTGTCAACTGTGGGACCTTATGTCCCGCATGTGTGTGTCTTTCCAAATCATGTCCAATCAATTTACCACAGGTGGACTCCAATCAAGTTGTAGAAACATCAAGGATGATCAATGGATACATGATGCATCTGAGCTCAATTTCGAGTCTCATAGCAAAGGGTCTGAATACTTATTTACATAAGGTATTACAGTTTTAAATTTAATACATTTGCAAAAATTGCTACAAAGCTGTTTTCGCTTTGTCAGGTATTGTGTGTAGGTTTTAGAATACGGCTGTAATGTAACAATGTGGAAAAAGTCAAGGGGTCTGAATACTTTCCGAAGCCACTGTATATGCATTAGAATGCTTCTAAGATAATGTCCTCCATTAGTATCTTGTTAGTGTCGACACTATGGAGTGAGGGTTGTGCCAACCCCTAGTCCCCTCCCTCCAGTAGGCCTGGATGCCAATGAACCCTGAGGATGAGGGAGCCAGGAAAAAGTATTGAAACCCCAACAAAATACGACCAATCACAATCCAGATGAACTTCTACTGTTTCTTTTTTTACAAACACAATTAAACAGGTTTTACATTTGAATGCAGGATTGTGAACAATCAAAATGCTCATCACCACCTAGAATACTGCTTGTTTTAAAGCTATATGGAAAACAAAATATGCAGTGCATTTCTAAAGTTTTCAGGCCCCTTCACTTTTTCCACATTTTATTACGTTTCTGCCTTGTTCTAAAATGCAACACCCTATGACGTACAGCATCCTGTTTCCATTGATCATCCTTGATGTTTCTACAACTTGATTGGAGTCCACCTGTGGTAAATTCAATTGATATGATATGGAATGGCACACCTTTCTATATAAGGTCCCACATTTGTCGGCACAGATCTGGGGAAGGGTTACCAAAATATTTCTGCAGCATTGCAGGTCCCCAAAAACACAGTGGCCTCCATCATTCTTAAATGGATAAGTTTGGAACCATCAACTCTTCCTAGAGCTAGCCACCCGGCTAAACTGAGCAATCGGGTTAAAAGGGCCTTGGTCAGGGAGGTGACCAAGAACCCGATGGTCACTCTGACAGAGCTCCAGAGTTCCTCTGTAGAGATGGGAGAACCTTCCAGAAGGACAGCCATCTCTGCAGCACTCTACCAATCAGGCCTTTATGGTAGCGTGACCAGATGGAAGCCACTCAGTAAAAGACAAAAGGCACCTAAAGGACTCTGACCATGAGTAACAATATTCTCTAGTATGAGGAAACCAAGATGGAACTCTTTGCCCTGAAAGCGTCACGTCTGGAGGAAACCTGGCGCCATCCCTACGGTGAAGCATGGTGTTGGCAGGCAGCATCAGTGTGGGGTTGTTTTTTAGCGGCATGGACCAGGAGACTCGTCAGGATCGAGGCAAAGATGAATGGACCAAAGTAGAGAGATCCTTGATGAAAGCCTGCTCAGGACCTCAAACTGGGGCAATGGTTCACCTTCCAACAGGACAACGACCCTAAGCATAAAGCCAAGATGACGCAGGAGTGGCTTCGGGACAAGTCTCAATGTTGTTGTGGCCCAGCCAGAGCCCGGACTTGAACCTGATCGAACTTCTCTGGAGAGACCCTGAAAATAGCTGTGCAGAGATGATCCCCATCCAACCTGACAGAGCTTGAATGGATCTGCAGAGAAGAATGGGAGAAACTCCCCAAATGCAGGTGTGCCAAGCTTGTAGCGTCATATCCAAGAAGACTCGAGGCTGTAATCGCTGCCAAAGGTGCTTCAACAAAGTACTGATTAAAGGGTCTGAATACTTTATGTAAATGTGATTTAAGGTACAATTTTAAAAAATCAATTTTAAAAACCTGTTTGCTTTGTCATTATGGGGTAATGTGTGTAGCTTGATGAGGAAAAATAACTATTTTAGAATGAGGCTGTAACGTAACAGTGTAAAATGGAAGGGGTTTGAATACTTTCTGAATGCACTGTATGTAATCAAGAATGATCAGAACAGCTAGAATAATCAGTGTTCTTCATATAATGAAAAATAAATAAAGATATGTACAGTGGAAAACAAAACCAGCATGCAGGCAAGACAATCGGTAGAGCGATACTAAAGCAATCATGAAGTTGGAGGGAGAAGTTTTTGCTCTCTGACAAAAGAGGACAATGCTTGAGGGAGGTTTAGATGAGATTAAACTGTGTGTATTTGTGTTTTGTGGGGGTAGAAGAGCTCTCCATCGCTTTAAAAGGCCTGAAATGCAAAAGCTACAAGGAATGTAAAGGCATCCTCGCAGCAGTGGTTTTTGGTGGAAAGGCTGGTTGACTGGCCTGTTCAGTAGTTATCGTGAGTATGGGAAGAGAAGAAAGTGGGAGCAACTATACTTCCAACAAAGAGGACGCACTCCGTAGTTAGATCATTTAATTGTGTGTTTTGTGATAGTGGTTTTAATGACGTACCAGACGCCATGGCACATCCCTAAGTGCCATATGTCTTTCTGACTACAATCCTCACCACAATAAGAAATATATCTCAAAGGCACAAGCCATTGTATGTCATTCTGGTTGTTGATGGCACTTTTAAGCATTTGCAGCATATTTTGTAGCCTATGGACTTTGCAATTTACACAGATTTTGTGCTGGGTCCCCAACCGTAATTTATCATTAGACATGTCAATAGTCTAAACAATAAAGACGAGCTCATGCTGATCAACTCATGGCTACTGCATCATGTAAACAGCTAAGCCACAGAGTGAGAGAGACAGGATTTCACACACTGGGAGGAGGGGAGAGAAACAGGTAGTGACGCTTATCCTTCCTTTGAAAAGCCAGAAAGCCCACAAAAAGGGGCTTACCCACTTTCAAAGTTACAGCCGATAAAGATTGTGCTCGCAAATAATATTTGTCTACAAGTAAAGCATGCATGTGACAAACAAAAAGAGCGCTAACAGTTGTACAATTTCCATGGTGTTATTTTTCTTGGCAAAACCAAAATTCACTAAGTTATAAAAAGTACATTAAAGCAAACATTACAGCAAAATCATGAGCTTTGTTGATAAGTGCATTGCCAAAAAAAGCAAGAGAAACTGACATGTACTGTAGAATGAGTTGGTAACAGAAATCACCCTCACCTTCAACAGAATGTTTGGCCACTGAGACTTGAAACTATGAACTAACCCTTAAAACCCAGTAAATACTGCAGGCCTTACAACCCAAGGAGGACAGGTCCGTTTAATCATGGCTATCTGATCTGAGAACTACTGTTTCACAGCAAGGTCTTTCCAGGATTAGAGATCACCTGACACAGCAGAGACACGACTCACACACTTGGTCCCTGTTCTAGTCAATAAGCCTGACAAACACTACCACTAGTAAAACAACACATGCAGAGTCCCAGGGCCTATGATACTGTACATGACGCATGCATTCTATATTCAAGTGGTGATGCAGCAGCTATGTTGTAAAAGTGGTAGATCTTTCAGAGAGATGACAGTGATCAGGGTGAAGACTGTTATTTGGAGAGTGCGAGGGCTAGCAGACATGACATGATGATCTCATGTTTAACCAGGGAATTCCTCCCATGGAAAAGCCCTCTTCAGATGTCAACAGTATCCTGTGAAGATTCCACATGACCCACTTGGGCAGTCAGAGGAACCCCAGTGGAAACGCTGGTCACTGTCCGCTGATCTCTGTCGCCACTGTTCTGAGAAGGCTGATAGCAAAACAACAGAACAGACGCAAAGTGCCCCACACCATCAGTAGAAAACACTGCAATAGAAAAACAGTCACAGTGCCGTTTCAGTTGTTGACTGATCAAAAGAGAATGGGATCGTTTTCCTAAAGGGCAGAGAAATGGAAAAAACGCTCACTCAGTCTTCTCAACTCCACCGCCGCACAGAACAGACCATTCTTCTCAGGCTAGCTAGATGGTTGATGATATGCCAGCGAACGACATTAATTCAAATAACACGTTTGGCAGAAAAGCAAAGTACAGTTTTGCACGTGTAGGGCACTTGCCATGAGCTAATTAGATAACTTTGAAGTTGTAACGTGTTGCTGACTAACTGATCTGTGGGCCAAGCTTGTATGAGAGGGAGAATGAGCCACCTGAAGAGTTTGTACTCTTCGACAACAACGGCTTCTAGAAAGCATGGCACAAGTCTAACAACATTCCCACCATTGAGAAACACATCAATATCATTGCACAGATGCTCAAGCTATTGTCATTCTTCTAAATAATACATGGGGTACATAATAGTTCTGACATCCAAATAACGCACATTAACAAATATACAAAGCAACTTTAACAGACTCATATGTTCAAATGATATTTTTGTACAAGTTGTTTTGGTTTGTTTGTATGAAATGCACTTTTCCTGCAAGTGCCGCCAGGGTTTTACATCGACTTCATTATTACAACTCAATAAAAAAAATCAACCCAAAACGCAGAGTAGAAAAAGAAGCAACAGGTTGAAACCAGTTGATGTGGTTGATGTGCTGTGGTTAATGTTGCAGAGTCCATGCTCGGGTTGGTTATTATTATTAGTCTTTTTGATTAATATGTCTTATCCCTGTTGATCCTGATATACTAAATGCATGTAAACAGTTGTTTATTCTCTATTATTACATCTTTAAAAATGGCAAAGAACTACAAAAACAAATATACAAACTAAAAAGTATTAACATAAAGAAAAGAAACTAAAGGAGTCTGTTAAAAAAAATAAAAGTACTCATTGGAAAATCCCAGGTCTGGGTGTTTTTTCTCCAATATGTTCCTGTGTGTATCCCTCTTGGTCTGAACAACAGAACTGTGTGTGTAATTCCACCTCATCTATACCAATATCATATACTGAGATTGTGCTTGAGTAAGTTAATTGTTGTGTGTGTCTCTGCATGTATGTATTAGTTTGTGTCTGTCTGTCTGCCTATGTCTGCTGATGTGTGTGTGTGTGTGTGTGTGTGTGGTGAGGCAGCTCTGTGATGGAGTGATAAGATCACTGGGGGTGTAGAGCTGGTGCCCTGGGCTCAGCTGAAGGCCTCATCATCCGTATCCTCTATCAACACCTTGGTGTCCTTCTTGGATGATCTGGACGCGAGAAGGAACACACATGGATACTGTCAGACAAACACAAGGCCACCATATACAGACTCCTGGCAATGGCCATAACCCGGAGGACCCTGAGGGTTTCCTGACCAATTGACCTGAGCGGGGAAAACTCAGGTCAAGTTTTCAGGAAAATCTCCTAGCCTTAGCCGTGTGTGTGTGTGTGAGAGAGAGAGAGAGAGAGAGAGAGAGAGAGAGAAGGTTCGTACTGAGAGGACATCAGAGGGCGTCGTAGAGACAGGCTGTAGCTGCGCTTCCAGCTCTTCTTGCCCTGGCGGTTCCTGACTCCGTCCTCCTGGTCCATCATCTGCTCCAGCAGTGTCTGGTCGTCAGCATTCAGCGGAGCCACTGAGATGTCCCTCACGGCACGGAACTCACCACAGTTATTCAGGTGCTCGTTCTCCAGACGGAAGAAGTTCCAGACAAAACGCCTGTGTGTGGATTCAGAGTGAGGTATATAAGAGAGAGAGAGAAAGAGGGCACGAGAACGAGACTGTGATGCTCCAACCCACCTGAACACCTCTAGAGGCGCCAGCACTGTGCCCACAATGTCTCCCACAGAGGGGATGTTGGTCATGGTGGTGAGGGAGATCTGGATGGTCCAGGCGAAACGCAGGATCACATCCTCTATGATGGCACAGTAGTAGTATGCCTGGAAAATAGAACAGTCATCAGGTCAGAGGAAGACTGTATGTGTGTGTGTGTCATATATACATATATATATATATATTCATGTAATACTCACTTTCTGTGGGTAGACAATCTCCTCCCTAAGGAAGGTGTTCTCTCCTGCTCCACGGTCGAACAGGCCCCAGTCCATCTTCAGGTCCCAGATCAGTGTGTACAGGGAGCTGACGGCTGAGAACACCATCAGCAGGTAGAAGAACATGTCTGCATCCGAATGCTTTTGTTCTGTGAAGCACAAACAAGACATTTGTCCATCATTAGTCCGTATAACGGTAGTATTTTGAACAATCGCTCTGCATACACAGTGTAAAAAACATTAGGAACACCAGATCTTTCCATGACACAGTCTGACGAGGTGAAAACTATGATCCCTTATTGATATCACTTGTTAAATCCACTCCAATCGATGTGGATGGCAATCTGAGGGAGAATGGGCAAGTTCCTGTGAACAGGGTATGGTAGAAGGTGCCGGGCACACTGGTTTGAGGGTGTCAAGAACTGCTACACGGCTGTGTTTTTCACACGCAACAGTTTCCCGTGTGGATCAAGAATGGTCCACCACCCAAAGGACATCCAGCCAACATTGACACAACTGTGGGAAGCATTGTAGTCAACATGGTCCAGCATCCCTGTGAAACACTTGACACCTTGTAGAGTCCATGCCCCGATAAAATTGACGCTGTTTTGAGGGCAAATGGGTGCAACTCAATATTAGGAAGGTGTTCCTAATGTTTTGTACACTCAGTATATAACTTGATAATTCAGAAGAAAACATAGCTAAGTTGTCAGCTTGGAACTGCAGACTTGGACAGCATCTTGTTCATAAATGTGTCTCCGGTCTTCATTATCCCCACTAGAGGGTGAACTTGTACCATAAATAGTACATTTCCTGAGACAGGTTACCATGGATGGAAAATAACATGCGAATCCTTGGGAAACTATTCAGAGGCTCTTGAAACTATATGTTGTTGTGTCCTTCAGTCTGGCAATTCACTACAAATAAAAATCTTTGCAAAAAAAAAAAAAAAATATATATATATATATATATATACATATATATACATTAAATGCTTATTAATTATACAAGTGCATTTATATTTATTTAGTGATGTATTATGTTCTAATTTCTTTTTGAACATTGACCTCATGCCAGTAACAAAGGTAACGGCGACCAGCTGTGCTGCAGTGTCATGTTGATTTCCCTGTGTCATAGCTGTGTGTTTTGACTAGGCCACACTCCCATGCTGCTCCAACGACAGCCTGAAATGCCTGGGGGATTATTGATGACTGAGCTATTCTAGTCTGGTCTGCCCGGGCTCTGGGCTGAACCCAGCGTTCACAGAGAGCTCTCTCCCGCTGTGACATAAACGAGAGTATGGCCTAACACTGTGTGACAGACTCACACACCGACACTAGCAACGGGACACCTAGGCCTGGGGAGACACATCACGCAATGATACGTAACCACTCTTATCACAACTATTCACACCAGCCAGCTATACCCAGGTGTAGATTTCTGACTGACTGAACTGGAAATGGCTGTGGTAAATCCACTGGGTAAGTCTACTGTGCATCTTCGAATAGGCTGGTGTAGGTTACTGTTCCCATTAACTAAGGAATGTGACAAGTAATCAAGATTCACAAGAGCTGAGACTTTAGACCTTGGTCATAAAGTGACAGTGTGTGTGTGTCTGTATGTGCTCACTGACAAACGGGTTAGATTCACAGTCTGACCTGACCACACAGACAGGGACAGTGACATCCGTCATGGCCAATGCCTCCCACTTACTGCCACCAGGGCGCCAGGAAATGAACAGGGGACATTTTTCACAGAGATTTACACTGGTCCCTCCAGCCCTGCTCTCACCCAGACAGTAGACTTTGAATCAGACTACCTCATCCAGTAGCGTGTCCCCACATTACCCCAACATTCCCTGCTGAGATTCATCCTAAAAACGTCCATGTCGTGTGCCCCCCCCCGTAATGGAATTTTAATGTTTGTGCTTTTCTTATAACAAATTTCTGTGTTCTATTTATGTGCGGTTCAAAAAAAACATTTCTGTGTTCATGCAAGTGGCTGACTGAACAAATCCTCACTCTCAGTAGCTGCAATTTGGCAGTACGCCCAGACCTTGTTTTGAGAACAAACTAAAGATATCTCAGTTTCAAGGTCTCAGCTTAGAGAGAAGAAGCCTCGTGAGGTGTTGGTCTGTCACATGTTATGAGGCAGTATTGGTCGGGCACATGAATGAAACAAAACAGTAATGATTAATTAATGATGTTAAATCATGTAAATATAACTTGTCTGTGTATACGACAACTGCTGGGACTGCCCAAGCAGAGCTCCTGATTGACATGTGTACTATGGTGCATTGAGTTGGTTGGACCCTCTCCAGCAAGCTGACAATAAACAATGATTCATATTGAGATTGACTTCGACTGTCCCTGTTTAAGAATGTCCACGACACCCCTTTCAAAAAGTACTTCTGATGTGTACACAGTCGGCAATTGGGATTGCAAACAAATAAATTACAAACTCAGTGAAGTTTGTAGAACAAACCTGTGTTAAAAAAAATTGTAAATGGAAGACTTACGCAAATACTAATTCAAGGCCGTCTAATATAGTTAACAACACATCAATCCACAAATATGAAGGAAAACTGGAGCATCTTCACAACATCAAACTACTGCATCAAGAAACAATTACAAATAGATGTGAAATCAAAACGCTATAGAAATTAGCATACAAGATACCACTCCTCCATCACTAAGCCTTCTGGTTGGTCTCCAGGGCTCGGTAGAACTGATGTCCATCTGATGTCCTCAGAGCCTCTAGTGTGGGTGGCTCGTCATTCACCTGGAGCTCAATAGAGGGTAACTAGCTTCTGTCACGCTCACTAAATGCTTGTGTCTAGCCACCACCTAAGCGGTTAAAAGCCATTTGAGATTGGGATGTTGCAGTGACAGGCACACTTCAGAGGGCCAGGGCACACCTCCCACTGAAGGTGTTAATAAGCACACGGGAACAGCAATCATCTGTCTTTGGGTTATCTGCCACGGTGCAGCCTGCCTGGGCTGCCTTGTACTGCTGTTCAGGTGATAAAGAATCTATTACCTGCCTGCCTCATCACTATCTCCACCCCCTCTCCTCACAGAGTCTATCCAATCAGACACAGACTCCTAGCAAGACAAATAAAGGTTATTGAGTCAGGGAAGGTGACATGTTGATTTCACATGGCTGAATGGTCGTGAATCTGCGTAGAGTGACATTACTACCTGTGTGGTTGGAGTATCATTTACATTCATATGAATTTATATTGTAGATACCGGTAGTTAGATCTGAACTCAACTTACAACTTAATATGAAGCTGATCATAATAGGCAGTATGTCCCAGAGATAGTGTGGTCGTAACAGGGTTGAGGCAGAGTTCAGTGGCTATCATGACCCCGACAGGGGGAGTGTGAGAACAATTTGACCTAAATCGAAGTCTTTCATATGCAGTGGTTCAGGCAGCTACCGCTGTGTGTACGTAGACAATGTGTGTGTCTATGTGAGTGATAAAATCCTATTCAGTCAGCCAGTCTGGCCCTGGGTCTCATCTCCATTCCAGCAGCATCCGCCAGAGATGTGTTTCGCCACAGGCAAGTTATTACAGCTCACTCTCATCCAACTAGTCCATCCTCTTCCCCCTGCCTCCACCCCTCCCTCTCTGCTCTCCTTCTTCCTCTCTCAATCTCCTCTCATATCAAATTTTTCGCTGATCCTTCACACTAGTTCTACTTTTTATTGTATCTTCATTAGTGCTCGACTCTCACTTCCTCAAAAGGTCTATTATTCCTCTTTGTCTCAGTCTCACCTAGACCATGTAATCTACCCGATCCATTGTCCCTCCTATACTCTATCAGTCAGTGAGTGTCCTTCCACCAGAATTATGCTACTCGTTCCAGCTAACCTTGCAGTATTACTCTCCCCACGGCCTGGGCAGTTCATGAAAGCATTCCTAAGGGCTTACATTTGCATGACTGCTCAGCTCTCCTGCATCTAAAACAGCATTTAAGTGAAGCTACTACTGTACAAGAGCAGATCCCATATTGATCCTGAATAAAGTCTTTGGCCTTACTGTCAGGCTTAATATCCTGTAGTGCTAGGGACTATACATCCTAAAGTCTAAATCAGGAAATCCCCCATTTCTACATACCCTGGAACATCAAGTGGGACAGCATAAACACCATTGTTCTTTGATGTATTTATAGATTATTATTACTTTACTGATCTGTTCACAGGACTGCCAAATACTTCTCTGCACAAATTCAGTCTTTTACCTGTATTCATTGACATGAATCCATCTCCTTTACTATAAGGTAATACCTAAATAGTAGGAGGGTACATTTTACCCTGTGCATCGATTCACCTTATACATTTATTGCAATGTGAGTAGAGAACAATTCTCTGTGGTAGTGATATAATACTGGGATCAATGAGGTCACAAAGCAATAACAGAAAACTCCTTTGTGGATGTACAATAGAGGTGACATATCTATACACAACCTGGTAGCCCTGCCAGCATTTCCTGTGCTGATTTACTACCACTGTGCATGGCATGAACATTTGATTTATTTTACCTTTATTTAACCAGGAAAGTCAGTTAAGAACAAATTCTTATTTTCAATGACAGCCTAGGAACAGTGGGTTAACTGCCTGTTCAGGGGCAGAACGACAGATTTGTACCTTGTCAGCTCAGGGGTTTGAACTAGCAACCTTCTGATTACTAGGCCAACGTGCTAACCACTAGGCTACCCTGCCACACATGATTCAATACTGGCCGATGATCATTATGCGTTCTGTTCTGCTGGTGAAACAGATGCTGTGTAATTTGGGTGCTCCGGTCCAGGCCTAACTCTATGTATCCCATTTGCTGTGTCACAGCAGAACTGTCAAACTCAGGGGCCGAGATGCACCACTCTCCACATCTGGCTAGACTTCAGGCGGTAGGCCTATACAGCAGACATAACAACATACAGTCTAGCAACAATAAAGAGCAATGGACTGAACAATTTAATGACCATGGAGAACATGCTTCAAATATCTATGGCCACCCTGTGCATTCACTTTCTGTAAATTCTAGATTTAGTAGCCATGCCAACGCAAGTGAAAGACAGATGGTTAACTGGGTATTGTAGTCTGGATATTCCCTCCATCCCTTCTCATTTAACGACCCGGACTCTACCTCTTCATTCAAAAAGAGGGGGATGAAAGAGGTCTTCACACAGCATATGAAATGAAGAGTGCCCATTAGTCCAGGGTCCACAGGGCTGAAGACTAGAGGTACGGACGGAGTGACTGGAGGAGGAAAAGCCCTTAATGGTCTCGTTTCCTAACAACCTAAAACCTCCTCACTGCCTCCAAACCCACAGCCAAACCAAGAGTCAGGTTACAGAAGAAACACAAATATTGATTTAAATTTATATTGAAAAATTAAGAAGAAATCATGCTGTGAATTAACATTTACCATTTTCAAAGGTTGAGCTGAGACTTAAAAGCTGGCATTTGCACAAATATAATATATTGACCGTTGACGAACAAGTTTATAAATAATGAAATGGCAAAAACCACTTAGCAAACTGCTTTGAGATTATCGACTTGGAAAAAGATCTAAGCAGCCAAGATGAGATAGCAGAAAGGCTGAATGTTGAAGGGATGTCTTTGTACACTTCCTCTTTTGTGACAATGTTTCTGAATCAGAATAATCAGCGGCTAATTGCGGAGCTGGAGAATAGTGTCTTGAATTCTAATGACAAGCTTTAACTTCCTTGATGCTAAATGGTATCCTCCCTCTCTCGCGACTGAAATGTTGAGCTTTGTACTCTCTTCTTTCTATTATAATGAGGCATCGACTAACAGAAAATAAATCCAGGGTTGACATCTTTATTCCAGTGACAAACCATTTGCACTCAAGTTCATCTCTGATTTCTGTTTCTTCATGCAGCTCGTGATGGTCTGAGCCTCAGCATTCAGCCTGACATTCCCCTCCCATCACCTCAAAACCCCTGTCTGTAGTCTACAGGGCAATAACACATCTGCTAATACTCCACTTCCAATGATCCTCCCCTGACTGTCCAAATGGCTCAGAGAGTTGGTTGTCTCCTTACCTTTGTGGGTGCTGTAGAGTGCGGCGAAGGTGACCACAAAGAAAGTGGTGGAGTATTTGCCAGCGTTGACAAGGTGAGGGAAAGCTCGCTTGGTGTCTCGGTACCGACGGAGGCACTGCACGAAACGGAACCAAGCGGGCAGACACTGGATGATGGCACGGAGACCGTAGGAGTAACTATGGCAGGTGTAATCACCTGGTCGGAACGGGGGAGAAAATGAACAACAACATAAACATTAAAACATTTATCAATCACATCCATATTTACATTGTGTATATGGTTCTGGTATCAACCATTCTTACAGCTAGAACTGTTGGAATGGGAGGATGCCAGGATGGACATTAATGGATTTGTTGGACTCACACAGGTTGCTCCCGTGTGGCTCTGTTGGTAGAGCATGGTGCTTACAACATCAGGCTTGTGGGTTCTATTCCCATGTGAGACGAGTACGAAAAAGTACAAACAAAAATGTATGCACTCACTACTGTGAGTTGCTCTGGATAAGAGCTTCTGCCAAATGACTACTTAAAAACAAATATATATGTCTGTAGTCCCAGACTCATTGTCATCCCTCCCACACACAGAGCAGTAGCAGCCCTCTGAGAGGACAGCTAATCAGCATGAAAGTCACATTGCTGGACCCTAATGTAGCAGCTATAAAAGAAACACCTGAAACTAAATCCCCTAAGGGGTTCCCAACCTTTTTTCGTCATTTTGACCCCTAACCAAAAAATTATGTAATTAACAGACCATGTTAACTTCTTTTAATTGGGAATATGGCAGTCAATTGCAAAACATTCTAAAAGTATTTTTAATTGTCTTCTCAACTCACGATCACATACTTTTCATTTGGGTGTCACGTTCTGACCTTAGTTCCTTTGTTATGTCTTTGTTTTAGTATGGTCAGGGCGTGAGTTGGGTGGGTTGTCTATGTTCTTTTTTCTATCATTTCGGATTTTCTGTGTTCAGCCTGGTATGGTTCTCAATCAGAGGCAGCTGTCAATCGTTGTCTCTGATTGAGAATCAAACTTAGGTAGCCTGGTTTCACTTTTGAATTGTGGGTGTTTATTTTCTGTTCTGTGTGTTGTTGCACCATTCATGACTGTTCGTTTGTCGTGTATTGTTTTTGTTTCAGTATTCATTCTTTATTAAATGACAATGAATACTTACCACGCTGCACCTTGGTCCTCTCTTTCTCCCGACGATAACCGTTACATTGGGGCTAAGACAGTCAATTACAAATAAGTCTGACATAATGTCTCGTCTCACCACCACGGAACGAGATGGGTGTGCTTGATGCACGTCGCGTCGGAACTTCTCTAAGTCAGGGGGCGTGGTCAACAGTGCGCACCTCATCTCTGCTGTCACATCCAACCTGGATCAATATCTGGTTTTAATGTAGACAAGAGCACTGCTGAATCCAGATTCACACAGATATGAGCTGGCGAAGGGTACCATGAGTTGTAATGCTCTGAGGGAGACGGCAGGGTATTCCCTTTCTGTCAGGAACCAAATCCTCTCCGTAATGACCCGTGAATGCTTTGTATTTTTTCAGAATTTTGGAAATTCTTCCGCCACCCCATTTTCATACAGGCATCACTAGTTTGGAAACCGCTGCCCTATACACTGGTCTTGACGAGAGGGGAAAAAACTGTTGGGGGTGTTCTCTTCTGCACTGTTCAACCAATCCAGTAAATGTTGAGGAGGAGTTAAGATGGAGTGTCGCCTGAAAACCGTAACATCCAGTTGTTGGGGACTCGGCAGAGGCTAGCTGGACCCAAACGTTTCCAATCAATTACCTGGCTACTGATTTGTCAGGCTGCGGACTACTAAGGAGAACCATTAATGACTCATTTCACAGACAGACAGAACAGACAGACCCCTCTGAACATGGACAACAGTGTCTATTGACCGGAGTCAGATCGAGCTAAACCATTTAGACTCCGCACATATTTCCCAAACAAAACTGTTAAAAATGAGTTCAAACAGAGCTGATGAGCCAGCATAATATACAGGTAACATACATTCAGCTACTACCTCACTCCAGTCCTGTACTTAGACCATAACTAGTACCTAGCTAAAGGGAGCCAGTGCTCTAACTCACCGTTGAACATGGGCAGGAGGCCTTTGCGGTCGGTCCATTTGAGCTCAAAGCTGTAGAAGCAGATGAGATACTCCAGGTCCATCAGTACAATCACCAGAGAGTTGAGCTGGTCGGCCAGCCAGAAGTCTGCAAACTCCACGCGGTGGAACGGCGCCGTGAACACACGGAACTGGGAGACAGATAGATGTATTAGTCCTATACAAGATACAGGATTAAATACATATGCTAACACTGAAAGGGGGGAGGGGTTGCATTGCTTATTGAAATAGCCTGAGGTTAGGAAAACATTGACAGCTCTTCTGTCTAAAGTATACCTCTGCATACTAATACTACTAGAACTCCCATGCTTGTCTCACATGAAGGCAAAACAGACAGTACAAATTAACAAAAGAGAAGGGACACACCTCGGCTCCAACCGTGTACACAAGACTTCAACATGGAGGAAGCTCATTATCATGCAGCTAATGAGGCTGTCATGTACAGGGTATTAGAGCAGTGGAAGGGGAGAGGGCAGAGCAAAATGAGCTGGAACGTGTTGAGGGCATGAGCCCTGAAGCAACCAGCAGTCCTTGCATCTCCCTACAGTAAATGAACTGGTGGATACGTATGGAAAAGCCTAACGAGGCTCTAGTTGGAGTGTGTCAATCTCATTCAACAGGGCCGTCGCCACACCAGCAATAGTATCGCTGACACACACAGTATCCAACCTGACACACCACACATGCCCTAAATATGTCTGGGATCAGCACCGGGTCCGCTGAAGAGCAGTGCCTCTGCAGCGGTTTGATTTAATATAGTCTAATAAGATTGGGTTAACTAGTGTTTCAGGTATGGTTTTTGTTGGGACTGGATTATGTTATCTGGGGTCTGTGAATGAGACTGTAGCTGAATGGGAATGATCCTCTCACCCTCTTGCTTCCAGGTCAAGCCTGACATTTCACCAGCCCCTCTCTCTGAATGCTCTGCTGCCTCACCATGCAGCCTCACCATGCAGCCTCACCATGCAGCCTCACCATGCAGCCTCACCATGCAGCCTCACCCAGTCCCCATATTGTCTCAGCCGCAGTATTGATTCAACCTGTTATATACCAAAGCATTCGGAAAGTATTAAGACCACTTCCCTTTTTCCACATTTTGTTACGTTGTTCTAAAATGGATTCAATACAAAAAATCCTCATAAATCTACATACAATAGCCCATAATGACAAAGTGAATACAGGTTTATAGAATTTTTTGAAAACGTATTAAATAGCTTATTTCTATAAGTATTCAGACCCTTTGTTAGGAGACTCGAAATTGAGCTCAGGTGCGTCCTGTTTCCATTTATCATCCTTGAGATGTTTCTACAACTTGATTGGAGTCCACCTGTGGTAATTTCAATTGATTGGATATGATTTGTAAAAGGCAACTGTCTATATAAGATCCCACATTCTTAAATGGAAGATGTTTGGAACCACCAAGACTCTTCCTAGAGCAGGCCGCTTGGCCCAACTGAACAATCGGGGGAGAAGGGCCTTGGTCAGGGAGGAGACCAAAAACCCGATAGTCACTCTGACAGAGCTCCAGAGTATCTGTGGAGATGGGAGAACCTTCCAGAAGGACAACCATCACTGCAGCACTCCGACAATCAGGCCTTTAGAGTGGCCAGACGGAAGCCACTTCTCAGTAAAAAGGCACACGATAGCCTGCTTGGAGTTTGCCAAAAGGCACCTAAAGGACTCTCAGACCATGAGAAAGATGATTCTCTGGATTGAACTCTTTGGCTTGAATGCCAAGCGTCACGTCTGGAGGAAGCCTGGCACCATCCCTACGGTGAAGCATGGTGGTGGCAGCAGCATGCTGTGGGGATGTTTTTCAGAGGCCGGGCCCTCCAGACAAGTCAGGATCGGGGCAAAGATGAACGGAGCAAAGTACAGAAAGATCCTTGAGGAAAACCTGCTCCAGAGTGCCAGGACCTCAGCCTGGGGTGAAGGTTCACCATCCAACAGGACAACAACCCTAAGCACACAGCCATGACAACGCAGGAGTGGCTTTGGGACCTATCTCTGAATGTCCTTGAGTGGCCCAGCCAGAGCCCGGTCTTGAACCCGATCGAAAATCATTGGAGAGACCTGAAAATAGTTGTACAGCGACGCTCCCCATCCAACCTGACAGCTTGAGAGGATCAGCAGAGAAGAATAGAAGAAACTCCCCAAATACAGGTGTACAAAGCTTGTAGCGTCATACCCAAGAAGACTCGAGGCTGTAATTACTGCCAAAGGTGCTTCAACAAAGTACTGAGTAAAGTGTCTGAATGTTTATGTAAATGTAATATTTCAGTGTATTATTTTTTATACATTTGTAAAAATGTCTATAAACCTGTTTTTGCTTTGTCATTATGGGTATTGTGTGTAGATTGATGAGGCAAATTTTTTTTAATCCATTTTATAATAAGGCTGTAACGTAACAAAATGTGGAAAAAGTCAAGGAGTCGCAATACTTTCCGAATGCACTGTATGTGTGCTAATGAAGGATTTCTACATGTCAATCTATGTCCTTATTGATCTCCACAACATCCCAATCGTACAAAGACATCCAGAGGATAGAAATGATTTTAAATGTATTCATTGCGTAAACGAACACACCAGGGAATCTGTCTCGCTTTGTTCCTTGATTTTGGTTAGCGCCTGTGTTCAGTGTGGGTGTGTGCATCTCTAGAATGGTGCACAGGCCCAAGTGGGGCACAATCAGAGCTGGAGAGGGCTGGGGATGCTTGGGAGATGGGGAAGGTTGGAGGAGCAGCATACTGATGGATCCATCCCTGTAATGATTGCACAGTCACAGTCGCCACATCCCCAGGGACACGCCTGTATCCTATTATCCCCCACCCCACTGGCCTCTGTCTCACACACACACTGAATCCTCCTAACCCCCATCACCAAAGCCACTAAACATCAGACAAAGAAAAGAAAAGCCGAATACATGGAACACAATATAGAATGTGAGATAGGTATCAAATACAGTGTTGTACACACACAAACACCAGTTGAGACAGGTTTCATTGTACTGATATAATATCATCATTATATTGCAGTAGTTCCAGTGGAGAAGGAGCTCACCAGCAGTTTGAGCAGCCAGAAGCGGGACTTGTAGTAGCCAGTCTTGAAGGGGTTGATGAGGAAGAGGAGCATGAAGCCGTAGAGGATGAGAGGGTTGACCTGCATGGGCAGCATGGTGTACTCAGAGTACAGACAGGACAGGATGCTCAAACACCACAGCACCCCCAGGAAACCAGCAATCTACAGAAGACACAAACGCATTAAACTATCAAATTCTCAGTAAATGTCCTTTATAAAGCAGTATACACATTGTCCTTGGAAATATGATCAGGAAAAAAACCCCTAGTGTATGTCTTCAGATGAGTATTGATTATTGACCATTTTTTATTTCCATTATTCAGGGCATTCTCGCTCCGGTGGTCACACAAGAGGATGTCTTCTCTCCATTATTTTCACTACTGTCTGAATTCTTGCTCATTATCCTTGTGCATCCCCTGGTTCTCCCTTACCTCAAACAGGTGCTGATGGGAGAGGTTGCTGCGAGGGTTCAACTCGAAGATGAGCACGTGGTTGACCCCCGCCTGGCGCCAGCCGTAGGTGTTAATGCCCAAAAGGAAGAGGAATTCAATCAGCAGGAAGCCACCGCGGTAGATACGCACCAGAGGCCACACGTTCTCATACCGGATGAGTACAGCACCTGAAAAAGAATAATAGCAATTCGATCATGTCAATCTCCTTCAAATATCTGAAGCTACAATACAGTATGCAAAACTAACTTGAGTTCCCCCTAATGCCAAGTCTAAATTGTAAGCCTCATTTCCTCTGTATCTGTTATCTAACCCCCAGTAAAAAGGCCTTAATAGCATGGTTGTGTGTGAACATACCAGTGAGGAGGAAGGAGATAGCGAGGACTATGAAGACCCCACAGTAGAGGCCAACGCGGAAGGTAGTCCAGGCTAGAGCAGGCTGCAGGAAGGAGCAGAGAATGACAGAGATGAGCAATTACCAGTTACTACACCTGCGTGACTGCAAGTCTTCTAGGCTCCACTGTAATGTCAGGCACACAGCTGGAGAACCGCACTAGGCATTTACTAATTCATTTAGCTTGACAGATAGACACACTTATCCAGGGAAGCAGAAACCTTTTTCTGGTTGTGCTGCAGTCAATTCAATGCACGGTATAGAAAGAGTATATTAAAGCGTGTTATCATCAAGTACTTTGGTGTGTGCTAAAAATACAAGTCATATAAAGGTGCCCACGGGGAATCTGGACAAGCCATTTGGATCTAGCACAATTCAGGCTGGGCATGACATTGATATTAATACAGCTATAAATCTGAGGGATATGTGATGGGGATGCATTTTCTCATCCCCTGTGGAAAAAGTCATTTGTCCGGCCTAGTTTGGAGAGCCTCTTACAGGATCAATACTGTGGGGATAAATACACACACACACACACACACACACACACACACACACACACACACACACACACACACACACACACACACACACACACACACACACACACACACACACAGCAGGAAAGAGATGAAGAGTGGGAAGTGCGTTGAACTGTCATACAACGTTAATGTTGATGAGATGCTGACACGTGCTGGAATTATGGCGGGATAGATCTAAAAGTGATTGGTTAATGGTCCACTAACTAAAATACACACTATACTGACTTGCTATCCCCCTTTCCCTTTCCCATTCTAATAAATCTATGGTGCAGTCACTCTCTCACCTGTGCTGCCCCCAGTGGAGGCACTCTCAGCCTCTTCATGGCTTTCTGACGGTCCCCTCCCTCCAGCTCTGTGGTCACCAAAGCCTGACAAACACACAACAAAGACATGTCAAAGGGAGGTCTATTACTCAAATAGAGGGGGGGATTCAAATAGTCTGGGTAGTCATTTGATTAGCTGTTCGGGAGTCTTATGGCTTAGGGGTAGAAGCCTCTTGGACCTAGACTTGGCACTCCGGTACCGCTTGCCATGTGGTAGCAGAGAAAACAGTCTATAACTAGGGTGGCTGGAGTTTTTGACCATTTTTAGGGCCTTCCTCTGACACCACCTGGTATAGAGGTCCTGGATGGCAGGAAGCTTGGCCCCGGTGATGAACTGGGACGTACGCACTATCCTCTGTAGTGCCTTGAGGTCGGAGGCAGAGCTGTTGCCATACCAGGCAGTGATGCAACCCGTCAGGATGCTCTTGATGGTGCAGCTGTAAAATCTTTTGAGGATCTGAGAACACATGCCAAATCTTGTCAGTCTCCTGAGGGGGAATAGGTTTTGTTATGCCCTCTTCACGACTGTCCTGGTGTGCTTGGACCATGTTAGAGATGTGTACACCAAGGAACTTTAAGCTCTCAACCTGCTCCACTACAGCCCTGTTGATGAGAATGGGAGCGGGTTCGGTCCTCCTTTTCCTGTAGTCCACAATCATCTCCTTTGTCTTGATCACGTTGAGGGAGACTTTGTGCACCACACGTTCAGGTCTCTGACCTCCTCCCTATAGGCTGTCTCCTTGTTGTTGGTGATCAGGCACTGTTGTGTCATCAGCAAACTTAATGATGGTGTTGGAGTCGTGCTTGGCCGTGCAGTCATGAGTGAACAGGAAGTACAGGAGGGGACTGAGCACGCACCCATGAGGGGCCCGGGGGTTGAGGATCAGCGTGGCAGATGTGTTGTTACCTACCCTTACCACCTGGGGGCGACCCATCAGGAAGACTAGGATCCAGTTGCAGAGGGAGCTGTTTAGTCCCAGGGTCCTTAGCTTAGTGATGAGTTTTGAGGGCAATATGGTGTTGAACTCTGAGCTGTAGTCAATGAATAGCATTCTCACATAGGTATTCCTTTTGTCCAGGTGTGAAAGGGCAGTGTGGAGTGCAATAGAGATTGCATCATCTGTGGATCTGTTGGTGCAGTATGCAAATTGGAGTGGGCCTAAGGTTACTGGGATAATGGTGTTTATGTAAGCCATGACCAGCCTTTCAAAGCATTTCATGCCTACAGACGTGAGTGCTACGGGTTGGTAGTCATTTAGGCAGGTTACCTTGGTGTTCTTGGGCACATGGACTATGGTGGTCTGCTTGAAACATGTTGGCATTACAGACTCAGACAGGGAGAGGTTGAAAATATCAGTGAAGACACTTGCCAGTTGGTCAGTGCATGCTCGGAGTACACGTCCTGGTAATCCGTCTGGCCCTGCGGCCTTGTGAATGTTGAGCTGTTTAAAGGTCTTACTCACATCGGCTGTGGAGAGCGTGATCACACAGTCGTCCGGAACAGCTGATGCTCTCATGCATGTTTCAGTGTTACTTGCCTCGAAGCAAGCATAGAAGTTATTGAGCTCGTCTGGAGCTCGTCGTGTCACTGGGCAGCTCTCAGCTGTGCTTCCCTTTGTAGTCTGTAATAATTTGCAAGCCATGCCACATCCGACGAGTGTCGGAGCCGGTGTAGTACGATTCGATCTTGGTCCTGTATTGGCGCTTTGCGTGTTTGATGCTTCGTCGGAGGGCATAGCGGGATTTCTTATAAGCTTCCAGGTTAGAGTCCCGCTCCTTGAAAGTGGCAGCTCTCAGTGCGAATGTTGCCTGTAATCGACAGCTTCTGGTTGGGGTATGTACGTACAGTCACTGTGGGGACGACGTCCTCGATGCACTTACTGATAAAGCCAGTGACTGATGTGGTGTACTCCTCAATGTCATCGGAAGAACCCGGAACATATTCCAGTCTGTGCTAACAAAACAGTCCTGTAATTTAGCATCTGCGTCATCTGACCATTTTTATTGGCTTCCTGCTTAAATTTTTTGCTTGTAAGCAGGAATCAGGAGGATAGAATTATGGTCAGTTTTGCCAAATGCAGTGCGGGGGAGAGCTTTGTATGCATCTCTGTGTGTGTAGTAAAGCTGGTCTAGAATTTTTTCCCCTCTGATTGCACATTTAACATGCGGATAGAAATTAGGTAAAACTGATTTAAGTTTCCCTGAAATAAAGTCCCCAGCCACTAGGAGCGCTGTCTCTGGATGAACGTTTTCCTGTTTGCTTATGGTGTTATACAGCTCATTGAGTGAGGTTTTAGTGCCAGCATCGGTCTGTGTTGGTATGTAGACAGCTACGAAAAATACAGATGAAAACTCTCTAGGTATATTGTGTGTTCTACAGCTTATCATGAGATTCTCTACCTCAGGTGAGCAAAACCTTGAGACTTCCTTAGATATCGTGCACCAGCTGTTGTTTACGTATATAAGCATAGGCCCCTGCCCCGTGTCTTATCAGTGGCTGCTGTTCTATACTGCCGATAGAGTCTATAACCTGCCAGCTGTATGTTCTTAATGTTGTCGCTCAGCCACGACTCAGTGAAACATAAGATATTGCTGTTTTTAATGTCCCGCTGGTAGGATATACGTGCTTTCAGTTCGTCCCATTTATTTTCCAGCGATTGAACGTTAGCTAGCAGGACGGAAGGCAAAGACAGATTAGCCACTTGTTTCCTGATCCTCACAAGGCACCCTGATCTTTTTCCGCAAAATCTCAGTTTCCTTCTCCAGCGAATGATGAGGATCTGGGCTGGTCAGGTGTCTGTAGTATATCCCTCCTGTCCGACTCATTGAAGACCAACTCTTCATCGAATCTGAGGTGAGTAATTGCAGTTCTGATGTCCAGAAGCTCTTTTCGGTCATAAGAGACGGTAGCAGCAACATTATGTACAAACAAGTTACAAATAACGCAAAAAAAAAATACAAAATAGCATGGTTGGTTTCATTGTAACCATCATGAAACGGTTAGAATGCAACACAACATATTCAATGAGAGTCAAAGACCAGGATCAGACTACGCTAGAATGAGGAATTTGCCCTATCATGATTGTACCTAGCTAAAATAGCTGACAGAGTAAACATGGTTGGAAAATAGTTAACCTCAAGAATGCCTAGACATCCAGAGCCATGGGCTTCGGTTCCATACGTACCTCTGTCTCAGAGATGAGCTGAGTGATCTTCTTACAGGTGTAGAAAGGGGCCACCTCCACATGGGCCACACGCCAGTCAGCCCCGCGGGGGGTCTCCAGGATCTTATCATGCTTCTTCAGGATTTTACGGAAACCTGTGAAGTTCAGATTCTGGGAGAAAGACCAATCCTGGGATTAGGGTTAGGGAATTGAATTGAGCAAGAGCTGCAGAGAAACATCAACAGGAGACAATGTCTGAAAGGTTATTCTGCTGAGATAAAGAGAGAAACAGAGAATGAAATTGACACCAATAAAGAGATGGATAGAGAGAGACTGAGCTGTAGAAAGACATGTTATGCTTATAGCAGCATCAAACAGAAAGAGAGGGTGTGGAGATAAGCTGACTGGGTCTCACTTGGTAGTTATGCAGCAGGATGAGGCGGAGCTAGTATCTAGGGGTAGTATGCAAGGTTTAGGGTTAAGGGTACTAACTTGGTAGTTCTGCAGCAGGATGAGGCTGAGGTAGTATCTATGGCAGGTGTTTGCAACAGGCGGCCCATAAACGGCCCGCAAGTCATTTTTTTGGAGCCCCCCAAAGGTTTTTTGAGAATTTTAGTTTTTGGTCAAAAATATTTTCCATCAACAGGAATTCAGATATTTATTTATTTAGGAAATCTGTTCCCAAGTATTCCTACTAATAAAAAAAGAGACATACATTATGTGATCATGTCTCAATGTAATCAAGGTATGAAATTATTGTTATTTTTAAATACAATCTCTTTTTGGGCTTAGTTGTGGTCAATTTGCAGTGTACAAAGTATTATAGTTATTACAATTCCCCGAACCTCCAACAAAAATCAACCCGCGGCTGAATCTAGTTGTCTAACCCTGATCTAGGGTTAGTGTGTATGCTTTACATTTAAAGGTACTTACTTGGTAGTTATGCAGCAGGATGAGGCGGAGGTAATATCTAGGGGTCATGTGTAGGGTTTAGGGTTAATGGTACTAACTTGGTAGTTATGCAGCAGGATGAGGCGGAGGTAGTATCTAGGGGTCATGTGTAGGGTTTAGTGTTAATGGTACTAACCTGGTAGTTCTGCAGCAGGATGAGGCTGAGGTAGAACTCGGAGAAGGCCAGCTGCAGGTCCTTGATGTTGTGTAGGGTTAATGGTACTAACCTGGTAGTTCTGCGGCAGGATGAGGCTGAGGTAGAACTCGGAGAAGGCCAGCTGCAGGTCCTTGATTTTGTGTAGGGTTAATGGTACTAACCTGGTAGTTCTGCAGCAGGATGAGGCTGAGGTAGAACTCGGAGAAGGCCAGCTGCAGGTCCTTGATGTTGCGGTGTTTGCAGCGTTCCTCCTGGGACAGGTGGAACACCGTCTTGCGTTTGCGGAGGCCTGGGGCATTGCTCTCACGCTGCGCATCCAGAGACGACTGCAGCTCATTCTGCAGGGTGGCGAAACGCCTCTGTGCTTCAGCAAGTTTCTCTGCAGGAGGAAAAATATGGAAAACAACTGAGTGAGCAACAGTGTCGTGGCTGCAGTATGCCCAAGATAGAACTCTCAACAGCCCTGCAGGAAGTCCAGTCGAGAGGTAAACACTCCTCTCCATTACGGGGGAAGCGGAAGGGGAGTATTAAGTTCTTTAGACATGTAAATGCAGCCCTCAGCAAGCCCATTACCAGGGTCAGAACAATGTTAATTTCCCTCCTGAGAGAGGGACAGGGAAGAACCTGAGTGCATCTGGAGCATGGCCCACATTCTCCCCACCTTGCCTTGGCCTCACCCAGCCTCACTGCACCCTAGTCCCTTTCCCACTACCACATTCCTGGACTGGACTCCTCAAGCCAAGCTCTGACACATTTTGACACATATCCTCCACTGTCCCCTCAGCCTCGGGCTGCACTCTGCAGCCCACCACACATCCTATTCATAGGCAAAGGCTGAAGACGGATGCTTTTGGAATAGACCTCCTCAATCCTGATTCACGACTAGACCACCTAGTCAAAGCGATGGTAGTGGCCTAGCACCGTCTCATGTTGCCCACGGTCAGTGAGGACAGGGGTGTTACATTAGGTGCAGTGGGTTCAATGGTTACTTTACCGCTCAGTTGCACACACAGCCTCTGGATTTCACAGGAATGCCTGAATAGCTGTTCTTTTGATTGCTAAAATTAGAGTAATCCCTCACAGAATAACAGGTAGATTATGTCACTGTCTACTCTGTCCAGAGGACCTCCTATCTGCTCTGCATGGATCAAGTCATGACATAACATGAGGCGTGAAAAAGTCCAGACTCACATACTTTACCTAGGTAGGAAGAAATTAAGCCTGATTAGATGTGTGTACAAACAAAGGTGGTAGATATGTATGCAGGTTGAAGAGACTAATAGAGGCTTTAATGTCTGAACTTTGCCAGGAAACCCCACAGGTAAAATATTGTCTCTAGAGTCTATATTTGAGGATACATACAAATATTTTAGATATAGTGACAGCTCTTAACAGAGACTGTGTTGTGCTTCTGTTTTTCTCCCTGGAATAGAGTTAAGTCATCATGGAGCAGTGAAATTAAGGGGGTCGATGACCCCTTTCAGAAGAGAGAAGCTGCTTGCCACAGCTCTCTGCGGAGAAGAGGAGTCTCTTATGTAAAACTCACACATTGAACACAACATGTAAAGAGGGAGATAACGCTGTCTATCCAGCAAGATTCAGTAATTGCTTGTTTCATCCCAACATCCGGCTAGGAGGATTGAGAGGTTATGATGCTGCAATCTGGAGTCATGTGTGAAGTGAATGGCTGGGTTACATGACTGTTAATAAGACCCAACACTGCTGAAAACAACCCTCCCTAAAGATTTCATTATAGCCTACATCGAGCCAGACTGCATTCAATTATAATAATGCCTGGTGTCTAGCCTTGACTTACTCAGACGTCTGCTGGATATGCTTAGGGACTGTTCGCAAATTACTATGGGGTAGTGCTGAGCGATTAGCTGAACATTTGAACATTTCTTTCATAAAAACATTTTGGGACCAACATTGGTTCAATTATTTGTAACCTTTATTTTAACAGTCAGTTAGGAACAAATTCTTATTTACAATGACGGCCTACATTTGAATTGCAATTTTATTTTTTTGCACAGTTTCTCTATAGATAAATCATATGATGCCCGAAATGTGTGATGTAGTAGGGAGTTGTAGTTCACAACAGGCCAATATTCTACATGATGTGCAGTTCAAATCAAATCAAATCAAATTTATTTATATAGCCCTTCGTACATCAGCTGATATCTCAAAGTGCTGTACAGAAACCCAGCCTAAAACCCCAAACAGCAAGCAATGCAGATGTAGAAGCAAGGTGGCGAGGAAAAACTCCCTAGAAAGGCCAAAACCTAGGAAGAAACCTAGAGAGGAACCAGGCTATGTTGGGTGGCCAGTCCTCTTCTAGCTGTACCGGGTGGAGATTATAACAGAACATGGCCAAGATGTTCAAATGTTCATAAATGACCAGCATGGTCGAATAATAATAAGGCAGAACAGTTGAAACAGGAGCAGTAGCACATCCAGGTGGACTGGGGACAGCAAGGAGTCATCATGTCAGTTCATTTTGAACAACTATTTTTACTGACTCGAGAGTCATATTTGTTTTTCTGAGTAACTCATTCATTTTAGATGTTAGTTTGACCTGATAGTGAAGGTTGAAATGAGCCCTACAGCAGGAGTAATACACGCGGCATCACTACTTTAGCCAGAAAACATGGTAATTACCTACAATGACCATAATCCATTGCGTACCTACTTGTCCGGTCTGTGTTTTTTTTAATGCCTGCTACAGGAGTACACGCGATCAAGAGGGATAGCGGGGTATCTGTATGAATCAGAAAGTTACATTTAGGACTTTTTAAGAGGTTTTATTGCAACTTGGAATGCAGATTTCGAGGTCTGCGAGCGCCACACACGTGCTAATGTTCCACTCCAGAAATAAGCACAAAAACATTTTAGCAAAAAGTTGTATTTTTACGGCAGTCTCTTTCACCAAAGACTATACATGGTTCATAGTGTATTATCAGGCAGGTGTGCTATTTTAGCAAAGTGGCTAGCCTATAGATGGCTGAAATATGGGGTTGCCTATCTAACTGCATTTGTTTAGGCTACCCCAATGGGCTAGTCAATAGCTAACCTTAGATCACAAACTAAGTGTTGTCGCAATAATATTATTTTGACTTCGATACAAATGCCAGCTTAATATAACGATACTCAATATGATTCCACTGTGAATTTTCTTTCTCAAAGTCAAATATTACACCTCTGTTACTGTAAAATCATGCGGTCAACTCTCCATCTGGAGAGCCAGGTTACTAGGTGCAGGCTTTTGATCCAGCCCTCTCAAACACACCTGTCAGCTCCAGTTGAGCAGTTGATTGGTAAAAATCTGGATTGTTAGAGCAGGCCTGAAACAAAAGTATGCAGTACACACCCAATAGCTCCCTTGGAGGGAACTATTATATGCTATAGCCTAACATTAGAACTACAACCAAACATTTGATTTTAAAAAACACATTCCCGTATTCAGTGAATCAGGTATATAATGGCTATACTTCAAATCCAAATAATTTTATTGGTCACATTTGGCCGCCTTTCGTTCCAGTTCTCTGCTGCCTGTGACTGGAACGAATTGCAAAAATCGCTGAAGTTGGAGACTTTTATCTCCCTCACCAACTTCAAACATCTGCTATCTGAGCAGCTAACCGATCGCTGCAGCTGTACATAGTCTATCGGTAAATAGCCCACCCAATTTTACCTACCTCTTCCCCATACTGTTTATATTTATTTATTTTTCTGCTCTTTTGCACACCAATATCTCTACCTGTACATGACCATCTGATCATTTATCAATCCAGTGTTAATCTGCAAAATTGTAATTATTCGCCTACCTCCTCATGCCTTTTGCACACAATGTATATAGACTCTCTTTTTTTCTACTGTGTTATTGACTTGTTAATTGTTTACTCCATGTGTAACTCTGTGTTGTCTGTTCACACTGCTATGCTTTATCTTGGCCAGGTCGCAGTTGCAAATGAGAACTTGTTCTCAACTAGCCTACCTGGTTAAATAAAGGTGAAAAAAATATATTAAAAAAATACACATATTTAGCAGATGTTATTGCGGGTATAGTGAAATGCATGCAAGTTAGCTAAAACTTGTTTATTTATTTATGATCCTGCTAAAATATTTCAGTGGTCAGGGCAAGTGAGATCTATTGACTAACATGAATTGAGTTGAAGTCGGAAGTTCACATACACCTTATTATGTATTTCAGCTTTTATTTCTTTCATCACATTCACCGTGGGTCAGAAGTTTACATACATTCAATTAGTATTTGGTAGCATTGCCTTAAATTGGTTCACTTGGGTCAAACTATTCAGGTAGCCTTCCACAAGTTTCCCAGAAAAGTTGGGTGAATTTTGGCCCATTCCTCCTGACAGCTGGTGTAACTGAGTCAGGTTTGTAGGCCCCCCTGCTTGCACACACCTTTTCAGTTCTGCCCACAAATCTTCGATAGGATTGAGGTCAGGGATTTGTGATGGCCACGTACTTTGGTGCGAAAAGTGCAAATCAACTCCAGAACAACATCAAAGGACCTTGTGAAGATGCTGGAGGAAACAGGTACAAAAGTATCTATATCCACAGTAAAACGAGTCCTATATCGACATAACCTGAAATGCCGCTCAGCAAGGAAGAAGACACTGCTCCAAAACCGCCATAAAAAAAGCCAGACTACGGTTTGCAACTGCACATGGGGACAAAGACTTTTTGGAGAAATATCCTCTGGTCTAATGAAACAAAATTAGATCTGTTTGGCCATAAGCATACTTTAAGGACAACAAAGTCAAGGTATTGGAATGGCCATCACAAAGCCTTGACCTAAATCCTATAGAACATTTGTGGACAGAACTGAAAAAGCATGTGTGAGCAAGGAGGCCTACAAACCTGACTAAGTTACACGAGCCCTGTCACTGGGCAAGCTTGTGGAAGGCTACCTGAAACGTTTGACCCAAGTTAAGCAATTTAAAGCCAATGTTACCAAATACTAATTGAGTGTATGTAAACTTCTGACCCACTGGGAATGTGATGAAAGAAATAAAAGCTGAAATAAATCATTCTATCTACTATTATTCTGACATTTCACATTCTTAAAATAAATTGGTGATCCTAACTGACTTTAGACAGGGGATTTTTACTAGGATTAAATGTCAGGAATTGTGAAAAACTGAGTTTAAATGTATTTAGCTAAGGTGTATGTAAACTTCCAACTTCAACTGTATCTATGCAATATGGTAGCCTAGCCTATGAAGATATCAACAATCATTAGAAACAACATGCAACCTGTCCATAGGATCATTTTAGTGAAGCAATGGGTGGCTGACACTACATTTGAACTCCAGTGAGTGTAGGCCTATATGACATGTAGATCTGTGTAACCAGTTATTTATATGGTCAAACTCTGGCCAAATATACAGGCTAGCATACGAATTATGGATTAATAGGGCTACATGAATTTGCCTAACTTCTAAATGAGCCTACATCTCTTTCTGTCTTCACTGTTCTCTTCTTTCACAATTCTCCACTGGCATCACAGAATAAATGGCCTGAGTAGCCGTTCGCTCTCGTTATTTCTCTTGAACTAGCCTAGCCCAATGCGAGTCCCAATAGCAATATTTGGTTGAGCAATTTTTTTTAAATTAGGAGAAGAATCACTCTTGCTTACTGAATATAACATTGGCTACACCATTGGCAATGAACTGGCGGTAAATTATGAATGACAAGAGCGCAGGCTACGTGTAGCTCGGATGTGAGGTGATCACATAGGCTGGTGGTGATAAATTGATACATTGCAGCACTGATGCAGTATATAAACGTAGCCTACACAGGAGAGACAGAGGGAAATCCATTAATTCATTCACACAACAAACCTGTCTTTTGCAGAACATGTGTTCCATTGGTCGAACCACAGGTTCGATAGGGGAGGCAAATGGGAAGTTTGGCTAAGATAGGAAAAATAGGAAAAACTGCAAAACGGTGAATGTAAACCAGGAAACAACACACTATACCCTCCCCTGTACCCAATAAAAAAACTACACAACCCTCCCCAAAGCAAAGAAAAAAGTTACTCCCTCCTCTCCCATTTTGGACCCCCTCTCTCCCTAAGTAATTTTAGAACCGTCCCTTATTGAGCAACAGTGATGGGAAATCATTGTTTTTCAGAGGAAATAAAAGCGAGGAGCAACAGGATTTTGGTCAGAGTGCCAGTTCTTTTTGGCAGTCCAACCTGGCCTGAGTTTATTTCAGCTTCCTGCAAAGCTTCAATGGGAGGGGATGTTTATTGGAGAAGAAAAACAAGGAAAGGCTAATTAAAGTGGACACTAATGAATGCACCTCTTGAATACTTTGTTGGCTTCCCATCTAGCTCGTATTATTACCAATAAAGTATGTGCTTGATAGTAATGATTCAGAATATATCGAATGTCCATGTTGCCAGGCAGCATCAGCCCATTAAATGCAGTTCTACTAACAGCCTCTAGGGGCAGCAATGTTTCCTTATAACTCAGAGAAAAGGTTTATAAGCAGTACTGCATATGACATCTCATGTTACATGAGGCATATATACTCCCTCCCTGAAATGAACAGGCCAGGCCTCCTTTGCTAATTTGATCAGCCATGCTTAAATCCAAGTTCCCCGCATTAGACAAAACGTCACTTAGTTGGCACACAAGTAAAGCTCATCACTCTACATGACACACAATGTACAACTGTATACATGTGCAAGACGTCAAGGCAATTACTAACTACTCCCAATGCACTGCAGGCTGACAGTTATGGCATTAGAAGTTAGCCTACTGTGAGTGGGCAAACTGCAGATGCTCAGGGCCAATCAACAGGATCACTCACTTAGTCAGAGAGAATAACTCGCATATCAGCACTGCTCCATCAAATAGGCCTACCTGAATAGAATGTGTTGATCTTCAGAAGCTCTTTCTCACAATTCTGGAAAAACTTCTCCTCAAACTTGGCATAGTATCTCTTGACAGTGTCTTCATCTGTGACTGGAGAGGGAAAATAGAGAGAGAGAGAGACCGAGAGAGAGAGAGAGAGAGAGAGAAAGGTCAGTTTTCAGAGAAGAGGTACATTAGCTGCTTATCATAACAATTTTCAACAAAAACACATTATGTAACCAATCAGAAACAATTCTATTTTTTGGGTGAGATATAAAAAAGAAACAATACAGAACATACACAAACATCAAATACATCAGACCTGCCCAGACCCACGTGCTCACACCCCCATCTCCAGCGCCCACATCACTCTCCACCACATGGCCTCAAACAGCACCATGTTGTTTCTCTCCGTTGCCCGCGCACTGTCAACATTTAGAAAATAAAACATTTGACATTTCCATTGTGTTAACAACGGAAGATTGGTTGGTTTTCAGTTTTTAACTATACGTTTTTTCAAGATGAGTATCCCTCTTATTCCATGTCTTGAAATATTCAGACGGATTAAAAGTACATTTACATTGTAATACTTCTGACAGCCAACATTCTAACTCTGCCCATAACCTATGGACTTTATAACATTGCCAGAAGGCATGGACTATTGAGTCGTTGTTTTTACACTTAAGACATGACTCTGCCGTTGTGCTGCCGTTGTGCTGTAGAATTTGTGTATTTTGTCTTGTATAATCAATTCTATACATTAGTTTACACTGGATTAAGCGTAGATTTTCGTTTAACTGTAATTCCGTTTCTTATGTTCCAACATTCCCTCCATATTGTGCCAATATCAGGTATTTTTAAGTCTTGGTTCCATCAGCTTATATATTTTTTTCTAAGAGATTGTCAGTTGGATAGGCTTTTACATATGAGAAACAATTAATGAACACAAACCATTGTGGAAACCAGCTTTTTGTGCAACAGTTCATGAATATGATAATTGTAGACCGAGAGGAATGTGAGCATTATTTGGAGAAATACAGGTATCTGTTGGACTCATCTGTCACGCCCTGGCCTTAGTATTTTGTGTTTTCTTTAATATTTTGGTCAGGCCAGGGTGTGACATGGGTGATTATGTGTTTGTCTTGTCTAGGGGTTTGTAGATTAATGGGGTTGTGTTTAGTAGAGTAGTCTAGGTAAGTCTATGGTTGCCTAGAGTGGTTCTCAATCAGAGGCAGGTGTTGATCGTTGTCTCTGATGGGGAACCATATTTAGGCAGCCATATTCTTTGAGTATTTTTGTGGGTGATTGTTCCTGTCTCTGTGTTTGTTGCACCAGATAGGGCTGTTTTGGTTTATCATGTTTTTGTAAACTGTTTGTATTTTCATCTTTCATTAAAGATGTTTATGAATAATCATGCTGCATTTTGGTCCTCCTCTCTTTCACCGGAAGAAAACCGTAACATCATCCACATCCTTCAGGCTGATTCTCCTTAGACAACAATCCGTTTGAAGGTTTAATGTCACTTGCACAAGTACAGTGAAATGCCTTTCTTGCGAGTTCTAACCCCAACAATGCAGTAATCAATAACAACCTCTAACCTCTGGCGGGCAGAGATAGACCGAGAGGGGTGACCCGGGTTGATAAAGTGGAGCCCAAGCCTCCTCTGCTAACTTAGCCTAGGGTAGGGAGACAGGGAGGCCCTCTCACCGGGAAAGAGACTCATACCGCGGGATAATCTAAACCTAGAACGCGCGGTGGGAGTTAACCCACCCTGTGTGGTCAAGAGAAGATGAGTGAACCTAGTAGGACCGTCTGGGAGGCAGCCCACACTGGTTACCTCCACAATTGACCGAGTTTCTATTCAGCCCACAAAGCTCACCAACACCCCTGCCTCGCTCGTTCCTCTGATGGTACACAAGTGCTTGTTTTCCAAAGGAAGTAATTCACGGTGTATAAATAATTAAAATGTTAGAAACAAGCACAGGGTGGCAGGTAGCCTAGTGGTTAGAGCCAGTTGGGCCAGTCACCGAAAGGTTGCTGGATTGAATCCCCGAGCTGACAAGATAAAAAATATGTTGTTCTACCCCTGAGCAAGGCAGTTAACCCACTGTTCCCTGGGCGCCGAAAACATGGATGTCGATTATGGCAGACCCTGCACCTCTCTGATTCAGAGGGTTTGGGTTAAATGCGGAAGATGCATTCAGTTGTACAACTGACTATATATCTTTCCTTTCCCACTGGCTCAGCTCTATATAAGGACACCTTTAATATGGTTAAGGATTCTGGCTGAACCAGGCTGGGTAAGGAGTCTGTTCAGTAACCTCTCCTCCTGTGTTATGTTGTTTTAATCTCACAGTCATCCGCCACACAGTGTAACCCAACACCCCTGTGAGTTGCCCGGGGGATTCCTTCCTCTGTCTGCATCCCCCGCTCCCCCACCCCCTCCCCAATGGCAGCCAAGAGGACCAGGGCCACAGGGCGCTGTCCCAAGCCACAGGTCTACACCACAGGATCAACAGGCTATAGTTCTAATGCTTCATAGTAACCACATCCCATCAGTCTATAACAGCTGGCAATATTTGACAGTGATCCTGAGAGTAGAGAGTCACAGTGTAAGAGACAGGCCTCGCCTGCTGGGACTGAGAAAGACAGATACAAAGAGGATCTGCACACTGAGAGAATGTGCTTCTCTATATCCTCTCTCTGCTACTAAAACGCTTATTATTTTTCAATGATTATTCATCCCGATCACTCTCTCATCAATGTTAGCCTGTCCAGACTTGCGAGTTGACACCAGTACTGATGCATCATTGATGTTCTATCTAAATGTCACAGCGAAGGATACATCACAGGATACATCACTATCCATCAGTAGGGTTAGAATAGAAATGTTAGCTAGCCTATCATATGAATTGACCCTTTGATGCAAGTTGAAACCTTTAGATGGAGAGCCATTCAATTCTTTTCTCAGTAATAAGAAAAAGATGCCCAAGGCTGTAGGCTGTCGATATCCCTGCTCTATTCACCTGCAAGGAGAGCGAGAATGCAGGGAGAGACTGATTGTGTTCGGTAAAAGGCAGTTAAAATGTTCCTCAGAGCCAGCAAGGAAGTCAACGATTTATAGCTTTACAGGAAAAATGAGAAAAATATCTGTATATTTAAAAGTACAGTGCATTCAGACCCCTTGACTTTCTCCACATCCTGTTACGTCACAGCCGTATTCTAAAAGTGTTTTTTTCCCATCATCAATCTACACACAAAACCCCATAATAATAAAGCAAAAATAGGTTTAGATTTTTTTTCACATTTATTAAAAATAAAAAACTTAAATATCACATTTACATAAGTATTCAGACCCTTTACTCAGTACTTTGCTGAAGCACCTTTGGCAGCGACTACAGCCTCCATTCTTCTTGGGTATGATGCTACATGCTTGGACCACCTGTATTTGAGGTGTTTCTCCCCTTCTTCCCATTTCTCCCAGATCCTCTCAAGCTCTGTCAGGTTGGATGGGGAGCATCACTGCATAGCTATTTTCAGGTCTCTCCAGAGATGTTCGATTGGGTTCAAGTCCGGGCTCTGGCTGGGCCACTCAAGGACATTCAAAGACTTGTCCCAAAGCCACTCCTGCATTGTCTTGGCTGTGTGCTTAGGGTCATTGTCCTGTTGGAAGGTGAACCTTCGCCCCAGTCTGAGGTCCTGAGCGCTCTGGAGCATGTTTTCATCATGGATTTCTCTGTACTTTGCCTCGATCCTGACTAGTCTCCCAGTCCCTGCCGCTGAAAAACATCCCCATAGCATGATGTTGCTACCACCATGATTCACCGTAGGGATGGAGACAGGTTTCCTCCAGACGTGAGTTCAATCTTGATTTCATCAGACCAGTGACTCTTGTTTCTCATGGTCTGGGAGTCCGTTAGGTGCCTTTTGGCAAACTCCAAGTGGGCTGTCATGTCCCTTTTACTGAGGAGTGACTTCCATCTGGCCACGCTACCATAAAGGCCTGATTGGTGGAGTGCTGCAGAGATGGTGGCTTTCTGGAAAGTTCTCCCATCTCCACAGAGGAACTCTGGAGCCCTGTCAGAGTGACCATTGGGTTCTTGGTTACCTGCCTGACCAAGGCCCTTCTCCCCCGATTGCTCAGTACATTCTTATATCCATTTTTTTCTTTGTCATTATGGAGTATTGTGTGTAGATTGATAAGGAAAACAATTAATTTAATCAATTTTAGAATAAGGCTGTAATGTAACATGTGTGGAAAAAGTCTAGGGGTCTGAATACTTTCCAAATGCACTGTATAATATATTTCGATGTTAATCATACTCCCCTTCATTGAAGTTCAGCCTATCCCCATGAGAGTTGCATCTTGCAGTCCTGATTATGCATAAAAACAACATAATGACTTGAACAAAGGAAAACAACAACAGCCATGCTCAATTTTCTGAACTGATCCTGAACATAAGGACTGAGATGCCCTTCAACTTATCTTAGCTGGGTCAGAAAGAGAGAGCGAGGGGTGTGAGAGAGAGAGGGGTGAGAGAGAGAGAGGGGTGAGAGAGAGAGAGGGGTGAGAGAGAGAGGGGTGAGAGAGAGAGAGAGAGAGAGATCTGTAAAATAGCTGTGATCAGTGGGGCATAGCCAGTGTTGAGTTGAGGAGGTCAGGAGGGCTTGTGAGTGCCCTACAGTGTGTATCCACACTGCACCTCCCATCCCGTCTGGATGAGAGGACACAGCTACCTATCTGAGGGATGGATGTATGCTCTGCCCAAGCCTCAGAGAATTTCATGACTCACTTCCCAATGACACTGCAGTCACAATACATGTTGGGCCAGGAAACAATCAAGGGAGAGTTCAGCCATTTTACGTCGTCTGGCTGGCAAGCTATCGCTCCTCCCAGCACAGACTGGGGTAAGACTCAAGTGTAGAGAAAAGGCCTGTGAGAATAAGGGACTGCAGTACTGCTGCAAAACAAGGTCAAAAACTAGATCCCAAAGGAAGGGGTCATAGAACACTGGAAACCAGTCTACATAAAGGGGGAGGCAGATGACAAATAAGACAGAGAAATAAGACGCATGTGGATTTTTGATGAAATGAGCCTAGAGGATGTTATGAGAAGAAATGGAGGAGATGAAAGCCTAGACAGAAGGGTAGGGAGAGGGCTGTGGAGTGACCCCTTGCCCCCTTCTCTCCCCCCGCTGACGCTCTACTGAGGAGCCCTGCTGGACCCCAGGAGACCGTGAGTGTGTGTGTGTGATGTGTTAGAACAAAGGAGTGAGAGGCAGCTCTGCTCTGAAACAGCCCTGTAGCTACACATTATTCACCAGGCGTCCAATGCAAAAACGTCTCTATAACCAACATTCCAGCCTCATTTGCTTCACCTCAACCTTTTCCAAAGACTCAAATCTGCATGAATCAACATAATTAGGCACCCGGAGTTAGAGCAAAGTGCAAGCTGTCTATGACTCCATGCTAATATATTTTCAACTAAAAGGACGGATATAAATGGACAGCTTAATTGCAGATAAAAAAAAGACTAAAACGGGTGTGAAATAATAATGATATAGAGCATTTATTCTCATTTATCAAAGATGTCTGTATTTGTTTGAATCCAAGCCCTTCTCTCTCACCGTATGGGGCCTCGTTATTGCACCACTGGCTGGTGAGGAGACAGCCCAGTCCACTCATACTCCAAAGGTATCGTCCTCCCCAGTGTCCCTCTGACGGACAATTCTGGAGGGCTTCCCCTGAGCTCATTACCCTCTGAGTGGTACTGTGGCACAGCCAACAGCCCTCAGGGTAACTCCTCCAGGCAGCAGACTGCTACCCCCAAACAGCATTCTGTTACAAAAACCCAGAGCCACAGAGAGCAAACACGCTGGGTCACACCAAAGCTGGCTCCACCGGCTATCAGTAAATGGTATCCTGCAGCAGTATCGGCCCTGACATTACAGGGATGAGGGAGCGCTTAGATGGTGTGTGCGTGTGTGTGTGTGTGTGTAGCGCAAGCAGTGAGATGATGATGGAATTCCTCCTAGGAGACTAATACTTCTGTCCCTGTGGGCTCAGTGTGAAGATGGATGTTCTGGCTGACTCCTATAGTGGTTGATTGTGTTGGTTTCACATCCGCATTTCACCTCTCTGTCAGCACAGAGCAGGGTTCTACTCTTTCTTTTGAGGTGAGCTCCTTGTTGTTTTGTCTATATATAGTGACATGATGGAGCTGTGAGATTTGTACCCTTTTAGCCATGACAGAGTATCTCATGGAGGACAGGCTGGGTAAGTTGTCGTTTTTTCCCCTGTTTATCTTCATGGTTTCTTAGCTCTCTTTGTTTCAGTGGATAGTGGATATAGCATTTCTAAAAAAGTACGAGTTCCGTTTGATTAAGATGTGTTAACAAACGCTGCGAATCATGGACAAGTGCCTGAAGGGGATGGGGTATATTATGCACCATAGTGCCAGTACACGGGGCTTCCCAGCCTGCATACAGCCATTACCACCATGTTTCAACTGACGCCCAGGGCAGTCACAGGAGGGAAGTGAGAAAAGTGTAAGTGCTTTAGAGCAGTCAGGAAAAGAAAAACACAATTATTCTGTAGTAGAGGGATGGGTGAGTAGACTGAGTGTTTGCGAGTGTGTGATAGCATCTAAACCTACACAAACCATTAGCAGCCACATTTACAGAGCTGTGATTAATTCTACAGTATGTTTTACTGTAGGATGAGGTTCAGCACTATGGACAGCTCCTGCTCCAGCTAAGCTGCTGTTGGTATGACCAGAGGCATCATGCCCATAGCGGGCACAGAGTAGGGGCATGTTCCCCCTGAGATTTTTTTAAAGCATAATAAGCATTAATAATTAAGCATAATGATTATGGTTATAGATTGCATGAAAAAGTTGTTTCAGGTGTTTGAAAAATACTAAATTCTCCAATTTACGAACAACTGCCCAAATCAAATCAAATTGTATTTGTCACAGACACATGGTTAGCAGATGTTAATGCAAGTGTAGCGAAATGCTTGTGCTTCTAGTTCCGACAATGCAGTAATATCCAACGAGTAATCTAACCTAACAATTTCACAACAATTACCTTATACACAAAAGTGTAAAGGAATAAATAAGAATATGTACATAAAAAATATATGAATGAGTGATGGTATAGAACGGCATAGGGAAGATGCAGTAGATGGTATAGAATACAGTATATACATATGAGATGAGTAATGTAGGATATGTAAACATTATATAAAGTGGCATTGTTTAAAGTGGCTAGTGATACATTACATCAAGATGACAAGATGCAGTAGATGGTATAGAATACAGTATATACATATGAGATGAGTAATGTAGGATATGTAAACATTATATAAAGTGGCATTGTTTAAAGTGGCTAGTGATACATTACATCAAGATGACAAGATGCAGTAGATGGTATAGAGTACAGTATATACAGTGGGGAGAACAAGTATTTGATACACTGCCGATTTTGCAGGTTTTCCTACGTACAAAGCATGTAGAAGTCTGTATTTTTTATCATAGGTACACTTGTGAGAGACAGAATCTAAAACAAAAATCCAGAAAATCACATTGTATGATTTTTAAGTAATTCATTTGTATTTTTATTTTTTTTACCTCTACATGCTTTGTAAGTAGTAAATCAGCAGTGTATCAAATACTTGTTCTCCCCACTGCACATATGAGATGAGTAATGTAGGGTATGTAAACATTATATCAAGTGGCATTGTTTAAAAGTGGCTAGTGCTACATTTATTACATAAATTTTTCCAGTGGCTGGATTCGAGTCAGTATGTTGGCAGCAGCCACTCAATGTTAGTGATGGATGTTTAACAGTCTGCTGGCCTTGAGATAGAAGCTGTTTTTCAGTCTCTTGGTCCCTGCTTTGATGCACCTGTACTGACCTCGCCTTCTGGATGATAGCGGGGTGAACAGGCAGTGGCTCGGGTGGTTGTTGTCCTTGATGATCTTTATGGCCTTCCTGTGACATCGGGTGGTGTAGGTGTCCTGGGAGGTTAGGTAGTTTGCCCCCGGTGATGCATTGTGCAGACCTCACTACCCTCTGGAGAGCCTTACGGTTGTGGGCGGAGCAGTTGCCGTACCATGCGGTGATACAGCCCGACAGGATGCTCTCGATTGTGCATCTGTAAAAGTTTGTGAGTGTTTTTGGTGAAAAGCCGAATTTCTTCAGCCACCTGAGGTTGAAGAGGCGCTGCTGCGCCTTCTTCACCACGCTGTCTGTGTGGGTGGACCATTTCAGTTTGTCTGTAATGTGTACGCCGAGGAACTTAAAACTTTCTACCTTCTCCACTACTGTGACGTCGATGTGGATAGGGGGGTGCTCCCTCTGCTGTTTCCTGAAGTCCACGATCATCTCCTTTGTTTTGTTGACGTTGAGTGTGAGGTAATTTTCCTGACACCACACTCCGTCGGCCCTAACCTCCTCCCTGTAGGCCGTCTCGTCGTTGTTGGTAATCAAGCCTACCACTGTAGTGTCGTCTGCAAATTTGATGATTGAGTTGGAGGCGTGCATGGCCACGCAGTCGTGGGTGAACAGGGAGTACAGGAGAGGTCTGAGAACACACCCTTGTGGGGCCCCAGTGTTGAGGATCAGCGGGGTGGAGATGTTGTTACCTACCCTCACCACCTGGGGGCGGCCCGTCAGGAAGTCCATGACCCAGTTGCACAGGGCGGGGTCGAGAACCAGGGTCTCGAGCTTGATGACAAGTTTGGAGGGTACTATGGTGTTAAATGCTGAGCTGTAGTCGATGAACAGCATTCTCACATAGGTATTCCTCTTGTCCAGATGGGTTAGGGCAGTGTGCAGTGTGATTGTGATTGTGTCGTCTATGGACCTATTGGGGCGGTAAGCAAATTGGAGTGGGTCTAGGGTGTCAGAAATTGGGGGGAGGTGATATGATCCTTGGCTAGTCTCTCAAAGCACTTCATGATGACGGAAGTGAATGCTACGGGGCGGTTACCTTAGCTTTCTTGGGAACAGGAACAATGGTGGCCCTCTTGAAGCATGTGGGGACAGCAGACTGGGATAAGGATTGATTGAATATGTCTGTTAACACACCAGCCAGCTGGTCTGCGCATACTCTGAGGACGTGGCTGGGGAGGACGTGGCTGGGGATGCCGTGGCTGGGGATGCCGTCTGGGCTTGCAGCCTTGCGAGGGTTAACACGTTAAAATGTTTTGCTCACGTCGGCTGCAGTGAAAGAGAGCCCGCAGGTTTTGGTAGCGGGCCATGTCAGTGGCACTGTGGTGTCCTCACAGCGAGCAAAGAAGTTGTTTAGTCTGTCTGGGAGCAAGACATCCTGGTCCGCGACGGGACTGGTTTTCCTTTTATAGCCCCCAGGCCATCCTCACGTACTTTGTGCCCCCTCAGATTTTTGGGGTGCATGACGCCCCTGGGTAAGAGTCAGTTTGGTTGGGAACACCTCATTGGTTGTTACTGGAGGAAGCCGTACCATATTAGTTTTATGGTATTAACTCATGTTATATTAACTCATGAGAAAACAATACAACAATATGCCAGCAACCATAAATCCACTCTAAAGCTCTTGATATCCTGTTGACCTTTATGGAGGTCAGAAGTGAAAGAAATAAGGGGACCTGAACAAAATGCTCTATCTGAAGACAACATGACTAGACTTACTGCCTGTTGTGTTTATTCCATACCTTCACAAAGAAAAACAATCTGGGCTTTAACAATACATTCTCTGAGAAAAACAAGTGTGGTGTATTCCCTTGCAGGTTGCATAACGGGCGGGCAGCGCTTCACGTTTTCTGGTTTAAATACATAATGAGGGGCACTAGCATCTTCTCTAAACCTCACTCAAGTCCCTTAGATGGTGGTCCCTAACCCATCCCATCAAACCTCTACATAAATCCTTCATGTTAACCCCCATGTGGTGATGAGCAAACATGAGCTCTCCACCATGTCAGTGGCTCTAACCCTCCGTGAGCTGTACACACACACAAAAAGAAACATGAGGTGTTGTGGGTCACAGGTAATAATGAAGGAGAGGGTTGTTTACAAAATCATATAGCATAATCTACTGGAAGCCTTTGTTTTGTAGTTGAAAATGGATGCATCTGTGTTACATTTTATGCCCAAGTCCACTTTTCTCTCCATTTTTACTGAACATCTTCCTAGTGTCCTGATTATCACAGGGATTGTGACAGGAACATGGAGTATGACTGGCCCAGAAAACTGTGGGTGATGTGTTCGGACTAGAGGTCGACCGATTATGATTTTTCAACGCCGATACCGATACTGATTATTGGAAGACCAAAAAAAGCCGATACCGATTAATAGGCCGATTTATATATATATATAATTTGGTTTAAATTATGCAAAAACATTGTTGGAGAAGAAAGTAAAAGTGCAATATATCCCATGTAAAAAATCTAACGTTTAAGTTCCTTGCTCAGAACATGAGAACATATGAAAGCTGGTGGTTCCTTTTAACATGAGTCTTCAATATTCCCAGTTAAGAAGTTTTAGGTTGTAGTTATGTTACATCTCTCGTCTGAAGGCATGGACCAAAACGCAGCGTGGTAAGTGTTTATGATTATTTATTACTCAAAAACACTCAAACAAAATAACAAAGTGAAAAAATGAAACAGTTCTGTCAGGTGCAGACACTAAACAGAAAATAACTACCCACAAAACACAGTTGGGAAAAAGGCTGCCTAAGTATGATTCCCAATCAGAGACAACGATAGACAGCTGCCTCTGATTGGGAACCAAACAAAGAAATAGAAAACATAGAAATAAAGAAATTAGAATGCCCACCCTAGTCACACCCTGGCCAAACCAAAATAGAGAATAAAAGCTTCTCTATGTCCAGGGCGTGACAAGTTATTATAGGAATTTATAAGACTATTTCTCTCTATACCATTTGTATTTCATATACCTTTGACTACCTTTGACTAGATGTTCTTATAGGCACTATACTATTGCCAGCCTAATCTCAGGAGTTGATAAATCATAAACAGTGATGTGCTTCAAGCATTGCGAAGAGCTGCTGGAAAACGCAGGAAAGTGCTGTTTGAATGAATGCCTACCACCGCTCAGTCAGACTGCTCTATCAAATATCAAATCATAGACTTAATTATATTATAATAAACACACATGAGCCTTAGGTCATTAATATGGTCAAATCCAGGAACTATAATTTTGAAAACAAAATGTTTATTCTTTCATCAACCATGTGTAGTTAACTAGTGATTATGTGAAGATTGATTGTTTTTTATAAGATACGTTTAATGCTAGCTAGCAACATACCATGGCTCCTTGCTGCACTCGTTTAACAGGTGGTCAGCCTGCCATGCAGTTTCATCGTGGAATGCAATGTAATCGGCCAAAATCAGTGTCCAAAAATGCGGATTACCGATTGTTATGAAAACTTGAAATCAGCCCTAATTAATTGGCCTTGCCAATTAATTGGTCGACCTCTAGTTCAGACCAGTGATATCATCATCTCTTATTGTCCTGAAGGTGTAGTCAGGGGAGACAACATGACATGGATTCCTCTCTGAGCCTCACAGACACACACAGCTATAAGAGCCCCAGTCATTTTCCACTTAATTTAAGCCATGTAATGATGCCTCATTGTTGTTTTATCACCCATATCCTTCTGGCATCATTATTACCTTAGCTGAAAGTGCAGTTACTGCCACTATATTATTTTCTCTCATCTCGTTCCCTTCAACCTGACTTCAATCATTTTAATGGAATGGAAGTGTACCAGAGGTAGCTATAAAATACAAGAAAAGCTCTATTCTTATGGGTGCTGTGAGGACTCTTCGACCTACCCGAATTAGACAGGATCCTTTTCATATCTTATCACCTAATTGTATGGAACTGAGGGAGTGGGTGGGTGTTCTCCTGTGCTGCCTCAGCTGGCATTATTCTCAGGTTTCACCCTGTCTGAGGAGTAAGGAAGCCTTGTTTTTTGGGAGAAAGAAAGAAAGAAATAGAAGAGAAAAGAAAGAGAAAGAGAGAGAGAGAGCACTCCCATAGAGCAGTTCTTCCTTGCAAGTTGACGTTTATTTGGGATGAATCTCGTCCTGGAGGCAAGATGATGGAGGGATGGCCAGACAGCGCGAGAAAGAGAGAGCGAGAGAGAGCACTCACACAGAGCAGTTCTTCCATTCTACCTACATCCTCTTGTTCCAGGCATACAGGATAAAAAGAACATGAAACAAAAACCTGGCAGACAGTGTCCCAACACCAACCCAACACCTCCTCCCACTCTGCTTCCTTCCTCTTCCCATTCCCCCTCCAGCCAGAATTAATTCCACCAATCATGCAGCTGTGGTGCCAAGAGACCATTAAGAATCCACATTAACTAGGCTAGCCTGCCAGGCCCAGAGTGGAGTATCAACCCGAGTAAGGAGGGGTATAAATAAAACAGTTTGCTAAGTAAGCAACTCAAACTGAATCAAACACAGTTGTAGTCGTAAGAGGCTCACCACTTTGAGAGAGGTGTTTGTTTATCCAGTGCATCGATAAGTGTGTGTGTGTAAGCGTGATTGCGCCTGCGTGTGTGTCTGTGTGGGTTGAGGTGGATTGCCGGCAACCTGCAGGTATTGCACCAGTTGAATACATTAGTGGCAGGAAGGAGCCAAGACCAGATGGGATATGAAATGATCTGAGGGACCAAGAGGGTTATATCATGATATACTACACCAGCTCAGTGAGACAGAGAGAGACACAGGGAGAATGAATCATGAAACATTCACCAGCTCACTACCTAATAAAACCCACTGCCACAAACTAGATTATGCTGGAGGTGTTGAATGTCTATTTATTGCCATGTCTTTAGAGAAGTGAAGAGGGAATATTTCACAAACAGTCCTAGCAGTTGTTGATTGTGCTGAAAATAATCCCTTCCTTTGAATTGAATGTAGTGAGAATGTTAGACGAAATCAGGCGATCCCCTTTGCTACAGTACTGTGGAAGCGCTGTCCAAGGTTCTGAAACTTTTTGCATTTCAGATAAGAAACAAGCCTGACATACCGTACAGAATAAGTTGCCTCTGTTGTACTTTCAGGCAATTTCTGCACCATAATAGGAATGAACGTCAAAACAATGAATTAGAGACAAATGGGCTTATCTCCTCTCAGGCATAGAAGGATCCTTGAATGTATCCTGTTAATGAAGTCTACATCCCTCAAACCACATTCAAGCTATGATACTAAACCTCCAGGGAAGTTGGTCAAACTTTGATTATAACTTCTTAAATATTTTACCATAGTAAAACTTTCACAATAGCTTTGAACCAATTACCTTAGAGAGTATATAGCCTCTTATAGCCTCTATAAGTCAAGACAATGGCTAATCAGAGTCTGACAACAAGATCCTTCTTACAATGTGGGTAATTTATTCCACATTTATCAGTACCATGTTACTACTGTAATTGTTTGGGGGACTCCTGAAGTGGAAACTACCATCTAATTCTGAGTTTGTAGGTCTGCGGCTCTATTCCCCACTGCCCTACTCTGCTTTGCTCTGCGTTGCCCTGGATTGTTTCCATCATCACTGTGATAAGGCCGGAGAGTAACCGCATTTAAAGCACTGCAGAAGAGACTGGGACAGCCTAAAAACACACCACTTCAATACAGCTAGTGACCTTTTCCTACCAGGTTAGGAGAACTTATGCAGCAGGTTAGGATAATTAGGTTAAGGTTAGGAAAGGGGTTAGGGAAAATGCTTTCCTAACCTGCTATGAAAATCCCTTCGGGCGAAATGGCGTGTTTTTAGGCAGTCCCAATAGAGACTAAGTAGTTTAGACCAAGGGACTCATTTAACAGTTGAGGTGAGGGAGAAGGATGGAGACTGGGGGAGATGGAGGGAGGAGGGAGACGGAGCTACAGTGAGGCCACAGAGGAAATAGACCACACCATTCTCCAGCCAAACAAAGAAACCCACAGCACAGGAAGCATATTGACTATGGGCTGCTGGGAAATGTAATAATTTAGCTAACGGGGCATTAATTTCCTCTACTTCCTGTGTTCCCCCTGTCCTCATAGGGCTACAAGGGTCAGAGGCAAAAAGAGGGAGTGGTGGACTAGAACTGAATACTACAACTAAACACAACTGGGCTAACTGGTACTCCCTGTATAAACGGTGCCTTCGGAAAGTATTCAGATCCTTTTACTTTTTCTACATTTTGTTACTTTACAGCCTTATCCTAAAATGTATTAAATTGTTTATTCTCCTCATCAATCTACACACAATACCCCATAATGACAAAGCAAAAACATTTTTTTTGTTTTGTGCTAATTTACTCCAAATAAAACAGAAATAAACATTTACGTGAGTATTCAGACACTTTACAGAGTACGTTGTTGAAGCACCTTTGGCAGCGATTACAGCCATGAGTCTTCTTGGGTATGATGCTAAAAGCTTGGCACACCTGTATTTGGGGAGCTTCTCCCATTCTTCTCTTTAGATCCTCTCAAGCTCTGTCAGGTTGGATGGGGAGCGTCGCTGCACAGCTATTTTCAGGGTCTCTTCCAGAGATGCTCAGTCGGGTTCTGGCTGGGCCACTCAAAGACATTCAGAGACTTGTCCCAAAGCCACTCCTGCGTTGTCGTGGCTGTGTGCTTAGGGTCATTGTCCTGTTGGAAGGTGAACCTTCGCCCCAGTCTGATGTCCTGAGGGCTCTGGAGCAGGTTTTCATCAAGGATCTCTCTGTACTTTGCTCCGTTCATCTTTGCCTCAACCCTGACTAGTCTCCCAGTCCTTAGTCTCCCAGTCCCTGCCGCTGAAAAACATCCCCACAACATAATGCTGCCACCACCATGCTTCACCATAGGGATGGTGCCAAGTTTCCTCCAGATGTGAAGCTTGGCATTCAAGCCAACAAGTTTAATCTTGGTTTCATCAGACCAGAGAATCTTGTTTCTCTTGGTCTGAGAGTCTTTAGGTGCCTTTTGGCAAACTCCAAGCGGGCTGACATGTACCTTTTACTGAAGAGAGGCTTCAGACTGGCCACTTGGTGGAGTGCTGCAGAGATGGTTGTCCTTCTGGAAGGTTCTCCCATCTCCACAGAGGCACTCTTGAGCTCTGTCAGAGTGACCATCAGGTTCTTGGTCACCTCCCTGACCAAGGCTCTTCTCCCCCTTGCTCAGTTTGACCAGGCGGCCAGCTCTAGGAGTCTTGGTGGTTCCAAACTTCTTCCATTTAAGAATGATAGAGGCCACTGTGTTCTTGGGGAAATTCAATGCTGCAGAAATGTTTTGGTACCCTTCCCCAGATCTGTGCCTTGACACAATCCTGTCTCGGAGCTCTACGGACAATTCCTCCAAACTCATGGCTTGGTTTTTGCTCTGACATGACATGCACCGTCAACTGTGGGACCTTATAAAGACAGGTGTGTGCCTTTCCAAATCATGTCCAATCAATTGAATTTACCACAGGTGGACTCCAATCATGTTGTTGAAACATCTCAAGGATGATTAATAGAAACAGGATGTACGCAAGCTCAATTTTGAGTCTCATAGCAAAGAGACTGAATAATTACATAAATAAGGTATTTTCAGTTTTAGTTTTTTTTAGCAAAAAAAATCTAAATATTTGTTTTCACTTTCTCATTATGGGTTATTGTGTGTAGATTGCTGAGGAAATGTTGTTATTCAATCAATTTTAGAATAAGGCTGTAACGTAACAAAATGTGGAGAAACTAAAGTGGTCTGAATACTTTCCGAAGGCACTGTATAATATATTTGTATTATTATTCATTGGAATGGGCTCGTAAGCAAGCATTTCACAGTGAAGTCTACACCAGTTGTTCTCTCCCCTCGCTGACTTAGTAGACGTCCTTACATCTATCTTAGCCTTGATAAGATCATGCTAAAGTTGTCACCGTATCTTGATCCTTCGTTATCACAGAGACTTTTTTAGAGCACATCAAACATATCAGGGTTTTTGTAAGTCTCCTATTTCCCTGTCTGTATCTCTTCCTCCCTCTCTCTGTGGTTCAGAGCCCTGTAGAGGCTGGCATTGTTGATCTGCTGATGTTGTTAAGTGTTATCTCCTGCGCTGACAGCCAGAGGAAGTTTGGCCCAGACCTCACCCTGCCTGCTCACAGCTCTACATGCAGCGGCTCCTTGAAGATTAGGGCCCTCCTTTATTCCTCTCCCACACACCTCCACAGGTAAAGGCACAAGGAAAATTCAGGCTGATAAGAGTTGATTGAAGGGCTCACTGGCTACGGTCTGTCACTCTGTTCTCTGTCAAGCAAAGGAATGGAACTTATGAAGAAGATTGAAATGTTTACCTGCCTGGACGTTTCACAAAGTTTGTAAAGTTTTCTGGGATTTGTTTACGATTTAATATTTGAAACTGTGTGTGTCCCTCTTAAACGTCAATTCTGCAACACACTCATTGAAATACAATTCTAGAACTGTTGTACACATACTAAATAGAAGTACTGAGTGTACAGTGATTATTGCGTGGATGTAAATATATTACAGGGAATCACCTATTAAGGGAATAGATACTGAAACAAATGTCAGAGAATCCCACTAGTGTCTGACTGTGACGGTGAAAGCAGAATGATGAAAAGACTCGGGGAAATGATTCAACAACACAGATCCTGGAGGGGTGATAATCAAACCTGAACCACAAACAGGTTTTGTATCGTAGCATGTGTTGTAGTTCAGCTACAATACGGAATTCAAATGTAAATACTTTTGTTCGGCATTTCATTTGGCACAGTTCCCTTTATCATGTTATCTATTTCAGATAATATCGGCTTTTATTCGTTTGGTACTGCGCCAATGAAGAAAGAAGATACATATTATTGTCTCAGCATGCACAGTCATGGATAGCAGAGCTCTTTCACTCAAAACAAATAGGACCAAATCTAATCAAAGAGACAAAGTATTACAGGATCATCTTTTAAACAAAAAAACACTACCCTGCAGAATAAGTCCAGTCTGGGTTGCTACAGAACTAAGTCTCAGCCAGGCGGCTAGAACAGGCAGGACTGTGCTTTCAATTATTTTAGACAGAGGTATATGCTGGCATGATAATAAGACAATGAACACTTTCCCTCTCCTCCCCCGTGGAGCACTGCAACGAAGCTCCTCCCCCGTGGAGCACTGCAACGAAGCCTGTGAATTAACAGGACTGTCACTGCATACATCAGCATACAGCACTGCACAACACTTCACTGCACTGCCAGCATGAAATCAGGTGGCCTGGTCTGCCTTTGGAAACAGCCTCATCCCTTTTGAAATGTCATGGTATAAAGAGCTGAGGGATGAGGCAGTGAGGCACACGCTGCTCTCTTCAGGAGAGCTGGAGCTGACCCATACACTGTACCATGCTGCACCGGCCGGCACAGACCCCAGACAATATGGCTCCACATGCCCGACGGCACAGCTCTCTGACTCCACGTGTCGCCGTAAGAGGAAGCAGGCTGGGGCCTGGGAAATGGAGGGGAGGTAGGGGGAGATGCCAAGACTCATCAGAATAGTGTTCTCTCCCAGCAGATGTCCAGAGTCTGGCAGTGTTTGCCAACTCTCCACAGACACCAGCAGAGCAACACAGAGAGAAGAGAAAGCCTGTTCTGTCCTCTATCCTCCCAGATAGTATCAGTAAGAGCTAGCTGTCCTAACAGGGGACTGCCTGCCTACATTTCCATTTGTGGAGAAACTGCATCTATCATCAGGTCTGAGGACATTTAATTATATATCAAATGCAGGGAATAATGTATGATAATATTGTCAATAATTAAAAATAAAAAGTAAACATTTTCACTGGCCGATGACTGAGAGCAAAGTCCAATAACTTAAACTGTAGCAAAAAATAGAGCTAAACTTTGAACTGGACAAGATAATGGTTTGGATGTGTAGTGTGCACACTTGGAAATATCTTTCCTGCAAGTGATGGGTTGACATATGAGATTAGCCCCAGTCTGTAATGAGATCAGAGTCCAGTTAGAGAGCAGTTATTCAACGGAACACAGAAGCTCTGCAGACGCTGACCCTACTGCCAATCCCCTATGGATCAATCTCATTACTTTAGCTCCTAAATATCTCAGGATTTTTTTCTAATATTCAGTTATAAAGCTGTCATGTTTTTATCTCCTATTTAAAGGTCCATTTAATAGTGTGTCATTAATTAAAATGTCCCCATTACATTCTATTACTGTGTGGATCATGAGGGGGTAATCATTACCTTGGAGCAGAGAGAGGACCAGTGGTGGAGGTCTGGGACTAACTAGACTGATAGGACAACCCCAAAACCCCATTCCCTCTCAATAATGCAATGTCTCATCCACATTTCCTCTGTGCTCAGATCCCTTGTCTGATTGGAGGATTTCTCCCATAAACAACTGCATTAGGGGGGCAGGTCTATTGGTTCAAGCCTCATTAGGGACCGCTCGCCAGGCTTACTAACACAACAATGTTCTCATCTCATCAGACAGATTGATATTAATAGCCAACCCTTTTCTAAGACACGCAGTGAGGATCAGAACCGGCTGGCTGGCTGTCCTCTTGATGTCTCATTTCCCGCCCTGATGGATGTTCGACTGAGAGAAGGCCGTCTTCCCTCTCTCCCTCTCTCCTATGCTCTGCTTCTCCCCTGTACTGTGCACTCAGGTGGAAGGGATAAGGGCGGTGTTCACACAGCTCTGCATTTGATGGAAAGCATCGCTGCTACTGCCGATGCTGCTGCGATGCAGACTGAACACAGTCAACACAGTGGACACAGTTCATTAAGCCACATCACAAGGCTGGTGATTCATTTCACGAACATATTTCATATGTCTAGAGCAGCGGCGGTCAGTGCCATTTAAGATGAGGGTAGACTTAAAAAAAAAAAAATATTGAACATGGCCTTATTTCTATTACAGCATATTGGATGACTATCATTCATATTCCATTCACCCAGTTCAATGTAAGATCGTAGTTCAGGCTACCACATGATACTTACATTTTCCCTATACCCATCATGAGGTTGCTACAACCTAGCCTTTGAGTGAAAGTCTACAATGTAAGTGCATACAGGTAGAGAGAAAATTTGAGGTGACAGACAGAGGCACATGGATAGACAGCCTTGCACACTCTTGCCTGCATCTAGCTGATCTAGGGTGTAATCATTAGTCCAACAGTTGCAAATGAGAGTTTCTATTGGACAAATCCAGGAATATTTATCCCCGTTTCGTTCCGTTTGCTTCCATTTAAGAAATGTTTCAACAGAATCAGCAGACTGAATAGACCCCTGATCACGCATAAACACAGTTCACTTTCATATCAGCCCCATTGTATTCCATCTTGCATCTATGCACTCTCCTCCTCTCACCCCTTCACTTGTGGACTTCAATGCACAACACATCACCATCTGACCAAAAACATACTATAACCAATACACACAGCCTACATCGTTGTCACCATTTAGCTAAAGTAACATCCCAGTCAACATAGCTAATAGAACTAACGCATAGGTAAACTCGCTACAATCATACAGTAACGTTACAGTCAGTAAGCAGATTAGCATATACAGTTGTAAGTCGTAAGTTTACATACACCTTAGCCAAATACATTTAAACTTGGTTTTTCACAATTCCTCAAATCAAATCAAATCAAATCAAATTTTATTTATTCCTGACATTTAATCCTTGTAAAAATGCCCTGTCTTAGGTCAGTTAGGATCACCACTTTATTATTTATTATTTAAGAATGTGAAATGTCAGAATAATATTAAAGATAATTATTTATTTCAGCTTTTATTTCTTTCATCACATTCCCAGTGGGTCAGAAGTTTACATACACTCAATTAGTATTTGGTAGCATTGCCTTAAATTGGTTAACTTGGGTCAAACGTTTCAGGAAGCCTTCCACAAGCTTCCCACAATAAGTTAGGAGGAATGGGCCAAATTTCTGGTTTAACTGGTGTAACTGAGTCAGGTTTGTAGGCGTCCTTGCTCGCACACACCTTTTCAGTTCTGGCCACACATTTTCTATAGGATTGAGGTCAGGGCTTTGTGACGGCCACTCCAATACCTTGACTTTGTTGTCCTGTTGCCATTTTGCCACAATTTTGGAAGTATGCTTGGGGTCATTTACCATTTGGAAGACCCATTTGTGACCAGGCTTTAACTTATGTCTTGAGATGTTGCTTCAATATATCCACATAATTTTCCTACCTCATGATGCCATCTATTTTGGGAAGTGCACCAGTCCTTCCTGCAGCAAAGCACCCCACAACATGATGCTGCCACCCCATGCTTCACGGTTGAGATGGTGTTCTTCGGCTTGCAAGCATCCCCCCTTTTCCGCCAAACATAACGATGGTCATTATGGCCAAACAGTTCTATTTTTGTTTCATCAGACCAGAGGACATTCCTCCAAAAAGTACGATCTTTGTCCCCACGTGCTGTTGCAAACCGTAGTCTGGCTTCTTTATGGCTCAGCAGCCTTTCAGGTTATGTCGATATAGGACTCGTTTTACTGTGGATATAGATACTTTTATACCAGCATCTTCACAAGATCCTTTGCGGTTGTTATGGGATTGATTTGCACTTTTCGCACCAAAGTACATTCATCTCTAGGAGAAAGAACACGTCTCCTGCCTGAGTGGTATGACTGCTGCGTGGTCCCATGGTGTTTATACTTGCGTACTATAGTTTGTACAGATGAACGTGGTACCTTCAGGTGTTTGGAAATTGCTCCCAAGGAAGAACCTGACTTGTGGACGTCTACAATATTTTTTTTCTGAGGTCTTGGCTGATTTCCTTAGATTTTCCCATGATGTCAAGCAAGGAGGCACTGAGTTTGAAGGTAGACCTTGAAATACATCCACATATACACCTCCTATTGACTCAAATGATGTCAATTAGCCTATCAGAAGCTTCTAAAGCCATGACATAATTTTCAGGAATTTTCCAAGCTGTTTAAAGGCACAGTCAATTTACTGTATGTAAACTTCTGACCCACTGGAATTGTGATACAGTGAATTATAAGTGAAATAATCTGTTTATCATTTTTTGGGAAAAGATGACTTGTGTCTTGCACTAAGTAGATGTCCCAACCGACTTGCCAAAACGATAGTCTGTTAACAAGAAATTTGTGGAGTGGTTGAAAAAAACGAGTTTTAATGACTCCAACCTAAGTGTACGTAAACTTCCCACTTCAACTGTATCTAAGAATGTGAACACCACATCAGTACAAACTTTGAATACAAATGCATGGAACAAATCTCAAAGTTTTTAAAAGGAAATACATGCACAGTCTACTTTGTCCTTGAATTTCATGTGAATGTGCTGAAAGAATATGTTGATTACATTGAGTAGAAATATAACATTCTTTTCCCCTTTCTGAGAAACAGTTTTTGATTCAAATAATAATACAGCCGTCACTTGGCTGCCTGCCAGGAATTAGCTGTTCCATTTTAGTGGGTTCACTGGGACTGACATTATCATCATCATCTCGCTCTGTGTGCTCCCCCGGATGGTGTAGCCATTAGCAACCATCTACAGGAGTGAGGCTTTCCCACTGATGCCGCCAATTGCTTTCACATGAATGTGTGCACATGCATGCGAATGAGCAGGTGTCCGTGGTGTGTTTGTGTGTCAGTGGCGTACTGCAGTTTGGCGTGGGACCCTCTGCCCAATTGTTTTCCTATATAGTTTTAAGGGGAAACAGCTGCAATTCTACACATATTGCTATGGGGGAGAGAGAATTATGTGCAGTTTTATAGCCAATCTAAAAATCGAATAAAAGTGTATTGGTTGCGTACTTATTTAATCCTACACATTTTGCAATGAGGCTGAGAGAATTTTGCATTTTAAAACTAATTTCCTGTAATTCTAAAACGATTTGCCATGGCTTATGACATGTTCATATGCTATCTGGGGAGGGGGGCCGATCCAGGATCCTGGGTGTGTGTGCACATGCGTGTCGGTGTGTGGGTGGGTAGGGCTGAAGGAACATGATTGAGAGGGTCTGGGGGATTGTTTCAGATTGTATATGATGCGTTTCTGTTTCAGTATAACAAAAAGTCCCCAATTTGATCTGAGATAAGGCATACATCCATAATAACTACATATCTTGACAGAAAGGAGACAACAACAAAAAATCCCTCTACTTTCACAGGCACTCCATTGAAAAGAAATCTGCACACTGCAAGCAGTCAGCAGAAATTAGTCAATGGGCGTTGATTAGGCGAGTCAGGTAACCTTGTATTGTATGGTAAGCAACACCCCTCTCACTATGCCTCACCATCAATACAACACACTCCTATTATGGCTGGAATAGCTCATCTCACTGAGGGGTGAAAAGAGCAGCACAAATGATTGCGGTGAAATGAGATGGAGAACACCCTAAAACATGACAAATACTGCATTCATAGGATAGACAGACTGACAGGTCCACCAGTGACTGTTCCCTTTTCTTCAGGCAGAGTGCGTAGGTGCAATAGGACTACATGTTGGCACAGTTACATGAACATCCTTTTAGACTGAGCCTTCTACTGGGGAATCATGTGTAAAAAAAAAACAACAACATACTTTTCCCATATCAGTTGGGGATCTGAAGCAAACTGAGAAGCCTGGATGGAGTAGCTAGGAGAGCTAAAGATAAGACTGCCATTGTGCTCAATCAGCTTATAGAAGGATACTGTTGATGCAGTATAACACAGGACCATTTCCTAATGACTCTGTCTATGGGTTAACTGATCTCTAATCTTCTGAGCTGTCTGCCTTTGTTTCCACCGGGAGAGGTAGCCATGTGACACCGCATGGGCGTGCCTATGTGAATCTGTAAATTCTCTTGGGGGATGTGTGGGGGCGGGGCGTGTTTATACAGAAGAGAGGGGGAGGTTAATAGGGTCTGCATTATTGCATTAATCATGGCAGTAATAAAAACACAGAGAGCTGATGGAAGAAGCAATCCCCCTGAGGTAGTCGGCTCTTTGCGAACCTCAATCTCCCCAGCCAGGGGGATCAGCAAGCTGCCCTCTCCACTCCTCTCCTCTCCTCAGCCAGGTCCTGGGAGATCAGCCTCCCTGCCATACCCACTGATTGATGTGACAGACACAGCCCTTCCATTGGAGGCTGGGAGCACAATCACATCTGATGGCTTATTCATTTAAACAGTTGTAACAGTCCTGGTGGGACCCTAAAACGCCTGCATGGAGAAAACGGGACCTAGAAAAACATGTTTATCATGATGGATACTGTATTGAGGCTGCATGGATTTTATTTACAGGTATAATCTTCTACCATCCATAACCTAATTTCAGTGATTTCATGACATTGACCCGCTCAACATGTGCCCTCTGTGGATTAAATTATCGGAACTGAGGTTATAACCTACTTTCATCACACAGGGTGATTTGGATAAAAAATGAACACATCCAAGCTACTATAACATACCCAAAATGGTTTCTCGTTGTTTTGGATGAATTGCTTGCCCAAACTTTTCATCAGTGTCAGTTGGGTTTACAGTCAACACATTACCAACACATAGCACTCAGAATCCATGTTGGTTTGTGGAAGGTGTGGAGGTATAGGCTGTCTGTCAGTTTGATACAGTACAGTATTATTTGATGTTTTCTTCTATTGTGCCCTCTTCATCAAACTCACTCACTACAAGAGTTCCCCAGGGTGCTGTTAGTCTATTAAAAACTCATTCACAAACTCCAGGACTAAAGCACACACACACAGCTTTGTTTTCAGTCATTTTCAGGACTTTTTGGTAAGTCAATATTTATTCCCATTCCAAGATTTCCCTAACACTACACCAAACCCCAAAAAACTAACCCTATTCCAAACCTTAACAGTAGGACTGTCATAGGTGTAACAGCTCTCGTTGGTGGTAGAAAGAGTAAACCAAGGCGCAGCGTGGAAAGTGATCATGATTTTAATTCGTTTTAAACACTCAAACAAAATAACGAAATCGAAAACGCACAGTTCTGTCAGGCAACAGTAACTAAACAGAAAACAAGATCCCTCAACCTAATGGTGGGAAAAAGGACTGCCTAAGTATGATCCCCAATCAGAGACAACGATAGTCAGCTGCCTCTGATTGGGAACCACACTCGGCCAAAAACAAAGAAACAGAAAACATAGAATTTCCCACCCGAGTCACACCCTGACCTAACCAAACACAGAGAATAATAAGGATCTCTAAGGTCAGGGTGTGACAATAGGCCAACGGCCACTGACATTTGATTTTGTAAATCAGCCCCCCAAAAAGCTATTTCATGCTCCTTCCCTGACTTTTCCTAAATGTTTGTATTTTACACCGCTCATGTCAGAATGTTTTTGCAACTTACTTCACAATTGAATTTGAATTAGGCCGAACTGAATGATAAGGAGGAAGAAGAGGTTGATTTAATTTAGAAACACAGTAGTGTAATGATTTTGTGTTATGCCTATTTATCAGCATTGTTAATAATTTGACCGCGCACCTTGTGGGTTGATACCATTCCCTTTTCCGCTTTACTTTGTAAACATATGCTGCTACAGGACTGGTTTATTGACTGTGACTCTATTACTAATCAAATGTATTGTAAGGTAATTGAAAACATGATGTGTGTTGCAACGGGCCATTAGAATAATGCAAAACTGCTCCTGGATTCGATCCAACTTGATGAGTGGGAAACAAAGCCTGCACATTCGGCCCATCGACACTACACCTAAACCTTCCCGAAACTAATTTCACACATAATAAGAGTTAGCCTATAGACAAAATTACATTTACAATAATCTGATGAGTGACAATATTAGGATTATCGGTTGTCAAATTGTACATGAAGAGATGGGCTCATCTTGTAATTGACAGATGCAGGGAAAGGAGCATCACTTTATCAAATCCTCCTTCCGTCACTTGCAGGTAAAACATTTGGATTTCAATATAGTATCATAAGGAGCATATTCTGCAGTTTCTATTACACTTACCTTTGTCAAATAATTCATAATTCAAGAGGTGCAGTTCTATTTCCAAATTTCCCCTTTTCCAAGAATATCTGTGCAGTCCATGCATTTATCATATGACCACTCTCACGGTAGCATTTATCACATGACCACTCTCACAGCAGCATTTATCACAAGACCACTCGCACGGCAGCATTTATCACAAGACCACTCGCACGGCAGCACGGCAGCATTTATCACATGACCACTCTCACAGCAGCATTTATCACAAGACCACTCGCACGGCAGCATTTATCACATGACCACTGCACGGCAGCATTTATCACATGACCACTCGCAAGGCAGCATTTATCACGACTACTCGCACGGCAGCATGCATCACATGACCACTCGCACGGCAGCATTTATCACATGACCACTCTCACGGCAGCATTTATCACATGACCACTGCACGGCAGCATTTATCACATGACCACTCGCAAGGCAGCATTTATCACGACTACTCGCAAGGCAGCATTTATCACGACTACTCGCACGGCAGCATGCATCACATGACCACTCGCACGGCAGCATTTATCACATGACCACTCTCACGGCAGCATTTATCACATGACCACTGCACGGCAGCATTTATCACATGACCACTGCACGGCAGCATTTATCACATGACCACGCGCAAGGCAGCATTTATCACGACTACTCGCACGGCAGCATGCATCACATGACCACTCTCACGGCAGCATTTATCACATGACCACTAGCACGGCAGCATTTATCACGACTACTCGCACGGCAGCATGCATCACATGACCACTCTCACGGCAGCATTTATCACATGACCACTAGCACGGCAGCATTTATCACATGACTACTCGCACGGCAGCATGCATCACATGACCACTCTCACGGCAGCATTCAGCACATGACCACTCCCACGGCAGCATTTATCACATGACCCCTCTCACCGCAGCATTCATCACATGACCACTCTCACGGCAGCATTCAGCACATGACCACTCTCACGGCAGCATTTATCACATGACCACTCTCAAGGCAGCATTCAGCACATGACCACTCCCATGGCAGCATTTATCACATGACCACTCCCATGGCAGCATTTATCACATGACCCCTCTCACGGCAGCATTCATCACATGACCACTCTCACGGCAGCATTCAGCACATGACCACTGCACGGCAGCATTTATCACATGACCACTCTCAAGGCAGCATTCAGCACATGACCACTCTCACGGCAGCATTCAGCACATGACCACTCGCACGGCAGCATTTATCACATGACCACTCTCAAGGCAGCATTCAGCACATGACCACTCTCACGGCAGCATTCAGCACATGACCACTCGCACGGCAGCATTTATCACATGACCACTCTCAAGGCAGCATTCAGCACATTTCACGGCAGCATTCAGCACATGACCATCGCACGGCAGCATTTACACATGACCACTCTCAAGGCAGCATTCAGCACATGACCACTCTCACGGCAGCATTCAGCACATGACCACTCGCACGGCAGCATTTATCACATGACCACTCTCAAGGCAGCATTCAGCACATGACCACTCTCACGGCAGCATTCAGCACATGACCACTCGCACGGCAGCATTTATCACATGACCACTCTCAAGGCAGCATTCAGCACATGACCACTCTCACGGCAGCATTCAGCACATGACCACTCGCACGGCAGCATTACTCTAGCTACTAAGCAAGATCTATTAACATTATAAAATGTAAATATGCTATTTATTTATGCAATTGATCCTTTAGAATTGCACTGGTGGTTTAGAAATACAGCAAATCATTTCAGCTGTGCACCTGCCTGGTTATATTATATTAACCTGTTTCTTTCTACTTTGTCAAAAGAAGCTCTCATTGGACTGTATTCATTACTATAAATCCATTACTAATCAAATCTACTAATACGGTTTATTAAATGGATTACACTGTCATTTTTTTATAGTAAGGAAACGAAAATAGACTACAGGCCTACGTTTTTTCTAGGATTTAGAATTACACTAAATATATCCTTGACTATTGTTGTTAGTGTTATATACATTTCCACAAATATTTATTCATGCAATTTATCCTTTATATCAGTTTATGCACTACTTATCAAGCGTTTGTGGTTATGTTTGCTGCACCTTGCAGGTTGATATGCATCTGATGCATTTGCTAAAGGTGATGCCCGGCAACGTTCTCTAGTGGGTACTTATAGGCTGAAAGGCCAGGCGGTTTAGTGTTAATGGAGGGGTCCATTTGAAGCTGAGGCTCTATGCTCCAGTGCACATCCATCCTGTAACTCTGAATCCTGTCAAAATCACACAGAAAAGCCCCCCCTATGCAGGTCACATGCTCTACATAACAAAGCTGGATGTTATTGGAGGGCAGTGAAACTAATAGCCGACTAATTTTAGATAATGAGGCTTAGTATGTAGGATTCCGTGGCCTACAAAAGGATTAGATGGGAGCCAATCTGACGGCATACAAGGTGACTGACAGTGATGTGTTTCTGCCCCGTGGTAGTAACAATTATTTATTGTGTGTGTGTGTGTGTGTGTATTCCCCCTTATGGAAAACCCACATGAATTTCACGTGATCACATGTGAAGTGTTCCAAAAACACATGTGATCTTATGTGAAGTTAATATGTGATGCAGACAATTACATTGATGGAAGCTACAATATATCTGCAATATTAAAGCTGATCTACCCCCTAAACAAAAAATATATACATTTATGATACATGTGAAAACATGCAAAGCGATATGTGATAACATGAAACTACACATGTGAAAACATGATCCTGTGATTTGTGTTCTTCCTGTAAAGATCTACTTTGTGATCAGGGTGTCAGATTCCTGTTTACCGGAGGTGCTGGCGTGGTTCATTTTGGCTGGCCCCCCATCCCCCCTGTCTCCAGCAATCAATACTCAGAGTAGAGCTGGGGTGGATGTCAGCAGGCCTAGACACTACCACACTGTCAATCTACCACAAACTGAGGCGACCCCAGGCACTCTCAGCAGCAGCACTGTGCTGGCTAAATGTCCTCTGTCTGCTCGTAGCCTTTAGCCTTTAGCCTCTGGCCTCTCTGTCGGGATAGACAGGCCAGCAGATAACAACAGTGATGAGGCTGAGATACGAAGGGTCAGCCTTAACAGAGAATGCTGCTGGTTATCCCACATCTGACACACCACTCATACATAACAAAGCAGCGATGCCCTTAAATACCACCAGCTTCATTCTCCCCAAGAGATCCCTGTGGAACCATTCAGTTATGAGAGAGACCACAGACGGAGGCAAAATCGCTTTATAGAGCCATGGAAATGAACATGTGTCTTCCTAAATGCTATCACACAACGGTAATGCAGCGGAGGCCTTTATTGATTTGCCCTGCTCTACTCTGTGCCTCCCACCCCCTCCTCATTACAGGGAGCCCTCCCCGCTCTCTCCCTTCTGATTGGTTCAGCTCTGCTCTGACTGAAGGGTGCCTGCTGTCTGAATGAGGCACATAATGGATATCAGCGTGATTTTCTGGGTTTTACAGAAAGCACAGGAGGACAGTGTAAGTAGCGGCCCAGCAAGCGCCGAGTAGGCTGTGGATTATGGTGCATATCTGGCTGTCAATCTCTAGGATTCAATTATTTGTGTTTTTCCCGCTGGACTCGCCTTAATAAGGAAATCCTGGAGCCAATTTAACGGTTAATTAGATAAATGAGCAGCTGACAAAGAAAAAAAATCACATTTCTCTGTATTTTCTGCCATTCTGAGAAGAACTGCTACAGTATTGAGATTCATGATTTTTCTCTCATGAGATTTGACAACAATTGCATTGTGTTCACAAAGTTGTCCTTTCAGAGATGCAGTGTGTGTGTAATTTTGCATCGCAGTGGTTAATTTTTTTATTTTACCTTTATTTAACTAGGCAAGTCAGTTAAGAACAAATTCTTATTTTCAATGACGGCCTAGGAACAGTGGGTTAACTGCCTGTTCAGGGGCAGAACGACAGATGTGTACCTTGTCAGCTCGGGGATTTGAACTTGCAATCTTCCGGTTACTAGTCCAACACTCTAGCCACTAGGCTACCCCCCTACGTAGAACCACCAACGCTTTGTGGTGACCTTCATCACATTGTTTGCATATATTTCATTTTGTGGTTATTGCTATTCTAATGTCAGTCACTAAGAGCAGGGTTGAATTGATTTATATGGGTCACCACGTCACTGCAGAACATCAATACTGTTAGCGGGCTGTGTGTGTGTCCCCGGGGGGAGGAGACTAGTCATCTTCAGTGAGTAGACAGCTAATGCACACATAATGTGCAGGCCAGCCCATGAATGACATTAAGACAATAGGTTAAATGTCAACTCAGCCATGGTCCTGTTTATGATTTCACCCACAGCTGAGGCAGCCACACAACGCACATATTCACCATAAACAATCATTTAAGCACACACACACACACACGCAAGCACAAAAACACACATAAGCCCATTGAAGAGAATACTAGATGAAAGTCAGTCAGGCTGTAGATGAGGATGCAAAGGGAAGGCAGGGGGGGTGGGGTCAGACAGACAGACAGACAGACAGACAGACAGACAGACAGACAGACAGACAGACAGGTAAAAGACCAGTGCAGTGAAGTTCAAAAGACCCCTTTCAATCACACATCTAATCGATGTACACACACTAATGCACAAACACACATACAGTTGAATTCCGTGTTTACTATAACATGTATTTCACACACGTAATTCCCTTTAATGATGTACAAATATGCTATAATATGTATAATGCAAAAGCCCTGGGAACATGTAATTATCCAGTAATACTGTCTATGGTTAGTTTGTGGTAATCATTGAGACTAATATGTGTGTTTAGTTCTATCCAGTGGTGTAGTGGAGGGTATTCGCAGGTATACACCGTATGTCCACTTATTCTTTCAGTGGGCATTGTGTATACTCACTTCTCAATCCCCACTGACACATATCAAAGTAGTGTGGTGAAAGTACACGCCGTATCCATTAATAAGGCTGATGGAACAGATTGGAATGTTAAGTTTTAAATGTTCATAAACTATTATTTGTTCCCATTTTAGGCGCAACAATGAACACACAGTGGTGGGCCTACGTGTAAACATTCCAACAATGAACACACAGCGGTGGGCCTACGTGTAAACATTCCAACAATGAACACACAGCGGTGGGCCTACGTGTAAACATTCCAACAATGAACACACAGCGGTGGGCCTACGTGTAAACATTCCAACAATGAACACACAGCGGTGGGCCTACGTGTAAACATTCCAACAATGAACACACAGCGGTGGGCCTACGTGTAAACATTCCAACAATGAACACACAGCGGTGGGCCTACGTGTAAACATTCCAACAATGAACACACAGCGGTGGGCCTACGTGTAAACATTCCAAAATGTAATTGAGTGAAAACACAGTTCTAAAATTCACATCGCACAAGCGGTTTCATGGACAGAGATGGAAATATCCATTAGTAACTTAGAAAGATAGAAGCTCTGAAGATGCAACAACTATCATGGGTTGCTAATATGACTAGGATCATTCCTTTGGCTGCTAGACAATGAAAGGAAGTTTAAAGAATTAAAGACAGGAGAACACATATGAGTAAGTCTTTATGAAAGTAATTGCCTCCACGTTTCTATGGTGGGTTTTTGGCTATAGGCTACTTTGAAGCAAGGTAAGACATGCCTCTTAATATGAAGTAAAACGCCCAGGTGTCAAACAATTAAGGAACAGGAAAAATATAGCAATGCTAATGATAGGCCTAACCATCTTCTAGTAATTTGGAAAGGCTTCCCAAAAACATGCTCTATTAAATGTTAACTAGCTATAACAGTGCTAGGTGCCTGCACACTTGAATTAAAAGGGTAACTACACATAAAAATCTAAATATTTCTTAGATTTTTTCCCCCCATACCTTAAAAGTGGTCTCCTGATGTGGTTCAAGCATTGTTATGGAGTTAGAACATAACATTTTGTTGTGAAAACCTGAAAAATCTGAAACCTTTGAATGTCTGACTCAGTTGACAACCTAATTTATCTGATTCAATAGTAGGCCTACTATTAGCCTACTGACACAGTACAGCTTGGGCCGGCCTGACTGTGAAAGTGATTTTAGGTCATTCAGAGTGTATGTCACTGTTTGACATATAATTGTTCACACTGGGCTTCTGTCCTTCGCCGGGCAGGCCGTTCTGATTTTTTTGGAGCAAAATTTGAGTATACCCACTTCTGCAGGCACCACTACAACACTGGTTCTATCCTTCCTCTGATAATGAGTGGACTATGTGTGAGGCACACACCCAACAGACTGACTGACTGCTGTTTCATACACTAGCACTCAATGATGCTCTTTGTTTCCAAGGGCTCTCCTCGAGCACATGCAGTACAAACACTTACAAATGGTGTGTCCTCTTTAGCCGTCTGAGGCTCCTCATGCACTTACAAGGTTAAACATTAGGCCTGTAGATTATAGGTCATATACCCAGGTTCCCATAACATTAATCTCCATTACTCCAGTCTTAATCTCAGTCTCTCCATTCCTGAAGAATTGAATCTCCAACCTGTGTCTCTTATTCTGTATCACTATTCATGTGGACAGCCACGATTTGTCACTATTCTAAAACGCAATTAAATTACCTCAAACATTTTTTTTATGGATTCAATTATAAACAAAAAAAGGCACATTCCATTGGATGAGAAACGAGTTGGAAAAAATGTGGTAATATAGAATTGACATCAAATCAAAAATAAATCTGTGTTCATTTTCCAGAGTGACAGGACTATAAAGGTGCTATGTGCTTTGTGATCTAAAGTCCTTGCTCCCTGTGTGCAGAACAATATTCTAAATGTTACCCCTGCACCACCAACGAGTCTAGACAGACACCCCAGGTATTTGTCTTAGACTCAACAGACAGAGCCTAAGGTCTGATTGTTGATGGGAGCTATGTCTGTACTCTCTCTCCTCCCTAGCTAAAATCTCCATCCTCCTAAAGACATGAGCATGCTTCAGTTCGGCTGGCGCATAGTAGGCGAACCAAACGAGTATGCTTGCATACTCCCTTAAAAAGTCCTTCGATTGAAAAACAGCAACTGCACTGTTTGTCTATTTTGAGATGCCGTAGCCAGTATACACTTCCTAAAAAATTGCCAGAATTAATCTAAGAACATTCCAGAAATGTTGACGTTATTGCAGAGGAGATCTTGGTTGTGCAGTTTTACATTACAATATGTTTGGTGCAGTATTTCTCAATGGAAAAAAATGTGCATGAAAACAAGTCGTCTCTCATTGAATGACAACAAAGTCTATTGGAGAATCCCTACAATTGACCAATCAACGACAAAGGGGCATAGACTTTGGCTACCGACGTCTGCTTTCCTCGAGAAACCATCAACCATGTGCTCGAACAGCCGGAAAAACACCTGTACCGAAGTCCAAAAGGATTTTGTTTTCTCACTAAATGTAGTCATAATATATGCAAACTCTTCCGAACTGTTTCGGCTGGGAAGCATGCGGATGCCTTTAGTCCCATTGGAAGGGAGTGGAGAGGCTGCAGTGCTAACTCAAGCAGCCCCAGAGAGCCTGCCTCCACGCATTGGTTATTGTTCAGAGAGAGGGAGAGGTGATGAATATTCACACAGGCAACACGTACACACGCCGTGACTAAACACATAATCAACCTTTTTTGCTGTAAACAAAATCCTGAAGGGACGTGCAAGGAAATGTGAATCAAATGCATAAATTAAGAAGCAGATTGAGTTAGATACTTACAAAAAGTCTCAGTGTAAGGCAAGCACAAGAACTATATCAACCGTAAGCTGACAAAACAAAGATTCAACTTGCGCAAATCCATGCCTTGAGACAACCAATAGGTAAAATGTCACAGAGACAATAGGGAGAATGTTCTGGATAAAGGTCCAAGGCATACACATAACCCATCATGTCAAATTAACTGAACTTAGCTTTGAAACCAATTGAAACTGGGCTAGATATCCAGAACAAGATTCCGTATGTAATGGTTCAGCTCTGTAAATATAAATCAGTATACATACTTTCCTAAGTATGTATAATGATTCAGTGTAAGAGGATGTGAGAGAAAGAGCGATGAACGAGGGCTAGAGGATGAATAACAAAGAGGAACAGCGATAGATGAGAGCACACACTTCATCTGCAACCATAAGGCAGCTAGCCGTAGTGACAGTGATCGGTGATTTACAACAACACTTTGCCTGGGCAGAATTGACATAATTGCAGCACTTATCACACCATCACAGAAAAGTGAATAGTTTTGCAGAGCGAGAGTAGTTGTCATGGCAACAGCGACAAGGGTTCACCAAGAGCATGTCATGGGCCTTGGGAGGGAGGAGAGGGGAGTGGAGAGAGCAGGAGAGAGATATGACATACTAAGTGGACAGGGACGGTAAGCCAATAAGGTGTGTCACTATGATAAAGTTAACAGCATGTAAACAAGCAGAGACTAATCTCCAATTATGGAATTACAAATCTATAGGATAAATCACCTCCATCTTTGTTAGCACAAATCAGGATAGGGCCATTTATAGAGTCCTCAAACCTCTGCAGAGTCCTCAAACCTTTAGTAGAGTCCTCAAACCTCTGCAGATCACCTGCAGGGTAAAAAGCTGTTATATGGGGTATTTTATGTTATGGTTTGTCAACAGTGGTGAAAAAGCATAAGTCAGTGTTTATTGGGCACTGACCGTTACAGTGACCTCGCAGGAGATTCACTTTACGACTTAATCTGGTTTTAGATGGCTTGGATAAATGAGTGTGGAACCCTGCCACCCCCCCTCCTTTCTCTCTCTCCTCTGCATTTTATTTGTCCCAGGGAGAAAGAGGGGTGGAATCAGATGGAGAGGGCTGATGTGAATGGATGAGTGTAATAGAGAAGGCAAGGGTGATGCAGTCATTGCAGTCTTCAGTTATCTTATGATTTAGAGACATACAGTACATTTCCAAAGTGTTTATAAACAAGCATAAATACATTGTCAGGGGGGTGAAATAGGGTTGCTGGGCCATCTGTAGCTGTACTGAACAGTGTTGTCTTTCACAATGCTTGGAGCAACGCGTGGGCCAGTAGCAGAAGACTTTAACGGGTTGACAGTAACTGTGGACGAGTTCCCAAGGAGAGAGAGACAAGCCAAGCAGCCGCTTACTGAGTCACCGTCTGAGCCTCTGAGTCAGGACTGCTACAGACACATGTCTGAGTTGGCCTGGAGAATATACAAACCTGTATTAGGCATTACACACACTAGCAGGGATACATTAGCAGGCAGATTTTGACTCCTAGTTTGAAACACAACCTGATGAAGTAGCTCGGCGTCGTGACCACCAAAGGTCTTAAACCAGGGTTTAGCCATCATGAACGGGGTATGGCCTTGCTTCACCAGCCATTCTTGGTGCCCCTGTTGGTATGCATGTCTGTGTTCCATCAGAGACAGCTCTGTTCTATGTCTGGACTCTCTGCATGATGTCACTGCGGTAAATACTGAATGATAGATAACTGACAAAAAACAACCACCACAAAAGATTTTAAAAAGTGAATTATTATTATTTTTAGTCAGCTGATAACACATTTCACAAGTGTATTTACCTGCCAACCTGAAAATCACAGCACAATAATAAAAGGTTTGTCGGGGAAAGAATGTGTAGGCAGAATGCCACAGGTTACGTTCTACCAACAGACCACTTTAGAACAAAGACATAATCATAAACACCAGGCCAGGCACAGACGCTTTAGATACCGCTCTGTTTGATACAGATGTAGGATCTTCATTTGAGCCAGTTTTCTACAGCAGGAAAATAATCCTGCAGCAACAGGAAATGTTCATTATTATGTGGATTGTAATGAATGGACAATTTTTGTAGGGATTGATACATTTTTCGTCATGGCGAATCAAGTCTGACAATTTAAAAGTGGAAATTACTCTTTTAGCAGCCTTTTAAAACCTTAAATACACTATACTCTTGAATATCCTGCTTATCAGGAAATTTCTCAGCAACAAAAGAGTGATCTAATTAGGATCTGACAGCGGTACCACATACAGTACAAACACACAGCCCTCTACTCGGACAGCCAGCCTGACGCAATACAGCGGGCATCGCCTCTCCACTTTTCACAATGCTTCTTAGCTACCTTTCCAATTACTATAATAAGACTCACTGTACCAAATAAACATAGAAGAATGAATGTGTGGACGGTGGTCGGACAGTACAGTATGTTCATCTAAATAATAATTAGACAAGCAGGTTTCAGCACAGATACAGAGTTTAGGGGCTTAGCAGATATATCCAGTAATTAAAAGATAAAATGGGAGACACATAAGTGAGTAAATGTGTGTTGTAATTCATGCGGATTGTAAATAGCAGGGAAACAGTAGTGAGAATATGAGTAGGAGGAACAGAGAGTGGGTGGATGCCTCTGCAGAACACTTAGCCTTTCAGTCATTCTCAAGGCCTCACATGCAATAAGGGGACGGCTGTATCCAGGCAACGTGTAGGGCTACCACGCTCTGCCCGACTGCATCTACCGGCCATCAGCCAATCACACATCAATTCATACATCTGCTCTTCCACAGGGATCCATTGTGCTCGCCAACCAGCTCTATGTGTGTGAGTCTTACGTGACTCTATAGTGTCTGAATGAATGTCTTTATCCAGCTGTCACTCCTCTAGTCTTATAACAGGCTCTAGTCCACACCTAAAGAACATTGCTATTGTGATTTTTCTTTTCGTACACTAGTCTGCACTAGTTTGGACTCTGCCAACAGGTCTCAGGATGGAAGAAAACTTTTTCAATCATTGCACTTACTCAACTACACGTAGAGAGAACTATCGAAATATATATTTACGGATACACGGTACAATATCATAATATTCTGCTTTATCCAAAGGGACTTGAAAGGTTTGGTGAAGTGTGTCAAAAGCAATCTGTGATATTCTGGTTCAAAACACAGCTCAATTATGGCACATGCTCCAGTTATTACATTTCCAATCCCCCGGTCAGGCACACACCACACAGCAAGCACAGGGGGGCAGGATGGCAGACAGGCAGACAGGCTGCAGACACCTGGCAACAGACAGCACAGACTGCAAAGAGACGGTACAGGGCTGCAGTAACGGAGCTCACGTCACACACTCACGCACGCACACACACACACACGCACACGCACTCACATGCACGCACACAGGCTGCCTACTCGCTCAGTGGCAGACACAAGTTTAGGCAAGGCAATCTGTTAACATAACTGCCAGTGACAGGCCCTGTGCTGTTCTCTTCAGCGTGTGTTTGATCCTTCAGGTAGAGGGGAATCAAAGCCCACAGGGGGATCCTCCTCTAACTGTTGCTGTGAAGTCACATAACAGCATACGCGTCAGGGGACAGAAAACAGGGCTAGTTTGTTAGTGATTCAGAACCATTAACAGCCAGTGGAAAACAGCCATAAAGCTGCAGAGGGGACAGTAAAGTTGTCAGGATCACAGCGCTAGGTGAAGCAGAGACCCTGCAGGGTCTAAACCAAGTCAGTGTCTGATGTGACTCTAGGTCTTTATGAAGAAATATGAGGACCCCACGCAACAGTGGGCTCATAAACGCTCAGATAACTGTTGTGCCAATAGTCAAAGCTGGACCCATTAATCTTGAGGGAAGGAGAATCTTGGCTACTGTTGGGATGGGAGATGTGGTGTAAGCACAGCTAGTGAGACTGGAGGTTGCTGCTGTGTCCATTAACCTAATGTGGCCTTTCAATTAACAGAGTGCACAGGGGTTAAGACTCGCCTTCCGCAAGCTGAGGTTATCACATGTTTTATGAGAGACCTTAGAATACATTCAAAATATAGCCGTGTTTTCTGAGTTACACTGAACAAAAATATAAAACGCAACATGCAACAATTTCAAAGATTTTACTGAGTTACAGTTCTTATAAGGAAATCTGTCATTTGAAATAAATTCATTAGTCCCTCATCTATGGAATATAGATATGGAATACCACCATTTGCCTCATGCAGAGCAACATCTCCTTCACATAGAGTTGATCAGGCTGTTGATTGTGGCCTGTGGAATATTGTCCCACTCCTCTTCAATCGCTGTGCAAGGTTGCTGGATATTGGCGGGAACTGGAACACGTCGATCCAGAGCATCCCAAACAGCTCAATGGGTGACATGTCTGGTGCGTATGCAGGCCATGGAAGAACTGGGACATTTTCAGCTTCCAGGAATTGCGATAAAATATACGTAGCTTATGCCTGCCTATACCATAACCCCATCCCAACCATGGAGCTGTTGACATCAGTAAACCGCTTGCCCACACAACGCCATACACGCTGTCTGCCATCTGCCCGGTACAGTTGAAACCGGGATTAATCCGTGAAGAGCACACTTCTCCAGTGTGCCAGTGGCCATCAAAGGTGAGCATTTACCCACTGAAGTTGGTTACGACTCCGAACTGCAGTCAGTTCAAGACCCTGGTGAGGACGACGAGCACCCAGATGAGCTTCTGACAGTTTGTGCAGAAATTCTTTGGTTGTGCAAACCAACAGTTTCACCAGTTGTCCAGGTGGCTGGTCTCAGACAATCCCACAGGTGAAGAAGCTGGATGTGGAGGTCCTGGGCTGGCGTGGTTACATGTGGTCTGTGGTTGTGAGGCCGGTTGAACGTTCTGCCAAAATCTCTAAAACGACATTGGAGGCGGCTTATGGTAGAGAAATTAACATTAAATGATCTGGCAACAGCTCTGGAGCATTTACCCACTGAAGTTGGTTACAGCTCTGACCTGCAGTCAGCTTGCCAATCGCACGCTCCCTCTAAACTTAAGACATCTGTGGCATTGTGTTCTGTGACAAAACTGCACATTTTAGAGTGGCCTTTTATTGTCCCCAGCACAGAATGCATCTGTGTAATGGTCATGCTGTATAATCAGCTTCTCGATATGCCACACCTGTCAGTCGGATGGATTATCTTGGCAAAGGAGAAATGCTCACTAACAGGGGTATGTAAGAAATAAGCTTTTTGTGCAATGGAACATTTCTCCTTCACATAGAAGTTAGTGATTTTATTTCAGCTCATGAAACATTATTTGTTGATTTTTTAAATTTTTGTTCAGCGTAATTATCATCAACTACAGTGCATTTTCACGTTTTGTACTGTCATACTCTGTGGAAGCCTTGGCAAGTTTGGAGGGCAAAGTAATCAATTCAGATGGGAACTTGGTCAGGAGTACTTCAGTCAGCAGCAGGCTACAGTCAGCCAGCCAATCAGTCAAATCAAATCATCAAATCAAATTTTATTTGTCACATACACATGGTTAGCAGATGTTAATGCGAGTGAGACGAAATGCTTGTGCTTCTAGTTCCGACAATGCAGTAATAACGAGCAAGTAATCTAACTAACAATTATGAGAGACCTTAAAAAAAAACTACTGTCTTATACACAGTGTAGGGGGATAAAGAATATGTACATAAGGATATTGAATGAGTGATGGTACAGAGCAGCATAGGCAAGATACAGTAGATGATATCGAGTACAGTATATACATATGAGATAAGTATGTAAACCAAGTGGCATAGTTAAAGTGGCTAGTGATACATGTATTACATAAGGATGCAGTCGATGATATAGAGTACAGTATCAACGTATGCATATGAGATGAACAATGTAGGGTAAGTAACATTATATAAGGTAGCATTGTTTAAAGTGGCTAGTGATATATTTACATAATTTCCCATCAATTCCCATGATTAAAGTGGCTGGAGTAGAGTCAGTGTCATTGACAGTGTGTTGGCAGCCACTCAATGTTAGTGGTGGCTGTTTAACAGTCTGATGGCCTTGAGATAGAAGCTGTTTTTCAGTCTCTCGGTCCCAGCTTTGATGCACCTGTACTGACCTCGCCTTCTGGATGACAGCGGGGTGAACAGGCAGTGGCTCGGGTGGTTGATGTCCTTGATGATCTTTATGGCCTTCCTGTAGCATCGGGTGGTGTAGGTGTCCTGGAGGGCAGGTAGTTTGTCCCCCCGGTGATGCGTTGTGCAGACCTCACTACCCTCTGGAGAGCCTTACGGTTGAGGGCGGTGCAGTTGCCATACCAGGCGGTGATACAGCCCGCCAGGATGCTCTCGATTGTGCATCTGTAGAAGTTTGTGAGTGCTTTTGGTGACAAGCCAGTGCATTTTTCTTCAGCCTCCTGAGGTTGAAGAGGCGCTGCTGCGCCTTCCTCACGATGCTGTCAGTCCTCTCAGAGGTGTGTAAACCTCTCCCTTCAGACCTGCCTGGCATTCGAACTGCAGCAGCCTGCAGCCTCTCGATAAGAACCACGCCATAAAGCCTCTCTTTGAGGATAATAATGAGGTGAATTGCCAACATAAACACACACACACCACGCTGCACTCAGTGTGAAACAAGCTGCTAGCAGGAAGTTGTCGCAACAAATATTTTCACTGACAGCAACAGCTCTTTGTGATGGTCATGGAAAATATTAGTGACATTTTATTGCAGTAAGACTTTCAGCCATTAAGGAATATAAACACCTACACACCTCATTCCCCTCAGGTCTGACTCCAAGAAACCGGTTCTTATAATAACTAACTTTCTTATCTCTCTCACTGATGAAACTAGTCTACTATAAATGTAACGCTCCACGTAGCGTGCACAAAATCAAAGCAACAATTTTGGGTGGAGACCCTATGTATGGCAATGATCAATCTGAAGAGGAGCACACCTCTCAAGACAAAAGGCTAACATCGCCACTGCGATCAGACAAAATGTTAATGTGAACATAATCAAATATACATCAGGCAAGGACGGGACCAGGACATGGAATATTCATGTTACAGTCCAGGGCTCCATGCCTGCTCCCTGTCACTATGAGTGTGTGTGAGTGTGAGTGTGTGTGTGTGTGTGTGTGTGTGTGTGTGTGTGTGTGTGTGTGTGTGTGTGTGTGTGTGTGTGTGTGTGTGTGTGTGTGTGTGTGTGTGTGTGTGTGTGTGTGTGTGTGTGTGCGTGTGTGTGTGTGTGTGTGTGTGTGTGTGTGTGTGACAGGGCAGGGCAGGCTGGATGCCTCATCTGTTTAGGGTTCCACAGTACACACAGACTCCTCTGAGGTTGTTCTACTGCTCTAGCACTCAACCCAAGCCAGACCGAGCACTAGAAACAAAACCTTGGCTATCAATTATTTACTGTCCAGTGGAGGTTTCTCAGAGGAGGAAGGGGAAGATCATCCTCCTCAGTGAATTTCATAAAAATAGAAATAGTAAAACGTTAAAAAGTTATCCTTTTTAGATAAAACTTTACTACGTCACCAAATAATTAATTAAAACACACTGTTTAGCAATGAAGGTCTACAGTAGCATCAACAGCACTCTGTAGGGTAGCACCATGGTGTAGCCGGAGGACAGCTAGCTTCCCTCCTCCTCTGGGTACATTGACTTCAATACAAAACCTTGGAGGCTAGTGGATCTCACGCCCCCATAGACTTACACAGTAATTATAACAAATTCCGGAGGACTTCCTTTAACCTATGAGAGCTCTTGCAGCATGAACTGACATGTCCACACAATCAAAGGATCAGAGAATGAATCTAGTACTGACAGCATAAGCTACAGCTAGATGGTACTGCAGTGCATACAATTTGGTGATTAGTTGACTCAAAGAGAGAGAAAGACAATAGTTGAACAGTTTGAACACATACATTTCTTCCAAAATTAAGGAGAAGCAAGAGAGAGAGCTATATTTCATAGTATATTTTCTTTCACTTTCACTTACTTAGCTAGTGCAGCTAGTTAGTTTAGCCTACTCAAACACCCACAAACAGAGAGGGATGCTATGTTAGCTAGCTGGCTATGGGTATCCAACACTGGAACTCAAGTCAGGGTAATTTATTGCCACCGGGGCCTATGCTAAACTGATTGCTGCCGACTACACTGTACTGCATGATTGTAGCGGGTTTACTAACGCTTGAGCTCAAGTAGCTATGTTGACTCTGTTGTGATAACAATTTAGGCTCTGTATAGCTGTTAGCAGTCATGGAAAGTTTTTTTTGCCTGGTCACAGACAGCTGATGTGTTCTGCACTGAAAAAGGTGAGAGGAGGAGAATGCATAGATAGATGCGAGAAGGAATTATATATACACCATGAGATGTTTGAATGGGTCTGGTATGAAAGTGAACTCTTTTTGCGTGTGATCAGGGATGTATTTACTGTGCCGATTCTGTTGAAAAGCATTTCTTAAATGGAAGCCAACGAAATGAATCGGGGATAAACACCTGAATTTGTCCAATAGAAACTCTCGTTTGCAACTGTTGGACTAATGATTACATCCTAGATCAGCTAGATGCAGGCAAGATTGTGCAAGGTGGTACTGAATGTGTCACTGTCTGTCACCTAGATTACTCAAACTTCTCTCGACCTGTGCACCTACGTTGTAAACTTTCATTCACAGGTTAGGTTGTAGCAACCTCATGATGGGTACAGGTAAAATTTGAGTATCATGTATTAGCTTAAACCTATTGATGTTACATTGAACCGGGTGAATGGAATCTGAATGACAGTCATCCATTATGCTGTAATAGAAATAAGGCCATGTTCATTTAAAAAAGAATCATCCTCCCTCATCATAAATGGCTCTGACCGCCACTGTTACTGTCATATCGCGATCATGAATGACCTACACACCAATGTTAACTGGGACTGTCTTCAGGCATTTTTGTATTTCTTACTGCAGTAGTAATACTAGGCTCCCTGGTGAGAGCTCATTCTGAGAATTGCATTGGAAAGCGCAAATAAACAGTCCAGCATGCCATTCTTATTTGAGCCATAAACTGGAGTTAGAGTACCAACAGCTCTCAGGCCATCTGGCCTGGTTATGTGGGCCGTATACAGGAAGTCAAGTCACCAGGGAGTCATGAAAAAATAAGACAAAAACAAACTGAAAATAATGGACCATTGAAGAAAGTTAATCTATGCTATTTCGTTGTTATTACGGCCACCTAAGTGATAACCGGCTGTTTTGATTTTGGTATCACTTTCCAATGCAATGCATTACACCTACAAAATGTTACCTATAAAAAGGCCAATCCAGAGGTTGTAACCATGGTAATGAACTGCTTTACAGGATATGCATCATATACAGAGGGAATGTGCATCCAAACCTGATATTATTAGATTAGCTGCTATTTCCTGATTCAATTAAATCAGGAGGTATTGACCTTGCCTCTTGTAGTGACTCATGTTTCATCATAATCTGATTACATTGAAGAATAAACCATTATGGTTCACACAATACAAAGTACCTGAGATCCCAACAGATATCACAAATAACCAGAACATTTTCTATTTTAGACAGTATAAATCCGACGGGAGGTTTAAATGAATCCACCCCAAATTGCAGGTGATTTCATCCAACCGCAAAGCATTTACTTATGTTCTGTAATGTTCATGAGTCATTCGATCGATATGGCTTCCCAGAAACATTTGAAACAAATCCATAGCCATGGGCGAGCATTTAGGCTAACAGTGGGAAAGCTCCTGGATAGGAGAGAGAGAGGGAGGCTGGTTTGGGAGCTGGAGGGGGGTGTGTGTGGCACACTGTCAGTGGAGCAGCATGGGGCAGGGGCCTGCTGTGTTCAAAGAGCTCGGCGAGGGCAGAGGGGCTTTGTCTCTCAGTACGGAGAGCAGTGCCACTCCGTAATGTCATTCATTCAGGAGGCTGAAGAAATTCAGCTTTTTATTTATTGACCCTTATTTTACCAGGCAAGATGACTGAGAACATATTCTATTTTACAGCAATGACCTGGGGAAGAGTTACAGGGGGATGAGAGGTGATGGATGAGCCAATTGGAAGCTGGGGACAATGAGGTGGATGGTATGAGGGCCAGATTGGGAATTTAGCCAGGACACCAGAGTTAACACCCCTACTCTTACGATATGTTCCATGGGATCTTTAGTGACCACAGAGTCAGGACACCCATTTTAACTTCCCATCTGAAAGACAGCCCCTTACACAGGGCAATAACCCCTTCAGAGTGAGTGCCTACTGGCCCACCAACACAACTACCAGCAACATCTGGTCTCCCATCCAGGGACCTACCAGGACCAACCCTGTTTGGTTTCAGAGCCAAGCCAGCAGTGGGGTGCAGGGTGGTATGCTGCTGGCTTGGCCCCTAAGACCCTCACAGACTTCTACAAATGCACCATTGAGAGCATCCTGTCAGGCTGTATCGCCCACAGTCGCAGGGCTCACAAGAGGGTGGTGAGGACAGCCCAACGCATCATTGGGGGCACACTGCCTGCCCTCCAGGACATCTACAGAACCCGGTGTCACAGGAAGGTAAAGAAGATCAAGGCCCTCAGCAATCCGAGCCACGGCCTGTTCACCCTGCTACCCTCTAGAAGGCGGAGACAGTACAGGTGCATCAAAGCTTGGACTGAGAGACTGATAGAAACTGTTTATCTCCAGGCCATCAGACTTTTAAACAGTAATCACTAGCTGGCCTCTGCCCAGTACCCTGCCCTGAACCTTAGACAGTCACAAGCCGGTCACCACTCAGTACTCTACCCTACACATTAGAGACTGCTGCCCGATATACATGGTCATTGAACACGGGTCACTTTAATAATGTTTACATAATGTTTACCCACTTCATATGTAAATACTGCATTCAAGTCATGGCTCATCCTATATAATTCCTGCTGTACACACATATACAGTGCCTTCAGTATTCATAACCATGGACTTATTCCACATTTTACTGTGTTACAGTCTGTGGTAGAAATGGATTCAATAGATTTTTGTTCTCTCACCTATCTACACACAATACCCAACAGACATTTTTGCAAATGGAATACACCCCTTTGCTACGACACTCCAAATTGTGTTCAGGTGTATCCAATTTCCTTCGATTATCCTTGAGGTGTCACAACAACTTGATTGGAGTCCACCTCTGCCCAACTGAACTGTTTGGACAGGGTTTTGAAAGCAAGACACCAGTCTACAGTAGATAAGGCCTCACAGTTTCCAGCGCATGTCAGAGCAGAAACAACACAATGAAGTCCAAAGAACTGTCTGTCGATCTTTGAGCTTGTGATGAGTCAAATATCTGGGGAATGGTATAAAACAATTTTTAAAGAGTTGAACATTTCCAAGAGCACAGTGGTCTCCATCATTGGGAAATTGAAAATTTAAATGGAACTACCCAGACTCTGCCTAGAGCTGGCCGTCCAACCAAACTGAGTAACCAGGCAAGAAGGACCTTGGTCAGGGAGGTGACCAAGACTCCAATGACCACTCTGACAGAATTACAGAGTTCCTTTGCTGAGATGGAAGAACCTGACAGAAGGACAACAGTCTCTACAGCACTTCACCAATCTGGGATTTATGGGAGAGTGGCCAGACGGAAGCCACTCCTCAAAAAAAGCTGTTTGCAAAAAGGCACATGAAAGACTCAGAGCATAAGGCAAATTATTGTGGTCTGATGGGACAAAAATGTAACTATTTGACCTGAATGGAAAGCGCTATGTCTGGAGAAAACCAGGTACAGCTCATCACCCTCTAACACCATCCCCACCGTGAAGCATGGGGGTGTCAGCATCATGCTTTTCAGCAGCAGGAACTGGGAGACTAGTCAGGATAAAGAGAACAATGAATGGGTCCAAATACAGGCAAATCCTTGATGAGAACCTGCATCAGAGTGCAAGACAATGACCCCAAGCATACAGCCAAAGCAACGCTGGAATGGCTGCAGAACAATAACATGAAAGTCAGACTTGAATTCCATTGAAAATCCTCCACTCCCTATCTAACTTAACAGAGCTTGAAAACTGTATATTCCGGACTCTGACATTGCTCATTCTGATCCTTCTTAATTTCTTTGTGGAAGTGTATTGCTAGATATTGCTGAATTGTTGTAGTTAGAAACATAAGCATTTCGCTGCACCTGTGATAACATCTGCAAAACTGTGTACGCCAACAATAACCTTTGATTTGATTCATCTAGGCTCAGTCCAATTAGACCGGGAGAATGGTGTAAACATATACTGTAAGCATATATGGAGATTGAGTTTCAAAGAAAGAGAGAGGTGTGAACTTGAAGTGTGTTGGACAAAAACAAAGGTGCTAGATGCCGGATATGAGAGGGTGTCTAGGCCTTGAGTCTGTGTGTGGCAGGAAAAGGAGAGATTGGCCAGGTTGTCAGAGGTTGTCTGTTAAAAATGGGTCAGTGTGTCTGACCCTGTTAATTCAAGCCTGGTATGAACTTGTCCTTCAGAAAGCTCAGACTCGCTAATGCACTAGTAATGCACAGCCATGACTAAGTACTTCCTGTCAGGTAGAACTGCAGCCAGAAGGGAGACAAAGGCTAGCTCTGATCTAAGGTTATGCAAAGCAGACAAGCTGCTAGAGTAGCTAAATAACAGATCTGGAAATCAGTTAGGCTAGGCCTATGTCAATGGACGATTCTTTAAAAAGCATTATCTTTATCCCTGTTAAGAGATCACAGGTATAACATGAGGTCTTCAATCTTTGATCTATTTTCATGGCCTAGAAATGTTGCCAGCTATCAACAGCCAAATGAAAACAGAAGGTTCTTCCCCTTGAATGTCAAAGTAACCATCAACAACAACAGAAAACAAATGATTCTGCTCCCCTCCTGGGTGCCATGGTTACCTTTGGCTGTGAGGTTTTGCTCTGTTCAGCTCTTCTGTTTTTGAAGAAAAAAACACTTACGTGAACAGCCACTTAATCACATAACTAGACACACATCTCAAGTCATTAAAATGCCTATGAGGAAATTAAAATGAGAGCTTACAGCAAATGGCACTTTCATGCCAAGGGAACAATAGGTTATCCATGCTCAATTGAACTGCATACTAATTGGGTAATCACAGAGTCTAATTATAAGATGTTGACTGTCAGGACAACATGCATTTTGCCTGTGAGGAAAGAAATGCTCATCATAGACAAATTGTCATTTCTTAAGCCACAATAAAATGGTTCAAGGTAACAATAGGGCAGGTCAGTTGTATAGCATGTAAACAGATAGGGAAATTGTTAAACACACTGGGGAGGTGGTGGGCTGGTTAGTTTTGGTGGTGATGGTGAAAGACAGAGGGCGGATAGGGGTGAGTCTCCTCAATCAGAGTCAGTACATTAGGGCTCTTCTCCACCGGTGGTATGATGCTTCTCTTCCTGGCGCCACCCAGTCGTCCCCAGGACACAGAGGCCAGACTCACCATACCACTGTAATGGGTTATTATTAACACTCATCACGAATACATTATCCACAAGCTGCGGATTATATGAAATATGCTAATTTCCTGAGGCCACGAAGTGTTACCAATTAAAGACGCTGACATTCTTGTCCTAGATCTACTAGCTCAACGCCAGAAATTCTTGGACGGTTTTCCAACAGCTGCACAAGCGAGGCACTAGAAACGGTAACCCTGTGTATGGTGTGCCAGCAAGCGTGCGTGTGTGAATGTGTGGCAGTCCAGTGTCTCCAGGAATAAGCAGGCTTGTCAAAGATGAACGAAAGGAATGCTGGCCCATCTCTCCAGTCTCCACAAAGAGAATATTACAAATACAAAAATGAAATATTTTAAAGGAAAACTTTCAACTGTTAGCCACATGAAGCCATCTTTAAAGTCGGTGGCTTGATTGTAATGAACAGGCAGAACTTAACACAGGTTACCACTGGCTTTCCTAAAACATTACTAAACGGGAGATTTCATGCACCTGCTGGCTAAACTAAGCTTGACTGCAACGAAAAACCAACAAGGGTAAACCAGTAGATTAGTTGATCTTTCTCATTGACCTCTCACCGGAAACCGTAAGGCTGATGAATGAGTATAAGAATATAGAAGTAGTAGGCCTATATTTGTTTCAAACGTTTCACCTTAGTTGACAAAATAATATAATATATGCCATTCAAAATAACTTTATAGACTACATTTTCATTTGATAAAAAAACAGATTATATAACTCAATCACAATTTACCTGATTTAGTTACACATTTCAAGTATGGACTCTCCAGGCATTTATACCCCCAATATTGATAAGAAATGACCATATTAGGCTATTTATTTTAAAGACAGTTGTATTCAATGGATTACATACATTGGAAATGAATAAAATAATTAGAGCATGCTACACCATCAACATTAGTTCATTTGTATTTGTATTTATTATGGTTTCTCATTAGCTGCTGCCCCTTCCTGGGGTCCAGCACAATTAAGGCAGTTTATACCAGAGGACGACCGATTAATCGGAATGGGCGATTAATTAGGGCCGATTTCAAGTTTTCATAACAATCGGATATCGGTATTTTTGGACACTGATTTGGACAATTTTTTTTTTTTTTTTTTTACACCTTTATTTAATCTTTTTTTAACTAGGCAAGTCAGTTAAGAACACATTCTGATTTTCAATGACGGCCTAGGAACAGTGGGTTACCTGCCTTGTTCAGGGGCAGAACGACAGATTTTTACCTTGTCAGCTCGGGGGATACAATCTTGCAACCTTACAGTTAACTAGTCCAACGCTCTAACCACCTGATTATACTGCACTCCACGAGGAGACTGCCTGTTACGCGAATGCAGTAAGCCAAGGTAAGTTGCTAGCTAGCATTAAACTTATCTTATAAAAAACAATCAATCAATCAATCATAATCACTAGTTGACTACACATGGTTCATGATATTACTAGTTTATCTAGCGTGTCCTGCGTTGCATATAATCGATGCGGTGCATATCGTTGCTCCAATGTTTACCTAACCATAAACATCAATGCCTTTCTTAAAATCAATACACATAAGTATATATTTTTAAACCTGCATATTTAGCTAAAAGAAATCCAGGTTAGCAGTTAATATTAACCAGGTGAAATTGTGTCACTTCTCTTGCGTTCATTGCACGCTGAGTCAGTGTATATGCAACAGTTTGAGATCGAAATAGTCTTGAAAAATGTTGGCTGCAATCAAGACTGAAAGATAAACTCGACATCTGCATTAGAGAGTGGTAATTCGCTGGCCAATGTTGGCTGCAATTGAGATCAGCTGTGTGGGTGATTTTAACACGTATTGATGGTTTAACGTGAGATCAATTAGCGAAAATCTTGCGGCTTTCAATGGTTGCAATTGGCTCATTCAATTTTACTGCTACATCAGAAACATGTCAGAAACTTGGATCTTTGATAATGATAATATGGTCTATTTCAGGATGACTGCCATATCCACTTGAGTCACAACAGCATTACTTTACTGATAATGAACATACTCAGCTGTGTGAAATGTTGCTGTAACACAAACATTTTCCTTTCCACATAAATTTTGGTTTGTACATTCTAGCTGTGTAAACCACAAACACACACTATACTGTATATCTATCCAATCCTCTAAATACACTGTATGTCTAACTTAACAGTGGCTTTCTGTAACTGGGATAAATGACGAGAATCGTGAACAGAGGCCATATTTCCAATCTAACACACAGTTAATAATTCAACATTTAATATAAAACAACAAGTTGTCCAGTAACAATATCATTGAATAATTGATTCACTGCACTCTCCTCCCATGCCACTGGATAGGAATGACATTTTAAAGAATCAGAAAACCATATTACTTCCTCAATGCTTTGACCCCCTGCCCTCAAATGTGCTTCATATGGCCATCCTCTTGAAGTAAAAACAAAGTGGAGAGGTGACCCAATGCTATTCTCAGTGACATTTTGCCACATGATGTAAAAACACTTCATTATCCATCCCTGTAATGAGAGCACTTAACAGAGGAGAGAAAAGTTGGTCCCCAAGGCTCCAGCTCACCACTGTACTATCTTCCATTCACTGTCAATGTCACCAGTCTCTCTTCCTCTCCTAGTTTATCCCAGAGGCACAACTGAGCAGGGGGAGCTCTATCTCATTGCAGAAATGGCCAATTTCTCCTTCTCTATCACTCCCGCTCTCGCTCTCTCTCACACACCCACACTGACCCCATGGGAAGACACTCAATTTAAACCAACATGGCTCTGCTAACAGAAGCACTTGGATACATTCTGAAAAAAAGTATGTTTCCTAGTTCCTACTGGCCATTTGAAATAGATCCCTCTTTGATTGCTGCCAGGTAGACAGAGTAAAATAGAGCATCTAGTCATGCCGTTGTATACAATGAATCTGTCATCTAGAATTTCTGATGTATTTTCTGTCTCCAACCTCTGTGGTCCCTGTCATCTCCTGCTCCCCCTGCTGAGCATTAGAATAAAGATTAAAGAGAGTCAGTGGGCGAGACAGTGGGAGATGGAGGGAGGGAGGGGCCGACACAGACCTCAAGCAACAGCCACCTGACAGCAGGTTACCCAGGAAGATACCAGCAGCCAATCAGCAAACAGTCTCCAGCCATCTCTCCAGAGGGACAATGGACAGACAGGCAGATTTGAGCACTGAAGGACACTGTTTCTCCTACACACTGCTGGCGCATGTGCCCATGCACAAACACAAGCACACACAGGGGCACAACACTTCGTATTGTGTGTTTATACATACAGTACTGTGATAGTTTCAAAGTGAAGTGATTTGTTTGAGATGAAAGAAGTCAATGGGGGGAGAAACGTGATTAAGAAATAGCTTTGTGCAAGTTGAACATCGTTCCCAATTAAACTAATTGTGCTTGTAGATAATGAACAGTTTCTCATTTCCCCAGCTCAGCAGCTTTGGAAGACTAATTGTTTACCTGAAAGATTAGAAGAGCATGTAATGAATGCATTTCATTTGCCTCAACGCAAATAAAAGGGACTTGAAATACCTCAGCGAATGGTACTGCCACCATTGTCTATAGTTCACCCCCTCCTACGCCTGGGTGTTTGTGCACTCTGTGAGAGAGCTAGATGCGATAAACTCAGACAGTATTTGACTTGTTGGGCTCCACACTCAATAATACACAATAATTCAATATATAGTTTTTAAATACCATAACCATGATCAAAGTTGATCATCTTGAAGAGGACGCAATATGCCACAACCCATATGCAAGATTGATCATGTCCATGAATCCAAAAAAAGGTTACGTTTTACATAACATGACAGATGGCAGCCCCAAGCTAACTGATTTGGCTTTGGCCTGACTAAAAATGCTACAGTAACCTGTCACAGTCAACAGAACAAGCCAACTGAGCAGAGACTATGTCTGAGAGTCTTTTAATCGTGAACAAACACTCTCACTCCTGAGACCTGCATCATCTCATTCTCATCTCAGTCTGTCTGTTGGCTATCAGCCCATCCATATGATACCCAGATTACTGCCAACACACAGCACACTAACATGCTGGTCTCCATAAGGATGTCTCCATCCATACTTCCTTTGTACGAGAGAGATGGCGCTAACCTACTGATTGCATAGACCTACTGCTCATATACCTTAAAAGGCTAAGTGCCAGTTCTCCGGAAAGACCTGGACTACTGTGAGCACCGATAACCTGGTGCTCCCCGGTCCCATCCCACCCTCTACCACACATCCCTTCCCCAACACCCATTCAGGCAAGATCTAATTCACAGATGAATAATGGATGGACTTTCATCTATTCTTCTCTTGCACTGTGCACTATAGCTGCAGAGATAATGTGGAGGGGAGCTCTCTCTCTCTCATACTGGAGGCAGCATATCATCACATTTGTGTAGTGTCATAGAGCAGTAGAGTAGAGGCACTTACAGAAGTTGCACACATGGGGAACCTTTTTAGTAGCCTAGGGTCTGGGAAAAATGTGGCCTTTTACAAATGCATTTCATGCAACTCTAAGTCATTTCACATGACTGGAGACTATGGCAGAATATTTTATTCTACTTTTTTTATTCTACTTTGACATTAACAAACTGAGATCAATAAAATCGGCTTTGTGTAACCTAAAAATATTGTAGAAATTATAGTCCTAAAAATGCTTTCCAGTTTCACTGACTAACTCAATGATGAGCAGCTCACTCGCTGGTGATTGCCGATGCGCTCGTAACAACAGCCTCTTTCTCTCTCTCTCTTGTTTGACTTTGTAAAAACAATATTTGGAAGTTGATCAAATATGTTGGTAGCCTACAGCATAGCCTTCTCTTTTCAGCAGGAGCCATTTGTTTTCCAACCTGTGTTTTCCCTCGATTGTACTGTTAATATTGTGAAAGGCCTGTTTTGTCAGCATGCTGTTTTTTCACTGACAGATTTGCCATGCGTTCCCAACTGTAGGCTATTCCTTGTTGTAAACTAGGTGGTTCAAACCCTGAATGCTGATTGGCTGAAATTTGTGGTATATCAGACCATATACCATGGGTATGACAAAACATTTATGTTTACTGCTCTAATTATGTTGGGAACCAGTTTATAATAGCAATACGGCACCTCAGGGTTTGTGATATGGCAAATATACCACGGCTAATGTCTGTGTCCAGGCACCCCACTTTGCATTGTGCATAAGAACAGCCCTTGGACGTGGTATATTGGCCATATACCACAACCCCTCGGGCCTTATTGCTTAATTATTGGGCTACAATCCACAGCTAGGCTATTTTTGTAAAGCTCTGTGGCTAAATGATAGGCCTTCTCATGGTGTAGTAGGCTATTCTGAATGACTTCATTCAGTAATTCTATAACTTTGGCAAATTTATTTCAATTTATAAGGAGTGCTGCAGTTCCTTCATAACTCTTTGCGCAATTCTATAAGGAAATAAATGATGAAGAGCAACACTGGAGAGATGAGAGTTGCAGGCTCATGTCTATCAGAGCAGAGAGGGAGAGAGATCATAGAAAGGGAATCTCATTCTAGTCATGTGAAAGATACTGGCACACTTCTCACACAGCCACAGCCAGGAGTTGGTCTCAAACATAGGTAACATTGTTGCGCAAACCATAAACCCGGTCCAGCCCAATCCAAATATTTGGCCAGGCTGAAAATCACCTTTTTCACATAGTTTTTTTTTGTGGGGGCAGGAGAATTAACGAAGAGGCAACTTGAAAGAACTTTGATCGCTTTTGTTAAAATGTTTACATTGCAAAAAGTGAGAAAATAAATGTCATGCCATGAGAGGTACAGGATCCTGCCAAATAGGTTCCGGTACAAAACGGAGACGTGCCGGATACTGTTCAAATTAAGCACTGTTAAACCTAACCCTAACCTTAACTGTATCCTTAACCATGCTGCTAACCTTATGCCTAACCCTAACCTTAACTGTAACCTTAACCACGCTGCTAACCTTATGCCTAACCCTAACCTTAACTGTATCCTTAACCACGCTGCTAACCTTATGCCTAACCCTAACCTTAACTGTAACCTTAACCACGCTGCTAACCTTATGCCTAACCCTAACCTTAACTGTAACCTTAACCACGCTGCTAACCTTATGCCTAACCCTAACCTTAACTGTAACCTTAACCACACTGCTAACCTTATGCCTAACCCCTAACTGTAACCTAACCACGCTGCTAACCTTATGCCTAACCCTAACCTTAACTGTAACCTTAACCACGCTGCTAACCTTATGCCTAACCCTAACCTTAACTGTAACCTTAACCACGCTGCTAACCTTATGCCTAACCCTAACCTTAACTGTAACCTTAACCACGCTGCTAACCTTATGCCTAACCCTAAAATAAAAGCCCATTTTGACTTTGCAGCTGGCCCGTATAGTGGAAACCTTAGCTCTACCTCCAGGACAAGATTCATCCCAATAAAAGGCAACTTGTAAGGAGAGGGAGCGAAAAGGCCACATCTCCCCACTCCTTCATCCAATTAGTCCCCTGCTTTTTCATTGTTCATTACCCTGATTTGATTAATCTATAACCTTGAGTTTCCTCTCAGCTCTTTATTGACCCTCCCCATCCTCCCATCTCCCTATCTAGAGCACCAGTCAGTATGTTGATCATCCTAGTAGACTTCCCTCAACTCCTTGATATCTTTAACAATCTCCACTAGATAAATGCCCCCAGGCTTCTTCCTCCTCTCCTCCTACTGTAAAAGCAGTAGCACGTGAGGCTTTTTCTACAGATGCACAGCCAGAAAAGTGAGATATGGGTGGCACCAGGCAGCTAGCGCTGCTAAGGAGGAATAAACCCACAAACACTGAGCAATTAGCATTTTCATCTAAATCAGAGAGGCAGCTTGTGAAGCAGCCCATCAATAATGCAGGCTGGTGGGAGACCCTGGCTGCTAGGCTACTGGCCCACAGAACGTACAGGGCTGTGTCCTTGGGCTACTGAGACTGGGGAAGGCTCCTGCTCAGAACTCCTGCTTAGATCCACACAGGGGCCTCTCCTATTGCCGGGCCCACTGTAATAACAGCTGCTAGACCTAGACACACGTGAGTGGAATAACAATCACTAAAATAATACCACCACCAGGCTTCAAATAGCCAGCCATGTCCTTTAGCAACCAACAGCAGCAGACAAAATGGAAGGCCGCCCATCGCAGAAGGTGGAGAGCTGCGAGTGGAAATCAGCATGGAAGGTGGAGGTCTCTGGGAGTGTGATTCATGTTAGCGCTTTCATTAAGTGGATTACGTACTTATCTCACATTACTATTCCTCCTCGTACGAATTAATTGGCACTAAAAGGGGAATGGCAGCGAGGAGGCAACAGGAGCCATTGTGACGACGTTTTTACTACCATGTTTATTTTCCTTAATTAATGCAATGGTGCCTTTGAAGTGCAATAATAAATGTGTCCAGTTGAGGTGTGTGAACAAAAGACTGCCATATTGAGGATGAAAGAGATCGAGCATAGTGTTGTTCAGTGGTCTTTGACCGGAGAAAAGCAGGCAGGCTAATTGCTAGTGACGGCTCTCAGCAGGCAACAAGCTTGTCCCCCTCTCCTCTCTGATAACAGCTCTGCTTACTGCTCTACTCTGAACGACCTTCACCAATGCAGACTGGGGAGTCTGTCTGTGGCTGCAGCCAAAAACCCACCCACACACACACACACACACACACACACGCACACGCACACACACACACCAATTTTACAACCAGCAAGATAACTTCTAATATTGTCTCCCTCCATGTCAGTTTCCTACATAATAATCTGATTGGTGGGATCTTTGGTCTGAGTTACCTGAAGTGTGCTGGAGCCCATCTGCTGGTATTGAACCTGAGGGCTGAAGTTGAGACACAATTGCTTTTCTGCTGTTATTGATTCAGCTACATAAAACATGAAAATGTTTTGAGTTTCAGGAGACACCCCTGGATTTCTATGAGGAACTACACAGGAAGAAAAACTCCACATGACAAAGGGGCTGAAGATGGTTGGCTGAGCCAATAGCTAGCAGTATAGTATAAACACATACTTTATAACATCTATTGTATTCCATACAAAACACAAAGGCTAGCTGTGTAATCAAGGTATGAACAGTCCAAAGGAGGCTGGCTGGATGAGCTATAGGAGGAAGGGCTCATTGTAATGGTTGGAATGGAATAAATGTAACGTGGTCAAACATGTGGTTTCCATTTGTTTGAGACCATTCCATATATTCCATTCCAGCCATTACAATGAGCCCTTCCTCCTATAGCTCATCCAGCCAGCCTCCTCTGGAACAGTCATATAATATTCCACTGCAATAACAGTGTAATCAGGCTGCACTGAGGGCCATGTTGCCTGCTGAGTCAGAAACAGTGGTCAGTGGGACTGCTGTGAGGAAAGAGGGGGAGGGCTCAGCCTGTCCAGAAGGCTGCTCTTCTGCCCAACTGAGCCATCATTCTTTATTATGGTGCTTTATCCTTTTACAGTCCGTCTCAAACTGCTGCTGCTCCATACAGTAATAACACTGAACCACACAGATACAGAGGCATTATGCATCAAACATCAACAACCAATGTACTCAGGGGAAGACACGTAAAGACTCCCCTCATTCCATTCAATCTGCAGTTTCACACATGGCTTCCGTCCTCCAAGCTATGTATTATAGAGCAACCTAGAGAGACTATAAAACATTTTACTGCCCGTTTGTGATAAAGACCTCAGCTAACTTAGTGTACGTGCTTGGCTGTGGGAAATCATCTTTATGGTGTCCTCCTGTGAGCAGTCAACAGCACAACCCTTCCCCCACATTCCTCCTCTACCTTGGTCAAGCTATGGGGGGAGGGGTGGGCCCCGCCCTTCCCAATGTGAATCATCCTAGATCACCCCTGATGTAACTCTGCCAATAGACTAGGCCACTACGGCATGTAACAATACTGAGAAATAGTTCCCGAGGCAGACTAATTCCTCCCATTGCTGTGTTTATCTGCAGTTATTGTTTTAAAATCTCATAATCGGCGGGCTAATTGAATTGGACTTGGTCTACTTTAGGGAGACCCCCCGCTGGTAGGCCCGCGGATCCATTTCCAAAAACGGGGCCTTTTTCTTTTGAACTCAGTCAGGGTCTCATTTGTTGAGAGTTGTAATAGTAGAAAACACAAGGTGCAATTTTGAAACTTGGTTGTGCATCAGCAGCTTTCCTCTTGTTATGTCACTCTGTTACGGTTTTCTTCCGTCGAAGGAGAGTCGGACCAAAATGCAGCGTGGTTAATTCGATACATCTTTAATGAAGGAAAAACGAACAATACAAAAACAACAAACGTGAAAACCGAAACAGCCTAAACTGGTGCTAACTAACACTGAGACAGGAACAATCACCCACGAAACACTCAAAGAATATGGCTACCTAAATATGGTTCCCAATCAGAGACAACGATAATCACCTGCCTCTGATTGAGAACGCCTCAGGCAACCATAGACTTTGCTAGAAAACCCCACTAAGCCACAATCCCAAAACCTACTAAAACCCCAATACAAAACACACCACAAAATAAACCCATGTCTCACCCTGGCCTGACCAAATAAAGAAAGAAAACACAAAATACTAAGACCAGGGCGTGACACACTCACTGACAGTCACTCAATTAGCCCATGTTTTTGATTGATAAATTAGTCTAGCCAGCTATCTAAACTTGTAATAACCATGGCCGAATACCGACCGGGCACGCTGGGCACCTCCAGGTGGCCCCCATTGAATTTGTTATTGCAGGAAATTAACCAAATCTGGTACAATGCATTTAGTTAAGAGAGTTAAGTAGTAAATTGTTTGCACAAATCAGTTGACTGCATGTGTGTGTATGAATGTGGGTTAGCAGACCCGCCAGCCACTTCAGCCTCTCATGATGAGTTCAGATTCTTTGCGGCCCCCAACCCCCATCAAAGTTGCCCATCCCTGATCTAATTCGATCTTACTGGAGAGAGACAGAGAGGAGGAGCCTGAGCTCGGGCCAGATGCTCCTCAGTTCATTCTCCTGGACTGAGCTGCAGTGCAAAAGCTGTTCTAATTAAAACTAGGGAGCAAGAACAAAGGATCTCCCAAGAGGTTAAATGCCATAGAAGACTCTACAAGCACTTTGGTGCTGTATGGAACTAGAACAAGCTCTCTTAATTACTGTACATTTATCCGAGTAAGGTAGATAGCGCTGATCAATGCATTTCTGTCAAAATGTAAAATAACTTTCCTCATCAGTCCTGAAAACAGGCTTATATTTACTCCTATATAGAGAAGGTCACAGTGTAGCAATTGTTTGGGAATTGATTACAGACTAAAATCTTCATCAACACAACAGGTAGTATTGTATGGCCAATAAAGTATTGTGTCAGGAGTTGTATCATTCATATCTTTCTAAAAATGGCTCTCACATCCAAACCATCCAAACAATGCCTTCAGCCTGACCACAGGAAAGTCTACGGTGTTGAGAACAGTGGACACACAACCCATTGTGCTGCACCCCAAGACATTGAGTAACATGCACTTCTGGGGTATCTGATAGAAGCCTGGATGAAGAGAAGGCCTTACAGAGGCTTTGAAGTGCTGTATTCCTTCGTGTTGAATCTCTACTATAACTGTATCAGGTAGCGGGTCAGCTAGAGGGAGCGGTAATAACCCAGTAAATTGTCTCCCGGAGGCACCAGTACTCTCACAGAATACCAAACCTGACTCAGACACGGCAGGCCTCGCAGTCGAGAGAGAGAAAAACATCTCAGAAATCACATTCCCGTAATTACTCTTTCATTGAGGGGTGATTTAATAAAATCATCCCTTTTTTTAACTCAATCAGATTTGAAACAGGGTCTGTGTGACGAGAAGTTCTGTGCTAAGCGTGTATTTCACGGGAAGCCTGTTAATCTCGTTCCTCATATGAAAAGTAAAGTGTCTGGCGCTGAAGTACAGGGGTTCAAAATCAAATCAAATCAAACTGTATTGGTCACAGGGCCTTCCGAGTGGTGCAGCAGTCTAAGGCACTGCATCACAGTGCTAGCTGCGTCACCACAGATCCGTTCGAGGTTCGATCCCAGGCTGTGTCGCAGCTGGCCGCGACTGGGAGACACATGAGGCGGCGCACAATTGGCCCAGCGTCGTCCGGGTTAGGAGAGGGTTTGGCCGTCCGGGTTGTCCTTGTCCCATTGTGCTCTAGCGACTCCTGTGGTGGGCCGGGCACATGCAAGCTGACATGGTCACCAGGAGTAAGATGTTTCCTCCAACACATTGGTACAGCTGGCTTCCAGGTTAAGTGAGCAGTGTGTCCAGAAGCAGTGCGGCTTGGCGGGGTCGTGTTTTGGAAGACGTTCGGCTCTCGCCCTTAGCCTCTCCTGAGTCCGTACAGGAGTTGCAGCGATGGGACAAGACTGTAACTACCAATTGAATATCACGAAATTGGGGAAAAAAATAAAATAATATAAAAAATATATTGTACTGCTCACATACACATTTAGCAGATATTACAGCGGGTGTAGCAAAATGCTGGTGTTCCTAGCTCCAACAGTGCATTAATATCTAACAGTTCAACAACCTTCAAAATGTGTTCCAGTACAGTAGCTGGTCCCATCTATTCCTTCTCCTATTTCTCTGTTTTTCCATTATTTTACTATTCATGGTGGCTTCAGGAGTGACCTACATATGGCAGCTCTGACAGGGGGAGACAGGATGTGATTCATCAGCCATCTTGAGGATAAGACCAACCTCAAACCCTCAGGAGACTGTTTAAAGGAGACAGCTCATATGTTATCACCAAACTAGACACACAGACAACTCTGTCATTTAGGCTTCACATGCCATCATTGGTTGAAATATGAGGTGAAAGTTTGGCTGATTAATCATACTGTCCAACGGCTGTTCGCTAGGCTTTTCTCCTCTCACCACGATGCGACTAGAGACTACTGTACTAGAGACTATAAACACAGGCTGACAGTGTGGTCTTTGTCAGATTATTCCATGCTTCATGAGTGGTGAGGGAGTCTTCTTTTGGAGTCGTATGGCGGAAACCGACCATACCTTCAACTTGTCAACCTGGACACAGTAAGAGTGGGTCCCGGGCAGCATTGAGCAAATTCTCAGTTCTGCTTCTTTTTCCTGCATGCTCGTTCCAGTCATGTTCATCTCCTAGCCTGTCAACCGCACCTGCCAACTTCCTCTTTCCTATTCCACTGGAACTTTGGTTTTGGAAACATCAAAGTCAGACCAGAGGAGGCTTGGACACACCACTCTCTCTCACACACACACACACACACACACACACACACACACACACACACACACACACACACACACACACACACACAGAGCCACTGACTGGAAATAATGTCTCTCTCACACCTTAACAGAAAGGCCCGGCCAGTCGGCCCAGTCTCCTGGAAGTAGACCTTCAGAGAGATGCAGCTCCCCAGTGAACAAGAACTAGACACTTTTCACAGATCAGTGCCAGACCGTTCAACCATCACATCTGGGGAGAGTCCTCACACAGTCCTCCACACAGAGCAGCACTTCTTTGTATGATGTAAGTAGGATATGCATTCTGTCATGTAAACCAATTCTAGCATGACAACTCAGGCATTAATCTAAATATTGTTGTTGGATGTTGAGCATGTATTATGCAACCATTGTATTTAGAGGACTTCTATAAGAGGACCCTGAGTGTGGTCATCCAGTGACTAACTGCACTGCAACTGAAGAACTCTTACCTCCCATCACTCTGCATCTAAAAACAAACCATTACGCTGGTCCCTGTCGCGCCTCGCTAGCAGCCTGACGTTGTATATTAATTATAGCCAAAGGCCTTATCTCAGCACTGCACAGTGGTGGGGAAGTCACTGCACTCAGTGGCTTCTGGGTCGTGTGAGGGGCGGCTGGATGATCACTGGAATTTCCTCTATTTTTAGCAGGGCCTGTTATTTCGGGGTGTCAGTACGTATGGGTGCGGGGCGAGCTCATTCTGTCCGTGGACCAGGAGTTGACTTACCTTCTATGGATGGGGCCTGGTCCTGGGCTGCATACAGCATACTCTTGAACGCCTGGAAAAGGAACAAACAGAGGGAAAAAATCACTCATCAGTTTCTCTACTGTACAGGCAATGACCTGCTGATGTTTAATCCAATCAATCAACACCTTTTCATATGAGTAAATTATTGCAATAATTAGTGGGGTTGACGTAATGAACAAGATATCATTGATTGATAAATTCAAGTAATCTACTTGCATAGCCATTGTCATGAATAGTATGATAATTCAATTACTTCACACAAATGAAGAAAGAAGACCAGAAAACTAAGTAATATATTGAAAGTATATCTGAAATTTCCAAACTCAGTACATAATGTCTACAGGGAAAAATAACCATCCTTCGGCAACAATCGGCAAGATGTGTGAAGATAATGATTCCAGGCGGAGTTATAGGACATCAATGCCGTTGTATTTAACCATGATGTCTGATGGACACAATTTCCCTGTCACATTTCACATCTCTCAAATTAAACAGAGATAGAGGCTAGTTCTTATCAGTTCTCACAGTTCTTATCACACCCAAGGATTTTGTCTATGGTTGAAAAGGGACCACAGATGTGCAGGGAAAGTTTTCTCATGACATTGTTGAAGGTGCTCTTCTAAAATCACATTCCTTATTTTCAGAGAAACCAAATGCATTGGTTCCGTACACAAATGAAATAGAGATCTGTAATCCACTAGGATCCTTTGCATCAAAAAAACAAGTTGTTAATAATGGTGTACTGCACCCTAGGAAATATAAATCCAAAATACAGGTCTAACCTGGCTGCTATCAGGCTACCTGCCATGGCTAGATCAGCAGACCTCCGTCAACCTGGTGTAGATGTCAAATTGAATAGAATCAAGGAAGACATGGATGCATTGTACAGCAGCGTTAAATGCAAACTATTAACGATATATGGTGCCATGGTCTCTCTCTGTGGAGACACCCTGGCACAACATAAACTGGCAGGGTTCAAAGAGAGTGTGGGCTTTGCCTACAGTAAGTGCAGACACAGTGAGTGTTCTTTTGAGGACATGCAGTCACACTGAGGATGCATATACTAAAAGGACATTGGAGAAGCATGTCAGACAGTGTGATGAAATAGAAAAGGCACAGACGGACTTGCTTCGTAACAGCCTGAGAACAACATATGGGATCAGTAGAAGGAGCAAGTTAGTTGAATTCCCAGCCTTTGAAATCATACAACAAACTCCGCAAGACATTATGCATGTAATTCTGAAGGGCATAGCCCCATTGGAAATCAAATGTGTTTTGAATCATCTTGTTGTGTCAGGACAGATTGATTGATTCCCTTATTCCCCTCTAGATGTTAGAGATCGGCCATCTCCAATTTCTGTTTGTACATTAACGTCAAGTGATGGTAAACTAAAACAGTGATCTGGGCAAATGCTTGTCCTGCTAAGGATACTGCCATTTGTTTTGGAGACTTTGGAAGTCAATGCATATATACAACTGATAATTGATCTAATACAGAATGTACAGATAGTATTTGCACCTGTTCTTACCATTGGGACTGTGTCTAGGTTGAAGATACTCATTGAAAATCATTTGAAGCATTGGAAGGAGCTTTTTCCAGACCGCAATGTTACACCTAAACAACATTATATGATACATTTGCCATCACAGATAAAGTCATTGGGGCCAATGGTTAGACATGTGGGTATGCGGTTTGAGTCTAAACATTGTTTCTTTAAACAATGGGCTTCCAATCTCAATTTAAAAAATATTTGCAAGTCTTTGATTAATCAGAACCAAATATGTGAAAGCTGCCAAAGTGTTGACAGTTCAATGCACCCAATTGTTTCAAATGAAAGGTAGATGGGACCTGTATCAGAGGTTAAAGATCTACAATATTTACGTGGAAAATTGAGGGACTTCCTAGGTTTCAATTAAGTAAACCAAATCAACTGTAGTAAATACATAACTCAGAAGTCCATGATCTATGCCAAAGTACTGAATGGGAATATGCCAGAATTTAGACTGGTCAAAAACATATTTCTTGTTGATTCTAGGCTTTATTGTTTGGAATATCAACCATTTCAAACTATACACTTTGATAGAAACGCTGTGGCTTATCAAGTTGATGTCCCACACCTTGCACAGGTCACTGAGTTAGTGGATGCTGAAAAGCTGGTTGATTTAACTCTTATTACACAATTAGCAACAAGAGACAAACGTATGTACAAGTCAAATACCATCTTGGGGATGTAATAGAATTGTACAACAGTTGAAATGACTCATAGTGTGTTCCCCAGATATGAACAGTGTCTTTGTTCTGTGTCTACCTTTTTTTAAGTAGGCAAGTCAGTTAAGAACAAATTCTTATTTTCAATGAAGGCCTAGGAACAGTGGATTAACTGCCTTGTTCAGGGTCAGAACGACAGATTTGTACCTTGTCAGCTCGGGGATTCGATAATGCAACCTTCGGTTACTAGTACAACACTCTAACCACTAGGCTACCTGCTGCCCCATAACGATTGCTGTGCTGTGTGTAAGATTGGCAATAAAACAGTGAATTCCATTTGGTCATTATCTGTTCTTAATATGTGAAGAGATGAAAAGGATAAGATGCTTGAAATAAGAAATTGTGACTTTGACAAAGCAGTTTTTGTACTTATCAGTGTAGATCAAACAGCTTTATAATTCTGGTAATTCTAGTTTCCAGCATTAAGTTACTCGGAACCAGTAATACAATCTCAGTAACAAGTTATATTATCTTATTACGATAATTAAGGACAAATTCTCCAACATAAAAACTGGCTGGTAAGAAGAAATATCTTGTCAGACAGAAAACAAGCATATATTGCCTTGATTTAAGATATTTAATCTTACTTAGATTTACATTTTTTGCAGTGTAGCCTATATTACAAACACCTCTTTCTACAGAATGGGGTCATTTCCTTCGATCACTCTGACCTTGCAGATAATGGATACGGACAGATAATTACGAGATACGTCTTAACATGACTTTATTCTGTGAGGCCCGGACCTGAATATATCCCTCTTCCTCCCTACCAATCTAAATCTGGCAATAGCAGTCACTGTGAACACGTTTCTTGGACGTCCAGTCAAAAGAATTACGCTTGTGCCTTCAGTGGGATAGACACAGTGGGATAGACACAGTGGGATAGACACGTACCCGCATGGTGAACTTTGTGTCTTGTGCAACAGTGTATAACCAATATTTTTGGGGATTCAAAGCTTAGATGTGACAAAGAATAATTTAAATAATGACGCATAGTGAAGAACAAAATATCTTCTTGACAACCATATGTGTAGTTCATGTTCCATTCCCCCATTCTCTGGAACGGTTTATCTGATGTTTGGATAACGTGGACATATGAGAGGAAAGGATGATAAGGATGATAATAATTAATCCTACTATGTGGGAGGAACCTACTTAGAAACTCTGTTTGCTCATTTTCCAACCTGAACACCAACACTGTAGTCAGATATTACTCTATGCTCAAATCGAACACTTCATTTGTAGTTGACATTCTTCGCAGGAGACCACCTGTGGTTCACGTAGCAGGGTTCCTCAAGATGTAGGCATATTGCCATGGCAATAGCACCGATGGTAAAGGGGGCAGGGCAGGGCGGCTCTTTTTTGCATGACCCCCGACTGTAGCGTAGTACACCAGCTTACAGAGATCAACCTGCAGGTCTCCCCACACCTCATTGGGCTGATCGTCTTCTGTTGAGATGTACAGTAGTAAAAAATAACTATATCAACTACAATACTGCAGGTGCTGGGTGGTCTGAGATCTGAAACTCCAATGATTCTCATCATCACTTTAACTGAGTGGATCTCTGAGTGCAGGACTGACCGAGACCAGATGCCTTCTCAGTAGGGGATAGAGGATGAGGTGTGGGAAGCTCGCCATGCCATCTCTGTTGTCTAAGTAAGATGCATACATTACACCAGAAGTGTGTCGTTTTGTGTTGGCTATAGGCTAGCATGATCATATTCATCATGTCATGTGCAATGATTTCTGTTCTCATTTTAACCATGCATCTTTTGTTTATGTCAGTGGTTGGAATAGTGAAAACGTTTATATGAACCAATCATTTGTATTTATGGTTCACATTATCCAGTTTATGCAGCGAGTCATCTTGCAATGTGTGCCACTGGCAGCGCTCAAAAACCTGCATATGGGCCTACCTGACAGTTAAAACACTGCACAGAGAGGCTAGAGTGGGAAATGAGCCCCACACAGTAACCACTGCATGTAATTAACATGTGTACCTGCTTATGATAATAATTTTATGTCCCTTAGGAATAGGAACTTCGCTTACACAAGCATTCTCCTGAACATATAAACCCACGCAAGTGATTCGATTGCAGAGGTAAAAGCACAAGAGGCTTCCTTCTGTCGCCCACCCACGCTGCCACATTACCCTCTCCACCTTGCTCATGTTACGGCTTCTGTTGCTTTACCACGCTCACACAGAACAGACCAGGAACCAGACCAAGGGCCAGCCTAGATGGAACCGAGAACCAAGACCATGTACCAACTGCACGAGCCAAAAGGAAAAGGTCCACGAGATAAAGCAAAAAGGACAAAGGACAAAAGGAGCAGTTTAATGTTGTTTGTTTTCATATTATCTAGATGAGTGAGATTACTCTGTTTATAATGCCAGCATAACACACAGGAATGAGCTCTGCTTTCCTAATGAGCAGCAGCAGACCTCAACGCTAAACAGGTGTTTAAAAAGGACAGTCTCATAGGATGAGCAGACTTCATTACTTGATCACTTCATCACATTGTCAATTCCTCAATTCACATGCAAGCGTTTTGGTGATTAGAGGCATCTTTTCTCCCAAGCAGCCTACCCAGCTGTCCTGTTGTAGCCAAAAGGCATTTAGAAGAATCCAAACAATGTTGCATTGGAAAAAAAGAAAAGAAAGAGTAAAGGTCATTGATGGAAGGTAAAAAAGACTTGACCAAACTAAACGGTGGAGATAACAGGGAGACATGTTGTTGCTGATGTTTCCTCCACAAAGCCTTGTTCAAGAAACGTCTCAAGGACAGAGTGATCTCTCCTCTGTTTTGGCAATAAACAGACATGTATATGTAAAAGGACCATGAGCTCCAAAGTGAAGTTTATAGAAGCATGTCAAATCTGGTGTCAAATGAAAGCTAAGAGTATCATTGAGAAATTAAGGCATTTATAATATTTTCAACCATTGTCTATCCTAAATACTAGGATTAAGCAAAGGCTTTGATTAGTGGTGAAGCAGATGGAAAGGGGGTCTTAAAAAACACCTAACAGGAAAAGTCTTAAAAGGTATTAGAAATACATCAAAACATAATAATGTTGAAGTAAAGACCCCTGACAACTAATATCAACACTTATATTTAGTTTGGATAAATTATGTTCCTTACGTAAATTTAAGAAAAATTGCCCTGTGTCTTGAAACTCATCATATTTTCTCATTTCTCTCCCTCATGAAGAGGGAGGATAATGAAAGTTCACAGAAGTAACAAGTAAATCTAAACCTACCAGTTAGTCAGTGTTTTTACTGATACCTATTTGATTTATGAATTATTAACTGATTCAAACTTGAAATGTTGTTACCAAATTGTTAACGAAATTTCCAAAATAATCTTTAACGGAATTTGTGCAATTGAATTGGATACAATGGGAAATCATGGTAGTCAAAAACCACAGATGGGTCAACTGCTACTACAGTCCTCTCTTCCAACAAAATACTGTTATGTTCAATTCATTACCATTTTCTTTCTCTTTCTGTCGTCTGGTGGTCAAAGCAAGTGTGAAAACAGTCTGGACAACCCCTCCCTCTCCCTCTCTCTCTATCCCTCTCTCACTCTGCTTTTCTGTCTTTTCTCTCTAGTTAATGTCACCTGTCCCGACTCTTACTGAACCCTACCCATGAGCCCCCTCTCTTGTCATTTACTGTAACCAGCATCCTCACCCCCTGAGCACTGACACCGGACGTCCATGGACGTTGAAAAGTAGTTCACATTTGGTCAGTCCACCCTGGCCTTGATTTCAACGTCCACAGACATCCATTTTTGGTTGTTTTAAAAAAAAACGTGGTCACATAAAAACGGAGGGAGATTTTACCGAAATTCTGTTACCAAACTTTGCAGTTCTTCCAGTAAATGTGTTTTTGTAAAATGTTCCGTGTAAATTGTTAAAAGTAATCCTTGTACATGTGTGTTTTTTGTGTGGTTTTTTTGCCCACATGAAGTGAAAAATCTAAGTCTCAGCGCAATTCCATTACACTCAAATTGCCCATAACCTTATTCCCTTAATATTTCCAGGGGATAAAATTAAGATTCAGAGGCTCTTAACCTAATGTAAAGTGCTATATTTCCGAATATTTCTGACCAGTTCCCCATCAATCCAGCGCACAAGCCTAATTAATGCAAGACCAAACAATACATCCCTCACACTCAGAGAAAAAGGACGAAGTCCACTCATCAACCACTACTTCACAAAGCAAAGTGATTTAGTTAGTAATACTGATTATTTATAGATGGCATAGAAATTGATGGTATGCCAATCTATGCCAGAGAATCCATCATCCATCTCAGGTCATCCATCTCAGAGCTGACTGAGGTGTAAAATGGCTGATATGGCCATGCATTGGTCCCCGTACTACACGTGTCAGGCTGCAAGTATAGACAAAGACTAATATGGCCATATGTGTTTAACCTTCACCACATCCAAGTGAACGCATAGAGCTTCCTATACCTACTTAACAAGTTAGGTAGATCAATAAAGGTATTTATAAGATGTATATAAACATTTATTTTTTTATAGTATGGTATATGGCCACATAGTGAGGCATGCAGGTTTGATACTGGAATGCAGACTCAGACTCTTCCAGAGGCTCACATCAGTATCTTTGTCTATAATTCATAGAACAAAATGGAATGGGGCAAGCCTTGTTAGAGCCCGTCCTCACTCAGACTCTTAATGTGAACCAAGAAGATGTGGGGTGTGACCCTGAAAATGCTCCTACATATCCCAACAAAGACCTTGCCTTTGATGTACCCTTACTCTGATCTCTCCAAACCATAGATACAACCAAACATGGCCAGTTTTAAACTTTGTGATTTTGGTCCGTTCAATTAATGCTTGTCAAACAAAGCAAGACATAATATCAAATTTACAAAAATTGAAACTAACTAAATAACTTACAGAATAGCGTTATTCAATCAAATTTGTTGTTGTCACAAGGCAAAATGTTTCAGGACAGTAACATTTTATGAATTATAATGAAAACATTGTATTGTGATTCTACCCATTAACAGAGATTATCTATATATATGCATAATCATTTATATATATATATATATATATATATATATATATATAGTTATATGTTTTAAAATAATATTTAAAAAAGTGACATTTCTCATTCTAAAAAATATTTTAGGTCTGGTTTCCAACACTGGAAAACAATAACGGACTAAGCCACATAAATACTATCCTAATTGTTCAGCGTTCCAATGTAATGTAGGATGTAGCGCACGCGATGGCGACCTGAGCAGGTGACAGATATATGTCAACATCAACAAATATAGAGAAAGATAATAATGTATCCCGTAAATATCATCACTAACCTAAATAAAATAACAATTAACAAAAATGAATAAATGCTTAGGGTCTATGAATAGCAAGTATGTTATCTATGAACAATTAAAGTGACAGCTTCAGGAATGGTTGCACAAAGATAACTAGGATGCATAAAATCATGACCTAAAATGACAAAACAACACTAAATTAAAAACAAACAAAAAATGACTAAGACAGCACGGTTTATCAAAAGGAAAGTTAGAGCTTACGCAATAGCCAACCATAAACTGTAGACTATCCTTATCTAGTAGCCTATCCAAGTAATCTTTTGTTACACAATTCAAGAAGTAGGCTAAAAGTTAAAGTGACAGCTGTAACAAAAACACAAATCAAGATTAATAAAATGTACCAAGACTAATGACAAGACCATATTATGCTATTAATTCAGTAGGTATTCATTAAGCGATGGATTCGAGGGACTTTTCTCACTTTAAATCAGAAAGCATTACTTCTAAACACAATCGTGTGAAATTACCTCATATTGAAGGTACTGTTTCCTCCATTCCGGAGTAATATGAGACGAAAGGTGCTCCGCGAATTTCATTTTGTTGTAGCAGCTATATCTTCAACCTCCGTAATTCCTTTTAGGACTGTCCCCTGTTGACTCGAGTTTTGTTATATCTGTCAACTTGCTGGCTCGCATGCGGCAGCCTGCACTAGCGCACTCTGTCTTGTCCAAAATAACGTACTCCAAATTAACTCTGTCCCATACTATTCTTAAGAGGGATGGCGGAAAAGAATCCTCCCGCCCTATAACAGGTGGTTTGATTACGATATAACGGTTCCGGTGCAAATTCAATGACTTTCTCCCTTCGATCTCTGGTAAGGTCTGGGGACATAGCAGTCCGCCATCGCATTCAGCCAACAACGTGGTTGCGTCACTCCGCAGTGACAGCGGGCGCAGTGTGTATCCTATCTGAAGATGGTTTTAATGTCTGTGATCTGACGACTGTACTGTACTGCGCTTCCTATTAAAATATAGAACATTATTGGTAGATTTTTTGTAGAAAAAGCTATCCACATGTAGGCTACAGCCTATGTTCTGCGTGCATTGGAGGTGTGATAACATCTGTTGAAGACTTTCTGGAAATATGCTCCCCGACTTTTACAAGGCCAGATAATCACATGAATTGGCTACTCAAATGTATGTAATCAAATTCCATAGCCTATCGTATAATGAGAGAAAAAATATGTATACAGTACCAGTCAAAAGTTTGGACACACCTACTCATTCAAGGGTTTTTCTTTATTTTTAATATTTTCTGCATTGTAGAATAATAGTGAAGACATTAAAACTACGAAATAACACATATGGAATCATGTAGTAGCCTAAAAAGTGTTAAACAAATCAACATATATTATAGACTTTAGATTCTTCAAAGTAGCCACTCTTTGCCTTGATGACAGCTTTCCACACTCTTGGAGTTCCATTCCATCATGCTGATTACAAATTGAGACCGGTGTTGTGCCGAAAATCTCACCCTGCCAGAATCCCCCCCCCCCCACCTCCTTGCTTGCAAGTTGAGATATCTGCTCTTCACTCCTTCGTCAGTTTAGCCTACATTTCACTTATCTTCGTAGCAGAACGCATATTTGTCTGCAGTTTTCGGTTTGGCTATTTGTTTCAAGTGTATGTGGCGGCTCTCGCTTGTATGGCGATTTCCCCCCTCAGCGCCCGGTGCCGCCCCTGGCAAGATGCCCATGTCGCCCGTACCTAAATCCGCTACTGATTTTTATTAGTCTATTAATAAATCTCTTTGCCAAAATGTGTCATCTCTCCCATGTCTTATTCGACTTGTATTTTTGAAAGTGTAAGGATAATAATTCAGCCATAGTTGTTCTGAAATGTTTATTGCTTGCCAACATTTTACTCCCTCCTCTATGTTTAATATAACACACATACATTCATTATTAATTTCGGCTGCCTACCTTACGTGAAGTTTGTTCTATATAAAGTATTTGACTCTGATGTGTGCCACATGAAGTATTTGACTCTGGCCACAAAATTAAGGACGTTAGAAGCGGGGGGGTCTATTGTTGCCACCTGCAATACAGATCAACATATTGTAAATACTACCACCTGCTGGACAACATTTGCTAATATGGCAGGCTACTGTTACATAGTTTGAAATTGCAGTTTTGTTATTTTTGATTCAGTCTTTTCTGTTTCATTTAACCAGATAATGATAATAAAGCTACTTTTATCAGAGCAACAAGTAGGCTAGAATCATTTATATTGGGTAGCCTGGCGCCGTTCGTGGTCACTTTCTCGACATATGATGCTACAGTTTTGGGACAGAAAAACAAATGATGGTGAGCATTATAGGCTCAACGAAAAATATATTAAATAGATTTTACAAAAATGTATCATGTGACTGACTTTTCCAACCAATGTAATTTTTCTATATTGGCATTTCGGTAGAATATATATAACAACAGAAGTTAAAGGACTACGGAACGCCAATGCTTTCCGGCTTGGTACAGGCCTTTATCAGGGCTTTTTATGATACTAAAATAGTATCCACATATATAGTACACCACGGTTATTTTTGTGATATATATTTTTTTACAGTACTCTGTACTTGTCATAGACAGTACCTGTCTGTACCACTAGAAGCATGGATTTCTGTCCTGATTTTACGTCAAAATCTTTGTTCCTAGTCTAAGTTCTACCCGAGGCTTTTAGTGGGGTGTACCACAGACGGACCATTCGTGCAAAGTAGTCCGTCTCAGCGATAACGGATTAAATCATAGCTTGTATAAACTACTGAAAGCGACAATATAAGGTTGTGACATTTTTTTTTAACCGTCTTTATTTTCGACAATGGCTTCACGCTCGCCATCGTCTTCCCCTGATTCTGCCACAGGCTCAGGTACCGACCCAGCTCGGCCTGATACAGGAGATCCTCTCGGCGGAGGATCGGACTCCGATTCAGATCTAGGATTAGGGAAATTCGACTGTGGTGCAGGTGACCCTGGTTATCGACTGGAAGGGGAGGAATTGGAACACGAATTTGAGGCAGCAGCAGACCGTCTTCGAGATCTACTTCAGACGGCCAGCAGGGAACAACTGTTGTACCTGTATGCTAGGTATAAACAGGTGACTATCAGATAGCAGCACATCCCAATGGTCCCATTTGTTATTTAGATACTTTTGTATATATACTGTATGTGGAGACTCCTTCAAATGATTGGATTTGGCTATTTCAAACCCAACCTTTGCTGACATTTCATATCAAATCATCACACAGCCATGCAATCTCTATAGACAAACATTGGCCGTAGAATGGCCTTACTGAAGAGCTCAGTGACTTTCAACGTGCACCGTCATAGGATGCCACCATTCCAACAAATCTGTTCGTAAATTGTCTGCCCTGCTAGAGCTGCCACGGTCAACTGTAAGTGTTGTTATTGTGAAGTGGAAACGTCTAGGAGCAACAACGGCTCAGCCGCGAAGTGGTATTCCACTCAAGCTCACCGAATGGGAGCTCGGAGGCCTGAAGTGCGTAGCGCATAAAAATGGTCTGTCCTCAGTTGCAACACTCACTACCGATTTCCAAACTTTTTCTGGAAGCAATGTCAGCACAAGAACTGTTAGTGGGGAGCTTCATGAAATAGGTTTCCATGGCCGAGCAGCCGCACACAAGCCAAAGATCACCATGCGCAGTGTCAAGCGTTAGCTTGAGTGGTAAAGCACGCCACCATTGGTCTGGAGCAGCGGAAACGCATTCTCTGGAGTGATGAATCACACTTCGCCATCTGGCAGTCCGATGGACGAATCAGGGTTTGGCGGTTACCGGGAGAGCCTCAATGCATAGTGCCAACTAAAGTTATGTGGAGGAGGAATAATGGTCTGGGGCTGATTTTCATGGTTCGGGCTAGGCCCCTTAGTTCCAGTGAAGGGAAATGTTAACGCTACAGCATACAATTACATTCTAGATGATTCTGTGCTTGGAGCAGTTTGGGGAAGGCTCTTTCCTGTTTCAGCATGACAATGCCCCCATGCACAAAGCGAGGTCCATACAGAAGTGGTTTGTTGAGATCGTTGTGGAAGAACTTGACTGGCCTGCACAGAGCCCTGACCTCAACCCCATCGAACACCTTTAGGATGAATTGGAACACCAACTCCGAGCCGGGCCTAATCACCCAACATCAATGGCCGACCTCACTAATGCTCTTGTGTCTGAATGGAAGCAAGTCCCTGCAGCAATGTTCAAATATCGAGTGGAAAGCCTTCCCCGAAGATTGGAGGCTGTTATAGCAACAAAGGGGGGACCAACTCCATATTAATGCCCATGATTTTGGAATGAGATGTATAACAAACAGGTGTCCGCATACTTTTGGTAATGTAGTGTAGCTAGCAAATGGCATAAATATTCAGTCTACATTCACGTCTGTTATGCTCTAGCTATTGGTGCCACCAAATGTTGTTCATCATGCCCTTGCATCCATAATAATATCATTGTTACGCTATTTTGTTGACTTGTGGTGGGATGGGAGTTTTACCACAGGTATGTACACAAATTGCAAACAGGTGTATAATCGATGTCAATCTGTTGTTTGCCATTGAATTGATAGTGATGATTCTGCTGAGAGCTGTCAAACAGATGGTTAGGCTATTTAATCCATTCCTGAGTCACCTGTATTTCATATGTTCACAGGTCAAGGTTGGAAAGTGCAATACAGCAAAGCCTGGGTTTTTCGATTTTGAAGGTCAAAGAAAATGGTATGTTTGGAATTTGTTAATCGTTATGCTGATATTATGTGTTTATTCAATTCCTGGCATGAATTTGCATGGGTGAATCAGACTATGCCCTGGAGTAAGTGGTGAGTGGTCCTGTTTTGAGATTTCAATTTCAATTACATTTTTTTCTTGTTCCAAACTGAAACTCACCTACTGTATGGTCCTGTTCTCTCTAATGCTTTTGGGAGGGAGAGAAACTATCTGCTGAATGTTTTTGTTATGTTTTGCTCCAGGACAGCATGGAAGCAGCTTGAGGACATGAGTGCAGAACAGGCCATGCAGGAGTACGTTTCGTGTGTAACTTCACTAGACCCAGACAGCAGTCAGAAGGTAAAAAGCCCTCACAAATCCAATACGACACCACATTTGATCTCACAAATGTACATAATACAATCTCCACACGCAGGAAACTCTGCAATGTGAGAACTGAAACAAATGTCTTTCTCACGTTTGAACCATTCTAAAACAAAAAAAGATAACTAACTTTGACAGCTCCACCTGCACCTAAGAATGCAGTATGGTGCATTGACCAGCAGGGGACACTGACTGACTATGTAACTTGGCAGAAATACTAAGCGTTTGTCTAACATTTATTTATTTAACCTTTATTTAACTAGACAAGTCAGTTAAGAACAAATTCTTATTTACAATGACGGCCTACCAAAAGGCAAAAGGACTCCTGCGGGGATCGGGACTGTGATTAAAAATAAATTAAATTTAGGACAAACACACATGACGACAAGAGACAACACTGCATAAAGAGAGACCTAAGACAACAACATAGCATGGCAGCAACACATGACAACACAGCATGTTAGCAACACAACATGGCAGCAGCACAACATGGTAGCAGCACAAAACATGGTACAAACATAATTGGGCACAGATGACAGCACAAAGGGCAAGAAGGTAGACAACAATACATCACGCAAAGCAGCCACAACTGTCAGTAAGTGTCCATTATTGAGTCTTTGAATGAAGAGATTGAGATAAATTGTCCAGTTTGAGTGTTTGTTGCAGCTTGTTCCAGTCGCTAGCTGCAGCGAACTGAAAAGAGGAGCGACCCAGAGATGTGTGTTCTTTGGGGACCATTAACAGAATGTGACTGGCAGAACGGGTGTTGTATGTGGAGGATGAGGGCTGCAGTAGATATCTCAGATAGGGGGCAGTGAGGCTTAAGAGGGTTTTATAAATAAGCAACAACCAGTGGGTCTTGCGAAGGGTATACAGAGATGCCCAATTTACAGAGGAGTATAGAGTGCAGTGATGTGTCCTATAAGGAGCATTGGTGACTAATCTGATAGCCGAATGGTAAAGAACATCTAGCCACTCGAGAGCACCCTTACCTGCCGAGCTATAAATTACGTCTCAATAATCTAGCATGGGTAGGATGGTCATCTGAATCAGGTTTAGTTTGGCAGCTGGGGTGAAAGAGGAGTGATTATGATAGAGGAAACCAAGTCTAGATTTAACTTTAGACTGCATCTTTGATATGTGCTGAGAGAAGGACAGTACCATCTAGCCATACTCTCAAGTACTTGTATGAGGTGACTACCTCAAGCTCTAAACCCTCAGAGGTAGTAATCACACCTGTGGGGAGAGTGGCATGCTTCTTACCAAACCACATGACCTTTGTTTTGGTGGTGTTCAGAACAAGGTTACAAGCAGAGAAAGCTTGTTGGACGCTAAGAAAGCTTTGTTGTAGAGTATTTAATACAAAATCCGGGGAGGGGCCAGCTAAGTATAAGACTGTATCATCTGCATATAAATGGATGAGAGAGCTTCCTACTGCCTGAGCTATGTTGTTGATGTAAATCGAGAAGTGTGTGGGACTTAGGATCGAGCCTTGGGTACACCATTGGTGACAGGCAGTGGCTGAGACAGCAGATGTAACATTACCTGAGACTGTTTTAGCTTTGCATGCCATCATCTCTTTAATGTTTACAGATTACACTCAAACCAACTCCAATAAAAAAAAATGTTTTCATATCCTAAGTAGGACCATTTTTTACATTATTTGTGAGAGGGTTTTTTATCTAGCCTAAATAAAATGTGTTTACTGTGCTCAAATTGTTTATCTGGTGTGCCTGCCCGCCTGCATCAGAAGGCTAGTGTTGTTATGCAGACATGGGCCTGTTTTCTCAGGGAGTAGGGCAATGGAATCCTTCACTCACTAAGTTCTACCCCATTACAGTAACAGGCCTGCCAACTGGGACCAAGCACACTGTCACAGCTGACAAAGACACCCTGCCTGGAGTGAAACGATGGGGAGGGGGGCTGCAAAGAGGCTGAATGAAACACAAAAATGTTGGATACAGTACTATCAATAGACCAGTTCCTCATTGTGTCCTTTCCAGCATGGGTATGGTTTGATGAAATGGATGCAGGGAAAATGTATGTATGTATGTTTGTTCTATTCTGACCTCTATTCAACATTGCTGAGGAAAGTACCAACATCAGACAAATCCAAATGCACTTTTCTTCTCGAATGAAAATTCAGCACAAAGAAATTTCCCCTTCGCTAACCTCCATCCTCAAAGGAGAGATTTAGAGTGATGTTTAGTGGTGTGACATAAAAGCCTGTCACCGGTCCTGTTTGAGTTAGTGCCTTCCACCCGCCTCGCTCTCCTTTCCCTTCTGTCCCCTCCACAATATGAGTGTCAGCAGGCATCAGTGGCCTGCAGACCAGCCTGACACATCCTTTTCTCTGGCGCTGCCATCGGGGCCAATACATGCTGACATGGCCCCTAGCTTGGCACAATGCCAGGGGAAGGCAAATGCACAAATGCCCCTCTGAAAAGGATGTGATTGTATTAGTGTTAACAAAGCACAGGGAGTCTATTCTTACCAGGGTCCAGACAAACAGATTTAGGAGAGGCTGGATGGGGATAAAGGCAGCAGAAACAATAGTCAGTTCTTGACCTCTCTCCTATTTGTATTGTTGGTTGCACTATCTTTACATTAGAAAAGGAAGTGCATTAGCGAATATTCTGAGTTTAGAAGGGAATTGCACTCGGAAAAGTGCATGTGCCGTTATTTTATTTGTTTTCTGCCCACGATCCCCTTGGAAATTAAATCTAATTTGTTTGTTGTCTTGTGTGAGTCATTGTGAAAGAGATTATAGAACATGGGCTAGACTGAGGACCTAAAAAAACGGTTGTATCCATGTTTGCCATGACAGCATGTATTAGCGGTTCAGAAAATGCAAAACAAATCAAATTGCTGAAATAATTTTGAACAGTTAAAATATACTCCTCAAAAGACTTTATTGCATGTGGTTTTTCACCCATGTTTTGGAGTCGCCTCTAAACAACGTGTGAGAGAATCGTGACACGGTGAACCTATTGTTGTCTGTGAATAAGGACACTCATTCTCCCAGTGGCTCTTGTTTTTCATTGTATGGCACCGTTGGCTTGTTTTAGGTGGGGAGAACAGTGTTCACTGGATAACTAGTCAGGGGAATACTGACCTGTCCTTAGATCACAGTAGTGTGGCACACACCACTACAGACTCACTGTTATTACAAGAGGGGAGTGTTATGGAACCATAATTATGCTTTTGAATGAATGTCAGGATTGAATGTTTTGCTTCTTGTTCCAGGAGAGAAGAGAGCGTAGGACAGGATTTGGAGGTCCAACAGTCAGTTCCCTCTACCAAGAAGAGATGATCAGGTACGTCACAGTTTTTGTCTGTCCTATATCAGAGACAAGCTTCCTCTGCACTGAGCTCTGAGTGTTAGAAGTTCTTCCGCAGATTGTAAACCAGGGTTTCATGAACTCGGTCCTCTGGTTTTTGTCCTAGCACTACACAGTTGATCCAAATTAACTCATTTGCAAGCTTTGGTCATTTGCATCAGCTGTGTAGTGTTAGGGCAAAAACCAAAACGTGCGCCCCCTGAGGTCCCGAGGACAGAGTTTGTGAAACGCTGCTGTAAACTGTTTTGGGAACATGAGACAGTCCTGATTTTATGTTAATTATATTCACTTGCCTTATGGGAACCCTCAGAAGCTTGATCAAGCATACACACCACTTCGTTTCTGGGAAAAAAGGCTCTTTTGGAAATGAAAATGACAGCTGAAACCAGTAGGTTTTCCCCTAAATGATCCTCATTAGTATGCATGCGCTGAGGAGAGGTGCCCTGAAAATGCCTGCCTTTAATTACTTTTTCAATAACGTGTTGAAATGAGAGAGCATTGGGTATAGAACGCTGCCACGTGGCATGGACTCCCCTGGCGACGACCCTCTTGGTGATAGCCAATGGGGATGCCCCGTAGGGACAGGAAGTCATTAACATTCCCCTTCTGCGAGGTCTACCTCGGGCGTGTCCCGCTCCAAACTGTTACACTCAATGGTTCACTGAATATCCAATTTTCCCCCCTCAGTACAGGAAGACCCACTCCATATTAAATAGTCTGCCTCCTCAAGCAAGGGCTTGTTACTGAGTTAATTGCATCGTCTTTGCTCATTTTCTGCTCTGGATCAGGTAGCTATGTGTGGAAAGTGTATTGATAAAAGCAGGATTGATTGGCGATATCCCTCAGATGGTGAAATCTGCTGTTTGTGATGGGATAGATTTGTGTGAGCTACACTTTTGTAAAAGGCTCTGATGAACATCAGACTTATGGTTAGCTGACATTCTAGACCACTTGGCTGGAAAGTCACAGCAAGTGTGTGTTCTCTCATTGCCACTCATAGCTCTTTGTTGTAGTGTGTGCGGGTGACCTCCCTATAAGAATGTGTGTGATTGATGGTGGAGCTGTTGAAGTCATCAGTAGCCGCCTGGCTGTGTTGGGAGATGAGTGTTCTACTGAAGGGCTGGCATGCAGGCTGATGGATGAGGGGGATATCTGTCAGTATGCTGGACTGGGTTGCGTAGCAGAACTGTGTGTTTTATGAGGCTGGTGTGTGTGTGTCGGTAAGCTGGGCTATGTATGAGAGTGATGTGGGTTTTACTCTTGCAGGGTGGTGTTCTGGATGCAGGGTGGTGTTCATGGGTCATGACACCAAATCCACATTTTACAGTGACTGATTAGTTACATAGTAGTTACAACATGCAAATTATATCACAGTTGCACGTACACTGCCATACACTTAGGCCACTCACACACATCAGGGTCTCTCTCTCTCCTGCCCCCTCCCTCCCCCTGGCTGGTAGTCAGCTGTGGTTAACCAGGCTGTGGGGATGACAGAGTAGCCTGTGACCTTCCCAGCATGCCATGCGGCGGGTCATTTATCAGGGCACCATTAATCGCGTGCGTGCTGTCAGGCGGCCGGCCGCCATGAGGCTAAACCCTCGCCGGCCAGCCCAGCCTGACTGATGAGCTCCGCCATTGATTAGTTGCCTTGGGAGACGGATGGTGCCCACGTGGCAGGGACACTCGGGGTCAGCGTGGCGATCACCAGAAGAGTGGGAGGGGCCAGCCCCCCACTTATGAATAAACATGATTCTCATGAGCATGTAAATGAATGTGCCCTCACATGTAACCTTATTCTGTTCAACCGGAATGAGCTGTTTATAAATCAACTTGTGATTGAGGCATCGGGAACAAAGGGAGAGAGGGCTCTACAGTGCTCTGTTTAACACTGTTGCTATTTTAGGCTCCATTTTGAGGTTCTGACACCCTCAGTTAGGATCTGCGTATCCTCTAATTCTTTGCGGATACGTAGATCCTAACCGAGGGTACCTCTTATTCAGATCCTGCCGAACACTAAGCAGAACCACTGCTGCACTGTATCCTAATCATTTCTCAATTCCCCTCCAGTTAGGTAGCTCTTAGCCCCGCTAACCGCTGTTAACGAATACTGTAATCCTCCACAACTTGGTGGTGAGGGGCCCTGCCAGCCTGTCCTGTCCTCCGCTGGGGCTGGGACTGGGTTGCTCTCTGTCAGACAATGTCCCACTAAATGCAATTAATCAGGAGCCCTGGGTAAGAGAGGGAAGGCGTAAAGTTCTAAATGAGATATAGCCCCTTCCCCTCTGTCCCTGTGCGCCCCCCACCCCAACAGTCCTGCCTGGCGTTGCCCTAATGCCAGGAGGTGATTAAGGGGGGGGAATAATTAGAGCTAGTGTGGCGTACCGTGCTGCCTCCCCAGGGATGACTCACCAGGGATGAGTAGGAGGGAATGTTGTGTTTATCCCACCCACCCTGTCATAGCGTGCGTGGTGTGTGAGTGTGGGGGGGGGGGGTACTATTTCCAGTGGTGTTAACCTCATCCACACTTATAGAATATAGTGGGATGTGTATTCATATCAAGATTTGTTAATGACAGTGAAATTAAAATGTATTTCTCTATGATTATTAATGAATCTCATTCTATTCCAATCTAGATTTGTATGAGGCGTGTATGGTGGTGTTGTTATTGGTGTTGATTGTTTTTGCTGAGATGGAGAATTCCCAGATGAACAGATGTCTCTTCTCATCTGATGCCAGACAGTTCCTTCACTTCCATGCACTGGTACATTGACTGATGCTTCCTCTCTTCCTATCCCCTCACAGGGAAGAAGACAAGAACATCTTTGACTACTGCAGAGAGAACAACATAGAACACATTACCACAGCTATCAGTTCCAAGGAAGTGGATGTCAACGCAAAAGATGAGGAGGTAAGTGGCATCCTATCTTCAAAGAGCCCTCTTGTTAAACAATACATGTTATTAATTCCAACGGTAAAACCAGATCATTTGCAATCTGGTACAATATTCCCCCGTAACTCCATTGTGTTTGGCCTCAAATTGACTATTAGTCCATGGGAACTCTTCACTCTAATATATCTCCGATCTAAGGGAGAAGCTTAAGGCGTTAAGATCATTAGATGTTTTTCACTTTGACCTCAAATCTATTCATCTGCTTTATTTGTTTAACACAGAGGGCAAATGGCTTAGTCCCTCTCATCACAGCAATTTTTCAAATAAGGATCCAGTTGGTGTATGAGTAGCCAGGCCAGATGGTGGAGGTCTGTGTGTGCTCACTCCAGCGTTGTTTACCAGTGGACTGCAGGTCTCCGGTCTGACCAGCAGAGGGCAGTAGTGAAGTTCCATCCACAGCCCCTGATGTGGTCCATCCATAGACTTAGATAAATGTTGTCTGTGAGTGCACGGGCAGCGCCATTGAGGCCATCTCCATTTTGAAGTAGTACATTTTCTTCTACTACTTCTATGAGTTGGTAAACAAACTGAAAGGGTGCACACTGCCACCTGGAGTGTGTTGTTTGAACAGGTATAAAGTCAAGGTTGGCGATTTACTGTCACCTGCGGTTATGGAATGTTTCCTCTCCAGTATAATGAATTGGCTGATCCCTCCTGATGACCCAGATGGAATCATGTGATCCTTCCTTCACCCATAGGAAGTCCCACCCAGTTGACTACTTCAAAATAGCTGCCCATGCTAAAACTAGCTTTTTGGCACTAGAGTCCTCTATCTATCTCTATGGGTCCATCTCCGATAGGCCACCAGCTGAGAGAGATAGGAAGGGAATGTCTCTGGTATCCATTCATGGAGAGACCGACAGCCGTGTCTGATTTAAATAGATGAACATATCTCACCATATTCTCTCTTTGCAGATGTTTTTGGAGGATTTGGTGAGTGTGGATGAGTGAAATGGAGGTATATCTCACTTACATCAGCTGATGTACGAAGGGTTATATAAATACATTTGATTTGAAACTATAAAGCAGTGGCATTGTCAGTTTGGTCAGTTTGAAAGGGTAAACTACATTCTGGAGTCAACAGTAACAGCCACTGACTGACTGTTCTTTGAAGTATAGATTAATATTTAGCTATTTAAATCATTCAGGTTTTGTTCTACCAAGGAGCCTGTGTTCGCTACTTGCAGTGGTGACTATCCCACTAATTGGAATGTGCCTACAATTGAATGTCCCGCTAGTAATCTAGAGACTGTATAAATTACTCTTGTTTCCACTGATAACCAAAGCCCTCAGTATTAGTGACTCAGAATGTTCTGTTTGATGCTTTCACCAGTTGGGGATATTGGCACTTTAATTCAGGGTGATATGAGCTGGGTGGTGGCCTCTGACCCCTGGGGTGGCTGGTTCCTTGACTCCCCTTCAGAGGCCAAAGGCATTAGCTGTAATGTACAGTGCAGGCGTGGGGCGAATGGGGAAATAATCCTAATGATGGGGAGAATAGATCAGGGTGTCCAGCCGCCCGCCTCAGTCTTTATGACTCATTGAGGCTGCCTCATTACTGTTGGGGAGACGGGGGCCTGGGGGCCACACTGCAGGTATACATCATCCACACACACCAGCCATGAGCATGGGATCAATCACAAATGCTGTGAGTCATGGCCCATGCAGAAGCTTGACAAACATTGGTTTATGTGTGTGTTCACTTCACACACACAGAAACCGACTGGTGTTTTACAGTACTCTGGCTGCTTCCCACTATTCTTAGTCAGTTGGGAGGTCTGTTTGGAGAGGGCTGTTATACTGCACTCAGACACTATACCCTATCTCTTTTACACTACCCAGAGCTGAAGACAGGGCACTGATTCTAGACAATACTGTGACTAATATACTGGAGAGTATGAATACAGTCTAGTCAGAGTTCACTAATCGAATCCCCCTCAGCCCTCATGAAGTTGTCTCCTTCATTCTCTGAATAATCATGAGATTTTGTGTATTTGCCTATTCCTGCTGTGCAGTTGTATAGTGTACGAGCGTCTGCCCCAGTAGACACTCTATGGGTGAAGTGTTCACACAGGTCCCCACATGCCACTGAGAGACCACACAACCACCACTAACCACCATGTACCCCAACAATGGAGGGAGGGATTTCATGTTGTAATACCACCCAAGGAACTCCTCTTTTCTCTCTCTCTCTCTCTCTCTCTCTCTCTATCCCTTTCTGGAACAAAGTCCCACCCCATTCAATTAGAGGCAATTGAGCTGACAGATCCCCTCCCACTGAGACTGAGGAGCAGGCAGCGGCTGAGGAGAGCTCCCTTTCAGCCCCTTTCAGACGCGTCTGTTGTGTGTTACCGTGGGTGCGAGTCAAAGAGCCTGTCATTGGCTAATCCCCCACAACACTCTGACAGGGAGGTAGCTTAACCTTCTATGACAGAAAGTGCCACCAGCGCTGCTTCCTGATGGATGATTTCCAGTGGCGTTTCCTTCTTTTGTTGTTCTCTCAGACAAACGAGAGGGCTACTGTGAAGTTATGTTCCTCCTTACGACGAATGGTTATTTCAAAGTATTATTTTTCCTCGTGAAAATGTTGTTTTTTATCCAACCAGACATCCCAATGGTGTATTTATGAGTGCGCTGTCTTAGTCTGAGAAGACCAATTCAGTAAAGAGGTTATAGTGAACTTCACTAGTTCCCAAAACATAGTTCTCTTGAGAGTATATACAGAGCGTTCCAAAGTGGAATTAACGTATTAGAAGAAAAGGGCAGAGACGACGTAGTGATTGAAATGTGACAAACGATCAAAGGGGCACATCAAAAACCGAGAGAAAGCACAGCAGTATTTAGGCTGCGGCCTCTCTCATAAATATCCATTTTAACATGCAGCCGTGGTGATCAATAGAATTTGAGCAATAGAATAGGACTTAGGGAGTTTGCTTGATCTAATTGGCCAACCTGAAAAATGAGCTCCCTGTGGCGGTTGTATCAGAATGAGGTGATTGGAGCTAAGGAGGGGGGCAGGGTGTGATGACTGATCAAGGGGGTGCTCTCGTTTTGTCCGCAGCATCCCATCTATCAATTCTTAAGGACTCTGCCGGCCCTCTGAAATTTGTCCCTGAGCTCCTGGATGAGCCCTGACCCAACCCTTTACACACATACACACCCCTCCTGTTGGCAAGGAGACGGGGCAGAGCTCATCCTGTCACCACCTCGTTATATAGTTGGGATCTGAAGGCTCTTGAGTTATAAATTGTACTGCATAATTAATTGTTTCTGAAGGGGAGAAGTCTATTGGGAAGGTAACTTTGTGGAGCCGGTGCATAACAGAAGAGAATAGATGGTTCTATTAGAGGTGAAGAGGGGTTGGGGCCTCCATCCATGTTACTGAACACTCCAGCAGGTCCATCACTGCATTTGCATATGTGTGTGGTCAGCCGCACACACACTGTCACTATCCATAACAGCTGTAGTCCACTCACTAGACTAGGCAACCTTACTAAGTACCTACCGGTAGCGCCAGATTTTTGTTTACCTAGAGATCTGATTTACAATGGATAGTGTTTCGGTGTGTAAGTACTGACATTTACTTTGAGTGTTTTACCTTAAAAAAAAGATTCACATATTTGATTCAGTATCTTGACTCCAACTCATTAGCTGCTACTGTAGTGATGGGAAAGAATACCTGTTGTACCTTGAAGTACCTGATCATGTATGGTAGATGGTAGAATCTGTTTATGCAGGAGTAATGAGGCACACCTTTTATGTGTTTCAGGGCAGGAATTTGCTGCACTGGGCCTGTGACAGAGGACACAAATACCTGGTGTCTGTGTTACTGCAGAACAGCGCTGATATCAACAGCCAGGTGAGTCTCTCTCACACACACACACACACACACACACACACACACACCAGGGCTTGACATTCACTTTTTTAGCCACAGTCCAAGTAGGACAGTTTTTATATGTATATATTTTATTTGTACTTTTCCAAAAGTTCAAGTCACCCCCTCCCCCCATTTTTTAAAACTTCATTACATGATGCAAGGAACCACTTTACAAAATAAAATGCATTACCATCTTCTTTACCATAGAGAATCAGACAAAAATGTAGGCAACATTCTGCCTATTGGCTTCTTTGCATATTCAAGCCTGTCCTGGAGGATGGTTGGCCACCTTTGGTAGCCTATAAAATATTGCAACGTTACAATTACAACCAAATAATTGCATGTGTGTTTTATATGACAGATTAAAATATCTGTTAGAAATTTAGAAAGAGGGGAGATCTAAAGATGCATCAACCGTTTAGCCTATATTTATGTAACTAATTAAAAGTCTCCAAGTTTGGCTACTTTTCCTGGCACCTCCCTCATGTCAGCGTCAGTTTGGACATGAGGCTGTAGCCAATATGCATATCACCTACACTTTGACATGTAGGCTTTTTTATTGGTTTAAACAAAAAATAGATTTGAATATTATTCCAATGTTGACCTCTGATCAAATTCTGATCAGAGTATTTGTATGATAATTGTGAATTATTATTTTTTATTTGATCTTGTCCGTTCAGACAACTTAAATCTATATTCTTCTTGTCCTACTATTTTTTTGAATACTTGTCTCGGAGAAGAGTACACGCGTTAATGTTGAACCCTGCACACACACCAAAAAAACTGGGGTTAGGGGTCAAGTGGCACTCGACGCAGATGTCACAGGGACAGATATTTTAGGGGATTTAAAGATTTCTGTGAGATTCACAATTGTGTTAAAAGGCGCATGACACAGAATTCTCTGTCACTCACTAGCCTTCAACAGCCAAGCACACATCCTAAACACACCTACAGTCTACATCACTAACACACCACATAGCCAATCCTCTGTATCCGTGGAGGCTCAGTACCTGTGGCTGATGAGAGTAGGCTATAGGCCCAGTGACACACTTCCTATCCCTCGATCCCTCTGAGCAGGTCTACTTTAATTCGTTTTGTGATATCGACAAATCCCATTGGGTTTATCCGACGCAGTAAGCAGGTATACTTTGCTTAGTGACCTGGCTGTGGAGAAAAACCCTGAACACCATTCCGGTTTAGAGGCAGGCAGGGAGCTTTGGCTTTGTCTTAAGCTGGCTGAGTGATGCATCGGGAAATGAATGCTGTTGTGCATACAGTTGTGGAGCCAGGGGCTTTACCACCCCACAGTAAAACAAATCAATTGGGAGTAATCAGGTAAATTGTTTGCATTATACAACCCATATAATCAGAACACTTGCAAATTACTTTCTTTTTGTGGCCCTGAACCTTTTTGGTGTGAATGAAAACCAGAGCGCTGGCTTATAATCATCATCTTGGTCTGCCTAGCAGTTACTATGGTCATGGTTTAACAAGAAAAAATGACTACTTATTTGGAGGCATGTTAAATTCTGCGTTGTAATTACAGAGAAGTGAAGCCTCTCTCTAAAGCCCCCCATGTACTGTATTTAGCCTACATTTATGAACCGTAGCAGTAGTTACAGTAACAGCAAAAAATACATTTGTAATAAGTGGTTGAAGGTGGTCAAATCTAATCCCTGTACATCTCTGGCATCTCAGATTAATTTCAGATACTTGCTCCAGGAGAGTGTGTACAATATAACTATACACATGCATGTACTATTTCTGCGTGTAGGTACCAGTAACTGCAGTTGAATGGCAGACAGTTGTCGTTAAGGCCTAGTGTGAGAGGTCACTCGGCAGTCCCTCGGGTCATCGGAAACCCCTACGGCCCATCTCCTTCTCTGCCTATGTTTTGCGGTACCCAGTCAGCTGCCTGAGGGAGGGCATGGGTGTCCGAAAGGAAATACGGCTAGCTAAATCATGCAACGGTCTCTGCATAGTTATTATACAATGTAAACCCCACAGAACTGGGAATTGATAGAGATATGAAGCCTGCTACTTCTCATTAGATTCTATTAGTTTGCTGTTTTCAGTCACTTTCTGGCCATGCTGAACTAGACTAAATGCCTTAGATGCTATGCTTTTAAACCTTTTAGACTCAGGGGAATTGGCCTACTGTACAAGGATAGAGTTAAATTGAAATGTTTTTTTTACAGATAAAATAGGAAAAGCATATGCATAACAATGGTAACAATTGAAAGGGAACGGTTTTAACAGTATTGGAAAATGGGCAGCAGGTAGCCTAGCGGTTAGAGCATTGGGCCAGTAACTGAAATATGCCCATGAACAAGCTTAACCCTAATTGCTCCTGTAAAGCCTTGTTCACACTGCAGGTTTTAATGCTCAGTTTTGTCTTCTAATACTGACTGTCCAAACAGCAAGTTACAAGTGACCAAATTGGATTGGTGTGTTCAGACAGCAGTCATTTGCTGACATGGCTACGCTAGTTGTCATAGTAAGGATGGGTGTTTGCACAGTGGTGTAGACTGATTGGTGGTGCTCGTGCTTCCTATCACTCAGAAGTTATGTAGCATGCTGAGGTGACAACAATACCTGCCATGGATATTTCCCAGTTGCCTTGAATGTTCAAAATCATAGTGTAAGAACACTTTTAACACCTCAAGGATAAGATGACGCAACTTTCAAAATAAGTTATTTTTTGGGCTAGCCACAGCAGTCAACTACCTAGCTAGCTTGGTAGCTATTTTGCTTTCTAGCACATTCGCTAATTTGTTTGTAAACTGTTAACAAGATAGTTAGCTACCACATGTTATTGTCAAACTGTCAACAGAGTATCTATCAAATCAAAGTTTGTCACGTGCGCCGAATACAAGCAGGTGTACACCTTACAGTGAAAATCTTACTTACAGGCTCTAACCAATAGTGCAAAAAAGGTGTTAGGTGAACAATGGGTAAGTAAAGAAATAAAACAACAGTGAAGAATAACAGTTACGAGGCTACATACAGACACCGGTTAGTCAGGTTGATTGAGGTAGTATGTACATGTTGATATGGTTAAAGTGACTAAGCAACAAGATATGCCCAATTAATAGTCCAAAAACCACTTGAGGGCAAATCAATAAAATTTGACTGTTAAAACACAAGTCGCATGGCCAGGGATTAGATTTGTATCTGATTTCAAACCACCTACGAAGGTGGCTTGGAATGTGGCTTGAAATATCCGATTCCGTGTGACGGAATTTGGCTGTTCGTACTACAGGAAAAAGAACAGATTCAAATCGGATATGCCAAAAATGGGATTTGAGTCATTTCAAACTGAACATGGCTTAAGTCACTCTGATGAAGACTGTTGGCTGAATGACTAAAATGTCTATGCAAAATTATTAGACCAAAGGTGAGGACACAACAGTTCACCTGACACAAGACTGGATACAACATCTGAAAATACTCTGGATACATTCAGTAACAAAAGTACTAAGGTTTGATTGAGAGGTCTAACTGGTCTCTCCAAGTGGCCACACACCACTCCAAAGTGTGCACAAATTTCAATCCACTTTTATGACTCAAAAAGAAGTCTTCAACTATAAGGTGCTTTTTTTTTAGCTATCCTAGATGTGCCGTTGAGGAATTAGAGCAAGGACACTTATAATTGTTTTGTTTACAACACAACCCTCTATCCCCGCCTTCACACAATTACTGTTGTTCATTACGCAATCGAAAAACAGTCCATTATAAATCACATTCGGGGTCAGGTGGGAATCATCTGGAAGCTTGTTCTATTGCCAACATGACTTGCTAGGTTATAAAATACAATATTACAGTGTTAAGCTTTCAAAATGCAATTTAGGTAAACCGGATCAGGGGTTGTAACCAAAATAATTTCCCAATCGTTTCGTTCTGAACAGAACCATTTTTTTTTGTTTCGTTCCACTGTTCCGACCAGCAAAATACATTTCTGAACCAGTTCGAACCCCCCAAAATTACCGGTTCATATTGTTCCTTTTTTTTAACCTGTAAAATCAACTGTTTTTTTTAACCTTTAGCTCATTTGAATGACTTTACCAGTCAGTGTGGCTAGGGCAGGTAAGCTAGTTGTTTACATGCGTGATGGACAGATAAGTATAGCCCATGGTGCAAGATGCAACTGAAATTGTGTCGGTGGGGAGAGAGGCTTGAAGCATGGGCATCTTGTTATGACATGCATGATTCTATGGAGGAACTTTCAATGTCCTTTGAGCTAGCTAGCTAACACGTTTGAGCTAGCTAACAAGCTTGTGTGTGCACAGAGGCACCACAATTAAAAACACGTCTTTGTACTTAATAAATCCAACATGAAACGTGATATCTAGGCCTATAGTATCCTTAACTAGCATTGAAAAAAGTTAATCGAAAATCTCTCTCCCAATCAAGTATCCTAGGGGGGAGGGGGAGGTAGCCTGCACAGGCAAAGATTTTCAGCTTGCAGGCAGACACTGGAAAAAGTTGCTGAGTGACAGAGGGCTTGGTATAGGTGCTATGTTGCGTTTTGTTGTTGGACTAGAAATAAATGCCTGTAATGGAAAATATCTATAACCATGCTTTTAAAACAATGGTTATGTTCTGGGACAGTATAGATCACTTTTGTTTCTGTTCCCTGAAGAAGAAAAATTTCACGGTTTTTGGTTCTGTTCCCTGAACCGATTCCAACCACTGAAATAGATTGTTGGTTTTTGGTGCACATTGAAAGGAGTCATGGGTGCATTCAGGTGTTCTGCTGCACTGCACTTTCTCTACAGTAGACAAACAAGCTCATTCTGTTCAGAATAACCCAAGGTATGATGCCATGTCATCTTGTAACTGTACATCAAACATAGTGATCATAAACGTTGACACTGTATATGACATGAGTTTTATGATATGGAAATGTGAAGTGCACATTTGGACTTTTGTGTTTGGCTTGATTGTATGACATCAACAAGGTTTTTTATTTATAATCCTCAACGTCTCATCCTTCAAAATACATAAAGTCCTCTTAATCCCTCACTTACTTAGACAACAAAAAACGGATTGTCACTCAGGCAACTAACTTCCTGTCGCGTGCGGTGCTCAAGTTCAGAACGGCTGGTAGTCAAAACCAATGCAGCACTGTGAAGCTCAGAGCCTGAGGCCTAACATCATGTATAGCATGTTACTGTACAGCCACTGCATTCCAATTAAGGGGTTTATCAGTGCCCAAATCTGCCATTTTCATACAGTTTACGAGATGACAGGCTGTGAGTGGAAAGGGCTACAGAATGGAAATTGTAAATGGTCACATGAATGTGAAAACTCTCCATTTTACCTCCTCACAGTTCTTTTGTCTGTGTTGAGGGGTTTTGGGTTTGTTGTGTATTTGATGTCCTGGTAATCTGCCGTGACCTCTGCCAACTGCCGTTAAATAAAGATACAAATGATTTATATTTAATTTGTTGATGAAAAAAATAGATATATTATTTGCTCAGTGAAAATTGTTGGAAATTAATCAACTGATTGTTTCAGTGGATGTCCGAACCTGGTAACCTGCATTATGGGCTGTTTGATTCTAATCCAGGATCAGAATGGACTACAATGGGTAGCTCTGGCCATGAATACCCAGATCAACGATATGCCACCTGTCATCTCCAGAATGGCATGCCAGACTCTGGCCCATAACCACCATTTCACTGCTTCTCTACTGCTCTTTATCAAATTAACCCCAGAAACTGGGTCGGATGGCAAAACTGGAGCTTTGTGTGAAGTAGGTCCATGTTTGTAGTCAGAAGCGTCACTCAGTTATTTCATGTGAGCTGACAGTGCACAGCATTGTAATAAAGGAACATATCCTCAAAATTGCATTTATGTGAGGAGAGATAAACATGATGATTATTATTCAGATATTATATGGGGCACAGCTTAATCCATTTACAAAGGAATTTTTATTTCAATTACATTCACAGCCGTGTGTGTGTTTGTGTGTGTTATTGAGTAAGTGTTTCCTCCATAAGACTGTGACCAAGGCCTTTGTCCAGACAAGAGCACCAGTTTCACCTGCAGCCCCCCCCTGGCTGTGACCTATGCAACCCCTACCACCCTGAGGTCATGACCCTGCCTCGGGCTCCTCACACTTCCCAGTCCCTGCCTCCCTCTGTCTCCTCTCCCTCCCCATGGACACTGTGTGAGTCCAGACCCAATAATCCACAATTACACCCACCGCTAAGTGCACAGTAAATAAGACCCTGAGAGGACTTTTCATTGGTGAAAGCTCAGACATCCTGGCCTCCTTGTTGGGAATTTGTGTCAAACAAACAAGCAGCAATCTGGCTGGGGGCTGGCCGGCTGGGGAATGGGCTGTGATGGGATTTGCAGGTAGCAACAAAAACACAATTTAAGACTTAGGTTTGGCCGATTGGAGAGCGGAAACATGTAAACAATGTGGGAGGTTCGGAATTGGGCAGATGTAATCTCAGAGAAAGGGTGCGAAGGTGCAGGTGAAGCAAAAGACAATCACAGAAAGAAACAGTTTGAAGAGAAAGAGACAAAAAGGTAGAGGGAGGTGGAGAAGGGGCAGGAGGAAGAGCACAGTGCGATGAAGTGGACAAAGCTGCAGTTGTTTTTGGCAGGGAGTAAATTCAGTTTGTGTTTGTTAAAAAATCTCCAGACAGAATCTCCTGTCCTGTCCTGTCCTCGGCATGTGCTTTGTGACAGTGGCTGTCCCTGTCACTATATGCCTGTGTGTGTGTGGCTCTTTACTTTTTATTAAAACAACATGATCCATGAGGCGCAGAGGGTGACTCCCAGCACCGCTGATTCTAATTCATCCACTCCCGGCCTCGGCCACGCCGGGCTAAAACGCTTGCAGTCTATCAGATTGAAATTCATAACTTAATTGAGGTCAAAGCCTCGAGCCGAGAGAACAGAAGTCTCTGGCTGGGACCAGGTAGATCAATAGTAATAAATATCTGGCTGGGCTACAACTAGTTCATGGCCACGCATTATGTGGGACAGACAGACAGGCATCACAGGGCAGAGGGGACCGAGGAACGGCGGGGCGACTCAATGTTGGTGTCATGTCTCTTAGATGGGGGTTTCTCCACTGTTGACTGCAACTGCCTGGGAGAGACTATGGAACTAGTTTAGGTAGTTGTTACTGTGAAATATAGACATTCACATTAGACTACTCTACTACAACTCTCTTTTTGATTTTGTATTGACTGCTGAGTGGCAGGTTAGCGTGAACGTCGACAACAAGGGCTGTGTGTGTGTTTGATTTGTGATACCATAAGTTTATATATTTTTTATGAACGACCTCTTAGAAAATAAGCACATTGATTTGATATTGATGTGAGGAGAAATGACATATTTGCTAAGTGCTTAAGTGTCCCCATGGCCTGGGTGTTCAGTGTCTATGTGGGTGCTTGTTTAAATGGGGACCATGGCAGTTTGTTGAGTTGTGTGAAGACAAGAAAAACCTTCTCAGACCATAACACAGACATGTTATGCTATAGCTGTTGTGTGTATTTACACCCCTTGACTTATTCCATATTTCACCTAAATTAAAAATGGATGAAATTTTTTTTTAGCACCAATTTACACACATTACCCCATAATGACAGTAAAAACATATTTTTAGAAATTTTAGCAAATTTATTGAAAATGAAATGCATATCTCATTCACACCCCTGACCTAATACATGTAAGAATAATCTTTGGCAGCGATTTGGAGCTGTGAGTCTCTCTGGGTAAGTCTCTAATAGCTTTGCGCATCTGGATTGTACAATATTTGCACATTATTATTTTTAATAATCTTCAAGCTCTGTCAAGTTGGTTGTTGATCTTTGCTAGACAGCGATTTTCAAGTCTCGCCATAGATTTTCAAGACAATTTAAGTCAACTGTGAATAGGCCACTAAGGAACATTTAATGATGTTTTGGTAAGCAGGTGTACGAAACATTAGACACCTATTCTTCCCATAACATAGACTGACCAGGAAAGCTATGATCCCTTATTGATGTCACTTGTTAAATCCACTTCAATCAGTGTAGCTGTAGGGGAGGAGTCGTGTTAAAGGCAATTGAGATATGGGTTGTGTATATGTGCCATTCAGAGGGTGAATGGGCAAGACGAACGATTTAAGTGCCTTTGATCGGCGTATGATAGTAGGCTGCAGGCGCACCGGTTTGACTGTGTCAAGAACTGCAACACTGTTGGGTTTTTCACGCTCAACCGTTTCCCATGTGTATCAAGACATCCAGCCAACCTGACACAACTATGGGAAGCATTGGAGTCAACATGGGACAGCATCCCTGTAGAATTCTTTTGACACCTTGTAGAGTCCATACCCTGACAAATTGGGGCTCTTCTGAGAGCAAAAGGGGGAGCAACTCAATATTAGGAAGGTGTTTCGAATGTTTTGTACACTCAGTGTATATTTGGCCTTGTGTTTTAAGTTATTGTCCTGCTGACAGGTGAATTTGCCTCCCTTGTCTGTTGGAAAGCAGACTGAACCAGGTTTTCCTCTGGAATTTTGTCTGTGCTTAGCTCTATTCCTTTTCTTTTTTATCCTAAAAAACTCCCTAAGTCCTTGCCGATGACAAGCATACCCATAACATGATGCAGCCACCACCATGCTTAAAAATATGGAGAGTGGTACTCAGTAATGTGTTGTATTGGATTTGCCCCAATCATAATGCTTTGTATTCAGGACATAAAGTTTAATTTCTTTGCCACATTTTATGCAGTCTTACTTTAGTGCCTTGTTGCAAACAGGACGTATGTTTTGAAATATTTATTTTCTGTACAGGCTTCCTTCTTTTACTCTGTCAATTAGGTTAGTATCGTGGAGTAACTTCAATGTTGTTGATCCATCCTCAGTTTTCTCCTATCACAGCCATTAAACTCTGTAACTATTTTAAAGTCACCGTTGGCTTTCATGGTGAAATGCCTGAGTGGTTTCCTTCCTCTCTGGCAATGGAGTTAGGAAGGACACCTGTATCTTTAGTGGCTAGGTTTATTGATACACCATCCAAAGTCTAATTCATTAATAACCGCCATGCTCAAAGGGATATTCAGTGTCTTTTTATTTTTACCCATCTACCAATAGGTGGACTTCTTTGCGAGGCGTTGGAAAACCTCCCTGATCTTTGTGGTTGAATCTGTGTTTGAAATTCACTGCTCGAGGGACCTCACAGATAATTGTATGTCTGGGGTACAGAGATGAGGTAGTCATTAAAAAATGCTAAACGCTATTATTGCACACAGAGCGAGTCTATGCAACTTATTATGTGACTTTGTTAAGCACATTTTTAGTCCTGAAATTATTTAGGCTTTTTATAACAAAGGAGTTGACTCAAGACATTTCAACTTTTTAAAAATGATTTTGAAACGTAATTCTACATGTAGGCCAGTGACACAAAGTCTGAGTTTAATCCATTTGAAATTCTAACTGTAACATAACGACATGTGGAAAAGTGAAATGCAGTGAAAACGTTCTGAAGGCACTGTGTATAGCTATCCTTCGTAGGTTCCTGATGTCAGGGGTCTCTTTACAGTACAGACTCAATCCAGTTTAATTCAAGGCTCTAAGACAAGGGATTATGTCTTGCACAGAAGCCTCAGGCAGTGGCTTTAAGTACTGTATACTGGCAATATTGACATTCTCCTAGTGTCTTATTGTGAACAACTCTTCTCTCCCAGTAAGTCAACTGTGTTTTACTATTTGGCTTATTAAATGTTTGCTGCATCGTCCTAGTTAGTGGCAATGCCATTCTGTGTGGATTTGATATGTGTTGTGATTAGAAATGTCACAGCTTTGTACCCTTACCTGTGTTTGGCTGAACTGTAGCGTATCGACGTGAGATTGGAGCTATGTTCCTGGTCTGTCCAAAGCCATGGTCTGTTTTATCAGAGCAATACAGGCCAGTGTGTACTGCACATTCTCATCTCTGTCCTCCACCTCAGTGTCACGCCTTGGTTATTAAACTAGTAAACACACACACACACACACACACACAGGAACAACAGCAGCTGATTGAAATTCTACGGCAGGAGCATTATTACAGGTTTGTATCCCTCCCCCTTCCCAGCACGGCCTCCCATAACAAATGGCTCAGTCATCGGAGTCATAACAAATATCTAACGGAATTCGTCATAAGTTTAACGGTGTGTGTGTGGGGGGAGGGAAGGGTGGCCCGTTGCCTGCTGTGTGAGAATGGCAGTGTTCCCGCATAGGCAGGAATAAATCTCGTCTGCACTGCCCAGCTACAGCACACAGGTCACACACCCACGGCTCAGTGCACACATTAATACAGATATTTCAGAAAGCCAGCCCTGCTTCCTCTCTTTTAATAGGGCCATTGACAAACTGTAATGAATCGCCCCAGCGTTTCCAATCTGCACCCGCTCCCAAGCCACTGCTCAGTACTCACTCAGGCCTTTTTTAGTGGCTGGGGGTGGATATGTTTTCTTTACCTTGGCGAAAGGTAATTGCCCTGTTTTGTGGAAGCACATGTTTTTGTGCGTGTGCTTTTTTTAATAAAAGAGGAGGGGTCTACAGAAACTCCGTTTGACAGAAGGGAATCATAGGAGTTTTAATAAAAGAGGAGGGGTCTACAGAAACTCCGTTTGACAGAAGGGAATCATAGGAGTTTTAATAAAAGAGGAGGGGTCTACAGAAACTCCGTTTGACAGAAGGGAATCATAGGAGTTTTAATAAAAGAGGAGGGGTCTACAGAAACTCAGTTTGACAGAAGGGAATCATAGGAGTTTTAATAAAAGAGGAGGGGTCTACAGAAACTCAGTTTGACAGAAGGGAATCATAGGAGTTTTAATAAAAGAGGAGGGGTCTACAGAAACTCAGTTTGACAGAAGGGAATCATAGGAGTTTTAATAAAAGAGGGGTCTACAGAAACTCAGTTTGACAGAAGGGAATCATAGGAGTTTTAATAAAAGAGGAGGGGTCTACAGAAACTCAGTTTGACAGAAGGGAATCATAGGAGTTTTAATAAAAGAGGAGGGGTCTACAGAAACTCAGTTTGACAGAAGGGAATCATAGGAGTTTTAATAAAAAGGAGGGGTCTACAGAAACTCAGTTTGACAGAAGGGAATCATAGGAGTTTTAATAAAAGAGGAGGGGTCTACAGAAACTCCGTTTGACAGAAGGGAATCATAGGAGTTTTAATAAAAGAGGAGGGGTCTACAGAAACTCCGTTTGACAGAAGGGAATCATAGGAGTTTTAATAAAAGAGGAGGGGTCTACAGAAACTCAGTTTGACAGAAGGGAATCATAGGAGTTTTAATAAGCAACAGTTTACTTTTGATAGGGTATCACAATGTTATTTCTAATAGGACTTCTGCATTAGCAACCCTACTACAGAACGTCTCTGCTCAGCCACACACAGACGTACAGAGTGAAATTACACCACTCATACAGTACATTTGACATTTATACATGCTAGCAGAGGTTATATGGCACATGTTTAAATGAAAGTAAAATGGCCGACACCACCATTTTTAAAAGTCCCAATAGGATAATGCACAGATGTAGATTTATTGTATGACGCACCATGTAAAGAAGTAGCTACGTGACTCATATTCCTCCAGGTAAGAAGAAAAGTCCCTCTTTGCAGTTAGTGTTGTAACTACCTTTCTTATTGGCTTCTCACAATTTGTACACTCAACAATTTATTTAATCCACATAAATTGCGCTGAGCATTAAAGCTGTCCTCAGCTGCTTACTGATGGAAAGCGAGAAAACAAAGTGACTGTTTTCCTCTTCAGGGTCCAGTTAGTAGTCAACCCCACTTTATGGGCCTCTCTCCCAAATGCCTGCTGCCTGGCCATTGATTTTCATATTACACTCTTATGTATTTATTTATTTTATATATTTCTTTTTAAACATCATTGATGATCCACTCGACTTGGAGCACACCAATGTTAATTCCCTGCCACTCTCCCCCATGCTAATGGATTCTGCCGAGTCCCTCGGGAGCAAGCAAGAGCGGTGGGAGAGGAGGGTGGGAGACGAGAAAGTGGAGGAGGGGGAGAGAGAGTGGGGGAGGGAGTGGGAGGGAGAGACGAGAAAGTGAGGGAGAGGGGGAGGGAGTGGGAGGGAGAGACAAGAAAGTGGGGGAGGGAGTGGGAGGGAGAGACAAGAAAGTGGGGGAGAGGGAGAGGGGGAGGGAGTGGGAGGGAGAGACAAGAAAGTGGGGGAGAGAGAGAGGGGGAGGGAGTGGGAGGGAGAGACAAGAAAGTGGGGGAGAGAGAGAGGGGGAGGGAGTGGGAGGGAGAGACGAGAAAGTGGGGGGAGAGAGAGAGGGGGAGGGAGTGGGAGGGAGAGACGAGAAAGTGGAAGAGCAGTGGGAGAGGAGGGATGCGACAGAGGGAGAGGAGGGGGAGGGAGTGGGAGGGAGAGCAGTGGGAGAGGAGGGATGCGACAGAGGGGGAGGGAGGGGGAGGGAGAGACGAGAAAGTGGAAGAGCAGTGGGAGAGGAGGGATGCGACAGAGGGAGAGGAGGGGGGGAGGGAGTGGGAGGGAGAGGAGGGATGCGACAGAGGGAGAGGAGGGGGAGGGAGAGACGAGAAAGTGGAAGAGCAGTGGGAGAGGAGGGATGCGACAGAGGGAGAGGAGGGGGAGGGAGAGACGAGAAAGTGGAAGAGCAGTGGGAGAGGAGGGATGCGACAGAGGGAGAGGAGGGGGGGAGGGAGAGACGAGAAAGTGGAAGAGCAGTGGGAGAGGAGGGATGCGACAGAGGGAGAGGAGGGGGGAGGGAGAGACGAGAAAGTGGAAGAGCGGTGCCGGGGAAGGAGGAGAAGTACAGTATACACGAGGAGGAAAAGAAGGGAGAGTTTTCCTTTCCCATCCTCCAAAATTACAGAGAACCTGTGGAGAAAAATATAATCTCTTGATCCTCTGACACTACATAAAGCATGGTAAACATACATGTTTGGCTGCGTTCTTGCAGGGTGCACACTGTGGTTGTGTTCCTTTAAAAATCAACCCCAGACTGGTTTTAATCAACCTCAATCTGAATACCAAAATACAGACCGGTCTTGGTTTCAGAAACCCAATCGTTCCTAGCAGACATTGTTGGAAGAATCCATTTCCGAACGGTTTCAGTTGATTGGGACGTTAAGAGCATCAGACCTCTTGGAGTGGTCTTGGCCATTTGCTCCAGGCCCCTGAGCTCCCTGGTTCCTCTTCTCCAGGAATTGTATAAAATATTACAGTGTGCTTTAGAGAGCCTGTGAGGTGGTTTATTGGCACACAGGGTGACCTGCTGTGGAGCCCGGAGGCAGGCGAGGGGCAGCCCGGGCACCTCAAGGACACTTTGGGGAAGCGCTAATTTGCACCAGCATGGCAGTGCTCACACGCTGAATGGCAAGGTTAACACTCACTGCACAGATTCAATTAGGGGTGCCACTGTCTTCTGATCCCTTTACCTCTGGATATCCAGCTCCCTCACACACGCAGAGTCACAGATGCACACACACACATACAACCAGATAAACAAAAGCTGGTGTCTCTTTACAAGAAAATCACGGATATTCGGATAATAATTTTAACGCATTTCTCCAGTTCATGTGCTCCGTAACATATAAAGATCACTGGCTGTATAGAACCCCACTCCTGTGATGAACTTCAAACAGACGTGAACAGTAGAGTGTCTGTATTTGGTCTGGAGACATCTGTTCAGCCCATCAGTGCGCTGTGTGTCCTGTGATCTACTTTAATGGAACACAGTAACATAGAGACCACAGGCAGTACCATAGAGTACCCAGCAGCAGGTCTTCAGAGACCTGGAATAACCCGGGATCAGCCTGTTCTCCTCTGTCTTTCTGAGACTCTGATTAATGGCACCTGCTCATCGTAATGGTATCTGCATATGAATGGTGGAGGGTTCTATCCATGCTCCCTTTACAAGTCCCACTGCAAGCCCTGGAGACTGCCGAGCCTTTCTCCCTTCTCTCTCCCTTCTCTCTCCCTTCTCCCCAGCGCCATTGTCATTATACAAGTCAGCTGCAGCTGCATGCATTGATCATAAATCATAATTGCTTGTCAATTTTTCCCACTTGTTTAATGTGGCTGTCAGGGACAGTGGAGCGAGAGAGATAGAGAGGTGCAGGAGGTAGAGAGAGAGGGGGGGAGGGAGAGAGAATGGGGGCATCGGTTAGAGAGTAAGATGTAGCTGGAATAGAGAATGGTGTTAAAGGATAAAAATCCCACAATGGCTTTTAGCACACCTACCATATGCCATGGGCAGTTGCCGGATTGCTGTGGTATGAAAACAAGAAAGCTTTTAATGGCTGGCCATGGAGAGCACAAACCCAAGCCCTGCCTGTTGCCTCATGCTGCAGCAGGTTCTACAGATGGCAATGGATTTGAGAGAGCATTTTTCTCTACGGAATATGTCTGGCTCACGTAGACAAACCTACTTTGCTGTGGTGTACTGGAAAGACCTTGTTCTGTAACCGTTTCGTCCTCTTATCTCTTTCTCTCTCACTTTTTTCCATGTTTCTTTCTCTGTTTTATGGTCCCTTTTACTCTCTTCATGTCTATCAATATTATTTCTCTCTGTCTGTCTGCAGCCTCTCCTCCCATGCTACTGGGAAGGCAAATTCCACCACTCCCCTCCAAGGGTGTTGGCTTCTACAAACAAATAGAGAAACAGGGATGGACATATTGATAGACTCAGTCACAAACATACAGATGTAAGATTTAAATTTGACCTATATTGTCGCAGTAAAATAATCCTACAGCAACAGGATTTGAATGTATAGTCCATAATGTTGCTTGATCGTTGATTAAGCTATTAGTATGTCAAAATGAGGCTATATGAAAAATGGAATACTGTTATTATAACAGTGTGTTAGTGCAGGTTTTCAGTGAATTTATGTGAATTTATGAATTTCCCTGCAGCGCAGGGAATACCACTCTGCATACCACTCTCAATCTTAAAAAACCGCAAGGAAAACTTTGGTAACATTTTTAAAAAGAGCTATGCTGTGATGTGCTTCTGTAATGGGATGGAGAGCTACAAAGAAAATTGCTACCTCCAGCTAGGAAGTCTCCTCCTTTTTCCAAAAGCAAATGGGAGACAATCCAATTTCTCCTGATTCCATCAAGCCTCTCTTGGAGCATTAGTAAATGCTGAGAGGAGAGGCGAGAGGACCCCCCCCCTCTGGCTCCCAGACAGACAGGACCAGCCAGCTTCCACACTGCAGCACTTTAAAGAACCTAGTAAAGGGCAGGGCCCTCACCTCCACTAACATACCCTTTAGTCAGTCTCAGTAGTGCACCAACCTGCAGGGTCCTACTTCTGGATTCTGCTGCTACATAGGCAACATACAAAATCTGTGTTAATTGTGTGTGTGTGTAAAACCTCTTAATTTTACTACGATGTACAAACATGCTTTTAGTCTGTTTTAAATTAATATATTTTGAATACAAACTTATGTTTACATGTTTGGTTTGGCATTAGTTACTTAATGTGTTGCCCACTTATGTTATACACTTTTAATCTGTGTTAATTGTGTGTGTGTGTGTGTGTGTGTGTGTGTGTGTGTGTGTGTGTGTGTGTGTGTGTGTGTGTGTGTGTGTGTGTGTGTGTGTGTGTGTGTGTGTTGCGTTAAGTACTGTATGAGGCAACTTTTGCGTGTGTCCTCCCTGTCATACCCTGCACACACCGTGCTGTCCCAGCCGTCCGGCACTAACACCAGATTAGTTGGAGGGAGCAGATTAAGACCTAAACCCCTTACAGTTTAATTATTCCTGTATGTATTTGTGTGCATCAAGGTCCCACTCGCTGCCTCTGCGCTAAACATCTGCCACTCTGCCTCTATCGCGTAGGGCAATAGACCAACGTGTGCGTGTGTGTGTGTGTGTGTGTGTGTGTGAGCGTCTGCCCACTGACATTCTTTTATTGTCCGGATTTGTACTTTTGTGTGTATTTGATATTTATACTTTGCACATCAAGTGGGATTAAACCTAACACTAACATTGTACTGAATACTCAACATTACCATAGACGCAGACCACAGGAAAATACTGTGTCTCTCCCGATCCATTTATGGTTGAGGACATTTGCATCAGTATTCTATCCATCTTGGGGGAATTGAACTCTCTAATGGAATCAGCAGGCCCCTGAAGTGGTGCTGCCAAGGGGAAACAATAGGATCTCACTCTGGGATCGTTGGAGAGAGCCTTTATCAAGCAGCGTAGGTGATCTCCCTCCCCCTCATGCTCTGGGATGATTCGACAGTCTTTGTCTGACACTGGGTTGGTTCCACTAATGGTTGTCTTCACTGGTTAATAGGCTAGGGCCAAAGGCTAAGAAAAAGAGGATTTACTGATGTTCAAATCAAGTCCAGCTTTATTCATAGAGCACATTTCCGACATGGAATGCAACAATGTGCTTCACAGAAGAAGAAAAAATAGGCTATTCCAGAGGCTGGGGGCATAATAACTAAAGGCGCCTCTCCATGCCTCTTGGTCCTAGGCTTTTAGATAGTTAAAAGGCCAGTGCCAGAGGTCCTGAGGGACATACTGGGTACATACAGTTGATTCGGAAAGTATTCAGACCCCTTGACTTTTTCCACCTTTTTCTACGTTACAGCCTTATTCTGAAATTGATTAAAACATTTTTTTAAATGCTCAGCAGTCTACACACAATATCCCACAATGACGAAACGAAAACAGGTCTTTGGACATTTTTTCTCATTTTGTTAATAATAAAAACTGACCTTATTTACATAAGGATTCAGACCCTTTACTATGAGACTCGAAATTGAGCTCCAGTGCATCCTGTTTCCATTGATCATCCTTGATGTTTCTACAACTTGATTGGAGTCCACCTGTGGTAAATTCAATTGATTGGACATGATTTGCAAAGGCACACACCTGTCTATATAAAGGTCCAGATGACAGTGCATGTCTGAGCAAAAACCAAGCCATGAAGTCGAAGGAATTGTCCTTAGAGCTCCGAGACAGAATTGTGTCGAGGCACAGATCTACCAAAAAAATGTCTCTCTCATTCTTAAATGGAAGAAGTTTGGAACCACCAAGACTCTCCCTAGAGCTGGCCGCCTGACCAAACTGAGCAATCGGGGGAGAAGGGCCTTGGTCAGGGAGGTGACCAAGAACCCGATGGTCACTCTGACAGAGCTCCAGAGTTCCTCTGTGGAGATGGGAGAACCTTCCAGAAGGACAACCATCTCTGCAGCACTCCACCATTCAGGCCTTTATGGTAGAGTGGCCAGATGGAATCCACTCCTTTTGAGTTTGCCAAAGGCACCTAAAGACTCTCAGACCATGAGAAACAAGATTCTCTGGTCTGATGTAACCAGGATTGAACTCTTTGGCCTGAATGCCAAGTGTCACTTCTGGAGGATACCTGGGGCCATCCTTACGGTGAAGCATGGTGGTGGCACCATCATTACTACATGATTCCATATGTGTTATTTCTCTTCACTAGCTTCACTATTATTCTACAATGTAGAAAGTAGTAAAAAATTAATAACCCTGGAATAAGTAGGTGTGATATTTATTTTTTCCTGTTTTTGCTTTGTCGTTAGGGGGTATTGTGTGTAGATTGATGAGGGACAAAACACAAAAACACAACAAGGAAGCATGCAGGTAAGATCATCACCTGCCCTTATATTTAAAAGATTCCACTCTGGCAGACAGTTCAGGTCAATCATGATGAAAACCGCCCGTCACCTGAGCAGTTGATGAAGTGACTTTTCATAAGTGATTAAGTGACTATTGGGATAAAAGTGTAGTACTTGGTCCCATATTTCTAGCGTACAATGATTACATCAAGCTTGTGACTCTACAAACTTGTTTGATGCATTTGCTGTTTGTGTTTCAGATTATTTTGTGCCCAATAGAAAGTATTGGTAAATAATGTATTGTGTCATTTTGGAGTCACTTTTATTGTAAATAAGAACAGGATATGTTTCTGAAGACTCTCCCTTAGTGTCGACACTACCATGATTGCAGATAGTCCTGAATGAATAATGATGAGTGGTAAAGTTAGACGCACAATTATCACACCGCCGAGACATGCTAACCTCTCACAATAACGGGAGGTTAGCATTGTTTTTTTGGGGGGTGATATTTGTGCGTCTAACTTTCTCACTCATCATTATTCACAATTAAATTGTGTATTCCCACTGTAATCAGACTATACTCCAGAGTTTTATGTTTACTGTATTTATATTGTATATTCTGTAGGTTGACGTCTGTATTCTAACATGTAAGTCATTTAGCAGACGCTCTTATCCAAAGTGACTTGAGTGCATATATTTTCATACTTTTTTTCTCTGTACTGGTCCCCCGTGGGAATCGAACCCACAACCCTGGCGTTGCAAGCTCCATGCTCTGCCAACTGAGCCACACGGGACCCTGTTTGTACAATGTCTGTTGCTGACAGCACCTATTGTCTAAGTCAAATTCAGGGTATGTACATTTATTTATTGGCGAGTAAAGGTGATTCTGATTCTAAAGAAGCAGCCAGTTGGCTTAGTGACTGGAGGTATTCTAGTTGTTTCCATCTGAACAGCGGCTAGCTGGTGACAACAATATTGCAGTTTGTCATCATTAGGGGGTGAAAAGGCACGCTGGAGACGAGTCCGCCTTGATGATGCGTATCATACACTGTCAGAGTTAAACTGACCTCTTCACTCCCGGCCCAATGCCGCCTGCACACACAGCCCACAGGATTTACACCCCCGCTGACCTCTATCCTAAATATAGTTTTTCTTCATATCAGCTCCGGTCATAGACACCACTTGAATTTGTCCCAAACGGTGGCGGTGCTCAGGGCAGACTGCTCCTTTGTTCCAAGATCATTGTGTGATGGGACGGCCTCCGTGGGTAATGCGTTTAGCACGTTCTCACCCCAGGTCAATGACGAGAGACGCCTAGGCTTTGTTCCCTCGCTCTGAGGCTTTTGAGCACTGAGGTCTGCCTGCTCTGCCTGGCCCGTTGGCCACAGTGTGTTAACCTGTGGCAGAGGGCTCAGAGAGGGCTCAGCTAGGGCTTAGGGGTGGATAGTGGGCTGATGCCATTGGCTCCCCTGGTTCAGTCTGCTATGGAGTCTCAAGTTGAAAGGTTTAATTGTTCACTCAGTATTTAATATTTTTACATAATCTTCTTTATGGGGAAATCATTGTGTTTTTAATTTAGTTGAAAGGTAAAAAGCAGTTTTCTCAACTGCGAAGTTTGCGAGCCACAACTTTACAACTGACAAGGCTACGGTTCTTTCATTGTTCTATGAGCAATGGTTGTCTCTATGATTTAAGCTTGTTTTATATACCCTTTACTGTGTTATGGGTCTACAAGTTAGACCTGTTTGTCTGGAACTCTTCTCAGGTTTCTTAACATTTCTCTCTCTTTTCACAGGATGACGAGGGCCAGACAGCACTGCATTATGGTAATCTTCCAGATATCACAGATTTTAATTTGCCATTCTGGATGAATATGTGTCTCTAGGCTATGTTTGTGTATGAGTGTGTGTGTGTGTGTGTGTGTGTGTGTGTGTGTGTGTATGTATGTACATGTCATGTAAATTGAATCTGTTTATGAGTGTGAACAGTTGTATGGGGATGGATGAGAAACCATGAACCATCTGCTCTCTTGGTCCTGCGTATGTCCCCCTCTGCTTCTCTTCTCCCTCTTTCTCATCCCCCTCTCTTCTCCCTCTTTTACTGCTGTTGCTATCTCAGGTGCCTTTCATCTGTCAGTGTCTCTTTCATCCCTCCTTCTTGCCATCTCTCTATGTCAGTGTTAGAGGGTGTTTGTGTGTGTTTGTGTGTGTGTGTGTGTGTGTGTGTGTGTGTGTGTGTTTGTCTGTATGTATCTGTGCGTATGGAGGGGCTGTGTGTAATAATCACCAGGTCTCCCCAAGGAAATCAACAGTGCTCCTCGGACTCTCAAGACCCCCTCCCATGGGCGGTCCCCATGTCCTCTGAGCCCTTGGTGTGTGTATGTGGGGGGGGGGGACGACACCATCTGGCCCTGGGCTGAGTGGGCAGTTGGCTGGGCTTGGTGGCTGCAGTGTAGGGACTGGTCACGTGGCTGGCGTACAGTAGACCACCACCACTTCCACCAAACCAGGCAGGGACAGGAGGATGGGGCATAAAAAAATGACTAATAAACATAAGCGATGAACTCCAGGAGACAAATAGCAGAGAATGAAAATTCATTTCCACCTCTATTTACACTGGGCCACAGTGGCTGGCAAATGATTAATTGAGGGTTTACTGCACACTATAAATTGTTCTCCTTCTCAACGACTCCCGGGGGGGGATGAGGGTTTTTACAGCCCAGGGCCCCCGTATGGCGCATGCAGCCCGGAAAATAAAATTTAGAAGGTGAAGAAAATTCTCGAACCTGACATAACCAAGCCTCTTATTTTCTCCCTGCTAAGAACGAGCGGCACTTTAGCCACCTCTGGGCTGGAGGTTTAAAAGGGCCTGCTGTCAATCAGCCATTCCCGCTGACATCAGCCTATCACACAGGAGCAGGATAGCTCTCTTTTTAAGGGGAGAGAGTGATTGAAAGCACTCAGAGCGCGGAGGAATCCTGGTGCATCAGCGCTGTGACTCGCTAACTTGTTTAAGAAACTGCAAGCCCTCTCCTCATATCTTAGCCTAGCTTGCAAGTCCTTTTAGTGGGACTCCAATTGCAAATCGGCACAAAATCAGTGTTTCAGCCAACCACAAGTTCAGGGCAATGTCAATGGGCCTCCATATGAGCTTTTCATTGACTCCTGCACTCAGGTTAAAAACCTAAGGAATATTAACACCAATGAGCTGTGCTTAGAGGATGTGTTCAGATGTAGCTGTGTGCATCATGTCTCCAGTGACCTTGAAGCCTTTTGAAGGTGATTTGGGTACTGTTAGATATACAGATTTGTGTATATTCTTGTCATACCGCCCAAAAATGATATATGGAAATAGCTGCTTTCATGGCATGTTAACTGTAGTCAACCCTGGATCCTTTTACCTCTGAAGTGCATCACAATTATATCTCTTTCCTCTCTCTCTCCCCCTTCTTTCTCCTCTCTCTCTCCCTTCTCTCTCCTCTCTCTCTCCCCCTTCTCTCTCCTCTCTCTCTCTCCCTTCTCTCTCCTCCCCCCCTTCTCTCTCCTCCCCCTTCTCTCTCCTCTCCCCCTTTTCTCTCCTCTCCCCCTTTTCTCTCCTCTCCCCCTTTTCTCTCCTCCCCCTTTCTCTCCTCCCCCTTTTCTCTCCTCCCCCTTTTCTCTCCTCTCCCCCTTTTCTCTCCTCTCCCCCTTTTCTCTCCTCCCCCTTTTCTCTCCTCCCCCTTTTCTCTCCTCCCCCTTTTCTCTCCTCTCCCCCTTTTCTCTCCTCTCCCCCTTTTCTCTCCTCTCCCCCTTCTCTCTCCTCTCCCCCTCTCATTCTCTCTTACCCTACTCTGTTACTCTGCTCCTTCCTCCCCTCCCCCTCTCTGTCCTGCAGCGTCTGCGTGTGAGTTTGCTGACATAGTGGAGCTGCTCCTACAGGCTGGGGCAGACCCTTCCATTAAGGACCAGGAGGGCTCTCTGCCCGAGGAGGTCACTGAATCCAGCTCTATCTCCTCACTGCTGCGCCAGTACACCGCCTCCAAGGGCTAGGCCCAGCTTCGCCATCCCCTCCTCTCCCTCTCCTCCCCTCCAGCCTGTGCCCACCCCAGACCTAGCACACAGCCCTCTCAGTAATGATGATGATGTTTTTTATTGTCACATACACCGGATAGGTGCAATGGTCATCCCACTCTGGCAGTTCAACCTGCCACCACTTCATCGTCTCATGTCAAATTCCAAGGAATCCATCCGTCATCATTGCTATTAAAAAAATAAAGAAATGTCAACCAAAAAGAGGTTCCTTCTGTTTCAGATATTGTGTGTTACCTTTGGTTGTCTTGTGTTTGCTGATAAAAATCTTTAAAGTACAATTGGACAGCGTATGGACATTTTACCCTAGGAGTAAGTCAAACTTATTATATTATTCAGAATAATGTTTGAAGCATTTTTGTTTGCATCATTCTTGACAAGCAGAATGTAACTGTATATTTAAATGTATCTTAAAAATAAACATCTAATATGCAATTGTATATTCAGATGGAGCATGGAGAACTAGAGAAGTTCAACCTTATCCCATGATGACTAACAACTATATAACACACACATCGCCTGGCGAGGCCTCTTCGTTTAAGTGAACTGTTCACCTAGCACATTGTGTCTCCCTTGGCCCACCCCACATACCCACACCCTCTGTTATGTCACTTAAAATATATTTGGATGTTCTCCAAATAGCCAACACATGGGCTGCCTCCAAATCTGCTTTAGTTTTTTGTAAGCCCTTCTGATCAGAGCAGTCTCTTTGGCACCCCCTCCCTCCCACCAGATGAGAATACTAAATCTGGAATCTCAGCTCTTAACCACCGCTTGATAAAGAAGCTAATGCACATTTGAACAAACAATGGGGACAAGCTGTAATCCCTCTTTCTCTCAATCTCCCTGAACATGAGGCATTAAATAACAGTCACCGAAAAGAGTCCTGCTGTCTGTCAGTCAGTCACCATGGCCCCAGTATACAGAACAGAGACGGCCCAGCCCAGACAGTCTGCTCTCTTACGGTATCACTGAGAAGGAGAGCTCTTATGACCCTCAGCTTGTTACAGTATGCATTCCCTACACAACCAGGAATAATGCTGTTGGTATATTTGAAAAAGCTGTTTCGCCCATGTACCAGTCATTTCCTGAATCTCGATTGGGTTGGGGTAGGAGTCGGTGATGTCATACTCCCCGGGCATGTCTGCACAACTGTGACACTAAGCCCATTATGTTTCCATTATGGGCTTCAATTTTCTCTGAGCTTTTCACTTTTGACAGTGCCTCCTCTCAAACCTTCTTTACTTAACGTTTATGCATTTTTACAAGTCGCCTCTCTAACACCATTAGTGACAGATGGCCAAGGTTTGTTACAGGGATGAGCTGGAGCACTTTCCTCTGCCTCTCTTAGTCTCCCCAGTCTGGGGGCTAAAAGCAACGGCATGTTGTTGTACTGGCCAACTCTTAATGCAATCTGCTCGCTAGTCCCCAGAACAGTATTGCTTGGAATTCAACACTAAGTAAAATCCCGTCTCTGCTGTTGAAAAGCATCCCTCTAATATCTTCACGAGAACTCGATAAGTCTCTGTTGCAAAGCTGGGTGTTTAGTGCATGATAAACAAGCGTTGCCGTCTGCTGCTACTCGAGGCGATAGTGATCCAAGCTGCTCCATAGACAAGTGTCTATATGATTCGTCTCACCAGAATGTTCTAATAAGCAACACCTCACCAGGCACTGAAGCCAATATCCTGTTAACGACCCTCCTTCGCTTTAATTACATGTGAACTATCTCATTTCTGCTATGAGGACCCAGTGAAAAGAACCTAATTTCACTTCAAACAGAACAACCTTGAAGTTATCATTGAAAAGCCTCTCTGTGACTCAAACCCATTTAAAGCTACACTGTCATGGCAGCCATTGCTCATCATTAAAATAAGCCATCATTTGAAGAAAATATCCTGTCTTGATGTCCAAGATGAAGTTCAGTCTGAACCAAATATCTATTTACATGTTAATAGAATTGTTGCCTTCAGGAAGGTTGTAATAGACGCCTCAGATCGATGATGATGGCATTTGTGCTTGTGTTTGTCATCTTTGCAAAAGCAACAGTGCAGGAATTTCCCAGATTTATTTGTATACTAGTGCTGTAAGTGCCGTGTAAATTATCCAAACTGTCTTTGTTGCTGTTTATCTTTGTAAGGCAGCACTATTAAAGGATATCCATTAATGGTCATCATAGCTTGTCATCGGCTGAATAAAATCAGCTTGTTTTGTAGCGTTTTATGCAAACGTGCGTGTTCTGCTAGACTGATCTTTTCTTCTTCTTACACAACAGGAGCTTAAACACAACCAAATCGATAATACTTCAGTTTAGGACGGACCTGGTAAGACTCAGAAAAGGTCTGGATAACGGTTGTGTTGTATATTATTGAGTTTTACATTTGTTTTAATTTTGCTATGAATATGTAGCCAGTCTAGGCCTATTTCAGATGTCTATCCAACAACACTTCTTTAGCGCATGGGTTATAGTCATGCTGAATTGTCGTATTTGGTTCATTTACTATGATGTGTGGTTGTATACACTCCTGTATTAACGCTGCTCTGCTATCTTGCCTGACCACAAATCATATTTATCCATATTTCTTTTACAAGGCAGTTTACAATTAGTTAACAGTGCAGGGATTAAGGAAAGATTTGACTGTGCAAAACTGCAATCTGGTGCAGTCTTTAGTAGCAGAGGGATCAGTGTTCGCTGCAACTGAGCAGATGTGCTGCTTTGTCCTGTTTTTTCTCTCCTATGGGTGGGACGGGGCTTAGTGTATTGGTTTACGAATAAAGATACAGAAAACCATGGTTACTACAGTCTGTTTGATTGACTGACTGGATCTCCATAATTGAATGTGTAATATTTGTATCAGTTCATCCTTAAAGGGATAGTTCATTCAAAGTAAGATTATAGTGAAAATAATAGTCTCTACATTTTCAGTGAACACAGCTACAATCCTATGGGATTACTATACTGAAGTGAGTGATATTTGGTAAATTGATGCTATTCTTATGCAGTGGTGCATGGCCATTAGCTTCACGAGCCAGCCTGTTCTCGCAAGCTTGCATGAATGGTTTGCTACCACAGAATCTGTGTTAATCAGTCTGGTACAAGGCTGCATGGCCATAGCTAAGAAATAACAGATGAATCATAGATGGCAGTCACTCCTGGCCCATATGCTACTTCCAAGGTAAGAACAAGATTGACAAATGATGGAATTTGTGTGAACAATCCCTAGGGCATTGCTTTGCCTGTCTGACGCACCTTTACCTGTGTGAAGGAAACACTAATCATGGTCCCTCCTCTTCTCTCCTGGCTCCTAAGTGGTGAGCCATAGCTACTGTACCGCCTTCCTCACTGCTGAGTTGTTGCTCGTCTTCTTCTTCAGTCAGAAGACATGTCTCCTCTAACTGTATCTGCTATTTTCTTTATAATGAGAAAGTTCATGTAAACATTAAAGAGAAATACAGCACTTTAATCCAAAGACAATTCAGCTTTATTTCCTCGTATAGTTTTTACTGTACACAGTTCATACCACCAGCACAGAAGGCTTATATGAATAGATTCAGTGCTCTCTGTTTCATCTTTTTCAAAGACACATGGAAATAAATAGAGCTCGTGAAATAAGACTGTCAACACCTTTTGAAACTGTACAAAATGTACAACAATTAAGAAGCAAAGTTCTGAGGCAACATAGATTGAACAAAAATGATATTTGTGTGTGTGTACATTTACATGTGTTGTTTTACTGTTTGTTGATTTGCATTCTGGTTGGCATAATGTATGCTCTTTTCAGCTGGTTCCACATTTGGCAATTGACACAAAAATAAATATAAATGAACAGACATTGAGATTTTTTTTTACAGGAATTGTTCCGTCAGCATCTCATTTTGTTACCTCAGTTTATTTCATGGTATCTTAGATCATTTATTTTTTCTGAAAGAAGTGCCTCCTTGTACAGTTACTTTAGTGGCCTTTAGACACTACATGAAAGCCTTGAAACCAACACCATCAGACAAGACAGATTTTGTAAAAAAAAATTAATAAACTAATCTCACCCAGTGGGGGTCATGTAAGATGCACGACACCACAGCATTATTCCGATACCATGACAATCAGGCCATCAGCTGCTTTACAGTGGCTCTAAGTATTACGTTTGATAATCGCTTTTGCTTGTGTTTACTTTGAGGAGTGATGCTACAGCTGTTGACAGAGAAGAGCAGCTTCTAAGCAGGATCAGTACTGGCTTTTCAGCATTAACAGTGAATGATCCTCAGTCAAGATTAGGTTGGTGTGTGTTTTTTTATTTAGATAAATAAATATACTGTGTTAATGAAACATTTAGTAAAACCATTATTCTGTTCCTGTATCTGTCATAATGACATAGGAATCCCCATGTTGTCAGCTGCACCAGTAAAAGAGGATATCAAATGTGAATTCCCACATTCTTGTTGAATTGACTTTGCACTTCTCTCTACCCTACTGTCATGTGATGACAATGACTTATAGGAGAGAGGCTATCCACTATTAGCAGAGAGCATATCCTGGGAGTATGGACAACGGAGAAATAAATACTGACAAAATCCCCAGGACTAGAGATCATTCACAGACGAGAACAAGTCAAGCACCTACATTACAGAAGAGAATGGGTTTTTAGCAAGCAACTATCCCCTCTCAACTTCCCCATTTTGCACACAGAAGAATCTGTGGCTCCCGCATTGTACAGACAGCTGGACCAACATCGAGTAATTCCTAAAATCCCAGTGCTGTTAGTTTCAGAATTACATTAAAAAAACTTAGCATGGGAATTGTGACACTGTTTGAAAAAATGGATCTAATATGGAAACACTGCTGGATTGTATTGTGCATTCATCGCTTTTCTGTTTGTTGCTGTCCATGTACAAAGAGAACTGTAAAGTGCATTGCCAATGTAAAATGCTTTTCAACAGTGATCCTCCTCATTCAGAAGCATGCAGGAAGCTTCTTTTTTAGGGATTCCATTTAGATTGTGGCCCTAAAGCATGAAACTCACAGAGAATCTCCCTGTTGATAGGAGTGGGAGGCCGTTCCTTCTCTTGCTAGAACAAAAGCGGCACCTGCTGCGTGCTGACCTGGTAGTGAATAATCAACCGTTTCTACTTGTAGAATCGCAATGCTCGTCAATGGCCAATAACTTGACTTTGAGCCAATCAGAGTGCACGAAACACATGTGGGGGAGTCCCCCCCCCCGAAAAAAAGAATAAATAAGTAATTTTCTCCATACATCCACGGATGAGCCAGTCACACTTCATATGCAATGTAAGCTATGGGACGGTAGCTAGCTAAGTGCATAGACGCAATGCGCACAACACTAAATACTTCCTCTAAGCTAGCTAACCACTGTACATTGCTGATAGCTGTTTGGGCTTGCCTCAGGGTTTAATGACAAACACCATCCCAATGCACAAACTCATGCTGGAAATTTCAAATCCAGTTTTTCCAAAGAATGAAAAAAAATCCATCCATAAAAAAAGTAGAATACAGTGTAAGTTCAACATTCAGTAGTGTTTCGTCCTTCCGTTCTGTTCTGTGTGGCGCCACTGCTCTGCTCTGGTCAGTGGTGGGTCTCCATACTTCCTTTACTCTGTTGTGGTGGGAGGGTAGCTGACGTGTAGCATGTCTACCACTTCCACATCCATTATTGGACAACAAACTATATCAAGTTTCAGGGAAATAGAAATGTAAAAAGCCTGCTTCGTCTGTCTCTGTTCCCCAGTCAGTCTGCTGTGTTCATGGTGGAGCTCAGAACTGGGAGTGGTCCATCTCGTCCAGCCATGAGGCAGGGCTGGTGGGGAAGTCTGGGTAGCCCGTGCTGCTCCCTGTGGAGAGGTCAGAGGTGGGGCCTCCTGCCATGGCCCTGAGAGCCTGTCCCACGCCACCCTGCCCCCCCTGGATCATGATGCTGTCCATGGTGAAGCCCAGGTTGTTGAGCAGCGGGGTGTGGCCGGACAGCGAGGCGATGGACGACGGCGACTGGGGGAGGCCGTAGGGACTGCCCGGCCGAATGTCATGATAGGGTTGTCCAGCAGCGTCCAGAGAGAAGCCTCCGTTCAACAAGCCTCCGTTGGCCACGTCGCCCACACTCCCATACAGACCGTTGGTGTGGCCCAGGTCTGACAGGATCTGGTCGTCTGGTGGAAGAGAGGAGGGAGTTAGCAACTATCAATTAGCCACACAGTGGTGTTTTAACACTTCTATGGAGTTGTCATCAACTATATCAACATTATACAGCTGTTATCTTTAAATAGAATTAAGTGCCTTTATGAAACCATTTTATTGAGGCAACATAATCTGGATTTCATCTAGGTAAATGGCATAGGTGTGTAGTACTTAATAGTGTTCCCCCAGCGCTTAGTAAGAGACGACAGAGTCATGATGTATCTTAAGCTCAAACAAAGGGGGTCTGTTCATGCAATACAAAATATTTGTCTCTGACAGTCCCTCCAGTGCTGTTTCAATAACAACAATGCCCCAGAGCACTTTCCCTCTAATTGACTAAAAGCTTCACCTACTTTATAGAGTTTCTGCTACGGTGTTTTCATTTCTCGTAAAAACAGCCTCCTTTTAAAAGTGGCTTGAGACTTTTATGAGTCCCCAAAACAGGCTCACAAACATCAAATAACCATATAAACATGGGGATGTGTAAAATGTCATTTGCATGGCCAACGCTTCTCTTTTCATGTAGGCTCCCATGGAGATATGTGAAAAGGAAGACAAGAGGAGGAGGAGTTGAGGAAGAGAGAGAGAGAGAGAGAGAGAGAAGAAAGAGGTTTGGGGTTGGGTTAGCCATACTGACCTCTGAAGCTGAGCTCACTGTCGCTCAGTCCCGCATCATCTGCTGAACTCTCCTTCTCCACTTTGTTGCCCCCTCGGTTACGTTTGACACTTTTGTAAAACTGACCCCAGCGGTGCCGCCCTGCGTCCTTCTTCAAACGCTTCTCTTTTGCACGACGATTCTGGAACCACACCTGCCATTGGGGGATGAGAGACATTTCTCAGTAAATACAGAAGAGAGGTTTTACTCTTCTAATTTGTGTTCATATCTACATATTATCACTAGGATGTTTTCTTAAACAAGTCCAAACTAGAAAACTGCTCTGCTTGGTAATAGAGATCCTGTTGTGAGGCACACACCTGCACTACTCTCATGTCAAGCCCCGTCTCTGAGGAGAGCTGCTCGCGGACGTGGCGCGCTGGCTTGGGAGAGTTCTTGTAGGCGATTTTAAGGGTCTCCAGCTGTTTGGCTGTGATGGTGGTTCGTGGTCGCTTTGCACCTGCCTCTGAATCATCTGAGAAAGACATGCAAGGATTATAAAATACCCTTTAGATATTTAGCTATATTTGTGACTAACATTTTTTATTGTAATTAACCTGTGGGTTTTTGATTTTGTATATCGACTAGTAAATACAGGTGAAGAACTTGCTTGAATGGACTGAGGTGCCATGTATGGCAAGTTGATACCCTTCTCAAACTGTCCAACTCTAGCTGTAAGGGACATATATCTCCAAGGAGAATTCCAGAAGAAGGGAGTTATTGGTGGCCCACCGTAAAAGTGCATTGCATCACTTAAGATAAACAATCAGCAGGCCATGTAAATCTCCATAAATACACAGGCAGAGCTTTCAAAATCAGATCCATAAAAGGTCACAGAAACTGGAGATTTAATGCCCAGGCAGGACACTGAGAGACACCCACTGGGACCCCCTCTTCACTATCCCCTTGCCTCTTGTGATCTCTCAATTCTTCAGTATTATTGTACATAAAGGAGTTAATGCAGGCTGGTCTCATAGACTTGACGTAATATAGTAAATGAAAATATGGGACACTCAAATTAGTATGATATGTTATGTTTGGTATGGTTATATAAGACAGAAGGTTACTTAATTAAGGCAAAAATGAAAGGAGGTTGATTGTTCGTTCAAGGTGAATGGGTAGGCGTATAAGGCGAACGTCTAGCAACCCAAAGGATGCGTTTTCAAATCTTATCACAGACAACTTTGCAACTTCTTACTACTTTTTCGCTACACCTAGCATAGCTAACGTTAGCCACCTAGCTAACATTAGCATTAGCCACTTAGCTAATGTTAGCCACATCAAATTGGAATTCGTAACATATCAAAGGTATGGCAATTGCGTAACATATTATACAAATTGTAATACGCAACATATCAACAAATTGTATTTCGTAACATACCATACAAATTGTAATTCGTAACATATCATTCGAAATGGATGATGAAAATCTACAAATGAATACATTCCATACCAAAGATAACATATCATACTAATTTGAGTCTCACGGATTTTTGTTGATTATGTTACATCTACCCATGAATCCAGGTTGGTTAACTGCACCTTGCTGTCTGCTGAACTAACTGTCTCCTAACTCCTGCGCCTTTCTCCACAGCTCCCCTGCAGAAGCCAGCAGAGATTTAGAGCACCATGCCACATGGGTGAACCAGCTTGAGGCTGCTAGTCTCAAGTCTATTTGGTGAGAATGTTCTAAATAGAACAGGTTACCAAGGAGACAAGACTGAATTATTCACACAAAATATTACTCACACAAAACAGTGGCCAAAGCAATAGGAGGATGACCCAGTCAGACACCTACCATTCTGTTTGGCCGTCTCGTAGTCCTCCTTGCACACCAGCCTGCCGTCTTCCATGAGGTAGAACTCATCCCCAGTGGCCAGCTGCCGGCTGCACATGACACAGGCGAAGCAGTGCAGGTGGTACACAAAGTCCTGGGCCTTCCGCACCACCTGGGTCGGCGGTATCCCCTGTTGGCATGATGCACACTTTGTTCCAAACCGCCTGCAAGTAAACACACACACAATACACACCTGCCGTCAGATACTCAAACCCCATCCAGAACAGGTAGATCCAGCCCTAGTCAGCTCAGACAGAGGCGGATGATAACGAAGAAGGTCTATAACATAGTTAGGACATAGCATGCATCGTTTTCGCCTCTATTTACACTAATAATAGTATTAATAGCTGTATAAGTTGTAGAGGGGGAAAGCATCAGTGGTGGAATGCATTTGTGTTGGTGGTAGGCTGGTCCTCAGGTTGACAAATGGCATGGATCAATGTAGTGGTATAGTGGGGGCTGAGAGATCCAATAGAGAGAGCTCTGAGTAAACACACTGAAGAGAACCAATAAAGCACCGACTCAGGAGGGGCTGTAAATCACACAGCCTATACAGAGAAATAAACCCTTCCTTCAGACCAAGGTGAAGTTTCTTCATCACTGCTGGGAATCCAGCACTATACTCCAGTTCCAAGCCCCCGCCTCAGCCCCATTCCCATCCTCATCCTCCCTCTCCTCTTCCTCTCTCCCGTCCCTCTAGTGCACAGCACCACTGCAGTTTTAACATTTAAAAAATCCCCCCTATTGTCCCCAGGGCCACCTAATAAAGTTAGCCTCCACTCTCTGACTTGCACGCTTTTTAGGTCTCATGGAAGCTTCTGACATTAAAACCTCTCAAACATGATTTAGTAAAAGCCTGTACGGATCCTGTTTTGGATAAAAGTCAAACTTAATTTTCTTCTTTAATGCCTCAGAAATTCAATCGTAAAAAGATGGAAGCAAAAGGGGGGGAAAGAGGGAAGAGAAGAAATTCAAAGTTGCTGTTTTGTGTGTCCAGCTAGGGCTGGTAGAGCAGTAATAAATTGAATTTGTATAGAGTGTCTTTGGAGTTGAACGTTTGAGTGTTATGTGTTCTGTCTTATTCAACATAAGTATTCAACATGGCCAGAAAGGCAGGAGGATGTTGTAGGATGTTCAGCTTGATTAACCTCATTGTGTTGATCATGTCACTAAGTCTTGACACAAGCCTTTTCTCTAACATTATGAAAGTTAACTATGCAAAGAGGAAAGTCCTCACTGACAAGGGGCATAGGCACAGGTGTGCCTGGGTGGGCGCATGCCAAGCCCACCCAATCCGATTGTCAGTGTTTCAAACAGGACATTATTTGTCTTTTTACCTAATCACAGTACTTGACTTGGGCAGGAGCTCACTGGAACTGAGTACTGGCACCTCAATTTTTCTTCTGCTCGAGTTCCTGCACCTCCTATAGAATATTAGCTCAAAAGAATTGAGGGGTTGCTGCACCTAAATATAAATGGTACCTTCACCTAAAATTAGTACCGGCACCTATTTCAATCAAGGTCTAAACATACATACGCCATCAGATGAAATGCATAGTACGCAGGTACGGGGTGGGAAAACGAAAGGGATATATAGACAATAATAATAAAACATTTTATTTGGCAGATGCCTTCAGGACACTCAAGGACATCTTACATAAAATCTAGTGCTATGCGTAAAATACATTTAATTTAGACCTATGTAATTAATTTGAATTATGCTTGATTATTTACCTGAAAAAACTCAAAATAATGGGTGGTTCTGGCACGTGTCATTTCGCACGGATACCATGTGAAGTAAACAGTAGCTATCGCTGTGTAGGCTACTCACCGCAGGCTGCTCACCGTTAGCTAGCTAGCTAAGACTCAAGTAAAATGGCCAAACAAAGCTAAAAAAAATTCAAGAGACCGTGTATAGAAGAGGATGTTGAAGCATTTGCCAAGTTATTTGATATCAGTGTTTTCGACATGAAGGGCCTCAGTCCCCCTCTATATCGGTCATTGATTGCATTGATCTAATCGAGCGCTGTTTTTATTCAACACTTTTAGAAATCATGAAAAACGCTTCTCCACTTCGACTCGCACTCTCTCCCACCCTCCGATGAGACGTCACCATCAGTCCAGTGAAATTTTAAAAACTAGTTATTTCAATTTATGCTCTGATGTACCTCACAAGTAATTGGCTACAACAACTGACCCATTGCCAGTGTTATCAGGTAGCCTAGCTTGAGACTCAAGTTTTGAAATATAAGGGACTAGGTTATTTATAATAAGGGGTAGGACTACATTGAGAAAAACAGACCTCTCTTATTATATATGAAAATAGGCAAATGCACGAAGCAATAGTTATTTCCAGTCATTTTTAGGAATTTAATTGAATTGGAAGTAGAACTTTGCCCTGTGTTTCCCGCCCATGCACTATAGTTAGGCCCTATATGCTATTGATAATGTAATTGATATCACACAATATATTGTAGGAGCACTTGATCTCCCGTGCCCAGCAGAGAATTGCCCTCGGCTTGCTTTTTGAATCATAAAGTGATCTCGACAAAGAAAAGGTTGGAGACCTCTATAAGCTATGGATGCCCATTGTGAATATTACTGTTATATCATGGCATTCTGTTCTAGTCTCATAGTCTGTTTAATTATAGGCCTATGGTGTGTTATGTGTAGATCTATGTGATTCGCATGTTAAATGCAAGAGTCATGGATTTGCGTAGGCCTACAAGACTATTTGGTTTGTAATGCCAAATCACGTAAGATGGTTTGTTTTGTGCGATCAATTAAATTTGGCTATAGGATAGGCAAATTTTGATAATTGTATGATGATTTGAGTGATTTCACAAGTCAAAGCCAGTGCAATCATGTTGGCATTTTTTTAGCTCACTTGAATGTAGGCAATTAAATATAATGCTAGCTTTGCTGAAAAGTACATTACTTTTACATATAATTCAATTAAGCTTGCTATAATCAAATGTTCGAAATTCCCATTCAATACGTTTATAAATGAAGTTATACTCACTTGAAAAAGTCCTCTTTGCAGTACACATTTCCCGCCCGCGAGAAACACTTGTCTGCCAGCAACGCTTGACAATCGGCGCACTTGAGGCACTTGGAGTGCCAGTGGCGGTCCAGCACCTTCAGGATGAACTTGTCGAGGATGTGTTGACTACAGCCCGCACACTGGGGGATTTCTGGAGGGCGAGAGAGAGATAGAATACACAGCATGCGTTAAGACAATATCCTGGTCCTGGAATACTGCAAGGAGACAGGTGAGCAGAACATTGCCGAGGCCGGTTTACAAGATCAGAGCCGGGTAAAATTATGTTTAAAAAAATACAAAATAAAACAGTAATGCAATTCCTCATCATTATATTCGACCTCGATAAAAATATAATCTGACAGAGTAAATTGTGTCACCATGACATTCATTTGATTTGAGATTGATCCCATTCCTTTACTCTGCTTTTTTAAAATCAAGTGCCTGTGCCAGTGACACAATATTTAGCCTTGAAGTGGACTTGATTGGACCCCACTGATTCGATTTTTCTTATCTTAAACCGAGTAATAATGGCATGAATGAAGAAAACTAGGTTATAAGTAGGATCACTAATAGTATTAAAAACAATACACCATTATCACCACAATACACCATTAATGATCACCATCAACATCACCAGAGCAGCGTCACTATTGCTGTGATAAGATTAGGCTATGCAAAAAAACAAATAATCAGATATATTATTAGATTTATAAATATATATAGAGTTAAATATTACAATGTGATATAACAATACATATTATTATTATTATTATTATACAGCCTTATTTTTTTCCTTTGATATGAATATGAAACCTCGGGAAGTAATTTCCCTGCATTGGTAGCTTATGTTAACCATGTGAGCGAACAATGGCCAGGTGAAGAGGCATCTCATAAAAAAAATTGTATTTTCAATATCTTAGAATAGTGGCAAGAACATAAGGAAATCGAAATTAGAACGGACCCCTCAAACTCATTAAAATTGATGCAATAGAGATAAGCAGCATTCTGTGCGCAAAATCATTATCCAGGTGATTTTTTTCTGTGCTCGAGGAGTTTAATATTTTCACTGTATCTAAGGTCTGCAATTAGCCTATCCCAAACTAGTTGTTGTTTTAAATAAATTACACATGAAATCACACTGTCTAATCATTAATCTAATCACACCCATACCAAGCTGTTTAAACGTGCGCTTTAGAGGTCACGAGAAGTAATACTACATGTGCTTCTTCATTCTGTACGTTGGGAGACATTTTGGAGGAGTACAATTTTCATATTTATTGTTTCTGGAAGGCTGCTCAATCAGCAACATTCATACATAAGCCGCATACACAAAGAATAGAGGTATGCGTTTTACATTCCACTTATAAAGGTGTAGGCCCAAGTAAATGAAAAGATGCTGCAAAGCTCAATATCTTGTATTTTTACTATTGTGATGTGGCATTATGCCTACAGTCATTTGCATAACAGGTATTTCCCAATCAACTTCACACTACGATAACTATGGAGTACATGCATTTTCAATACGAGTTAATACAAAACTGAATTAAAGATAGGTGTATTTTACATCCACAAAATATGAAATAATTCCTCTGATTTGTGGTGCTTTTGTTCATTAGATTTTGGCGGCAGTGGTGGTGCTGAAAGGAAAGCTCAAGGGCCTCCAGCATGCAGCCAATCTTGGCAGTAGGCCTATTCACGCTCGATGTCTAATAGCCTCTACACTTCCCCTCTCTCTCTCTCTCTCTGCTTGACTTATAAATCACACGATTATACCACTTAAGATCTCTGGTGTGCCTCAAGAGGGGTCCTCAAATCTAAGAAAATGTGATCCTATTCGCTTCCTTTCCTCTTTTAGGCGGCTGTATTTCGATAGATGTTCCTTTCTCACCAGTCTGATAGGGATACCAACTTTGTTTTTTTTTTAACAGGACTTAAAAAGTGTTTCATATCAACCATGTCATGTGCTTATTAGCTACAGCATCGGAATGACTGTACTGTAACCCCTTTATACGAAGCCTATAGTATTAGGGAACGAGCTCATAGCCTATGGAGCTCATAGGCCTATAGTTGATATGTTTTGTAGATTGCATGACCTACACTTCAAAGCAAGCAGACTGTAAACTCTATTCAGGAAGTAATCTTCTTCTTCTTGAGGCTTTGTGCCAAAAACCGTTTAAGAATAATTACCCTTATTCGTAAGAGCATGCGAACAGCCATATTCATCATGATAATAATGTTTAGATACATAATACTAAAATATTTTTATTCGTAGAGTAATCCGGTATTAAATCCAGCATGTATGCACCAAGGGGGGTTGAGTGGCAAGATCTTTACCCAATCTTTTAATCTCCCTCGATTTACAAAATTAAAGAGCATACGCCGCCAATATACAGGCTATTTGTACAGGTTAAACAAATTATATTTCACAATTCTGCGTTATGTTTCACTTTGTGCATTATGCATTATGTTTCACTACCTTTATCAATAATGTATGGTAGCCTAAATGAAGTTCGTATTAATTAACTAATACAAGAGACAGTTTTTGACAGTCTCTCTTTTAAATTAGTTAAATGGGTTAACTGATGTGCACTATAAAAAAACGGAATACAATCATGTACTAAATCGTAAGAAATTAGTCTAGATTTTGAACAAAAATAATCACGATATATATATATATATATATATATATATATATATATATATATATATATATATATGTTTTGTTTATACTCTCCAGCGCTGAAAGAAGCAATGGCTCGTTTGGATCTGCGATATAAAGGAGTATTTCATTGTGGATTAAGAGCAACATTAGAGGTAAAACCATAATAGGTCCATCTGTACATTTCAGTGGCTCGCACATGAATAATTAGGTCAGGAATTTATCCTATCCCAGTTCTATCTTGATAGCATGATCAGATTATATAGGCTTGAAGATTAACATGACGACGATAAAGAGCAGATGCGAAGATACGCAATTCTTTGCTTTGATGCTGAGGTAGGCTAGTTATTGCACACACAATATAGTGAAATATTTAATGTTTTTCATGTTTTAATAGAAATGACGACAAAACCACCTGTTTTAGTAGGCTATAATATCATATATGTGTCAAACAATAATAAGACAGACATAATTGTACAATGATGTAGCCTACAATAGTGCAAAAACACAGCTTTAACAGAAACATTAAAGCATACATTAACATATATAGCCTGAATCATTCAGATATGACTCAGTAATAGCTGTCAGTCAAACCAGCTGGGTAAAGAGAGTAGGTGATGACAACGTCTGATCTCTCGTACGTGGCCAGACTCGTTTGCAAATAAACAGCTGTCTAGCATGTCTCTGATTGTAAACCAGAGGCAACCCTCTCATACAGCTCGAGGGAATAGAATACAGGAGGTAGAAAATATAAATATTCCTGTGCTAATAAGAAATGTAAAAAATATCTTAAAGTCTGTCTATGTCTTGAGGAGTAGAGTATTATGGACGTCAAAACCTAGGCCCATGCACATGGGGCTTCTAAAATAGAGTAAAACCCGCACGTACAACTCGTGCAAAGGGCAGGAGTTTATAAACAACACTGTGAGCAGTTTAAACAATACATACTTGTGATAAAGAATCTCTATCTATACAGCATTCCACAAAATTCCATATGAGGACCAGAAGATCAAAATGAGATGCAACTAATATCCTCACTTCAAATAATAATATAAAACACACGTAATATGAGTCAGTGGAGTAAGAGCCACAATAGTATGAATACATATCACTGTCTTCATTAGCCTGTCTGTCCCTCAACCCTGTGTAATTAACCGCTGCATCTGTTCTACAGCAGTGCTCTGCAGCATTTCAAAGCTCACCTGCCAATGTCCTTATGATATAATCAATAGAATAGGAAATGGAAAAGCCTTACGTTGCATTGGCACTCCGAGTATCTCCGGTAGACCCTTCACAGGACTCTCTGTTGGTAGAACAGCCGCACTTTGCATCATTGTGATCCAAAACCGGGAATAAACACACACATATACACGGTGGGCTGAAGCTCCCGTCTATTTAGTGAAAAGGGTAGAATATATCAAATAGAAACTGGGTATGGACCCTTCTGTAGATCTAGCTGTCCCGTTAAAGTCCGGTTTGTTTTATTATTCTGGAATATTGTCCTGTGCTTGCCGGATTTCGCTGTGCTCTTTTGGTGTGATCATACAGGCTGCTTGATTCATTCACACTGCAGGGGCAACCGTGACGTCACCATAGCATGGGCACCGCCCGGGACCAATAGGATCCTCGGACTAGCCTCAAATGGGCGGAAGAATTCTGCTTGTGAGAACAGGTGAGAAGAAGGAAGAAGTAGTGACGAGCCAGAATGCCACCAGAAAGGCGGGACCTTCTTTAGGATAGTATCAATAAATACAGGCTTGCTTTGCTCGTAGCATTGTTTCTCTGTCAGTATAACTGAAAGGGTAAAACGTTGGTCAATTGAAAATGACAATATGCTTTGATAGACTTTGCTCTAGTCCGGTGTGCCAAATCACTCTTCAGAGGCGTGAAATGTGACATTGAGCAACCGTTAGCCTATAGGCTAACTAGTCTGTACAGTCGAATCCATAGCCTACCTGCTCTGATATGAAAGACATATGAAATTAATCAGTTTCCTCGTATTGTCAACGATTTCACAATTATGCTATCTATAAATTGCATGTGGGTAAATGCTTTTTTCTGCTCTAAACCTTCAGGCAAAGTAAGTCCTATTTCTTAGGGTTATACGAGTTATTGAATCTGGTTGCCGATAGCATACAAAAAAGCATCGTTGGTGTGTAGGCTAAAACAGCATTTGAATTACATTTTGTTGATTGGACAAAATCACAATATTTGTGTCTGATCTCTATGAATAGGATGTAACCTGACTGTAATGAAGACCTGTTGTCAGAGAGCCTTGACAGGTATTCGAAGTCCAAGCACAATCCTTCTGACAGTGTTAATTTCAATTCCGCGTTTGAGAGACTGCTCTCGGATAAAATATTCCCTCCGGAGAGTTCGTAGTTCAAGCTAGATGAACTCAATCTTCGCTTCCAATTTTCTTCAAGCATAAAATGAAATGCACAGTTTGCTCGGTCTGCGTCCCACGCGTTCAGATAAACAATAGCATGCAGTCCTATTTCACTCAGGTTGAACGAAATTGTACAAGCAGCCGACCATCTGAATCTCGGAATATCTGAATACAAAATACCTAGCATGTAGGCAGGCTTATGTCTGCTATTACCCTAACCCATACCACCATTACTAACAACAAGTGTTTACAATAATGATCATGAACATTTCTAACATTAAAATACATTTAGCCTATTAATCATAATAGAATTAGGCAATTACAATAATAATAACAACAATAATATGAATATGAATAATAACAATAGCCTATAAAATCAACATCATTTTGATAATGAACACAATAACTGTAGAATATTTTGTCCCGATACAACAATTACATAAGATTATAACAGACATTTGGGGCATAAGGAACATATGTTTTTTTCTGTTCACCTTGCGTCCACCATAGCCTGTGTCATTTCGAGTGAATCGGAATGAAACTGACAAAACGTTATATCTAATTACAACTAAATTACTGCCATCGTTATCTCGTTACTTGGTGGATATTCACTTCAAATGGACTAAGATACCCCCCTCAAAAACATTCTTTAACCATTAACCACCTTTGGGGTTTATCTAAAAATCAACTAAAACATCCATCTTTATTGGATTTAAACACACTTACAATGTCTGGATATAAAGGGAGTCAATTCCAAAGGGTATTTTGTCGACCGCCAAGGAGGCTTATACAGCTATTGTTGGTTAACTTAACACTATCCTGCCCCTAAAGGTACACGAACAGTCACGCGTTTCTACATACCTGTCTCGGATATTTTCTCTGTTTTTCTGTTTTTGTACAACTACAAACTCGTTTTTGCAGCTGTAAAAAAAAAATACTAGCCTCCTACCCACATGACTCAATCTAGTTGGCCTATCATTTGCAGACTGACAATATAGGCCTACTAGGTTATATGTGAACCAATGTCTAAAAAAGAGAATATATTCTGTTACATTTGCATAATGGTGATATGATATTTCAGATAAAGCTATAGGATATTTAAAATTTAGCGGATGATTCCATTGTTTCACATTGTAATGCTGTATGGCCTACAAACCACATACGCCGTTGTGTGTTTAACGTTTGAAATGTAGTTTAGTCAAATGAAAACACTCATCAAATTGATTAAATGGGAGCAGCAGGGATATTCTGGGAATAGGCTACACCCCACACCAGCCCCACAAGCGCTAAACCCGTCTTTATGCCAGGTGTCCCAGTTATACCCACCCCCTTCACCCCTCCTCTCACCCAGGCCGGTGTGGCAAGGGAATCATCCCGTCGAACACTTTCATTTTCATTACACTTTTCCCTCCAAGATTATTCAATTACTCTGATTGTCGAGTGGTTCGAAAACATGCATTTGAATTTTAAATAGTGTGGAGAAAATGTTTTTACTTAGACTGTCAACATTAGGTCATACAATTAGATTAATTGATATATGTAGGCCTACAGAGGATACATGCACTGGGTGACACAATTAGGATGTTGTTTATTTTATTCATATACATTGCCTAGTAATGAAAGTAAAAACAGGCAGAATAATATATAATAAAGCAGATCAAAATATCTCAAGTGAAGTATAACTATTGAAATAGTATAAACTGTGGAATTTGCGTAAACGAGTGGTTGATCCCCTGCTAGAACGTATCCTACAAATAAAATGAGTGAACAGCAACCCATAACTCAAGTAAATGGCGATTTTTCTGCCACCGCTGTTGACCCAGTCACCTCTAATTAGATATAATATTTCAGTGTACGAGTTCATTGACATCTGTGATTCACAAATCCACCTTATTGGTAAAGCACAAGGACCAAGAGGTCTCAGAATACAACCATTAATTCTCACCACTGGACCGCTATTGTTCATAGATGTTAAAACGTATGCACCCAAAGGGCTAGCTAGTCATCATGATTACCTTTAACGAAATGAAGCGTCATCGATGCTTATTATTAAAACCAAGACACACTAAGGGAAGTGGTTTGGTGATTTACAAGAAGAACAAATAACTTGAGGATATAGCTTATTATCTTACTTGAAAGACAGTTGATAGTTGTGGGTCATTAACCAGGTTTCCATCCAATCATTTCATGCGAATTAATTACCTGACAGGCTGAACCTAACCTAACCTAACCTAAATGCACCGTAGATGTATATAAACCCTGGATTGCGGTTACTATGTATTGACCATTGAGAGGCGTTGAAGCCACCGGTCGGCCATATTGGGACTACCGAGTAGGAGCAGTCCTCCATAGGAACGAATAGAATTATACAGTATTTCAATTAAATGTTTCAAGGAAAAAAAATAACCTATATTTAAGTATTTTTGTTGTTGTAGTGGGGACAGTAACATTAGTACTCTCTAAAAAATAATTTAAGGGAAATGTTTTACTATATTATTTATTTGAAAAAAATATGTTTAGCTCACATATTATAATTTAAAAGCATGCATTAAGGTGTCTGTAATATAATAAACGTGTCAAAACGTAGATGATGACATTTATAAATTAATTTCTATTGATTGAAACATATTTTGGGAGGAGGAGTACCAAGATGGCTGCTTGATGTCTTCATTACTGCTCCCCCTCTTTGTCATCCAGGGGTTATACACATAATTTAAATACACATAGGTTTTCCTGTAAGCCAGTAGATCAGTAACTAAACACGCACACACGGCTGAGAGAGCAGAACTGTACAGTGTAGGCTTTACCATCACTATAACTATCACTATAGGCAGCCAATATGCACACGAAAACAGTCAATTGTGATTGGGAAAAACATGATTCAAAATTAAAATAGAAAATTCCATGGTCCATTTATGCTCTCTATTGTATCTTCTTCATAAAATAGCAATAATATCCTGGTAAATAATGAGTAATAATCCAAATTCAAGGAGCAGTAATATTTTATCTGTTGGAAATTGTAATGAATTTATACTTTTAATACATTTGTAATTCTGGAATTTAGGCTATTATAGTGATACACGTCACTCGTATTGAACCTGGAACAAAGCACAGTGTCTAGGAGAAATCTCAAAATCGCTATCTTCTACTTATCAAGTTACGTTTGATAAGCCTACGTAGCCTACTTGACACAGACACGGAAATCGCAATGAATGGACCAAGTCAAGTCCGAGACCAGAAAAATGCAAGTCCTATTCAAGACCAACAACCTCTCCCTCAACGTGAACAAGACAAAGGAGATGATTGTGATAGGAAAAGGAGGACCGAGCACGCCCCCATTCTCATTGACGGGGCTGTAGTGCAGGAGGTTGAGGGCTTCAAGTTCCTTGGTGTCCACATCACCAACAAACTAACATGGTCCAAGCACACCAAGACAGTCGTGAAGAGGGCACGACAAAACCTATTCCCCCTCAGGAGAATAAAAATATTTGGCATGGTTCCTCAGATCCTTAAAAGGTTCTACAGCTGCACCATCGAGAACATCCTGACAGGTTGCATCACTGCTTGGTATGGCAATTGCTCGGCCTCTGACCACCGCAAGGGGCTACAGAGGGTAGTGCGTACGGCCCAGTACATCACTGGGGCCAAGCTTCCTGCCATCCAGGACCTCTATACCAGGAGGTGTCAGAGGAAGGTCCTAAAAATTGTCAAAGACTCCAGCCACCCTAGTCATAGACTGTTCTCTCTGCTAAGAGGTACTGGAGTGCCAAGTCTAGGTCAAAGAGGCTTCTTTTTTAAAATTTTATTTCACCTTTATTTAACCAGGTAGGACAGTTGAGAACAAGTTCTCATTTGCAACTGCGACCTGGCCAAGATAAAGCATAGCAGTGTGAGCAGACAACACAGAGTTACACATGGAATAAACAATTAACAAGTCAATAACACAGTAGAAAACAAAGGGGGGAGTCTATATACAATGTGTGCAAAAGGCATGAGGAGGTAGGCGAATAATTACAATTTTGCAGATTAACACTGGAGTGATAAATGATCAGATGGTCATGTACAGGTAGAGATATTGGTGTGCAAAAGAGCAAGTAAATAAATAAAAACAGTATGGGGATGAGGTAGGTGAAAATGGGTGGGCTATTTACCAATAGACTATGTACAGCAGCAGCGATCGGTTAGCTGCTCAGATAGCTGATGTTTGAAGTTGGTGAGGGAGATAAAAGTCTCCAACTTCAGCGATTTTGCAATTCGTTCCAGTCACAGGCAGCAGAGTACTGGAACGAAAGGCGGCCAAATGAGGTGTTGGCTTTAGGGATGATCAGTGAGATACACCTGCTGGAGCGCGTGCTACGGATGGGTGTTGCCATCGTGACCAGTGAACTGAGATAAGGCGGAGCTTTACCTAGCATGGACTTGTAGATGACCTGGAGCCAGTGGGTCTGGCGACGAATATGTAATGAGGGCCAGCCGACTAGAGCATACAGGTCGCAGTGGTGGGTGGTATAAGGTGCTTTAGTGACAAAACGGATGGCACTGTGATAGACTGCATCCAGTTTGCTGAGTAGAGTGTTGGAAGCCATTTTGTAGATGACATCGCCGAAGTCGAGGATTCTGAACAGCTTCTACCCCCAGTAAATTTTTTAAATGTTCCTACCCAGACTATTCCCCCCCTCTATTATGCAGCTGCTACTCTCTGTTATTATCTATGCATAGACACTTTAATAACTCAACCTACATGTGCATATTACCTCAATTACTTCGACTAACCGGTGACTCTGTACCCGAACCCCCTGTATATAGTCTCGCTATTGTTATTTTACTGCTACTCTTTAATGACTTGTTCCTTTTATTTCTTATTCTTGTTCATATTTTTTAAACTGCATTGTTGGTTGAGGGCTTGTAAGTAAGCATTTCACTGTAAGGTCTAAACCTGTTGTATTCGGTGCATGTGACTAATAAAACCTGATTTGATTTGATTGTCATTTTGTCAAATCACCACCATAATAAGAGTTCAAAATGTCCAGTATTTCTGTGTTCATATTTCAGAACAACATATGGATTCTTTAGACTTTCAGAATAGTGAAAAAAATGCACGCTGAGGGAAAATAGAGCCACTTTACAAATTATTACTAACCCAAACACAGTGGGGACAAATGGGCCTTCTACATCTTCAGAGAAGGGCTAAGGATTTAAAAAAATATTGATTATAATAATATAATGATAATGATTATTATATTATTATTTTAAAATATGTTCTGATTTAATCTCTTCCGTTTTTGTTGGAAAGGAAAGGGTTAAAACTGAAGTGAAAAAATATATATATATGCTGGTCTCTGGGGAGATAAATCTAGCTGGCTAGCCAGCCATTGGCTAGGCCATCAGAAGCTAGATGAAGACATCTGCCATTCAAACTTATTAGGGCACACATTTGCAGTGACAGTGGAATCGACTTAACACATTTTAACTTAGTGGGTGGGACAGTTTTCACAAAAACTAACTGAAACTCCGGCCTTCTTGAAGGCCAACAGAGCATTGCACAATAGCGAGCAGTAGTTTCCCAAGGTCTAGCTAGCTAGCTTTTGTTGTCGGCTAGATTGCAGCAGCTGCATGCAGGAGGCGTTATTAAAGAGGCTGTATTTGCTATTTTTTTTAGCTTCTCCCTTTTCAATAATAACTTTCAACAAGTAGTTAAGTTTCAAATGATCATCATCTGGGGATTGGAACTGTGTTATTTATTGCAGAGCGCTTGCTGTTGTTAGCCATCTCTTTGAAAATAACTTGTGTGTGAAACATTGTTGCATTTAAAGTGGAACTGATAGCATTTTAGCAACATGATAGAATATGACACTTATAAAAAATATATATCTGACAAGCGACCACTTAAATATGGTAATTTTCACGGTTTCATAGATTCTAAGAATGTTTGGGAATTACATATACTAAGGCATTTGTGAAAATCCTACAGCAATATAGAGTGGTAAAGCCGCTGCGCATTTGGACAATTAATAGACAATGCAGTAAGAAAAACCGAATAAAAACATCTGTCTTGTCCAGGACCAGAGTCTACACAGACCGGTGCGCTATAGCCAGTCAGAGCTACAGTAGACCTTTTTACAAACAAGCAATTTGCCACACAGGCCTGTCATTCACTTTGAACCTTACTGTGTATTTACAGGCAATTGCAATAGCAGACATTAGATCATTAGAACGCATTCGCTCTTACATTCGGGAACTTTACAGTCCTATTGATTAAACAACCATGAAAAGGTAAAAGGGTAGGCTCTCTCTTCCTCAGTTAGGCACATCAACAACAACAAGATAACAATTAATATTAGCCAGAGCAAGATGAGCTCAAATCTAACAAAGGAACATTAGATAAATCCTCTCAAACTTTTTCAGCTAGTCGGCATTCAAAATTACACAGATAAACGATGCATGCTTGTCCCAACCAAGCACCCAAGCTAACTAGCTAAAGTTGGCTAGATTGCTAGCTAGCTACTTCCAGACACAAATGACAGAACATTTCATTCTGAGCATTTTACTCACCTTAGCAGAGCTTGTTAGGCTGTTTACATGTTATCTAGAGCATTCTTGACTAAGTATTGTTTTTCCCCCCTACGTTTACAAACACCAGTCATATTCAGCGGGTGTTATGCATTTGTACATTCATCAGTTGTTCTGCGCTCTGAAATCAAAGATAGCCAGAGTGAATTTTCGAACTCAGAGATATGCTAACTGGATAACAGTTGTTCAGGTTCTTGCTAGCTAACCAAATGACACCTGCATCTCTAGCTGTGTATAGCCGCAGAAAAACGATATGAGGAGGAAAAGTCAGTCACTCACCGACTGCTCCAATGGCATGACATGACATCCTCCTAGCAGCTAACTAGCTAGCTATTTAGCGAAGGTTAGGCTCTGTGTGTTTAGCTTGTTACATAAATAGATATGCTAGCCTATTAGCCACGTTATGGCTGACTTGTGATCATTGCCCCTCGCTAGTTTGATTGTATTGATATTCCCACATTAGTTACATTTGTCTGTTTTTGTCCAGAATATTGAGTTATTGAAACTGAAACAGTGCCTCCGAATGGAGGCAGCAAAGAATGTACCAGGCCAGCTGTGATTTACAACCTGATAGCAATATTTTTTGGACTACCAGGAAATGTATTGGTGAATTAAATGAATCATGCATTGAACTGCATTTGACAGATATTCTGATTGCCTGGTTCCTTCATATCTGCAAAGTAGTTCAAAATGCTGTCAGTTCAACTTTAAACTTTATGTCACTGGTTACTTTGTGAGCTAAACGTGAAAGGTTTTTTTGCAATTGCAAATTTCGATTGGGAAATGTTTAATCGTTTTGTTTTTGTATTCTTATGATTGGGACCTACTTGCGTATTATGTCTGAGTTTATGGACTGCATATCCTTTAACATCATGCTATGTGTGACTGCTGTCTTTCCATCAGCCCTGCTGCAGTGGTGAAGTAGTGCCTGGAGAAATGGGTATACTCTTTTTTTGCAAAAAAGTTCCCAAATGGCCCGCCCAGTGAAGGAAAGGCACCCTGTGTGAAAAATCCTATATTTACCAATATATTTTTTCAGTACTTTATTAAAAATACTTGAAAGTACTACTTAAGTAATAATTTGGGGTATCTGTACCACTGGATATTTTAGATTTTCACTCTCAAAGGCACATTATTATTTATTTATTTTTAAACAGCGTTTTACCCCTTGTTCTCCCCAGTGTCCAATTGGAGTCTTGTGCCATCGCTGCAACTTCCATACGGACCCCGGAGAGGTGAAGGTCGAGAGCCATGCGTCCTCCCCAAAACACAAACCTGCCAAGCTGCACTGTTTCTTGACACACTGCTCGCTTAAACAAGAAGCCAGCTGCACCAATGTGTCGGAGGAAACACTGTACAACTGGCGATCGTGTCAGCGTGCATGTGCCCGGTCCACCACAGGAGTTGCTAGAGTGAGATGGGACAAGGACATCCCGGCCGGCCAAACCCTCCCCTAACCCGGGGAGGGTTTGTGCGCCACCTCATGAGTCTCCCTGTTGCGGTCAGCTGCAACACAGCCCGGGATCGAGCCCGGATCTGTAGCGATGCAGTGCCTTAGACCGCTGCGCCACTCGGGAGGCCCACACTTTTTGTTTATATAGAAAAAATACAAAGATTTGATGGTCTAAGTCCACAACAATGCTTAAACCACATCAATCTGATTGGGTGGGCTGTCAGGGCCTGGCTCCCCAGTGGATGGGCCTCTGTCCACCCAGGCCCATCCATGTCTACACACCCTGATGGAAACAGCACATGATGACAATTGCATATCACAAATAGCCTATTAACCAACACTTTGGACTAAACCTTTTCACCACCTGGTTTGCATACCCATTGTTACCTTATATAACATTTACTGGTAGATATCATAAATTGAAATTTCTTTTTCTTACCCTAATGGCAACCGAAGTCATTAATCTGTGAGCTGCTCCATGCCAAAACCAGTTGAGAGCTTTACACTCTTGCTGCCTGCAGGTGATATTCCGCTGAAACTAGGTTGTGTGCGGAGCGTACGTGAATATATTTAATTTGCTTTGCGATTGTTTAGGCTACTTTTCATGATTTCTCTACTGTACTACATAATTGTTAAATCCTATACCACCACTACACTACTTTGATACGCATCCGTAGGGATTAAGAAGTGAGTGGCAATACGCAATGGCTACTGAAAAAAAGTGGGTACACGATTTATACCTGCGTATACCCTTTACTACACCACTGGCCCTTTGTGTTTTACAAAAAGTGCACTCTCCTACATGAGTACGCTGGTATTATGGTTGCTGTCCACAAATCTGTGACATTGAAGGCCTATAAATTCGCCACTGCGCAAACATGTCTATAATAGATATAAAGGCTGTTAATATATTTTTTTTCAAGAAAGGCGTGTATATATTTGGCCTGGTGAATCGTTTTTTGCGCTGACTGAATGGAAGCTGATAATTATTCGAGTTTTACTCCGCTGGTCTCGACTGGTCTCGGGAAGAAATTACGAGTCCTCACTGTCTGAGACCTAGTCAAGACCGAGTACAAATGTATCCGACACCGAGACAAGACCGATACACTCAATATATGGACCGAGACACATACAACACTGACTATATGTACAGGTTTGAACATCACATTTAATGAATGAACTTCCTACATTTAAAGGGAAAATTATGTGGCGGGTGACACTTTGCTTCTAATATCTAATATTTTGAAACCGTGACTGCTGTGACATGCAAACAATTTTGGGCCAGTTTCAACTGTGGCCTAATGAAACAAATATCGTTTTGGAGTGGATTTTCCCTTTAAGAGGCATAATAACCACAGGGAGCATCATTACTGCCCATCGTTTTGACAAAACATGAACAACGTCATTCAAACATACCTACTCAGGTGGATTTCAGGCGTCATGTTCATTTCAGCACCACTCCTTCTGATCAGCGCTCAACCTGGCGGAAGCGGGGCAGGGTGGTCTTCTTGTTTACTCCAGCTAGGTTCTTCTGTAAGCACGAGGAGAAAGCAGAAGCATTTTGCAAAAAAAACATTTTTTTCCGTTTCACTAAAAATAGAAACATAAATAGAGAACCACGGTGACCGAGGCATCATGTCAGAACGCGCTCCCCATTTCTTTGCCAGAAAAAGAAAGATAGTGGACCTCAGGCGAGGGCAGGGAGAACATTTAATTGCACTTGTGAGCAAATTCTATTAGGGAATAGTCTCCTGACAGGTCCTGTCCATTTAGGTAATTAGTAGAAGAGATTGTTTGAACAAACGAGTTGTATTTCACAGCGATCTGATTGACTACTATTCTGTTGCTTAGTAAGTTATATTTTCCATTTGATTTCGTTATCTGTTGGCTAATGTAATCAAATAGTTTAATCGTTATCATTAGACCACAACAAGAGGTAGGCTATGTATGGTTCCATACGTAACAAGAAGTCCTCATACAATAACTGATCATCTGTGTTGTAATGTCTGATGACGCGTTTTAAAAATGTAATGTGAATGGTGCCATTATATATATATTTTTGTGCTATTTTTCAGAATATGTAACCTAGTTACAAATACTGTCGACACCATTGCACTTAGGTCTTTAAAATTACCAAACTGAATACTTAAAAAATAAACCTCACAAATGTTTATTTTGCAATAATGGCTATCCACCTCTCCATTTAATAACAGGCCTACGTTTAATTTGAAAACATTAAAAAGGCTTATATTTTATTTAAATGCTATAGGATAATCAGAATTTCCTTGTTGACAAATGAGAACAAGTGGCCTTGACACTGATGATCTACAGTACATCTTGTAATAAACGCGGGAATACTTGGGAAACAGAAAATATTCCCTGATGAGTGACAAGGCATGGGTGTTTGAGTGCATTATTAAACCAATGTGATTGACACATCCGGGAATTTGTCCAAGTTTATCATCCATGTACCCGATGTTAGGCAGACACGGAGGGTTACGAAACTTTCTGTTCTTTCAAGTTGGCATGGTCCCTATTTAAACTCCAAAACGTAGAGAACAGTACCAGGGCCTGATTAGATTCTGAAATGTATTGATCAATTGTTCCTCCACTCCACTCCCCCCAACCCAGCCCACTCCTTTATCAAACAGCAGCCCACTAAGGTACACTGGAGATGGACTGAGAAATATAAAGCAACTGCTCCTGACATAGTCTTCTCTGGCTAAACACAAGTAGAGCTGTACAGCAAAAGAAAAAAGCCCTTATTCCCTGCTTCTATTCTGTCAATCAACCTGCTCCCCTGGGTTAAGAAAAACCCACACACCGACCAGCAGCCCCATAAATAACAGTCACAGGAGAGTCTGAGTGCAAACAGTAGAACACCAGTCAGAGGGCTGTGGACTGAGATATATGCATACAGGTATAAAGTATCTATCTACACATCTTCAAACAACTCTTTATCATGCAATACTGAATAATTACACTCAATAATATTCACGTGAGGAACAAGTGGAATTATTGTCAAATGGATTGTGCTGTGTATGTATAGTCCTTCCTCCCAAGTATGCATGGGTACACTATTTTGACTGCTATAGCTATATCTGTGATATCTTCTGTACTCTCATGGAGGTATGTATCTTCTGTACTCTCATGGAGGTATGTATCTTCTGCTATGCCTGCTCCTGGGATGATCTGGTGGCCATGGTGGGGATGGGATGGTGAAGATGAGTCAGAGATGGGTCCAAGAGGAGGGGGTGGAGTCACAGCAGTAAAAGGAGATGAATCTGACCCTGCTATTTTTGGGGCAAATGTAAAAACGGAGTAAATGGGTGAATGAGATGTGATAAGGGTATCATATACAATTGAAGATAGAAGTGTTCATACACCTTAGCCAAATACATTTAAACTCAGTTTTTCACAATTCCTGACATTTAATCCCAGTAAAAATTCCCTTTCTAAGGTCAGTTAGGATCACCACTTTATTTTAAGAATGTGAAATGTCAGGATAATAGTAGAGAGAATAATTTATTTCAGATTTGATTTCTTTCATCACATTCCCAGTGGGTCAGACGTTTACATACACTCAATTAGTATTTGGTAGCATTGCCTTTAAATTGTTTAACTTAGAATCAACTTTCTATTTCGCAACAAAGCCTCCTTCACTCACGCCGCCAAACTTACCCTAGTAAAACTGACTATCCTACTGATCCTCGACTTCGGCGATGTCATCTACAAAATAGCTTCCAACACTCTACTCAGCAAACTGGATGGAGTCTATCACAGTGCCATCCGTTTTGTTACCAAATCACCTTATACCACCCACCCCTGCGACCTGTATGCTCTAGTCGGCTGGCCGTCGCTACATATTCGTCGCCAGACCCACTGGCTCCAGGTCATCTATAAGTCTATGCTAGGTAAAGCTCCGCCTTATCTCAGTTCACTGGTCAGGATAACAACACCCACCCGAAGCACACATTCCAGCAAGTATATCTCACTGATCATCCCCAAAGCCAACACCTCATTTGGCCGCCTTTCTTTCCAGTTCTCTGCTGCCAGTGACTGGAACGAATTGCAAAAATCGCTGAAGTTGGAGACTTTTATTTCCCTCACCAACTTTAAACATCAACTATCTGAGCAGCTAACTGATCACTGCAGCTGTACATAGTCCATCTATAAATAGCCCACCCAATCTACCTACCTCATCCCCATACTTTTTTATTTTATTTACTTTTCTGCTCTTTTGCACACCAGTATCTCTACTTGCACATCATCATCTGCTCATTTATCACTCCAGTGTTAATCTGCTAAATTGTAATTATTCACTCCTATGGCCTATTTATTGCCTACCTCCTCATGCCTTTTCCACAGACTTTATATAGACTTTCTTTTCTCTACTGTGTCATTGACTTGTTTGTGTTATTGTCTTGTTTATTGTTTACTCCATGTGTAACCCTGTGTTGTTGTCTGTGTCACACTGCTTTGCTTTATCTTGGTCAGGTCGCAGTTGCAAATGAGAACTTGTTCTCAACTAGCCTACGTGGGTAAATAAAGGTGAAATATATATATATTTTTTTTAAATAAAAACTTGGGTCAAACGTTTCAGGTAGCCTTCCACAAGCTTCCCACAATAAGTTGGCCCATTCCTCCTGACAGAGCTGGTGTAACTGACTCGGGTTTGCAAGCCTCCTTGTTCGCACACACTTTTTCAGTTCTGCCCACAAATGTTCTATCGGATTGAGGTCAGGGCTTTGTGATGGCCACTCCAATACCTTGACTTTGTTGTCCTTAAGCCATTTTGCCACAACGTTGGAAGTATGCTTGGGGTCATTGTCCATTTGGAAGACCCCATTTGTGACCAGGCTTTAACTTCTTGACTGATGTCTTGATATGTTGCTTCAATATATCCACATAATTTTCCTACCTCATGATGCCATCTATTTTGTGAAGCACCCCCACATGATGCTGCCACACCCGTGCTATATGGTTGGGATGGTGTTCTTTGTCTTGCAAGCCTCCCCCTTTTCCCTCCAAACATAACGATGGTCATTATGGCCAAAAGGTTCTATTTTTGTTTCATCAGACCAGAGGACATTTCTCCAAAAAGTACGATCTTTGTCACCATGCTGAGCGGCATTTCAGGTTATATTGATATAGGACTCGTTTTACTGTGGATATAGATACTTTTGTGCCTGTTTCCTCCAGCATCTTCACAAGGTCCTTTGCTGTTGTTCTGGGATTGATTTGCACTTTTCGCACCAAAGTATGTTCATCTCTAGGAGACAGAACGCATCTTCTTCCTGAGCGGTATGACGACTGCGTGGTCCCATGGTGTCTATACTTGTGTACTATTGTTTGTACAGATGAACGTGGTACCTTCAGGTGTTTGGAAATTGCTCCCAAGGATGAACCAGACTTGTGGAGGTCTTGGCTGATTTTCCCATGATGTCATGCAAAGAGACACTGAGTTTGAAGGTAGGCCTTGAAATACATCCACAGGTACACCTCCAATTGACTCAAATTATGTCAATTAGCATATCAGAAGCTTCTAAAGCCATGACATCATTTTCTGGAAATTTCCAAGCTGTTTAAAGGCACAGTCAACTTAGTGTATGTAAACTTCTGACCCACTGGAATTTTGATACAGTGAAATAATCTGTCTGTAAACAATTATTGGAAAAATGACTTGTCATACACAAATTGAAAAATGAGTTTTAATGACTCCAACCTAAGTGTATGTAAACTTCCGACTTCAACTGTACGAACCTTTTTTTCTCTCCATTTTAAATTATTCACTGTTTCCACCTGCTGGATCTCTATAGGGGGAAAGCGTCATAGTATTGTTAAGGTCAGATAGAGATGACAGAAAATGTATCAGACCTGTCCTTCATTTTAACCCATCAACACATTGGTAGTAAACATGCAGGCTGTGAATACAGGAGAGGCTGACAATAAAACTGTGCATTGTCTAATTTATGGAAGACAACACCAAACAGAGCAGCAAGGTGATTTTTCTGCCCTTGAGTTTCGAGCTTCCATAACATTACATGTTACATTCTGGTATAGCGCTATAGTCATTGCCTGACGACTCAAACGGAATTCTTCCACTGCTCTATCGTTCACTACATACTTCAGTCTGAAACTGCCATCATTGAAGTCGTTTGTGGTGACGTCATAATGAGGGGTGTTGTACAAAGCAAAGTCATCGGCGATTGGATAATCTCTAACCAATCAGAGTATCAAAGCCAATGCCCCCAAAAAATGTAAAGCCGCTTTACCCACCAAGTGTGTACTGGCTCTGGCCCAACCCATCTGTCTCTGAGGCCAATCAGAACGGTTAGAATGTGTTTGAGTTCTAGAAATTGTCGGGGAGGCACTCAGATTCAGACTTATTGTGGTTACCTATCGCAGAGGGCGTAAAATAAACTCCTGAAACTAGATCACCTATCACTGGTCTTCATGAGAATTTTAAAAAAATTCAGGGGGAGGTTCTCATCTGCACTGTTCAACCAATCCAGTAAATGTGGAGGAGGCTTTAAGATGGAGTTCAGCAGAAGTCATTATTTTTCCATTTCCCCTGAAAACTGGAACATCCGGTAGTTGGGGACTCGGCAGAGGCTAAATTGCAGAGAAGAAATCTAACGTCCGTGGGAGTGGCGTAGCATTTGGCCGGACCAAGTTTGGGTAGCCAGGCAACTACAGACCCAGACCTCCCTGCCTGAGTCTCTCCACATTTTAGGATCAGTGCAAGGAGCAAGGATTTCTCAGTTTCTAAAAGATGTTAAAGTAGTAGAAGAGTGTCCCTGTGTGATCTCAATTCATGAGCAGGGATATCAAGTGAATGGCTGAGAGTCTACGATTGGATTAGAAACCCTTGTCCTCAGTGCGCACTTTTCACCTCCCATATTGGCAAAGCCAAAGACGTATATTGCACTGCAGCCAACTTCCTCATTAACTTGCATTAGTCTCAACCCACATAATACCCTGGGCTTCAGGGCTCAGAGCACCGGAGGGTTGCCATGAGCAGCAGGGAAGGGGTCAAAAAGCACCTTTACTGCTCACAATCCAATAGCAATGCATGTAAACAAATAAACTAGTCAATTGAGAAGGATAAGTAGGTAAGTTGGATCAAAGCAAGTGATGAAGCAAGTAAATAAGTACTGTATGTCATCATTGTTATTATAGTTTGCCGAGCCAAAGAAAGAGCCCTCGATCAGAGAGATACACCTCTCCGAAATGAGTTTTATAGATGATACATCGGAGGCAATCAGTAAAATGTCTAAGCCTTGCAGTAATTTCACCATGACAAACTATGCTTTTCTCAGTCCATTCTACAGATCATAAACTGTCATTTGGCTTAATTCACAATTCTGAAAGGTTTGATTTAGTCCGAGATCACAGCTGCTCAGGCTTGGTGCTTCACTCCTTTAATGTAGGGCCATTAATCATGTTGTGTTTTTGTGGAGAATTGAGAGCTCCACCACCGTACTGCTGGCTACTGTTACTGCTGCCACCATGCCCTGCTCTGCTCAGCCAATGTGAAAGCCAGGAGACAGGGAGGGTCTTGGTGTAGAGGGTGCAGCGACATGGGATCGATTGAGTTCAATGTTCCAGGAAAACACAAAGCTCAAGAGTTAGTGTCCTTCAAATGAGCTTGCAACCTGGACCACATCAAAACTGCCCTATCCCCCAAGGTACCCATCCGGCCTACACCCCCCCACACACACACAAGGTTGAAAAAACACCCCCAACGGAGCTCACTTCCAAGTGTGAAGGAAGAGACCCTGAAAGCCGATTGCGTTTTAATAAAGTTTATTATCGGGTGGGAGCTAATCCTCACGGTAATCTCCTACAGTCCAAAGGAAAGCTGGATTACTCACTTGCTATAATCCCAATGAAATTGTTAGGATTTAGCTAGAGCAACAGACCAGATGGCAACAGGCTTTTTCCTTTAACCTACAGCCACCCCCACAACCACCACTCCTTACCCCGCCACCTTACGAAAAACAAAACATCTGAATGTTATTCATCTGAACTGATGCAAAACATCAAGTGGTAAAATGTAGAGGGACAGAGAAAGCATTATCTGACATCTCAGGTACTTTGGATATTGATGATAAATGTAAATGTTTCCATTCATCTATAGATGTAGAACCCCAGAACAGCAGTTAGAATATACACTGCAACAGTGTCCCTTGCCCTAAAGAGAACTGTCAAAGTCAACAAGTGACCAATCGTGACAACAATGCACAATTTTAGCAAAAATAATTTTATTGATTGAGATAAGCAAAGCAAAACACAGTGTCTCAAGTTGATTGAGACCAGTAAGTTTTATGTAATGGGCATGAGCCAAAACCCCAATCCTCCTTATTTTGTATCCTGTTAACTAGTGCTGCTCCAAAACATTTCATTAATGTCTCAACTCTATTGTGCAAAGCTAATTGGGACATGTAAGATGTCCTAGCCAATAGCATAGCATGGTCAGTCAACACAGACCACTGTGGAACGGAATGTGTGTGAATCATAGAATTAGAGCTAATTCTATAGTGTGAACACTGAGCACTACAATTCTGACCACAGACTGTTGTCATATGGCATCTTTGTTTATTTGGAAACATTCACTTGCTTAATGCTAAAATTAATATGGATAATCATCCTTCAGGCACTGTTAATACAACATTTCATTCGAGGCCAATTTCTCATTGTAAAAATCACATTTTTGAATAGAAGATTGATTTCATTCTAAGAATATGAAATGGTTCTCTACAGTTGTGAGAGTACATAGCTTATTGAACTCTTTGGAAGAGGTGGAAGTAACAGTAAGAGAAAGAGCTTTGTCTTTTATATTGAATTACTATCCATAAAACTATGTAGTGATTCCTTTTCACATGAATTCATTTATAATATGGCTTTATACATAGCCTAAAAATTACAATAAATATCAACAACAACCCTTTTGTTGTATCCACAAAAAAAAAAAAAATCACCAAAATCACATTAATTTCCTCGAGTTTTAATTAATCCTTCACAAGTGGTCAAAAAGGCACAAATAAAATGCATAAATCGTCATAAATTATTATCCCGGAAGCATGCACCACAAAGCAATCCATTAATGCGGAACATTACGGATCCTTCACTTGGATGGTTTAAGAACTGACCACAGCATCACTGTCACATGTATGGGTAAATCTACAGTAGCACAGCAAGGCAGAGTTGACTCAGGGCAGAGCCACCTTGGCCCGGCGCAGCCGCAGGCGGTTCTTGAAGAAGAGGTACATGGCCAGCAGACACATGGAGGACAGGAAGTAGAGGAGCACACACAGGCTGATGTCCAGTCTGGAGAAGCCCACACTCAGGAAGGACATCCAGCGCCTCTTGTTAGGGTGGGGGTACATCTCCAGAGCCCCCTCCTCCTCTGACCCAGTGTACTGGCCCGTCAGGATCCTTTTCTGCAGAGTGTTGCGCTGCCCCAACAAGTCCTCCGGCTCCACGGGCTGCACCCCCAGCCCCAGCCCCGGCCCCTTTTCCAGACCGGCTCCAGGCTGCGGCTCCTCCTGCCTCTGCAGGGTCCTGCGTTTGACGCGGGAGGACCCTGCGGCTGCAGCGCGGAGGGCCTTGGCTTTGTAGTGCTGGTTGACGAAGGAATCCAGGTCCACAATCTCCTCCTGGGGTGGCCTGAGCTTCAGCCCCACAATGCTGGGCCTGCGCTGGGACTGGCGGGACACGTCTGCCTCGGGCTTTACCCAGGTGGGGGGTTCAAAGGTCTTACCCACCAGATGCTCTCCTCTTGCCCTCTGATCCACTTCCTCTTCTGCTGCTGGCTCTTCTTGAGCCTCTTCCTCATCTTCCTCCTCCTCCTCCTCCTCCTCTTCCTGGCCTGGAGGTGGTTCGGCCAAGGCCTCCCTGGCCCTCCTCTCTGCTCCTCTCTTGGTCTCCTGCTCCTTCTCCTGCTGCCTGGCGACCAGGCTCTCCTTCTGCCTGCTGAGGAGCTGGGCCTCCTTCTCCAGGTAGTCAGAGAGGAGGTGTTCAGAAGAGAAGTGGGATCGGAGAAAGGTGAGCAGCTCTTCCTGGTTCCAGGTGTGTTCTCCACTCTTCTTAACCCCATGGCAGCTGGGACACAGCTCTGGGGATGGCCACTGGATCTTAGGGAAGTGGGGATCCTCACTCAGAGCACCTGGTCAGAAGGAATATGACAGTTAGGATGTGTGTGTGTGATTACTCATATGATATAATATTACAGATAACCCAGTCATGTTGAGAGGACAAACTGTTTTGGTGAAAATTGAAATGTATTAGGTAAAACAGATTGGTTCCATATAAGGACATAATGATGACATACTGGATCGCCCACAATGAAACCAAACTGATACCAATACATATTTTTGTATGCAGAATCTGTGTTGCTGCTTGAACACATTAGATCCATTCCCCCCACATGGCTCATAATAAGCAGTAAGTGCAGTGTGTGTGTGTGATGTCTAGGTGTGTGAGTATGTGACAGTGTGACAGGGTCTAACAATGATCAATGGGCTTCTGGGATGTCCCAGAGGCCAGATAATAGATGTGGTCCATGCGGACAGCTCCCCCTCCCCCCGAACCTCTCCCAGACCCCCAATCCCTTACCCTCCACACCCCTTTGAAGATGGCCCAATCGCTAAATTGAATATGAAAGCAGGCACCTCCAGAGGGGAGCTCTCCTTTTAACGAATTACAATTGTTTTGCTTTACATGTTTCCTTTAGCCCCCCAAATGGAGGCATCTGCTAATAAATTGCTTGGCGACGCCCATGCGGGAGGAAAGTCAAAGCTGCAGCAGTTCTGTCACTTTACAGCGGTGTCAATTTACATCCACCGTCTCTCCCCCAGATTCATCTCAGTCATATGCATGTGTGCATGTAATCTGCATACAACACTTTACATAAAAGATACATCAATTTTATCCTGTCCTGCTGGGATTGGGACCTTTTGTATACATTCTACCAGCGTGACAGCTTTCATTTCCCATCCCCTTGTGATGACATGCCTCTGATGTGTCTACTCTCATCACCTTGCCTTTCATTTTCAGAGGTGACTTTAGCAATAGTACCGATACTGAAACAAAGGCTTGTCAGGAAATGTCATTCATAGCGCTGCATAAATACTCAGAGTATAAATAAATACAGTTTAAACTAGCTTCTTCGCCACTAATTGTGAATGTGGAGATCTACACTACAGGACATGAAGGAGCAGTGGCAGTGTAGATGGACTGGTAGATCCGCATCGTGATGCTCTGAAGCACACAGTACATTTCAAGCATTCAGCCCACACTCTTATCCAGAGTAACTTACAGAGCCACAAGGTCTGCCATGAGAGGTGACTGTATAGATCCCATAAGGAAAAGCACCTTTAGTAAATATGCTTTCTCTGAGAGCTTCCCATGTCTGGAATACACTGCCATCAGACACACATAACTGCACCACATATCACACTTTCACAAAATGCATGAAGACATGGCTAAAGGTCAATCAGATTTGTGAACATATTCCCTAGCTGTGTATTGGCGCTTTCCATGTTGTCTGTAGCTTGTGAGGTGTGGAAACACTTTGTTGCTTTTATGAATTTTGTCTTGCTGCTTTTTGTTCTATGTTGCTCTGTCTGTATGCCATGTCTTGCTTGTCCTATGTTGCTCTGCGTGTGCTCATTGCTCAATGATTGTCTATATTGTAATTGTTTTTAATAACCTGCCCAGGAACTGCGGTTGAAAATTAGCCGGCTGGCTAAAACCGGCACTTTTACTGAAACGTTGATTAATGATTACTGTCCCTGTAAAAATAAAATAAACTCAAACTGTAGTGAGTCATTTAGCACACGCTCTTATCCAGAGTAATTTACAGTAGTGAGTCATTTAGCACACGCTCTTATCCAGAGTGACTAAGAGGACTTTGATTTTTCACCTAGTCGGCTCTGGGATTCGACCAGCAATCGTTTGGTTAGCGGCCCAACGTTCTTAACCGCTAGGCTACCTGCCGCCCTATAGTACAGTATGAGCTGCTCCAGTCTCCAGCAGCACTACTGTGAGATCCTCCATACAGCATCTCCAAGCCCTGGCAGGCCCGTGGCTCTGCAGTCTTTAGACATGAGTCTCTATCTCACCCTGTTGACAACAGGACAGGTCTGCTGTTGCGCCAGGCTTGGCTCGGGGACCTTTTGTGCCAGCTAAATGAATTGTGTTTCTGCTTTACAAATTGGGCCTACTTCATGCATGGCTGCCTCTGAAAGGACGGTGGGGGGAGCTGCTAAAGAGCCCCACTTTAGGGAGGAGGGGGAGGAGAGGATGTTCCCCCCTGGGGAAGACTGGGATGCGAAGCAGAGGCGTGAGGGGTCAGTGAGGGGGGTGGGCCGACAGAGGAGGTACTGCTACGCATTGCTACCAACACTCCTGCACCCTCCCCTCCTCTCCCCCCACAGCTCAGCCCACCCCACCCCCTGAGGTACTTGCCCCCAAAACCCCACAACTTGAACCACCCTGGTGAGGGATTACAAAACAGAGGGAGGCGTGATGCCGGTGACATGGCGTGTGCCACCAGCTGTCACAAGCATCTTGGGAATTGAGGCGGGGCCTCTGGGCTCCTCCTGGGCTGGTGGTCCCCGTTCTGGGAGATTGTTGCCATATCAGTTGTCAAGCGGAGGATATGACTCTCTGGGGAGGGACAGACAGTCAGTCCTAATAGGGAGGAGTGTCTGAGGACCAGGGACAGGCCCAGAAGGGGACGCACCATGTTATTCAGGACACAGGCTGTCCAGGAGATTGAAGATGGGGGAGCCACTCCCACCACCACCACCATAGAGAAAAGACAACAAAGCGACTAAACAAAGTGAGGTGGTAATGACAGGCTTGTGCCTAATAAACTCAAATAATGGCCCTACCAGAGGGAGGCCAACGCAGCAGCCATATAGCTCTCATTAAAATGACACACACGTCAAAACGTTAAGTACCACAGATGGGCTTGACCATCTTCACAAAATATGAATGGATAAAATATTTGACATTAAAACATTGACAAAGGATAGAAACAAATAATTGCCAAAATTGAATGAACAAGACTGTAGTCTTCGCTGTTTTGTTGTCTTTAGCACTACTGTTAAGCGCACAGATTGAGTATTTACTGCTGACCTGTAATGAGCCGTAGACAGGCTGGGGCAGGGAATCTCAGTCTCCTGGAAGGAGGGCTAATCTCAGTGGAGGAAGAGACAGGGGAGTGAAGCGAGGGGGGACAGCTGGTGTCTGCTCAGAGGATCTCCGGGTGTATTATAGGGATTTAGGGGCGAGGAGCAGGGTCGGGACACTTGGGGGAGGAATCCACCAAAAAAGTAAGGTGTGGTCCTTATGAGACCTGTGTAAAGGAGTGAGAGGCTGAAAGAGATCCTCTAGGGGGGAAAGTGGGAGAGGGAGAAGTAGTGGCCTGTGAGGGCCACATTTATCTCCTGTATGGACAATGGTGACCACTAAGGGAGACGTTTCTATTTTTCTTCTAGATATTTCAAATATTAAAATGGTATTATATGCATATTCTATACTGATATAATTAGCATATTATGAGGTATGTGTTGGAGGTTCAGTCTTATAGACAGCTGATCAATCATCCTCTATGGAAGTAACAGTAACATTTGTCATGTGTCCTTACCTGCCAGTCTGTTGTTGACGTGGTTATGGCGGGACCAGAGCCACAGCATGGCGGTGGACAGCGTCCCCACATGGGACATGCTATCCTTGGCCATGTTCTCAAAGTGGGTGGCACACGCCTGACAGCCAAAAAAACTGTGGACGTAGGACCTCATTGCCTGTAGCACCTCCTGGGGGTCTGGGGGAAAAGAACACACAGGAGGAGGAAGTCAACAACAAGATTAACCATACTTGTTATGCACTTCAGAGTGATGTCTACTATTGAAAAGTAGTCTAATATTGTATATTATAAAATCGCAGCAAGCAATGTCTGTGTATAGTTTTTTGGAACATACATTTAGTATGGGCTATGGCCATATTGGTTTGGCACACTAAAAAATGTCCCTTACATTTTGTTGCCCGTTGTATTAAAAGGCGTAAAGGTAAAACAACAACATTTTTTACAATGGAGTGAGTGCTTTTCCAGTATTAAACCATGGGTAGTTAATAACAGGGAAATAAGGCCATAAACAGAGTCTCCTTTGCATTCTTACGGTGCTGTGATGTGTACGTACCATGAATAACAGTATTTAGTCAACGCGCTGTGAGAACAACCAAGTATGCAGATGTCACTGTCAGTAACAGCATCGTACCAGTGCAGATATTGTTGATGCAGGTTGTGTTGTGTATCATGCCCTGCTAAAGTAAAACCTTATTTTGCTCAAAGATGAGCCGTGGTGGAGGGGTGGAGCTCTAATCCAGAGGTCCATCCGCGGGGGGCCAGATGAACACCCCTGGTCCCCTGGTGGCCCATCTGCAGGTTATGTGAACCCTCCTCCCCAACCCATAAGCCCTGGGATTAACCCCTCCAGGAGAGGAGTGCTGGTTAGCTGCCTCTTTTTCTAACCACTAATCTAAAGAAATCCCTTTTTACCCACCCACAATTAGGGACTGTTTCAGCTGGTGGTGTGTCAAGAAAACAAAACTAATAACAAACCAAAAAAAGAACAGTGCTTTGTATAGGCTACTAATGGAATATAACACTGAACGTACTTGTGTGTGTGTGTGTGTGTGTGAGTCTAAATGTTGTGCTTGTGCAAGTGTGTGCGATCACATCAGGTGAATGCAAAACATTCCACTAAACATTCCAGACAAATTTGTTTACAAAGCACTTGTCCCCAGTTGCGCGCGCGCCCCTCCCCCTCCCCTGCTGCCATCCCCCCAGCTGCCCCATATCCCTGCATTGAAAGCCGCAGCCCCTGTGTTAATGCTGCACACGCTTCTGACTGGCTCAATACACTACGAGGATTTGTCCCCAGAGAGCCATAGGAGTTCTAACAGACTGGAAACACTTGTGTCATGGTTCATCGCCTGGGCACACTCACTCCTCCAAGACTGGATGGCTGCTGACTTCTGGCCAATTTCCTACCAGACGATGGGCTCTACAGGCCACAGCAACAGGCTAACAAGGCAGGAGGGTTTGTTTTAGAATCTAGCAACACTTTCTCACGTATTACCATTGTCCCAGGAACATTCATACTGAATTAACAGTTTAGTGATAGTGTTATGATAAAGACATAAACAGCCGTTGCTTAGTGACTTTTAAATTTTTTTATTTTTACCTTTGCCAGCAGCTTCCTCGGCCTGTACAGTGAGGACATGGAAAAGGGTCCACATGCCACAGGGGTACCTTCTGAAGTGGGGCTTGGAGCCCTGGCAGCCCACCCACCTCACCCCCTCAGGCAGCGCAGCATTAGGTACCTGATCACACACAAACACATACATGTATTGACACTTAAACACTGCCCAAGATATGGCCACATTGATCACTCTTCTCACAGAGCAGGTTACATGGAAAACAGATTTATCTGAGGATTCTTAGAGGTTGGTTACATTCATGTAAACAACAAGATAAGCATGTACATGGAGGAGAATTCATCTGCAATCTACTTTACTGCAACATTTCATGTTAAGTGGTAGAGCATTCTGGGCCATACTATTCTCATTCCATATCATGTCAATTCCAGGTAATGGATCGCCTCAATGGAGAGAGTGTATTCAGGTCAGAAGGAGGAAACACTGTTTAAACGTGGTTTGATCCAACAGCATATTTCTCTTGACATATAGTCGTTCCCTCCCTGCCACTGGCCAGGATTGCTGAGTCTATGATTGACAGAATTACTCTGAAGTCAATAGTAAAGATTCAGTGTGTATATACTGTTAGACATCAGTCCATTTCCTTAGGGGAGCTGGTTCATACCTCCTCATTGATTCATTGATTTGGCTGCTAAAAGCTAATGATGCCACTAAGTGACTGGTCCAATTTGTGAACCTATAGGCATGCAAGCTTCCATCCAAAGACAACTTCACATACATTTTCCAGTTATACACATGCCTGCACAAGACAGTGAGCAAAGATTCATATCGAGATATATCTGAATACACAGCATTACATAAACCTACTTCCCTGTGTGCCTGTAATATTTCAGTCATTATTATAAAAACTCTGGCTCAGACAATATGGTGGGTGGTTCTGCCTCAGGCTTGTCTGATTGGCTGGTGGCTTTGGGTTGACGCTTCACCTCTGCTGTGTTGTCCAGGGCGTCCCTCAGAGAGCTGTAAGAGAGCTCTGTGTCGTTCTGACCCTTCAGCCACGTGTCCACTGACTTCAGCAGGTTCCTCACCACAGGTCGGCCAGGGAAGTACTGCCCAAGACAACATTACAGTTAAGCATCATCATTAACTCTCCTCACATTTAATACAATAGACTCTTCAACAGCATATTTTTGACCGTGTGGTAATAGGTTATAATCACTAGGAGTTCCAAATCCATCTGTTATGTCATCTGTCGGAGGGTCGAAGTTTAACCTAAAACTGCTTTTGCAGTTCTTAACGTGTAATAAAGTCACTGTTGGATTTTTCAGGATTGTCTCTCGTACTGTTTGTTTCCATTCTCCAACCTCTGTAGTTGTCAAGACAACATGGCGTGTGTAGAAATGACACTGCAACCAACAGTGGGCCACTATGGAAGGCAGGGAGGAAATCCCAGTGCCTTGTGTTTCAGACAGTGGTGACAGAAATGTGTCAGCTGAATGGAGGTGTAAAGTCACTTCCTATCCTTAAAGAACTCCTAAAACGGCCACCCTGGAGGACACACTATTATACTATGAAGACTAGATCCTACAGGTCGGCCTGGATTTCACCCTAACGGCTGAGAGACGACCAAATAAACAGCAGGTGGTCATGGCAACCTCATCCCATTCAAAACAGAGGTAAGATGTCTCAGTCACGACAGACCATTTAAGTTCATTAGCATTTTCTGGCATTGAGTCATGAAAAAGTGACTACTTATGAGGAGACAATGTATAACAATGAAATTACATGCACACACACGCCCACAGTTGCATAGAGCACACGAGGAAAGAAACAGTCAGTGTAGTAACATCCAGCAGTGTGAATATGGTGGACCTGAAAGTGGGCCAGTGCTGACCTTTTGATTCCTTGGGCGGCACAGGGGCACAAACCCATCAGTGAGACACAGAGGCAGGGGCCTGGCTCAGCCCGGCCGGGGCGCCAGCATCCCAGAAGTGCACCTTTTTTGATTTGTGCTGCAGAGTCTTTTCAATTTGCCCCGGCCATCTGTTCAGCAGCGTTTGGGTGCCTGGCGCAGGATTCTATTCATCACTCTAACTGGATCTCCATTACACCAGGCCCACTTAAAAAGGCTCCTGGAGATGTACTTAACCCCTGCGCCCCACACAGGCTTTGATTTGCTCCCCTTAATCTTAGACATTCAGCCAAAAATATGCCGTTTGGGTATTCACAGACACAGATACCCAATCACGTACTACAGGTGGGGTTTTAACAAGATTCAAAAGGAGGTCCCCCGGCTGCTGCTGCTACTGAGGAGGAGGACAATTGGTTTAGCGACCATCCGGCCCAGACGCTCAGGTCTGGGGACAACTGGGCATTAACCAGGGTGAAAAGCTCATTAACACACATTTGAATCTAAGAGGGATGCAATTGGGGATGGAGATACTAATGCGCTTTGCTCACTAGAGCCAAACGTTTAGCATGTTCTGCTTTCCACCTGTGTGTCTATTTCCCAAATCATAAGCAAAGGCCAACATATTTGGCTTGGAAATCAGTAGTACATTGTCTGAAGTATTGGCAGAGGTCACTGATGGGCAGATGTTTCATGTACATATCAAGTGAGATGAACCAACGCTACAGTATACAGTATCACCATTATGAAGGATCTCTCTAAGTGACCTATTCTCTGGTAGTGTACCTCCAACCACTATCAGAGCCCCCACCTTACACTCCCCCTTCCCCCATCTCTCGGAGGACCATGACAATTCACTTCACCACGGCAATATGTCATCTTAAATCCGATTAGTATCAGCACTTGAGAAACCGCAGTCTCCTCTGAGAGACGTTTAAAAGAGAATGCATCTGTCGGCCTGGCCCGGGGAAGCCCTTTTAATCCTGCACCATTCGACCTCCGGGACCAATATACATGCCACTGAGTAAAATCTGCCTAACTGCTCCCCTGCTCCCACTGTGGCATCAGACAAGTGGACCTACAGTGGGGCAAAAAAGTATTTAGTCAGCCACCAATTGTGCAAGTTCTCCCACTTAAAAAGATGAGAGAGGCCTGTAATTTTCATCATAGGTACACTTCAACTATGACAGACAAAATGAGAAAAAAAATATCCAGAAAATCACATTGTAGGATTTTTAATGAATTTATTTGCAAATTATGGTGGAAAATAAGTATTTGGTCAATAACAAAAGTTGATCTCAATACTTTGTTATATACCCATTGTTGGCAATGACAGAGGTCAAACCTTTTCTGTAAGTCTTCACAAGATTTTCACACACCGTTGCTGGTATTTTGGCCCATTCCTCCACACAGATCTCCTCTAGAGCAGTGATGTTTTGGGGCTGTTGCTGGGCAACACGGACTTTCAATTCCCTCCAAAGATTTTCTATGGGGTTGAGATCTGGAGACTGGCTAGGCCACTCCAGGACCTTGAAATGCTTCTTATGAAGCCACTCCTTCGTTGCCCGGGCGGTGTGTTTGGGATCATTGTCATGCTGAAAGACCCAGCCACGTTTCATCTTCAATGCCCTTGTTGATGGAAGGAGGTTTTCACTCAAAATCTCACGATACATGGCCCCATTCATTCTTTCCTTTACACGGATCAGTCGTCCTGGTCCCTTTGCAGAAAAACAGCCCCAAAGCATGATGTTTCCACCCCCATGCTTCACAGTAGGTATGGTGTTCTTTGGATGCAACTCAGCATTCTTTGTCCTCCAAACACGACGAGTTGAGTTTTTACCAAAAAGTTATATTTTGGTTTCATATGACCATATGACATTCTCCCAATCTTCTTCTGGATCATCCAAATGCTCTCTAGCAAACTTCAGACGGGCCTGGACATGTACTGGCTTAAGCAGGGAGACACGTTTGGCACTGCAGGATTTGAGTCCCTGGCGGCGTAGTGTGTTACTGATGGTAGGCTTTGTTACTTTGGTCCCAGCTCTCTGCAGGACATTCACTAGGTCCCCCCGTGTGATTCTGGGATTTTTGCTCACCGTTCTTGTGATCATTTTGACCCCACGGGGTGAGATCTTGCGTGGAGCCCCAGATCGAGGGAGATTATCAGTGGTCTTGTATGTCTTCCATTTCCTAATAATTGCTCCCACAGTTGATTTCTTCAAACCAAGCTGCTTACCTATTGCAGATTCAGTCTTCCCAGCCTGGTGCAGGTCTACAATTTTGTTTCTGGTGTCCTTTGACAGCTCTTTGGTCTTGGCCATAGTGGAGTTTGGAGTGTGACCGTTTGAGGTTGTGGACATACTGATAACAAGTTCAAACAGGTGCCATTAATACAGGTAACGAGTGGAGGGCAGAGGAGCCTCTTAAAGAAGAAGTTACAGGTCTGTGAGAGCCAGAAATCTTGCTTGTTTGTAGGTGACCAAATACTTATTTTCCACCATAATTTGCAAATAAATTCATTAAAAATCCTACAATGTGATTTTCTGGATTTTCTTTTCTCATTTTGTCTGTCATAGTTGAAGTGTACATATGATGAAAATTACAGGCCTCTCATCTTTTTAAGTGGGAGAACTTGCACAATTGGTGGCTGACTAAATACTTTTTTGCCCCACTGTATCTGTCATACCCACAGCCCAGCCAAAGCCTGACAAACAAAGACCTTTGTTCTACTGTGGAGTTGGTGGGCTACCTATACAGTATCACTGATGTCAAGCAGCTGCCACAGCCACATTCCACCACCATGCACCTCCGCTAACTGCTAACCTTAGCATGGGCACACTGAGAGAGCGATGGAGGACAGCTGGATTTGGGATGAAGGACAGCAAGATTTGGGCTCAAGTCCCCCTAATTCCCTGGCCCTCCCTCCATCGCTGCTGGAGGCTTCTTTCAAGAAAGCAGGATAGAAACGGTAATCCTAGAACCTCTTTGTAATGCTCTCATGCGTCCCAGATCCACTTTTTTAAATCCTCATATACATAATGATGAATAAATCCAGATTCTGGTTGTTAAGACAGTAAATCTAGTAATATTATGGCACAGGAAAATATAACTTGTTTACATCCTGTCTGGGATGGAGATGCACTGTGATGTGGGTGCAGCACTGCACAGCACACCACAGATTCTATTGACAACGGAGTGTGTCAAGGTGTGTCATCGGTGTGACACCAGCTGTAGGTTATGTACACAGTAACTCATTCTCAGGATGATCCAATTACAGTCACTCTGGAAGTTAAGGATCTTAGTTTGTTGTGACATACCATCGTCCTGGTCTTAATCAAAAGGATCCCTGGCACACGTCTGGGTACGCTAAGCGCTGGGAAGGGAGGAGAGGAGAGAAGATGGGACCCAGTCCAAAGAAATCTTAATCATGGTATGTCTGCGTACAAAAAAAATGAGTAGGGGGTATTGGCACGCTCTATTCACCAGGGAAGCAAATTAAGTATTTAAATGATACCCAAGAGAGCCTTTTGTGTCCTGTCAGGTTTATGGCCTCCACTTTTGGGATTAACATTGAGGGTGTCATTCCTACTGTGATACTGTGCCCAAATAATTGTGAATGTCTTCTTCTGTAATAAATATGTAACATTGTAGTTACTACATAGTTGTACCATTATGAATATTGTATACATGTACCTACTAAGAGAGCAATTGTAAATTATTATGATGCATTATAGGGACCATATTTTCAGCTATATTTTTCAAAGCGAAGTTACATTTTAGAAGAAACTGTACAGGTAAATCATGCAGAAAAATATGCGTTTCCCAACTGATATCCGACAACTCCAAAGCACTGTCTCACTCTCCCTCTAGTGGCGTGTCACCCTAACTACACAGCCCTTTCCTCAGGGTGTTTGATATGAACAGAGGATGAATGTATGTGAGGTTAGTGTTCAGTATGGGTAGGGTTTGTCTCAGGGGGTGAGTAGACCTGCCCAATCACCTTGGCCAGTACTGAGATGTAACGCTGGAGAGTGATCAGAGCCTCTCCTTTGATGACAGGGTGAGCTGCCAGCTCCAAGCGCAGAGAGTAATGCAGAGTAGACTCCAGGTCTGCCATATACACACGAGACCTGACACACAGAATTTAACATTTTTGTCATGGAATCACTGGGGTTACATTTGTAAGGCTTATACACCCCCCCCCAAAAAATTAACTTTTTTACTGCTTTGGCGAGTTAAAGTGGTTTACCCGTTGAACGGTCTCCATTGGTCCTCTGTTGTATTTTTCAAGAGGTCAGAGGTCACTGGTGGTGTATTTCCGGCCCGCAGTACCCCAGGAAGCCTCTGCAGGGCGTAGGTGTAGAAGGTCCGGGCCTCATTTTGTCTGGAAGACAGCCAAGCAGACAGTTTCACAGGTAGGACTGATGCGTTTCACAGGTAGGACTGATGCATTTCCATTGAACTGGCATCCAGCAACTGGATGATTTTAACCATGGAAACAGGTGAAAAATCCTTCCCACTAGAACACAAAACTCACATTATATTCTAGCTACAGTGGAAGAATAAGCATTTTTAGCTCATCTGTCTAGGAATAGGACACAAGTGGTTGCCTCTGCCAGGGCCTGCTGTCACGCCCTGGTCTAAGTATTTTGTGTTTTTCTTCATGTATTGGGTCAGGCCAGGGTGTGGCATGGGGTTTTTGTATTATGGTGTGTTTTGTCTTGGGGTTTTGGTGTGTATGTATTGGGATTGTAGCTAGTGGGGTTATCTAGCAAAGTCTATGGCTGTCTGGAGTGGTTCTCAATCAGAGGCAGGTGTTTATCGTTGTCTCTGATTGGGAACCATATTTAGGCAGCCATATTCTTTGAGTTTGTCGTGGGTGATTGTCCTATGTGTCGTTGTTCCTGTCTCAGTGTTAGTTTACACAAATATAGGTTTCGGTTTTCGTTAAGTTCTTTGTTTTGTAGTGTTTGTTATTGATTCGTGTTTTACATTCGTTCATTAAACATGGATCGCAATCTACATGCTGCATTTTGGTCCGACTCTCCTTCACACCTAGAAAACCGTAACACCTGCCCTCATCAGACCACAGTAGTGTGTGGAACTGGAGCCACGGGTGGGCCCCTAGTCCCCTCACTACGCCCTTATGGCCTCCTCTCTCCTCTGCTGAACAGATGGTGCTGAGATACCATAGCTGATCATTTCCCTCTCCACTAACCCTGGCAATGGAACAAAAACACTGCTACCCCTCCCACTGTCCCCATCAGCCAGCCAGCCAGCCACCCCCGAGCACGAGGAGGATGCTGCTCCAGGCCTGAGCTCGTCCAGCCCACCCCAGAGCGGGTTCCCCAGAGCACAGAGGCACGCATCGAAGAGAGGAGGGGCAGCGTTCACCTGGGAGAGGCACACGCATGACGGATGTTCGACTGCATTTCCCCACCCCTCCTGGATCAATCGCGCATTCAGCTGTGATGGGCGACCATCTGTCGCAGCGCGAGGCGAGGCTGGGGTGGCTTGGCAGGTGAACCGCAGGAAAGGAACGCCATTGTTTTCATGCAAGAAATTAAAAACCCCTCTGTATGCTCGGGAAGAGGGGGGAGGGAATAAATAAATTAGTAATAAATAATTTCCTTTTTGCATTTGTCAACTAAAAAGACTCCTCTTGAGTGCCAAGTTATTGAAATAAGCAAAACAAAGCGAAAGAAAACGCAGATTAATTCACGGGGTGAGCAGTCATCATACAAAGTACTATGATAATGAATAATGACTTATTTTAATTCCATGATCCCATTAAGAGGCCAGATGTTAAAAGGCATCCTATCATAGCTGTGGATAACACAACTGAAATAAAGCCTTTCACAACAAGATTGTTGCGCATTGAACCGTGAAAACTGAAGAAGAAGAAAAACACTTGACGAGTTGGTACATTAGGATCCAGACTGAAGATGCGTAAAGTGATCCGCAGTTCTGTCATATATTGTGATGGTATTCAAACAGCCACTCACACATGGAGCCTGGTGAAGTTCCCACTAGGATAGTACAGGTAACAGGATGGGAAGTCAGTCACACCCAGTTTAGCCACCAGGGCTTCCTCAGTCCTCAGGACCCTCCGCACGGCTATGTTCTCATACTGCAGTAGGTCCAGAGTCACCTGTTGAGGAAGAACAAACCAACACAGTAATGATCCACTGTCTGTATGTTGTTTACAACAGGTTGTATTAAACATGCAAGTACACTGTTGACATAGTGACACACTCTTGTTGATACAGTCCCACAGTCAACATATTTTCTGCATGGTACTATAGAGCACCACAGTATGAGTCATAACACACATAAAACCTAGCGGTCAAACAGGGAAATGGTTCCAATTGTTTTTCCACTATTAATTTATCCCATTGGGGATTTTAGAAGCACTTAAAATAAAGGATGTGCTTCGCGTAGGCTTACCCTGGAGTGAGGTTTTGATAACCATGTAAATCTCTCTAGGACAAGGTGACTTTTATCAATATATTTGCCTGTATTTACCCAACAAAAATGAAATGCTAATTAGCTGCTAATGTGGCTTTTATAAGGAACAAGAAATGCCATGATGATCTGGACGGGACTGCCGAATCGAGGCAAAGGTAAAAATCTCTGGATTAACTATTTCATGTTACAATGATAACATGGTCAATCAAAAATGAATATAACAAACATACTGTTGACACGTAGGCTATGGGGTAATGGAATGTTTTGCCTTGTGTGGTAGGTTTTGTGGGATTTGACCATTATGTAGGTGTCATAACCAGTCATAAAACAAGGTAACATGTCACAACAGGTCTAAATATATGTCATGACAGTGTTATGATCATATTATAACAAGTTATGTCAGCTATTATGACATTATGACATGATTATGACCATGACACTGGCTGTCAAGTAAAGTGTTACCAAGCACATCCCTTATTTGAAGTGTTTCTAAAATCCCCAATGGGAAAAAATAATTTGTGGAAAAATGATTGAAACATTTCCCTGTTTGACCGCTAGGCTTTATGGGTATTATGACTCCTCCACTGTGTAGCTTTATACACAGTAAACATGTCCATTAAAAACACTTTCTATTTGATCACAACCAGGATTTTTTCTCCTCCATTTCCCTCTGAGGAGCATGTAGCTTGACTGATGATAATAAAGTCTGACCTCTCTGCCCACATATGAGTTAGAGGTCTCAAAGATCAAGGCCAGGTGTTCCACACCGTTAGTCTCAAAGAAGTTGTCAATCTCTGCTTTGCTGTGGAGAGAAGAGAATAATACATTCTACAGAGTGACTACAACATTTCCATAAAAGCTGACGTTTGAAACATCAAATCCATTTCTATTAAGACTATAAAGTGAACAGCAGCACAATCTGGGCATTGACACAACACAAAGGACACATGGGGTTGGGCCTTAAAGGGATAGTTCTCCCAAATTACAAAATGACATGTTGGTTTCCTTACCCTGTACGCAGTCTATGGACAAGGTATCTATGCTTTGATTTTGTTTACCTGGCCATTGTTTCAAACGCTAACCTTTTAGGATTTATGGTACAGATCTGCTCCAAACCATCACCTGAACTCACATTTCACGATAAGTGCTCGACTTGGGCAGGAGCTCCTGGGAGCAGAGTACCAGCACCTCAAATGTTCTACTGCTTGAGCTCCTGTTCCTCTTATAGAATATTAGCTAAGAAGTATTGTGGAGCTCCAGCACCTGAATATAAACAGTACCGGCACCCAAAATGAGTACCGACACCTATTTCAATCGGCACCTAAGTCAAGCAATGACTACTGGCTACACACAAAGTGATAGACAAACGCCCACATCACACAGCACAAAGGGGGCAATATTGCTGGAAATGCATTGCCTATTGTGTTAGATTTGGTTTTTCAAGCCAATAGTGTCTAACCAGGGGTGGCATATAATGCCAGTGTTGCGTGGATTAGGTAGTAGCTGGGAGTTTACTGTGTCTGATACTTGTGAGATATATTTATGACATTGTGCAGTGGAACATGTGCATCTACTTTTAGAATTGTTTGGCGAGCTACTCATAGGGGGTCTGCTAGCTACTTGGATCTCGCGATTGAGCTGCTGGAGACCGGTACTGTCTGTATGTGTGAGCTCCGGGGTGTTTGAAATGATCAGAAGAGGCTGCCTCACCTAGCGGTCTCCAGAGGGGGGCAGGCAGGGGGCCAAGGCTCCTCATGGGTCTCCATCTTCTCGATGATCTTATGGCGTAAGCCCCTCACATCACGAGGACCCTCTGGGAGGATTCAGGTACACAGGATTAATAAGAGGATATGGATCACGTTTTGTGTGTTTTAACTTCTCATACTAACCATTCATATCATTACCATCTGCCCTATGAATTATCGGAACATTTGCATTACCTCTGAAACCTTGTCCCTTGGAGTCAGGTTTGGAGTAAGCGTGGAAGAACTGTCAGAGGGAGAGAAAGAGAGGATCAGATGACAGGTGACCGCATGTTGACCACTGGGAGGAACTGGGGACACCCCTTCCCCCACAACCCCTTCATACTTCAAATCAACTGCAGATGTTTCAGCTCCCTCATTCATTCAGACAAATGATCTCTTTCATTTGACTTTCACCGGATGACAGAAAGGAAGAAAAATAACAGATGTATTGCTGACTAATCTAAAGTGAGTGCATTGCTGACTGAAATGTAACAGTGTTAGAGGTTATGAGTTTATATATGGAAACGTTTCAGAGTAAAAATAGCTGATAATGACTCACGATCATTGTGAGATACGGTTCATTTTTAAACATTGGATACATGTTCCGGTGAGGTAAGACTGAAAATCCACAAGGCTTGTGGAATATAACAGTTGAAGTACCTTCAGTGTTGGGTACCCCTTGACACCAAAACGGGAACAAATTGGCCCATTATCTCCATTAGCACAGTCTATGGCAGCTAAATCCACAGCAGGTTTCCACTCTGGGGAGAGAGATAATTAGTGTCAAAGTCAATGCACCAAAAGTGCATTACTCTACACAGTAAGGGTTATCTGCAGGAATTCAGAAGTCAAAACAGCTTTTGATCTGTGTAAAAAAATATTCCTCCTATGCTCCTAAGCATTTACAAGTATTCTGTATGGTCAGCTTGAAAGCAGGCCAGAGGCTGGTGGGTCATGCGCTCTCTAGATCTGAGGCCTTAAAACCTTTCTGTGTTCAGGCCTGCTGCCAATAGGAAACGATGTCAATTTCAAACTAATTGTATGGAATTCTTTTCCTGTTATAGTTAACTGGATCCTGCTTATAGACTGAGGCCTGAAATGTCAGATAGTATTCTCATTTGAGATTCCAAAGGATGGTGTTTGAACAAGAGTAGCAATGAGACATGGACAGAATGTGAACTCCTAAATCACATCATATGCTCCAATAATCACATGTAGAGGTTGCTTTCTGGAAGGGGGAAGGGGGAAGGGAGGGCTGAGAAACTGTCTGTGCTGCTGAAACAACAAGTTGTGTTCTCAATTCCCCAGTCAGAATCACACAGCTTTTTTTTTACATGTTAAAGTGGAATACAGGAATAAATTAAAACAATTATTAATAATTATTTTATTTAAAAAGTCTATAATTAATTTTAAGTCTACATAATCAATTATTTTATTTTTGAACTGGTTACTACACACTGCCTTAATTTGCACTGAAGTTCGATGGGCATACAAGAAAACATGCATAGGCCTACTCTGCAAAATGAAGACAAATTTAGGGATCCCCATGGCAAGAACATATGTATTGTTTTAACCCATGCACTTATGCATACCACGACCAGTTAATTGTGATTGGTTTACTAACAACGCGTTCAATTTACAACAAATGTTTATTACGTTAAAATGCATACCAACCTTTAATATCTCTTGCGAGACGTTTCCATTCGGGAGAAAATGCAATACAATGCCCGCACCAAGAGGCGTAAAACTCAACCACCAGTGCGGCGGTGGAATTGACCAAAACGCTGTCCACATTATCCGGGGTTAAGATTACTATCTGATCAGAAGCGGTGTACAAGCCAGCTTCGGTGGTAAAAGGAAAAGTTAAACACACAAATAGGACAATCGTAGATATGAATGACTCTCTGAAATTTGTATGTATTTCCCCTGTAAACCGAGACGTGGCACGGCAGCAGCGCCGCGCCATCTTCGAGTGTTTTCTTTCTGACAGCCAGCAACTCAGAAAGGCAACCACTGTAAAAGAAAGTGATAAACTTTTTCACTTATGTCACTCGTCCAACTCCCTCCCCCAATCTCTCACCGCCAGCCGAAGCAGGGCTAAATCATAGTCATTTGGCTAAATTCATAAAGTAAGACAGAGTAATTCCATTACTTGAACCTCGATTATGGAACGCAATTTAGTTTAATCAGCATCCTGATTTTGGAGGATGCAAACAAGCAACTTTTGCCAACAGACAGTAGATATACATTGTAACATCCCCAAGAATTGTGGTGTCCAAAGTCTATCCATTGGCCTATATTTGATACAATGTATTCATTTGTAACCTCCCACATCATGTTCAGCTGATACAGCCTGACTTGCTAGTTCTGTTTTCTATCAAGAATCACCCTCTTGTTAAATATTTACTTTGTGGCTATTCCATACTGTCTGGCCAATCAACCATTACCAGCTGCATCTGTCTTTATCACTTGACTTGACATATCAGAAAGTGTTTTTTCCAATCCAGGATTTGAACATCCAATTTGTAACCCCAGATCACAGAAATGTTCAATTCCCACAAAAAGCTTATTTCTCTCAAATGTTGTGCACAAATTTGTTTACATCCCTGTTAGTGAGCATTTCTCCTTTGTCAATTTCTACCGGACAGGTTTGGCATATCAAGAAGCTGATTAAACAGCATGATCATTACACAGCTGCACCTTGTGCTAGGGACAATAAAAGGCCACTTAAATGTACTGTTTTGTTACACAACACAATGCCACAGATTGAGGGAGCGTGCAATTGGCATGTTGACTGCAGGAATGTCCACCATAGCAGTTGCCAGAGAATGTAATGTTCATTTCTCTACCATAAGCCACCTCCAACGGCATTTTAGATAATTTTGTAGTACATCCAACCAGCCGAACAACGGCAGACCACGTGTAACCACACCAACCCAGGACTTCCACATCCGGCTTCTTCACCTGCGGGATCATCTGGAGGGAGGGTGTGCCGAGGAGTATTTCTGTCTGTAACAAAGCCCATTTGTGGGTAAAAACTCATTCTAATTGGCTGAGCCTGGCTCCCCCGTGGGTGGGACTAAGCCCTCCCAGGCCCACACCATGCCCAATCATGTTAAATAGATTTAACATGAATTTATTTCAATTGACTGATCTCCTTATACACAGTAACATTGAGTTAAATTTTTGTTCTGTACAGTTATAAAAGTAAATTGTATGGGTTACATTTTCAATGTATGAGCTTTACTGTACTTTAATGCTTGTCATATTCTACTTCCACAAGCTAATGACAATCAAAGACTGAGGTGATGAGTCAGCATTGTGATAATGTGTGGGGTATAACTCAGGGTGCAACAGGACACAGTGAGGAAGTCCTGCAGCTTTGTTTATAATAATACACTTATGACAATCACTAAAATTGGGAAAAATAATAAGGCAAAAAAAAGGAAAAGGTAAACCACATTTGGCCAAACGTACTTGAGGCACTGTGCTAGGGATGATTTTTGCAGGTTATAGCAGACATTTAATATTTGGAAATAAAGCTTTATTTACAACTTCAACGTTCAATTTAGTTAAAATATATGTATACTATATACATATCTGCAATGTGAACAATGTTTATTTTACAAATATCTTCCAGGTTCAATAGTGAGTCAGATCCAATAGGGAACTGTTCTAGTATATTTACACCCCATAAAACAATTCACAAGTCTAGTGTAGCTGCGTCTCTGACAGTAGTACAGTCTAAATATTCATACACTTTAAAAGATGCAAAAAGATCTCTAGTGTACTCAATTTCATTATCAAACCATTTTAGCCTAATATACATTTTTGCTTTGGAGTTAGAATACCCATCTTCACAGCAAGGGCCAACACAAACCTACTACAGACAGCAGTTTGAAAACTGTCTGGAGGCGTATTGGTTACATTGCAATTCAATGTTTTTCCACAAGACTACAAAGCTGGCTTGTACGATCCAAACATAAAACAATGTACCCAACCAACAAATACTGCATAGTTATAAATGGGACATTACATCCACCAGCTACAATCAATTCATATTTATCCACAGCTACAATCAATTCAGATTATTCTCACCATTCTACGGGGGGGTTGCAATTCAGCCCTGTGGAAATTAATTTACTAGGTATTAAATCACATCACTATTTTCTCATACCACACAACATGGGGCATATCATGGAGAAATGGGTATTAAAGGGAAATGTACAGTTCAACGTCTCACAATAGACAGTTAACAGTTTATCTACTCCTGGTAAAATAACAGCAGTGGTAAAATGCAAATTCACAACAGACAGTTAATCTACTCCTTCTGGTAAAATAACAGTGGTTGTAAAAATGCAAATTGGCATGGAAACTACTTTCATTCCCACCATTAAGGTCACTTGTCTAACCAAAATGACAATTGACAAGCATCACCGTGCATGGTAAATTAACTTGTACATCACAGCATTCTTGGACTAAAGTATCTACTGATGAGAGGACAGAATAAGCCCTTGAACATTGTTGTTGAATGCTAGGACCCACACAAATTAATCAATGACTCACACTTGCTACCATGCTGCTAAAGCCATTGTGTACGTGACGAATGGAGAGAACATTAGGTTCCATTGCAGTAAGTCAGAAGTGCATCATCAGTGACACCCAAAGGCATAATACATTTACCTACCATAAATGGCATTTGAGTCATGCTACCTTAGAACCATTAGAAATGCAATACCGAGTCTGTGAGCAAAAGGCAAATGGGGGATTTCAAAGGGTGTTCTCTGGTTAGAACTATGCTTAGGTAAACACTGAACAAGGCAGAGGCTGAAGTTTAACCCAGTTGGAAAAATACTTTTCCTTTAGGTATTTATGAAAAGGTATGTACTGTATATATAAATATCATTCAAATAAAGGAGGTACATAAGAGTAGAGACATCAACTAAGGCCTGTAAATTGTGTTGTTGCTTTTGAGTGTGGCAATTCATAATCATACAGAACAAAAAAAGGAGACACTAACTGAATCAAGTAAAAGGCCAATTTTAAGGCTTGAATCCAGCGTGACAGGCTGGTTTCCAATCTAACCAGGTAGAACCTCTAGGCATCTGTTCTCCTTGCCAATACACTAGTTACGAGGCAAAAACATGTTAGAAAAAGGACAGTGTTTAAACCCATCAATTACTAATATTTGGATTCTTAAATATTAAATACAAAAGGTAGATTTTAATTTATTTTTCACTCACTCCCTATACAATGTATTGCCATTTCTACATTCACATTTCTTTTTGTGCTTTGTTATTTCATCATTCTTTTACAAAATGCTGAAGTAATTTGTTTCGAAAACCTGTTAACAGCAAATTTTCCATACAATAAATAGCACAATACAAAAGGCAAAATATTTCATTTTTATACAACCTGATAACCCCAATGACTTCCACACTTGACATAGAAATCTTCTCATCATCACCTATTATTAGATGACCCAGACTGCTCCTCAATACTGTCTTGAGTTCAACAGTCAATTTAGCAGCATTGATGAATTTAATGGGAAACAAGATCCACTCCATCTTTGACTGGACATGAACAGGGCAGCCAGCATGGGAGGCTTTACATGTTGGTTGAAGGCTGGATCAAAGATGTTTGGTGTAAGACATGTGGTAGATCCACAATTAGCTAGTCCAAAGCTGTGTTGCAGAGGGGTACCAGTTTGACTGAACTGAAGGCATCTGGAGATCATTGGCACGTTGGCTGTGGGAGGGACTGTCTGGTGGAAGATGGGTTTACAATGGGGGCTTAAAAGCTCAGGAAAGGGCTCTTTTCAATCTATTCTCCTGAATTTGTGTGAGAACTTCTGCTGTGTCTTTTATCAACGAATCAAAGATACCGTCAGCCAACTGCATCTTGACATAGAGCTCATCCTCATCATAGTTCACCCACAGAGACTCTTCCTCATGAAGCTCCTGGACCTGAAAATGCACACAAGACATCTCACTACCAGAAAATACACTTTACATTAGTTGGGTAATTCATAAAATAAAGGACTTCTTAAACTCAGAACGAGTCACCCCTAAAGCTTCACTGTTTAATGCTCTTACCAGAATATGATCTACTCGATCCCGTTTTTTCCTTCCGAATTTCAGCATCTTCTGCCAATCTGTTTTCTGGTTGAGGTCTTTCTTCAGGCTATACAGTTTCAACACCTCTGTGGTGATGAACGCCTGGAAGACAAGATTTTAGTTTAGATGGCACCATAAGCATGGCATATGTAACAAGAGTTAAGAACGTGGCGTAAGATCACTCCACAGCTAGCTTGAAATGTTGCCATCGATACAGAGCTTTTTCTATAGCTCAATTGCTTGTCAAGGAGGGCAGTCACATGTGTTTGCGAGCAGAACACCACTAGTTTGAGCCTGGTATGGAACAGGGACAGTGGAGGAAGCTATACTGTTAGCAGCACACTGACGTCGGTTTCACATACACACCTGAACTCTGGTGATGTCGCCAGGGCTCTTTACTCTATGGAAGTAGGAGGAGTTCATGCGTCGAGGCTTGACCCACTGAGGCTGATGGGCGTTAGGATCCTCTGCAAAGATCTCCTGGATGATCTCCCATGTTAAGTCATATACAGCCTGCAGATAATAAGCAAATGTCAGTGGATACATTTCAATACATGACAAGGGTCATCTCTTTTCAATGTGTCTTTACCTGTCTGTAGCTGCGAACACATTGACTTTCTTGATCCTTGCCATCGCATCCCAGGAACTCCTCTGAAGGCTTAGGGACTGGGAGCCCAGTGAGAGTCTGTGTGCCCTGGCCCAGTTTAGATTGGTTCCAGATCTCCTGGGTGGCAGCGTCGACCAGCTTCTCCACCTTCGGGGTGGAGTGGGGCACCACCATGGCAGGCTGCTCAGGGAGCTTGGGCTGCCGGGGCAGCTCTGGTCTGGGTGGGGTCTTCACCTGGTCAGCCAGGTTTACTGACAGCCCCCCCTCCTCCTGCTGTTGTTGTTTCCGTTTTTGCTGCTCTCTACGAGAGCTGAGGCCATAATCCTCATCGAACCAGTCCTGCTCGTCCCCCAGTTCATCCAGCAGCTCCCGGTTCAACTCCAGCTCTGCCAGACGCTTGGTCAACTCTTCCTGACCACTAGCCCCCAACACTGGACTCTCCTATGGATACAGAGTAAGGACAAGAGTCACTAAGTGAAAACCCTAAGAAAATCTAATTTTTATTTTATTTTTTTACTTCTACTGGCATAAATATTTACATAACAAAAGAAAACAGAGCTCCAAATTGAAATGGATATACACAGAGTGTACAAAACATTAAGAACACCTTCCTAATATTGAGTTGCATAACCTTTTGCCCTCAGAACAGCCTCAATTCGTCAGGGCATAGACTCTACAATGTGTCGAAAGTGTTCCACAGGGATTTTGGCCCATGTCGACTCCAATGCTTCCCACAGTTGTGTCAAGTTGGCTGGATGTCCCTTGGGTGGTGGACCATTCTTGATACACACGGGAAACTGTTGAGCACGGAAAATCCAGTAGCGTTGCAGTTCTTGATACAAACCAGTGCGCCTGGCACCTACTACCACAACCCTTCAAAAGGCACTTAAATATTTTGTCTTTCCCATACACCCTGTGAATGGCACACATAAATCAAATCAAAATACACAATCCATGTCTCAATTGTCTAAAGGCTTAAAAATACTTCTTTAACCCATATCCTCCCCTTTATCTACATTAAAGAAGTGACATCAATAAGGGATTATAGCCTTCACTGGGATTCACCTGGTCAGTCTCATGGAAAGTGCAGCTTTTCATAATGTTTTATACACTCAGCGTAGATAAGCACGTTGGTCAAAGTTGTTGTTTGACCTTTGGACTCAAACAAATCCACAAAAAGGGTATTTTGAGGTCAAATCAACTCTGGATGGTTATCAACAGTGCTGCTAAACTCAATTATTGATCCATTCCCCTACAGCAATGTAATCAGTTCTGTTTAATCATTTACTAAGACAAATCAGCTCTTTGAAGTACTTTAGCTGAAAATATCATAAATGAAATGCATTACACATGATGTGATTGCAGGTTATCACATTATCTGAAGAAAATACTGTATATTTTAACACTTCGAACATTTACTCTATAACCGTCTCAAAATGGGATCAAAACTCACCGGCCGGTTACAGAGGTCTGGAGACGACACTTGCTCCTCTTGGTCTCCATCTAGGAAGAAGGGCAGACCATCTCTCTGTGCCACAACGTGAGCTTGGGAGACTGTGTCCCTACCCTCTTCATTAAAAAGGTCATCTTTCATTTGTTTAACAGCTGATATCTTCTCTTCTTTGGCCTTTCTGATCTGTGCGAATTGCTTCACAGCGTCTTTCATGAAGTTGTTGAGAAGCTTATCTGAAAAAGCACCGAGGGTGTCTTTCCCCACGGTCTGCTCTGGAGTAGATTTCTGATGGGTATCTAGGCCATTCCTCTCAATGATGGTAGAGGTCTCATCAAGAGTTATCTTACGGTCTATGTCAGTGATGAGACGGGTAGGTACATCTTCAAGGTCCAGAATGATGGTCTTGGTTCTTTTATTGGACATTGAATATTCTCCCTCTTTGAACTCATGTAAGTTGATCAAGTTTTTCTGGTGTTCAGCTGAATCATCATTCACATCAGTAGGTCCGTTGTCTCCAGAACGATTACGCTGAGATACACCCCCTCTTTTATTTTGCAGATTGCTTTCATGCATTTCCTCCTCAAAGTTGCATTTCTTTGGCTCGTTTTCAGATTGGTTTTCAAGGAACGAGTCCTCGCCCTCTATGGTGTCCACATAGATCTCAAACTTCTCTGGCATACAGAAGATCTTGTCCGGAGGAGCGAAGATGCCATGATCCTCCTCACACTCAAAGTACATCACCCCATCGTAGGTGCCATTGTTGCTTCCTTCAGACTTGTCCAGCTCCACTCCAGCCCAGAAGCCATTGGCAAAGCTGGTGTGGCCCTTGAATCTAAGCATACCAGGCTGGACGTTGCTCACTAAAACCCTGTCTCCAATGGCAAAGTTAGGCATTTCATCCAGTGCTGGTGAAGGTGGAGTCTGGGAAGGGGAGATAGTTGGGGAGCAGTTTGAACTAATGACCTGGGAATCCTTGGTTTGGCTCTGCAGGTCAAGTCTTTCAGAGTGAGGACTGCCACCAGGAGCTCCAGATCTTCCACTTGGCTCCTCACCAATCTCCTCCTCACTACTGTAGAAGGGGGACCTGCTGTGGGAAGCCTCTCTGGTCTCTTGGCGGGATGGTGAGGTAGGTTTGGTGCCTTGGTTTTCCTCCCTGAGTGACGACTCCACTGAGATTTCAAAGTCTTCATGATAACCATCAGCTGAAGGAGGAGAGGCATCCTTACCCTTGGTTGAAAAGTCACCCTTTGATGACAAGACATCAGACTCAGGGGTGTAGGCTCGCTCTTTGATGGGGGATGGTGACTTAGCAGATATCTCATCAACATAAAGACTGCTTATCAGGGAAATCCCTTGTTCTCCTTTCTCTGAGGAAACATGTTCTGACAGAGAATGGTGCTGCTGGGAACTTGGGCTGTGCTCTAGGTCAAGTTTGAGTAGATGGTCAAAGTGATGGTCTTCAGAGCGTGACTGAGTGTGCTCAGTTCCTTCAGACTTCACAGAATCCAGCTCCTCCATGACCTCTGACTGGTGGCTAGAGACGACACGCTCATCCCCAGAGTCGGTAGCCTGTGGCCTGGCTGGCTCCCTCAGGGGGAGTGCCCCCTCAGAGGGCTGCCTGGGGAGAGGCTCTGGGGACAGCAGGCCCCTCAGACTGTTGGTGTGCTCTGGACTCCCATACACTGGAGTTGGGGTGACAGTAGGGGGGTCCTCGTCTGAGGACTCCTCATGCCATGCTGAATATTTACTGAGCCCGGATGTTGTGATGTCATCTGACAACAAAACATGGAACAACTTGTGTTATCACAGTATGGGCACAAATGTCAACGTGGAGAAATAAACTTCTTGACAATGCACAACACACCTTGTTCAACTGGAGAATGTGGAAGTGTCTTCTCAGCTTTCTCTGAGTCAACCTTCCAGTCGGTTTCAGGTCTGGAGAGGAAAAAAACATGTTTAGATGAAGATGGACCAATTCATCAGTTTGTGCAACATACACATAGTTAGTACGTTGGTGTACCTGTAAGGAGGTGGTGGTTTAATCTTGGGCTTCTCTGTAGCTGAGGTGGGGGCCAGGATCTGAGGCTTGGCAGCAGGTGTCGAGTCCGGTTCCTTACTCAACTCAGTCTCGGTCTTCTCAATGAAATAATTGTAGGACTAGACATAAGGAAACAAACAAAGCCCAAAGTAAGTCACTGTTCTTGTTATTGCTCATTGAATGGAGCAGGGCAGGCTAGGATTCTCTGATATACACTGACCTCTAGCTGCTTCAGTAGGCTGGCCTCCTGGGCTTTCAGACGCTCTTTGTGCCTCTTCTTCTGCTCCTTCTTCAGCTGGTACACCACAGACTTGCGTTTTCGCAGCTCCTCTTTGAGGGCACGGATACGGCTCTCAATGTCGCTCTGATCTGACATAGGCTCTGTGTGACACAATAAGTACGGTTAGAATGCGAAATCCATGCCAGACTGATTAGTATAAAGTAATCCAACTTAGAACTACTGAACTCAAATTCTCAGAAGGGGGAGTAAATATTTATTTATTTGCGGTTTGTCCATCCGGACATTCATAGGCTACTCCAAAAATGCCTGCACATGTTATGTTAGTGATAAAAATCTGATGATTGAAATGTCCACTATAATAGCACAACAGAACCAGCAACGACAGTTTAAAGGACTATGACTGTAGCTCAGTGACGGCTGGGAAGCTTCCATACTCCCATAACACAACTAAGCAGGTTGAGTGTCAGGGAACTGCACGCATAATCCTTTTCTTACAGCATCATATTATGCCTGCAGTCAGTCCTCTTTCGACTCTGCTTTTCAACAGCTCTAACACAAAATAAAAATGATGTCCCGTTTTGGAGGCCCTACTGCTCCAGAGAGGGGACCAGCTCACCTGTGCGTGTGCCAGAGGGAGTGTCAGCGGCCTTGGGGTCGTGGCTAGAGGTCCTGGAGGAGGAGCGGAGCTGCATCTTGCTGCTGCCCTCTGGGTGTGTGTTAGTGCTGAGGCTGGCTTTTGGTGAAGGAGACTGTACAACAGAGGAAAAGGATAGGGCCCAAGGGGAATTCAGGACAGTCTCACATTCACCACAACAGCATGCCCCAAACTAACTAACCAAGACACACCAAAACTCACACACATACACAAAAACAAACACACTCAAAAGGCAGTGTCTCTAACGGTACATGCACAGATGCCTTTCTGTGACATTTAGACTTGAGTGTTTCTGCTTACATCTCATTTGCATGTGGCTTCTAAATTCCTGAGACGATTTAAATAACCCCAAATAACTATAGTGACATCTAGCTCCATAAGATGAGCTCACAGGAATGAATGAAAGAAGTGATTTTTTAAAAGTGTTTTCCTCTTTACCCAATAGGGCAGTTAATTGAGTATTTATTAATGTCACACTCAAATAACAATCAAGTAACACATTAACTGTGCACAAGGAAAGTGACAATTCCCTGAAAGAAGCAACTGAGTCTGGACAAAGGCCGACATTCACTGAGCTGCCTAAAGCCTCTTCCCCCTCAGGAGGCTGAAAAGATTTGGCACGGGCCCCCAGATTCTCAAAAAGTTCTACAGCTGCACTATTGAGAGCATCTTGACTGGCTGCATCACCGCTTGGTATGGCAACTGCTTAGCATCCGACCGTATTGCGCTACAGAGGGTAGTACGTGCGGCCCAGTACATCACTGAAGCCGAGCTCTCTGTCTTTCAGGACCTTCTAACCAGGCGGTCAGGTGAAAGCCCTAAAAATAATCAAAGACTCCAGCCAACCAAGTCATTGTCGGTTCTCTCTGCTACCGCACGGTAAGCGTTACCGGAGAGCCAAGTCTGGGACCAAAAGGCTCCTGAACAGCTTCTACCCCCAAGCCATAAGACTGCTCAACAGTTCATTAAATGGCTACAGGGATTTTGTTCCTTTTCACCCCCTACCCAGATGTACATAGTACTTCAATCACCTAACCAAACCTACAATTCCCCCTCAATCTATCACTCCAATTACCTCGTACTCCAGCACACTGATTTGTTACCGATACGACGTATATTTCATTGTGTTAATATTTTATTTGTATCTATTTGTTAATTTTCTTACTGCATTGTTGGAAAAGGGGTCATAAGTAAGCATTTCACGGTAAAGTGTACACTTGTATTCGGCGCACGTCACAAATTAAATTTGATGGGAAGAGAGCTAACAAAGTCTCACTTTGCTCTCAGGAGGGATAATACTTGGAGCATGCGCGTTGACAGATTCTGGTAACTCATACAATTCCTTGCACAGCTCCTCCATCTACACCCAGGACTTAGACTCCCCCTCTGTGAGCAAGAGAGTAAGGCCCTGTGCATGTTGCTTTTTTTGTGTGGGAGGGGGACAATAAAACAATCTAATCTTATGGAAGGGTTCATAAACAAATGTAATCAATGTATTTCTACTGTAGTAATAGATAACATGACACCACAACATGCACAGGGCCTTACTCTCTTGCTCGCAGGGGGAGAGTCCAAGTCCTGGGTGTAGATGGAGGGGCTGTTCTGGGTGGAGGGCAGCTCAGAGACAGAGCCAGGCTGATCAGTGGAGGGGATGTCTGGCTGCTGGGACCCAGAGAGCTCGGTGAGCACGCTGGAGCCAGTCACTACTGGGGAGTAGTCACCCTCACTCACAGAGTCTGCGGAGAGACACAAAGGTCAAGAGCAGATGAATACACCTGCAGCCTCAAACATGGATATGCAGCTTGCTGTATGATGTTCTCGCCTTCATAAAAGTATACGACACAAGGCAAGCAAACTCATACCTGATAACAGGCAATAAACAGAAACTACTGCATACTACAGCATGTGCTAATTTCATCTCATACAATAGGCCTATAGCTCAGTGTCGGTCAACAGCGGTCTCTCACCTCTGTCAGTCTTTCCCTCAGGATCGTGCTGGCCAGAGCTGGCATTGGGGCTGGCGTTGGAGCAGTCTCTGTGATCTGACCTCTGGTCTCCGTCTCTAGGACGCTCTCTGTCCCAGGCAGCCAGGGCCTGCTTCTCCATCTGCCTCACCTCAGCCTCCTCAGCATCCAGCCTCTGCTTCCACTCCAGCAGCTCCTCCGCGTGCCTCCGCCGATGCATCAGACCCTGCTCCCGCTTGGTCAGGAACCTGGTGGTGGGGAGGACAGGAGGAAGGGAGAGAAAGCATAAAGAATGGTAGGTGCAATTGGTGTGAGAAGCAGTGAAATGGTTGCAATGTCGCAGAAGCAAGTGGAGTCATCAGCAGTCCAACCAGTCAACCCAACCACCCCCTGCGCATCTTCACTGCAAACTAAAACCTCCGGGACGGTCCACATACCTCAGACATGGTTTAATTTTGACACCATAGTGCACAAGTCATCCACACTCTTCCCCCAACAACAGAGTACAAACATTTGATCAAAATGGATAAAACAGGCACAAAGAGTAGTAGTTATGTTCAATCAGTTGGTTTGACCCCAGGGCTTAACATCACTGTAGGACACCCCACAAAACATCAGTCAAAGACCACCAATGGTTAAAAAAACACATTGCAGATTGTAAGTCAAAATGTCTATGGGTGTAACGTCGACATGAATTCTACACAACACAAGAGTCAAAATGCATTTCCCATGGATACTGCGGAAAGAAAATACTTTCAAAATGGTTTCTCCATTGCTTTGATTTATAATGTACATTGAAAAGAACTGGTTCATTATGCACTGCAAGTTAATCAGCTATTTTGCACATTGACTATAATTAGTAGAAGTGCCAGACAGTACTGTGTTTGCTTGTCTCTCTTTTGCGCACTAGTACAGCTTTGGGTTAGACTGTGCTCCCAATTCTATTAAGCCCACTTGCAATACATACTCATTAGCCCATCACAAGCAACAGTTACCTAATCAGGAACGTCGGTGAAGATTTACTGGGCTCATTGAACAGATTAAACCCCTCTATCAATGCTAAAGCACCGGCCAAAGGCACTGCTTCTTTTGCATGGATGGTGTGTAGCCTAATATCTTATAATTTACTCTGGACATTGGACATTTCTTCAACAAAAGTAGTGAGTGACATGAATATGAGAAAGTCATGCAGATCCTGATTCATTCACTCTGAATGAGTTAAATGAGCCCCTCAAAGCAACACCACAGAGATTGGAGAGCTCTCGCTGTTCAATGGGAGTCTCGTTCAAATCAGGCCAACTGTATTAAAAGGAATATGACCTTTGACCTTAGCAGACCAAAGTGAGGTCATTTCATTACTGGCAAAAATGCCTTTCGTTTTTTCACTTCTTGTTTAATTTCTGTGCCCCTTCATGCATATGGTTGTGAACGTACATGCAATGCCTGGTTTGTGTTGCCAACAGGATGCCATTGGGTGTTAATTCAAGCTTTCACTTCACACTTCCTGGAAAAAAAGGAAATTGTGAGGTGGGAGCTGAACACAAGCATGGTCCTTGGGACAGGGGGCAGAGAAGGAGAGGCAGCAGTGAGAGGCGAGAGCAGCACTGTACCTGACCAACTGGATGTAGATAAACAGCTGGAGGTAGGGGAAACAGACACTGCGAGATGCCCAGTGGTGGGCCGTAAACGGAGAGAAATAGTAGTGAACAGGAGAGCAGTGTCTACAACCAAACAAAGCAAGGACACGTGACACAGGAAAAACCCCACAAAATATGAGTTGGAGAATGAGAAAACAGCCAATTAGAGAGAGAATACAGTAGTGATTAAGCATGTGCTTAATTGTACTGAATGTTTCATGGTTTCATTCAAAGAGAAGTAATGTAGTTAATCTGCCAGGGTTTTGTGTTGGTGGCAGAGCTTAGAGGGGTATTAAAACTCAGTCCTTTTCATCAGGAGTTGGCCAGGACATGGCAAGATGTGCATGTGTGTCTTTGGAGCTGGACTCCAATAAAGAGCAGGTGTGTAGGAATGGGCAGCCATGTGTGAAAGCGTGCGGCAGTGCCAGAGACTGATAAATTATAATCCTAAAAAGGTTAAGAGAGGCCTTTGTCTCATGTTGCACCTCAGAGGATATAGTGCTTCTCCTTAATTAAATGCACTGGGTGTTTTGCGAGATTAGATTATTTTAGCAAAAAGTTGCAAATGTAGTGGTGGGTGATAATTGTTTTTAAGTACTGGTAACTAAAATCTGATTTAGGCTTTATTAGACTAAAACACTGGCTAAATCACACATTAACCTTCACTATGATCCACAACAACACTAGAGCATTATTAAAAGAGACAGTGTTAACATATTGAAATGGCAGGTTGTTAGACTACCAATGCAAGCAGACAGAGGCGTGGCTACAAGCAGCTTGTTAGTTCCCTATAGAAAATAAAGTCTAGGCTCAAATTGACAGTTACCTCCCACTTTTAGCTGTGATATTGGGTACATTCAGTTTCATGATTTTTGGTAGATTATTCAATTCAAGGAATCATTCGCTCTCGGCCTACAATTTGTACTGATCACGTTGCTATTGAACGAAAGTTACAAATCCTTAAACACCACAACAACTGAACGTTTGTTAGGACCTGTACTGCAGAATGCAAAAGCATAAGAATGAGGTCAGTCGGAGTGCAGGTCTGGCTGTTTAACCATTGTGAGAGTCCCCTCCAGTCACATGACCACATTGTTAAAAGACTAAAACCTGCCCTCGCTGCTTGTATGAGACACCAGACAGACATTTTACACTACATATGGTACATTTTGAAATAAGTACAGAGCTTGGAGAAGATGCAGTCTGAATAACTAACATGTATGTATAGCAGGGTTCCCCAACTGGCTGTTCGCAAAGTGGTTTTAAATGGCCCCCCCAGGTTTTCTGCGCAAACAAAAACAATCTGCCCGCGGCTGAATCTAGTTGATGATCCCTGATCTATAGAGGACATGGAGCATGCTTATATTCATATCCACACCACAGAAGAATTAAGGTTTCTAGTCAAGTCAATCCCTCACTTTCACAAGGCAACAGCAACTTCCATCAAATGATTTACAATAACAGAAGCTCTGAAGCTGGTACATCATTCCTTGTGATTAACAAAGGAAACCATTTTTAATGATTGATATGCCCAATATGGTTTTGTTAGATCGTCAGTCTAAGACAAGTTAACAATCACACCCATAAAGATAAAGCTATCAAATATGGTCATTTCAGCGGTTTAAAAGTTGGTATAAATTGTGTCCATCTTATTATAAGCCCTGAAGTAGAAAAAAAGAGCCCATGACAAAGACTTCCAATAAGACATTTAGGTCAATAGGTTAATAGATGTTTAAATTACTTCTTATCCATGTGAGAGCGCATCTTCTTGAGCTTCTGCATGATGCTGCTGGTCTCACTGCCAGACACTGAGAGAGGAGAGGCGCTGCGCACGTCCCCGTCAGTCTTCGCAGCACTGGGGGAGGTTGCCCCTTCGACGTGCTCCGACACTGGAGTCTCCTGTAGGACATAGATGGTTACACACTCACACACCAGAAATGAAGAAGAGCACAAGACCCTTTCAAATCTTAAATGGAACCATGCAGTATTATTTTAGACAAATGCATAACACAAAGCATCTCTTTCTGAGGATTAGCTCAATATCTCCATAATTAACACATTCCCAGATATGAATATGATGTAAGAAGGTGGTAGTACTGACTGGTGGGGTGTCCCCGGTGCCGACACACTTGAGGCGCTCCTTCAGCTTGAGGGTGGTGTATCTCATTCTCGCTATCTCCTCCTGCTGTTTGAGAAGCAGCTGCCTCTCCTTCCTGGCTGCCCTGTTGGCCTCCTGCAGACGCTTGATCTCCGCCTGGAAACACACACAGACAGGGTCAACGGTCATGGTCACTTAGCATTACAGATGAGCAGTGATGGGAGCAGGTGAGATGGGCAGAGATTTTGTTGGTTAGTTACCTGTTCCTGTTGAAGTTTCATCAGTAGGCCTCTCTGCTTCTTTCTGATGGGTGGCATCTTGTCATCCTCACCCTTGTCTCTGAGGCGCCTATGAGGTCAGAAAGGAGAAACAGTGAGAACATGAATGCAAAATGAGGACAGAAGTGCCTCATGCGAAAGAAATTCAACAGAACCCATTGACCAACACTAGACTAATAGTTTTGGTCAATGTGTTCTACTGAATTTCAGTCGCACATTTTCGTATGATGGAAAACAAAAAAACTTTGGCATTAGCGGAGAATGAGACAATATTTATTCAGAAAACATTGATCCTAATAAAAGTAAACCAGTGCCTTTTCTGATGCTCCAGCCAGGCGAGCTCGGCCTTGGTCTTCTCCTTAAGGGCCTTCTGTCGCAGGCGCAGCAGGGAGCTCTGGTGGTGGGCGCGCACCTCCTCCTCCTTCATGTACTGACGCACCATGTCCATGGTGAACCTGGAGAAGCTGTCCTGTCCGCTGGAGAAGGGCATGCTGCCGTCCTGCTGCCGGGAGCGGGAACAATGAGTCACTAACACATCACAAAGCCTTATCAGTCAGGAAACCAGGCATACACAGAGAGCAAACAGTGGTAGATGGAAGATCATTCTGGCCACTGGTTACATGCTCCCTCCAGCTGGCAAACAAATTGAGGCGAGGGAGAGGCTACTGGCCTTGGTGGTTACGATATAGAATCAGTGTTGTAAACGCCAGTGTATCCAGAGCGCTGTCAAAACACCTGGGGCCAATGAAGGCCAAGGTATGTACAAGATCATCCCTACATGTGGCAGCCAGGTGTGACCACAACCTCTCCTAGCCGCACCACAACCTCTCCTAGCCGCACCACAACCTCTCCTAGCCGCACCACAACCTCTCCTAGCCGCACCACAACCTCTCCTCCACCTGCTGTGTTTGAGGGGACCAGGTATGGGTCAGGGAGGGAACGATACAGCCAGGCAGGGAATCTCCCAGAACCCAGTTAAGCGGGGCCGGGGCACACAGAACGTTGATTGTGCCCAGGGTAGTAATGAGTTGAGCAGGCTTTCCCAGTCTTTCTGATGCCATGGCCAGTGGAGCCCTACAAGGCAGGCAGCTCTTTCCAGGCGTCAGTATGGCTAGGCACAATCCCGCATACTGAACCCTTCAGAGAGGCAGGGAGCTACCACTGTGGCTTGACATTAAGAGCTAAGACAAATGCTGCTGCCAACATATTAGACAGAAGCTATAATTTCACCATTACTGCGGTCAAATCGGGCTAAATGTGGATAAGCATTATACGCTGGTGACTTTAAGGAGAAACCTCCCAAAGTAAACTAGTACATTTAAGCTTTTGGATAAGTGCTAAGATTTCAGCCAATCATTATGTATTTGAGTAGTCTTGCTACCTTGCCAGCATTACAGTTATTGAAATGAGGTGGCAAACTAACCTTGGAGCTGTCCTGTGCTGCGGGGTTCTCCAGACTGGGAACATCATCTGACTCCTCGTGAGGAACTCTATTCTTCTCCAACACTCCACGCCGGTGAGACTCGGACGGCAGCAGCGAGCGGAACGAACGCTCCTCAATTTCATCCTCCGTCATGGACTCGTCAAACTTCAGAGAGTACTCTGTACCCACTGAGGCGCTGTCTTTATGGGGACAGATTGTTGGGGAGAGGAACATTGTTTTCTCTTTCTAAGAGACTTCAGGCTATTTATGCATCAAACGATTATTATGCATAGCCTGTTTGTGATAATGGCTCCCTTCCAATCCCCACAATGAGTCCTATGAACCCCTGGCCTCACCTTTCTCATCCAGTAGGGACTGAACACGGTCACTGGGGATGGAGTCTTCAGCTGCTGTATGGGTCACAGCCTCCACCAGTGAGCTGTTACCCGTCTCCAACTTCCTCCTCTGTCTCTTCTCATAGGAGGCCAGGGAGGGACTCCGGTGGCTGCTTTCTCCACCACTGGGGGGGTACAACGCAGAGAGGACATGTGAGGGAGAAAACCAATTGCTTATCTAGCCATGCCTATAAAGTTTAACCTGACCAAGCCAAGTATGCTGACAAGGAGAAACATCTACCGGTGTCTGTCTGTGAGGAACACCAGAGTGTGAATTCCAGTACCTGATGTTGGGTCTCCTGAAGGGGGTGGAGTCAGAGCGGCTGTCCAGGGAGAAGGGCTCCTCGGTCTTGTTCTTGGCAGAAGACATCTCACCCATGAAGCTCTGGTGATGCTGCCTCTGCTGGTCAAACAGGGTGCTGATGGGAGCAGCAGCAGGGTCACCGATCTGAGAACAGGCCAGCTCCGTCATCTGAGGAGAGAGCAACTAAGTCAGCAATATATCAACTGAAAGAAACTGTGTCGAGAAGCAAGAGTCAGACATTTGCAAATACATGCAACAGTGATGAAACAAACCAAGCCCAGTGACGGGCTGTAGGGACAAGAGTGGAGGGGGAGAGCGAGAGTGTTCGGACCTCTTTGATCTGGTGGGCCGCTACAGCCGTATAGCGTACAGACTCGGCCTGTTGGCTGATCATCTTAGCGTTGGCCTCCTGCATGCCTCCCAGAGACTGCTGCTGGGTCTGAGCCATGTTCTCCTGCAGCTCCACGTGAGCCTGCAACGACACACACACAGTTCTGTTACTGAACCACACTACAGCCTACACACGTCTAGTAAAATAGCTCCTTTCTCACACTACATACAGTGAAGGTAGATTGAGTTCTATAAATATTCAAGGTGTTGGCAAATATGAAGCCACCCTAGAGAGGATCAACAATCTACCAAGTTGGTGCATGGATCTAACTCTAGGTGAGAAGTACGTGGATTCTGCAGAGTTGCCCGTTCTAAATGCCAGTGCTGTGTGCAGTACCCTGGCTGCTTTCTGCCGTGTCTCCTCTAGCTGCCATTGGGTCTCCAGCGCCTCCTGCTCTGCTTTCACCTTCAACTCATGAAGGTCACGCTCGTGCCGCTGCTGCTGCGCCTGAAAAGGTTAGAGGTCAAAGGTCAGGACCTATGGAAAAAGGTGAATGAAAACCACCAGAACATGACTACATGCCAATAGCTAACATTTCAAGAGTGGAGTAGTGCCTATACTAAGCAGTCATATACATAAGTGAGCACTCTTCAGGTGCTCTGATTGGTTGGGTTGGGCCTCCCTCACCTTGAGTATCTGGGCAAGCGAGACACTTTCCTGCTGCGCCAGAGACACACCCCTTAACTGCTCCATGTCGCCCAGCTGACGCGCAGACTCCTCTATAGACTCCAGGTAGTGGAGCTCTGCAGACATACACTGCTGCAACACCCCTGGGGTGTAGTGGAGCTCACCTGGACAACAGAGAGATGGATAGAAACAAAGGAAGTTGTAGATAGGCAATAGAGTATTTATCAAAACGGCTGAGCGGGTGTTTCTAGGTGGTATACCTGCAGCCGTGGGCTCTGCTCTGCCCCCCAGTGTAGCGGACCGGAATGAGGACGAGCTGGGGCGGGCTGAGGAGTGAGGGCAGCCGGATCCAAGACCAAGGATGTCTGCCCCGGCTAGGGAGGCGCTGCCTGGAGACACACGACGGGAACTAGAGTCTGTCGGAGAGCCAGCTGGAGACGGGCTAGGGCTTCTCGGGGACTTCTTACTGTCCAAGCCCACACTGGAACCAAGAGAAGGAAAAATAAACAATTGATTCATATGCATGCTTTCTGAAAACGTACAAACTCCCATTTGTAACTGTCAATTTAAAGAAGGCTGGATTATCGTTTGAAAAAGTGGTGGGGTGGGGGCTGGGGATTATGCTTTAAACCAAGGGTGTCAAACATATTTTGCCCCGCGGGTTACATTCAGTCTTAACCAAGGTCCGGAGGGCCGCGCTTAAAGACCCTTCAGCCGCAACCAGCGCAACATCCAAAAGACTATTTTTCCCTGGCACTCTGCACCAGACTTCCTAAACACATTTGAATCATTAGTTCTTAGCCTCAATGCCCAGATCTATAGCCACAGCAAAATAAGCATTCTGGAGTGTTGAGTTAGCTAAAGCCATACGATGTGCAAGTGGCACGTCAATTTTACTTTAGTATTCCTTGTTAAAATTTCTTATATTATTTAGTCACTGTCAAATTTGCAAAATATAGTCCCACATCCATCGCTTTTAGAATTTCTGATGCTCCTTGGCTGTCTAGCATTCGAAGACTTAACAAGCTGGACAGAGTGACGAGACTATAAAATATAAGTTCATTATCATTCCTACACAGTTTTGATTAGGTTTTGGTCATTTCAATGTCAATTGACATCATTTTTAAACAAGTGACATCAATAAGGGATCATAGCTTTCGCCTGGATTCACCTGGTCTGTCTGTCATGCAAAGGGTTTTATATACTGCTCAAAAAAATAAAGGGAACACTAAAATAACACATCCTAGATCTGAATGAATGAAATATTCTTATTAACTACTTTTTTCTTTACATAGTTGAATGTGCTGACAACAAAATCACACAAAAATTATCAAAGGAAATCAAATTTATCAACCCATGGAGGTCTGGATTTGGAGTCACACTCAAAATTAAAGTGGAAAACCACACTGCAGGCTGATCCAACTTTTGATGTAATGTCCTTAAAACAAGTCAAAATGAGGCTCAGTAGTGTGTGTGGCCTCCACGTGCCTGTATGACCTCCCTACAACGCCTGGGCATGCTCCTGATGAGATGGCGGATGGTCTCCTGAGGGATCTCCTCCCAGACCTGGACTAAAGCATCCGCCAACTCCTGGACAGTCTGTAGTGCAACGTGGCGTTGGTGGATGGAGCGAGACATGATGTCCCAGATGTGCTCAATTGGATTCAGGTCTGGGGAACGGGCGGGCCAGTCCATAGCATCAATGCCTTCCTCTTGCAGGAACTGCTGACACACTCCAGCCACATGAGGTCTAGCATTGTCTTGCATTAGGAGGAATCCAGGGCCAACCGCACCAGCATATGGTCTCACAAGGGGTCTGAGGATCTCATCTCGGTACCTAATGGCAGTCAGGCTACCTTTGGCGAGCACATGGAAGGCTGTGCTGCCCCCCAAAGAAATGCCACCCCACACCATGACTGACCCACCGCCTAACCTGGTGGAGGATGTTGCAGGCAGCAGAACGTTCTCCACAGCGTCTCCAGACTGTCACATGTGCTCAGTGTGAACCTGCTTTCATCTGTGAAGAGCACAGGGCGCCAGTGGCGAATTTGCCAATCTTGGTGTTCTCTGGCAAATGCCAAACGTCCTGCACGGTGTTGGGCTGTAAGCACAACCCCCACCTGTGGACGTCGGGCCCTCATACCACCCTCATGGAGTCTGTTTCTGACCGTTTGAGCAGACACATGCACATTTGTGGCCTGCTGGAGGTCATTTTGCAGGGCTCTGGCAGTGCTCCTCCTGCTCCTCCTTGCACAAAGGCGGAGGTAGCGGTACTGCTGCTGGGTTGTTGCCCTCCTACAGCCTCCATCCACGTCTCCTGGTGTACTGGCCTGTTTCCTGGTAGCGCCTCCATGCTCTGGACACTACGCTGTCAGACACAGCAAACCTTCTTGCCACAGCTCGCATTGATGTGCCATCCTGGATGAGCTGCACTACCTGAGCCACTTGTGTGGGTTGTAGACTCCAACTCATGCTACCACAAGAGTGAAAGCACTGCCAACATTCAAAAGTGACCAAAACATCAGCCAGGAAGCATAGGAACTGAGAAGTGGTCTGTGGTCACCTCCTGCAGAACCACTCCTTTATTGGGGGTGTCTTGCTAATTGCCTATAATTTCCACCTGTTGTCTATTCCATTTGCACAACAGCATGTGAAATGTATTGTCAATCGGTGTTGCTTCCTAAGTGGACAGTTTGATTTCACAGAAGTGTGATTGACTTGGAGTTACATTGTGTTGTTTAAGTGTTCCCTTTATTTTTTTGAGCATCGGCCCGTACAGTATACGTAAAACATAACAGATGGAACATTAACAACTTTGATTCAGTTCAGGTATGTGTGCTATACTGCCAGAACACTAAATTAACCAGGTGAAATGGAGAACCAGGAACTAACAGAATTAAGAAAAGGGGGCCCCAGGAAAGCCATCCTAAGACATACAGTAGGTGAAGAAAATAACTTTCAGTTAACATATTGTGCTGCTTTGAGCCAAACAAAAATGCCCAAAGACGTCTAATCATGATGATACAGTATAATATGCTTCTGCTTCCTAGCTAGAAACAGAATGGTAGACGGCGGTGCTTCTCTCCTGCTCCAACTGCAGCATTAAGGACTTGATCCTGAATGTAATCGCTATCACATCAAGCAGACAAAGGTATGGAGGGAATCTACCACCTGGGCAAAAAAAAACAATAAACACCATTGGGGAGGCTCAAATGTCCCAGGAGAAGAAAAAAACTCCCTGGCAACATGCCCATTTTGCAGTGAGGAGATTTAACAACCTCGCTGCCCAAACAAAAGAGTCAGTGTTAGGCTGCCATGAGGCAGGCTGCTGTAGACCCTTCAGCCGCAACCAGAGCAACAGCCAAAATACTATTTTTCCCTGGCACTCTGCACTAGACTTCCTGAACACATTTGAATCATTACTTCTTAGCCTCAATGCCCAGATCTATAGCCACAGCAAAATAAGCATTCTAGAGTGTTGTGTTAGCTAAAGCCATACGATGTGCAAGTGGCACGTCAATTTTACTTCAGTATTCCTTGTTATGTAGGCTAAGAATGAGCCTCAAATTTGCATTATCAGTCATGAAAACCACAGCCATATTATATTGTATACGTGTTTCCGAGTGAATATATATATTTTTATGTATTTGATGGCGAAGAAGAAGCATGAAGCCAAAAACCTGACCGGGGCAGCTCTAGCAGGGCAGTAATTCACCGAAAGAACTTGTTGGAAAGGTGGCATCCTATGACGGTGCCACGTTGAAAGTCACTGAGCTCTTCAGTAAGGACATTCTACTGCCAACGTTTGTCTACGGCGATTGCATGGCTGTGTGCTCGATTTTACACCCTTGTCAGCAATGGGTGTGGCTGAAATAGCCGAATCCACTAATTTGAAGGGGTGTCTATATACTTTTGGTGATGTAGTGAATTTTGATAAAATGCATTGGGTATGACTAAATCCATTCACAAAAATAAATATAATTGTGTACAAAATATGAGGAACACATTCTTAATATTGAGTTGCACCCACTTTTGCCCTCAAAACAGACTCAAGTTGTGGAGACCGACTCTACAGGGTGTTGAAAGTGTTCCACAGGGATGCTGGCCCATGTTGACTCCAATACTTCCCACAGTTGTGTCAAGTTGGCTTGATGTCCTTTGGGTGGTGGGCCATTCTTGATACGCGGGGAACTGTCGAGCAAGAAAAACCCAGAAGCGTTGCAGTCCTTGACAAACCAGTGACTCTGGCAGCTACTACCATAACCCGTTCAAAGGCAGTTGGATTCTTTTGACTTGGCCATTAACACTGAGTGGCAGACATAACATCCATGTCTCAAGGCTCTTTATCTACACTGATTAAAGTGGATTTAACAAGTGACATCAATAAGGGATCACTGCCTTCACCTGGTCAGTCTGTCATGGAAAGTGTTCATAATATTTTGTACACTCAGTGTATATAAATGGGCCACCCCATTATATTGGGAACTGAACTGAAAAGACCACATTCATTCGCTGCTCAAGCCTGACAGAGTGAGATGCATCTTTATGTTGGCAAAGAGACCCTGTAGAAAGAACACTGTACCTGATGTGGTGTCCAAGTTTACTCCAATATTCTCTCCAGTCACTTGAAATGTGTAAATATTATAAGTGGTGGTCTTTGGAAGCCAAGGACCACTTAATTGATTTATTTCACCCTTATTTTACCAGGCAAGTTGACTGAGAACAGCAACGACCTGGGGAATATTTACAGGGGAGAGGGGGGATGAAGGAACCAATTGGAGGCTGGGGATAATTAGGTGGCTATGATGGTGGGGTCAGATTTGGAATTTAGCCAGGACACCGGGGTTAACACAACAACTCTTACGATAAGTGCCATGGGATCTTTAGTGACCACAGAGAATCAGGACACCCGTTTAACGTCCCAACCGAAAGACAGCACCCTACACAGGGCAATGTCCCCAATCACTGCTCTGGGGCATTGGGATATTTGTTTTTTGTCCAGAGGCCCTCCTACTGGCCCTCGAACACCGCTCCAGCAGCATCTGGTCTCCCACCCAGGGACCGACCAGGACCACCCCTGCTTAGCTTTAGAGGCAAGCCAGCAGTGGATGCAGGGTGGTAGGCTGCTGGCTAACAAGGAAATTGTGTCGCATACCTGAAGTGAAACTGCACAGTGAAACAAATAGACCAGAAACTCATGTAATTGAAAGAGGCATTGTGCCCATATGCCAGCAATAATATCCCCACACAAATGTGCTCAGAGATTATAAGACAACCAAGAAGCTCAGGAAGGAAGGAAATACCAGTAATCACTGAAGGTCAAGGAGGATATTCAAGCTCCTGGGAATTCCCCTGAGCCCCTCAGAAGTGGTCTGGGCTGGAACGCCTTACCTGCAGTGTAAGTGGCCTGAGGCGCCCCCTAGTGTACTGTCAGTGTACACACTCTTCACCAGGCTGTGGATGGAGCTTCTCTCAGAGGCTGAGCCTCCTCGTCTTGAGTCTCTAGACAGGCTCTCCCACCCCGGAGAGCAGGGGCTCCTCTGCTCCTCCACCAGAGTGGCATCACTCTTGTCTGAAGCAGTGCCTAGGAGACACTTACACTAGTAAGAAATTGTCACTTGGCTGTATGATTTCAGGGAAGTGGTTATTTTATTTTGTGGGGAAAGTCTCACCCCTTTTCACTGAGCCCTTTGAGTGAGGTGAAGATACTGGAGTGGAGCCTGAGGAGTGATGGGATGGCAGGTCTATAGTCCGGGTGTCATAAGGGGACCTGCGACTCATCAACTCGCCATAGTGACTGTTCCCGCTGGTGATGCTGCAATGAGACGTCGAGATAAGCCATATTTCAAGACCCACATCATGTGCATCAAACCACCACAGACTACTAAAACAACTTCAAAAACAGCAACTCACATCTGTTGAGTTGAATTCCTAGCCAGCCATGTGACATTAGTGCCACCTTGTGGTCAGGTTCCCATAATTTTTACAGGATTTTCAAATGATGTTTTAATTGCATGAGAGGTATTCAGATAGCAACACCCAGTCACGTGACAGTGGTATAAACCACTTTACCTGCATCCGTTGTATCCTTTCTTAGACTGGCTGCTCCTGCCGCTGCTGCTACGGGACGACACAAAGTCATCCTCATACGCTGGTGCCACATCTACCGAGCTGGCTGCAGACAGGCCACAATGCACAGCAGGGGAGCTCCTGTCTGCTTGCTCCTCTCCTCCAACTGCAGGGAGAAGGGGTTAAACATTCGTTCTTCATTCAAAACACTTCTATGGATAGGGTGGGTGTGTAAATGTGTTGGCTAACCCTTGGTGTGGTTGTGCAGGTGGTTCTTCGTGAAGATGTTGATGCTGCTATGAGGACTTCCCTTGGTCAGTTCCTCCCATGGGCCTCGGCTGCGGTCCCGTGCCTGAGAGAAGGGGAGGGTGCTGAGGGCTGGGTACTTCTCTGCCGCTCTCTGGAAGTGAGAGATGGGTTGGACGCCCTCCCTCTGGCCTGCACAGAAGTCCAGTGACCTGAGACGCTCTGCTGGTTTGGGGTCCCTCTTTATGTGCATGCGGGGGCTCTCGTTGCCCTCCGACAGGCTGCCCTCGCTCAGCAGTGGGCCCTCACTGATGGAGTCACAGCTGGAGTCATGGAGCTTGGTCTTCCCTGGTACCTCAGGGTGGTCCTCCGGCCTCTTATGGGAGCCGAGGCCTGGGGATGTCTGTGGCCTGCTGCCTGAAGCAGAGGCCCCGCCTCTCTGTTCTCTGAAGCTGTGCAGGTCGCCCACCCCTGGGAGAGCTTCATTGTATGTGCTCTGGCCAGCACTCAGGAGCCTCTGGATCCTCAGGGACAGCTCGTCAGCAGCATCAGTGCGCTCTCTGACCGATGGGCTCACAGGCTTGGCCCAGCAGCCGTCGTCTTGAGGCTGAAGATGGGTCAGACCGGTAAGATCCATGTCCCTCGCACAGCCATAGTTGATCCCTGTGTCTGCCAGTTTCCGTGCTTCACTCTCTATGCGGGTAGACAGGGATGCGGCTGTGGCTTTCAGGGCCTCAATGCGGTTCATCTTGGTCTTGTTGGCTGCTCCTGTGAGAGTAGAGTGCTGAGGCCTGGCTGGAGGGCTGGTTCCCCTCACCCCAGAGCCCCCTCCAATTTCCAGGCCCAGGGAGAATAGCTTGTCTGTGGGGGGAGCCAGAGCACTAGAGGGTCTGACTGCAGAACTAAGATGGTCAGGCTGCAGCCACGATGGAACTCCCAGTCCCATCTCATTCCTAAAGAAGAAAGAGTGGAGGATTAGTATTCAAATATACCATTTTTTAAACAAAGGGCTCAGAAACACTCAAAATATTGTTTTGGGGATTTACAAGTCCTTTAGTATATGGACCCATTAAATACTTTTAGTACAGAGCAACATTGTCCATAGGATACTATGCCAAAGGTTTAAGACATCTAAATATGCATGAAGCCATTAAAATGTGTGACTTGTACAGTCTAAATAGGACTTTCTGAGAACCACCTTTGTGTTCATTATATAAGCAAAAATTGTTCAGGGTCGAGGATCAACTCAAGATTCCAAGAACTACATAGCAACTCATGAGTTTATGAACATATGCAGATGACAGTTACATCCATATTGTTTACCCTATGTGAGGACCAGACAGATATTTACAGTATCTGAAGTTACTGTTGCATCTAAACTATCACTAGAAGTACCCTATTTTATGGTTAACCGAGCATACTAAGTAAATTAGTTCTCTTGCACCTTATTTGTGGAACGATCTTCAAAATGTTCTTAAAATTCGATGTTCTGGTGCCTCTAGGGTAATTCAGAAAGCTGATTGAGGAACTTATGGAAGAGGTTTGGAACCACCAACACTCTTCCTAGAGCTGGTCGCCCGGGCAAACTGAGCAATCGGGGAGAAGGGCCTTGGTCAGGGAGGTGACCAATAACCCGATGGTCACTCTGACAGAGCTCCAGAGTTCCTCTGTGGAGATGGGAGAACCTTCCAGAAGGACAGCCATCTCTGCAGCACTCCACCAATCAGGCCTTTATGGTCGAGTGGCTAAACGGATGCTCCTCCTCAGTAAAAGGCACATGACAGCCCACTTAGAGTTTGCCAAAAGGTACCTAAAGACTCTCAGACCATGAGAAACAAGATTAAAAACACGTCTGGAGGAAACCTGGCACCATCCCGACGGTGAAGCATGGTGGTGTCAGCATCATGCTGTGGGGATGTTTTTCAGCGGCAGGGACTGAGAGACTTGTCAGGATCAAGGAAAAGATGAACAGAGCAAAGTACAGAGAGATCCTTGATGATAATCTGCTCCAAGGAGCTCAGGACCTCAGACTGGGATGAAGGTTCACCTTCCAGGACAATGACCCTAAGCACACAGCCAAGACAATGCAGGAGTGGCCCAGCCAGAGCACAGACTTGAACCCGAGCCAACCTGACAGAGCTTGAGAGGATCTGCAGAGAACAATGGAGAAACTCCCAAAATACAGGTGTGCCAAGCTTGTAGCATCACACCCAAGAAGACTCAAGGCTGTAGTCGCTGCCAAAGGTGCTTCAACAAAGTACTGAGTAAAGGGTCTGAATACTTATAGAAATGTGATTTCAGTTTTATACTTATAATAAATTTGCTAAACCTGTTTTTGCTTTGTCATGAGGTATTGTGTGTAGATTGATGAGGGAAAAACAATTTAAATACATTTTAGAATAAGGCTGTAAACTAACAAAATGTGGGAAAAGTCAAGGGGTCTGAATACTTTCCGAAAGGCACTGTATAAGCTGTAATTAGTGTTTTAGTGAGGTGTGTGCTGACCTGGAGAGTGGATGAGGTTGTATCTCAGATAGAGACAGGTCACTGCTAGAGGAGGCACTCTGGGGTCTCTCCTGCCTCTTGTTCTCCTTGTCCGACTCCCCGGATGGCTGGTACAGGGGCCTCTGCTAAAGGAGAACACACACCACAAATAACTCACAGCTAGTTTAACGCACCACAGGATGAGTCATTTCCTACAAGCCACTTGACTACATGAAATACGAGCAATAGCATTATATGTCCAAAGTTATACTGAGGGTAATTCGACATGTCACCATTTCACTTATTGGCCCTTAATGTAACAAGGACAGCTATAAAAATGCATTTGACACGCCATACATACATACCATGCTCTATACCCACATTTTCGCTAAAGCTTGCCATGTGAGTAAGGGGACAGTGAGGGCTTCAACTATGCCTTTACCTGGTGGATGACTGTGGTAGAGGCTGGCTGAGACTGGTAAGGCAGAGGCTCCTCTTCTAACTCAGCCTGTTCCAGTAGTAGTTTGGTGTAGGTCTCCTGCAGGCGTTTCTGTACTGAACTCTCCAGTACCGCAGGGCCCTTATTGGCTACCCCCGCTCTCTGCTTCCTATATAGCTCCTGAAGACGTTGGCTCCTGCTCTCCGCCTCCTCCCTCTGGGCCCTTCGCTCCTCCACTAGACGTCTTTTACGCTCCTCTTGTTGCCGGGTGATGTACTGGCGCACTGAGTCTGCGTCGTAGTGCCTCTTCTTGGGCCCTGGTTCTGATGGCTCTGGCTTGTTGCGCTTGGTGGGGCTGGCACTGCGGGAGCCCCGTAAGGATGAGCAACCAGCCATCCATGCTGTGGTTCTGGCCCCGGACACTGAACCCATCCCGGGCTCCACTGGAGCTCGCTCCTCTGCTCTGTGCTCCAGCTGCAGGTCGTCCAGGATGCCCCGGATGTCTACAGACAGGAGATCTGTGTTGAGGGCCCTGTCCTCGGCTGGGCCTGCAGAGAAAGGGTCTGGGGTGGGCTGGGTGGTCCTGTCCCGGCTGCAGGGTCTCTCTGAGCTGCTGGGTCTGGACCGACGATTAAGCTCCGGACAGGGATCCGAATTTGACCGAGGATGGGATGCTGGAAAAAAATTTGCAAACGACAAGGGGTATTGTATTGATTTGTGACTAAATGTTATTGTGAATTGAAAGGAACATGTGTTTTGTGTGCATGATTAGGGGGAAAATTGTGGTAGCTATTAGGGCTGTCAGAGTTAAAGCGTTACAATTAAATGGCAATCTTTGCTACGCATTTCATTTTTGTCAGCCAAGTCCGTTTCCTCACAGACCCTTTAAGCGGAACACTGTGCTGTTGGTCTACTAACAGCTGCTACCAACAGCAGAGCGGTCTGCCTCTCTTGTAGTGCTAAAACAACTATACACGCAGCTTTGAGCAACAATTTTGAAAGAAAACATACAGAAAGTTCAACCATACACTTTCTCAGGCGTTTCTATAAATAACAGCAGACATTTAATTTGCACAGAAGTAGCTAGCTTGTTATGCTAACGTTAGCTAGCTAGCCAAACGAGAATGTTTAGAATGTAATGGCAGAATACCTCTAGATTAAACTTTGATTTTAAAAACAGAACAGCCATTCAATTTAGCTATGTTTTTGTTAATAGTCCTCAGGTCAAAAGATATGATCAAATTATCCCAATTCTTGTAGTAACAGCTTGTAACTAGTTCATGTTGAAGAACATGGATAAGAAATAGTCTAGGCTAGATCTAATAGCTGTATGATATTTTACATGAACTCAAGACTTGACTGATCTGTTATTATTCAGTTGTCTTAAATAGTCTATTTTGTGTTTTCTTCCCCTATAGTCAAATTAAATTATTCCTACAACCCAATGTGATGTGTTTTAATTGAAACATCTTCAATAAATTTGAGATTAATCGCAGTCAACTACAGAAAACCATGCGATTAACTTGATAAATATTTGTAATGGTTTGACAGCCCTAGTAGCTATATCCAGACAACACATCTACAATTGTTTAAGTAGATGTTCTGTGTGGAGTTCAAGTTAATGTCACTTGCAGAAGTTCAGTGAAATGCCTTTCTTAAAAAGTCTAACCCCAACAATGCATAAATTAATATAGCAGTAAAAAAAAAAGAGACTGGCAGTACAACCCTTTAAGCAGCCTCATGCTTCACCCCCAACCCCCAGATGAGTCTACCACCAGCACAACCCATGGAAACCAGACCATGCTGAATTGCGCAGTCAGTCAGAAACGGCTAGTCAATCTTAATTCATTCCGGTCACTGACAGCCAAAGTTGGCTAATGTAGGGAGACTGCCTGTGCTAGAAGAGACGACAAACTCTTTATTTATTGATATTCCTTTAGCCGTGCACTGTACGCCTTTTAACATGCAATAAACAAACAAAAACATGAACGCCACATATACAGTAACACAAATGCAATTTTCTGCATTTATGAGAGTGCCATTAGGTGTCCATGTAAACATGATTATTAAGGGAATCGTTCTTCTTGCATAGCATGTAAACATTTTAATCAAACTATTATATGAATCTGACTATCCACAACAATCTCATTATTGTGTGCATGTAGCCGTACACATTATTGTGTGATTAAGTGGAGGGGGATGAGGGGGAGTGGAGGGGGTGAGAGGGATAGAGGAGAGAAGGCCAAGTAGAGCAGAGATAGGTGAGGGTAGTGGATAGTGCCTAAAGAAAGTATTCAGACCCCTTGACCTTTTCCACTTTGTTACATTACAGCCTTATTCTAAAATTGATTAAATTAAGGGGGTTTTCCCATCAGTCTACACACAATACCCCATAATGACAAAGCAAAAACAGGTTTAGAAAATGTTGCACATTTAAAAATAAACTGAAATATCACATATACCTAAGTATTCAGACCCATTACTCAGTACTTTGTAGAAACATCTCAAGGATGATCAATGGAAACAGGGTGCACCTGAGCTTAATTTTGAATCTCATAGCAAAGGGTCTGAATACTTACGTAAATAAGCTATCTGTTTATGTTTAATAAATATGCAATCATTTCTAAAATCCTGTTTTTGCTTTGTCATTATGGGATAATGTGTAGATTGCTGAGGATTCTTATTTATTTATTCTGAATAAAGCTGTAATGTAACAAAATGAAGAAAAAGTCAAGGGGTCTGAATACTTTCCAAAGGCACTGTATGTCTCCCAACCCACCTGTCCTGGCCAGTCTGTCTGTGGGCTCTGGCCTTTGCTCTTGAGGCAGATGTGGAGCGGGGCCCAGTACCATCTTCACCAGCTTCTGGCCCTCCCGCCATGACGTGGTGCTGATCACTGCAGCAACAGGGAGCACACCACGAAAACACACAGAAAGGTCATGGTCGCTGTAGAGTTCAGCAGTAATGACTTATGGCAGGACTGTTTATCAGAAAGCAAAGACTTTCAACTTAGAATCCTTAATTGAAACAAAGTGGTCAACCCTCCTCTGTTTTGGTAAAAAGCTGGAGGGATATACCTGAAATTTTTGCCACTCAGTAATAGACAGGGCTATGGATGCAAGGACTGGCCATCCATGATATCAAAATGACAGTTAACTATGCTTTGAGGCTATACAGTGTTTGTTTACATTTACATAGTTACAAACATTGAAGTAAAACTAGCTTTTATTTGGGTTATGATGGGGTACAACAGTTGAACTCATGAGGCATTTATAAGTTATATCCTTCAAGATTTAATTGGTACATATAATTCATTTCCATGTCCAGAAATTGATGTTTCAACAGCTTATTGCCCCTTGAAAATGTGTCCAAAAAAAACCTAATGCTGTTTTACTGAAGTGATACTCACTTGCACAAAAAGAGACATAATGATGTCGTCTCGCTCTAATATGAAGTCTTTGGAGAGAAATTATTTTAGAGCTGCATTATGCAAATGTAATGAGTATGGGTCAATTATGCACCATCTGCATAACCAACTTTGAAAAAAAAAATCCTTCATAAAAAGGTGTCAGCACTGCAGTGAACTCAAGGGATCTAACACAAAGCACAGTGTTGCTGGATTCATTTTCAACAAATGGAACTTTACCATTTCTCAATTCTTCCATTACTTTGAATAATATAGCCTACCGATTTGCTCTACAAAGCAGGGGCTGACGTTAGGCCAGCAGCTGTTCCTGTTTGGTAAAGGAGCTGAACTTGATCCTAGAATTCAGGGGGCTATTTCTGGTGAGCGGGCTGGAAGCAGATGTCCAGCAGCAGGAACACAGGGTAAAACTACACTATACCACACTCATCTCACTTTCCACTGCACTGTGAAGAACACACACACACACACACACACACACACACACCGAGAGAGAGAGAAGGAGGGAGGCTGGTATGGGCCCAGTACAGGGTGGCTGTCAGAGAGCTGGTATGCCCAGCCCAGCAGAACTGTGCCACATCTGCATTCCAACTACAGTGTGCATCTACACTGCGGCTTGCTTGCAATCAGCATTCGATACATTCTGGACATTTCTTTGTGGATAAGTGACTTAAATGGTGCCACTGACAAACAGAGGCCTGTTTAAGAGCACACAGTTAAGGCCTTGTGGTACACGCCTTCCAGATGTATTCACTGTGATACGCCTGCTCAGGTTCAGTGTGCTTGCTGCACAGTAACTAATGAACCAAAACAAATGAGGAGATTCCCCCTGTTTGTGAAAGACCCCTGGGCTTTGTAATGAATTATCACCTACACACACAATATTGGAGGAGCTTCCACATCTTCTATTGAACGCATAGACCCAGGATGAGTGAGCACGAGAGACAAATAAAAAGCGAGATAGAGAGAGACGGGGATAAATGAAAAGAGATCCAACCTAGCTTGGTTTCCGGGTCGGGAACAGAAGCTGATTTATGGATTTTCCTCACAGGCTTGGACGGCTTCCTTTCCTTAGCCTTCTCTGTGGGTCGCTGCTTGGGATTGGTGCTCTCTAAGACGGGGAGAAAGGATATGACATGACAGTTTGAACACAAAAGAGGGAAAAATAACAGAACTATCAAATCTCGAAAAAGTTGCTACCTTCCTGAAAGACATCTGAATGCAAAACAAAGCAATTGAATATGAAGCTGGTGGACTGTAACAGTATCAGAGGACAAGCAGAGAAATTTGGCATGAAAACCTGTGAGGAAGCCCAGGAATCAGCAGAGAGCCAGGGAGGACAAAGAAAATACAAAAATGTTTCTTCAAACAGTCATACAAAATGGTAGGGAAGCGAGCAGTGCTGCGGTTGTGGCAAAATGCCTGGAAAATCTGCTGCAGCAAAAACCTCACCACATTCATCAAGTTATCCTAAATTTAGAGGACACTCATTTCTTTGGTGGAAATGTTCTCTCTCAAAATCATTCTTGTCCGAAATGGGACAGTTGCTTTATTTATTGAAGGAAACAGTTGACTGGGATAGGTAAAATAGCTCTTAGCCTTTCTGAAAATACTGGAGTGTATTTTATGCCATCTCATTTCCAGGGCAGTTTGAACGGCAGAGCAGTATTTAAGCACAGGAGCTTGAAATCGGAACAACAACTATATTTATAGCCTAGTATTACAGTGTTTTCCCCAGATCAAACTGGGAGTTTAGGTATTGGGAGTGGCAATAGGTCTGGTCAGCTAATCTGAATGGCCCAGGACAATAATATTTGGCCCCCATCTTGGCATTGTAGAGAAATTTGTTTTACTTTTTTTTGCCAATTTCTTGCAATTCTACAGATTTCTCCATGGAGCGGAGAGAAAATGTTGCAATTTTAAAGCAAATTTCATGCGATTCCACTTATTCTGCATGGAGCCGAGAAGATTTTGCCGTTTTAAAGTTAATTTCCTGCAATTCTATGCATTTTGCCATGGCTAATGCAGTGTTCTTATGCTCAAACATAAAATAAATGGTCTCGAATTCAGTTCTCAGAATTGTTAGTTCTCAAAGATTATATAGGTCCATCATCTTTTCTACATACTTTATATCCGGTTTTAGTAGTTCAAGTAAAACAAAGCCTTCTTCCATCCCAAAGATTATGTGGCTCGAAAAGAAAAACACTTAAAGACTTTGCAGACTACGATTTTAGCCGTCTTTTGCCACGATTTTGCCGTTTCAGACAAAATGTTCATGTTCACGTGGGCAAATCCTTTTGATAAATGCACAAAATCGCCAATCAAAATAAATGTTCTAACACAGCGACCAAGTTATTTTGGGGGAAGCTTTGACCCCTGTACCATAGAAACACGTAATACATGGGAAAATGTGTACAATTGCAGGAAATGAGCATTAAAACTGCTAAAAATTCTCCGCCAACAAAAGGTGTGAACAAGGGATCACATGGGTTGCGAGGTGGGGGTTTGTTATTATGCCAGTAAACGACAATATCCATTCAGACCTGTGCCACCATGAAATTTGTATGATCAGATCTTCTCAAATAGTACTTGAGCACCCCTGGACTATGCTGTCCATCTGATGCCCTTTTCCATTGTAAATCCACTATGACGTCAACAGCCCATTGATTCTATTGAGCGGTGATGAGCTGGCAGTTCATCTCCACAGTCCTTTCAGTCACTCCCCACATCTGTCAATAACACCTGTTAACTGCAGGGGTCATTATGTAAGCATAGCTAATAGCATAGGGTGTGTCCTTTGATTGGTCATCTACCACTCAGTGCTCACCTGACAGCTGGAGAGACAGGTCTCTGTAGATCTCTCGCCATACTTTACCATCAGGAGTGCAGATCTTGGTCTCACTCCTGTTGAAACCTGATAAGAACAAATGACTGTTTGGTTTGAAGGAATGATGTAATCAGATTTTTACATCCAGTGCAATTGGAGACCAACTTTCTCTATCCAGTGGGCTTTACCTTTGTATATAGGTGCCGGAGGTGCGGCTGCCACTTTGCGTATCTTAGCCGTGGGTACGGTGGTGGTCTCCACAGCTCCACTGATGCCCACAGGCTGCTCCAGCAGCCTGTCTCTGTCAGCAGCCTCCAGGTGCTCTCTCTGTCTGCGGATCGTCTCCTTCAGCTTCTCCAGCTTGTCGTCAGGCTTCCTCCGCCTCAGGTTCTCCAGCCTCTGGGAGGCCGAACCAGGGCTTGAGGAAACAGTCTCTGCTGGGGGTGGGGCCGGGCCCTCCAGGGTGTGTGCTTTGGGCCTGTGCTCCGGGCCCCCCTCCTTGTTAGCGTCCCTGGCTGTAGCAGCGTGGCCTGGGGGCCGCAGGGCTTCCAGCGTGGGACAGTGGTTGAGGTAGCGCACCACAGTGCTGTCCAGAGCAGACGAGTGTGTGCTGTCCAGGTCTCCGCGAGTCTGCTGGTCTCGCGTGTCGCTCTGGTAGACCAGCTGGCTGAGACAGGAGTCCGGGGGAGGGGGGGTGGCATCCTCCGACTGCAGACTCTGGGCCTCCAGCTGGGAGGAGGTCAGGGGGTGTTGGGGTTGCTTCCTGGGGGGGGGGTCACATAAGCATTCAGGCTATTTGAATGGGATGTGTCAAGATCACATGGCTTTGAATGGCAGCCTTATGTGCAAAGACCTACACATGTACATGTGGCTGTAAAAGTAGCGACTTAACGACCATCTCTGACTGCAGGACTTATAGGGTAGGTCAGGGACTAAAAACAACCTTTTGCACTGTATCGTTGCACAATCTCAGCATACATTAGTTAACATGGTAGAAATACAATTAAAATATTTTTACATCACATTAACAGTGCATACCTATAAGAGGTCAGAGGCTCTTTAAACTCAACACAGTTGTTCCTGTGGACGTTGCTGTCCTGTGTGGTGTTCCTCAGGGGGCTGCGGGAGCTCTTGTCTGGGCTCCGATGACTCCTCCTTCTGGACTTGGAGGTTCCGCCTGCCTGGGAGCAGTCCTCTGTGCGCCGCCCATCTGAGTCAGGAGAGATAGGGTTAGAATTCCTGCAAAGTAACCTTGCAATGCAAAACAACGCAAAGTAATGACGATGCCTGCTGCTAAGTCCAGTTTGAGAACCTTGTTTTATAAATAGTAACCATGGCTTACAAGGATGAGATATATCATTGTGTACCTCACCTCTGCGGCTCACTTTCCTGGTGGCGCCCCCAGAGCTTTTCTTTGTATCCATGACGGAATCCAGCAGAACTCCAGAGCCAGGAGAAGCCTCCAGGTGGTTCTCAATGTGCTGCAACTGCAAGGAAAACAAAAGCGCCTGACTCAGACAAAGAATGCAGAACAAAAACTCAAATACCACAGCCCATGTGTCATTGCATTAAGTGGTGAGTCTACAAAAATAGAAAAACTGTGAAATAACATTGTTAATATGGGTTTACTTACAGCAGCTTTGGTCTGATTCAGACTTTTCCATGCAGCTGACAGCTCTGAGGAGAGAAAGGCATTAAAGAAAAAAAATCAGCAACACAAAAAGGCAAACAAAGCCTTTGCAGACCCATAGAGACATTCGAGGTAACATTCGAGGTATCCCACATCCTTATTCCTTCAGTGTGACAGACAGAATGTTGCACTGATAGAAGAATGGTAATAGAACAATGGGCTCCCGAGTGGCGCAGTCGGGTAAGGCACTGCACCTCAGTGCTTGAGGCGTCACTACAGACACCCTGGTTCAAATCCAGGCTGTCTTACAACCGGCCGTGATTGGGAGTCCCTTAGGGCAGCGCACAATTGGCCCAGCGTCATCTGGGTTTGGCCGGTGTAGGTCAATCATTGTAATAAGATTTTGTTCTTAATAACTTTACTTGCCTAGTTAAATAAAGGCTCCATCAAAAAAATTGCATCAGACATTAAGAAGCTGTCCTGCCCAGTAGTCTGCACCGGGACAGTCAGGGGTGGCTCATTCCGCTTGGAGCTCCACATCACTCCTGTTCACATTCAATTAGAAAAGTTTATTTTATTAAAATTGCTAAAGTTCAGTGTGGCTGTACAGTGCCTTTGGGAAAGTATTCAGACCACATTACAGCCTTATCCTAAAGTTGACTAAATTAAATAAAAATCAGCAATTTACATAAGTATTCAGACCCTTTGCTATGAGACTCGAAATTGAGCTCAGGTGCATCCTGTTCCCATTGATCATCCTTGAGATGCAACTAAAACTTGGAGTCCACCTGTGGTAAATTCAATTGATTGGCACACACCTGACTATATAAACTTTGTAGAGTTGACAGTGCATGTCAGAGCAAAATTCAAGCCATGAGGTCGAAGGAATTGTCCGTAGAGCTCCGAGACAGGATTATGTCGAGGCACAGATCTGGAGAAGGGGACCAAAAAAAATGTCTGCAGCATTGAAGGTCCCCAAGAACACAGTGGCCACCATCATTCTTAAATGGAAGATGTTTGGAACCACCAAGACTCTTCCTAGAGCTGGCCGCCCGGCCAAACTGAGCAATCGGGGGAGAAGGGTTTTGCTCAGGGGTAACCAAGAACCCGATGGTCACTCTGACAGAGCTCCTCTGTGGAGATGGGAGAATCTTCCAGAAGGACAATCATCTCTGCAGCACTCCACCAATCAGGCCTTTATGGTAGAGTGGCCAGACTGAAGCCACTCCTCAGTAAAAAGCACAACAGCCTGTTTGGAGTTTGCCAAAAGGCACCTTAAGACTCTCAGACCATGAGAAAAAAAAGAGTCTCTGGTCTGATGAAACCAATATTGAACTCTGGCCTGAGCGCCAAGCGTCATAATCTGGAGGAAACTTGGCACCATACCTACGGTGAAGCATGGTGGTGGCAGGATCATGTTGTGGGGGATGTTTTTCAGTGGCAGGGAATGGGAGACTAGTCAGGATTGAGGGGAAAGACGAATGGAGCAAAGTACAGAAAGATCCTTGATGAAAACATGCTCCAGAGTGCTCAGGACCACAGACTGGGGAGAAGGTTCACCTTTCAACAGGACAACGACCCTAAGCACACAGCCAAGACAAAGCAGAAGTGGCTTTGGGACAAGTCTCAATGTCCTCGAGTGGCCCAGCCAGATCCCAAACTTGAACCCAATCGTATATCTCTGGAGAGACCTGAAAATAGCTATGCAGCAACACTCCCCATCCAACCTGACAGAGCTTGAGAGGATCTGCAGAGAACAATGGGAGAAACTCCCCAAGTACAGGTGTGCCAAGCTTGTAGGGTCATATCCAAGACTCAAGGCTGTAATCGCTGCCAAAGGTACTTCAAAAAAGTACTGAGTAAAGGGTCTGAATACTTATGTAAATGTCATAATTTCACATAAAAATTTTAAAAATGTTTTTTTGCTTTGGGTATTGGGTGTAAATTGATGAGGGGGAAATTTTTTTGAATCCATTTTAGAATAAGGCTGTAACCCTAACAAAATGTGTAAAAAGTCAAGAGGTCTGAATACTTTCCGAAGGCACTGTATGTGAGAAATAGGAACCTAATGTCAGCAGCAGTACGTTTATGCTGCCATCTATCCAGGAAAACAGAGTTCAAACCACCTGAGCAGACACACATTGAAGCCAAACACTGCATTAATGCTACTTGCAGGCAGGCAAAGAATCTAAGTGACTGGGACAAGCACCTCTTACCCAGCATCTGCAGAGGTTCAAAACAGGATTGATTATACATACGTATGGATGTATGAAGGAAATAAATAACCAATGTATCATTAATGACAGACTGCTGACTCAAGAGCTGTTGCACTTCCATTTAAAGAGCTGTTCTATTTCCATTCCAACCGGTTCTACAGCAAATACCTAACAAGGTTTCCTTATGACGGGACAGGAACATAGGAAAGAAAAATACATGACTTTGGGTGTATTATTTATCACACAACAGGCCCCCTGCTTAAATTAATCAAAATCACAATTGTATGTCACATGCGCCGAATACAACAGGTGTAGCCCTTACTGTGAAATGCTTACTTACAAGCCCTTAACCAACAACGCAGTTCAAGAAATAAAGTAAAAAATAAAATAAAAAGTAACCATTAACAATAACGAGGCTATATACAGGGAGGACCAGTAACGAGTCAATGTGCGGTGGTACAGGTTAGTTGATGTCATTAGTACATCTAGGTAGGGATAAAGTGACTACGCACAGATAAACAGCGAGTAGCAGCAGAGTTAAAACAAAGGAGGGGGTGTCAATGTAAATAGTACAGGTGGCCGGCCATTTGATTAATTGTTCAGCAGTTTTATGGCTTGGGGGTAGAAGCTGTTAAGGAGCTTTTTGGACCTAGACTTGGCGCTCTGGTACTGCTTGCCATGTGGTAGCAAAGAGAACAGTCTATGACTTGGGTGACTAGTCTGACAATTTTTTGAGCCTTCTTCTGACACCGTATAGTATATAGGTCCTGGATGGCAGGAAGCTTGGCCCCAGTGAAGTACTGGGTCGTACGCACTACCCTCTGTAGCACCCTACAGTCAAATCCCGAACAGTTGCCATACCAGGCGGTGATGTAACTGATCAGGATGCTCTCGATGGTGCAGCTGTAGACATTTTTGAGGATCAGGGGACCCATGCTAAAACTTTTCAGTCTCCTGAAGGGGAAAAGGTGTTGTCGTGCTCTCTTCGCGACTGTCTTGGCGTGCTTGGACCATGTTAGTTTGTTGGTGATGTGGACACCAAGGAACTTGAAGCTCTCGACCCGCTCCACTACAGCCACGTCAATGGGGGCCTGTTCAACCCCCTCTCCTTTGACTTGCTCACGTTGAGGGAGAGGTCGTTGTCCATATCTGACCTCCTCCCTGTAGGCTGTCTCATCGTTGTCAGTGATTAAGCCTAACACTTGTGTCGTCAGCAAACTTGATGATGTTGGAGTCGTGCTTGGCCATGCAGTCGTGGGTGAACAGGGAGTACAGGAGGGGACTAAGCACGCACAACTGAGGGGCCCCAGTGTTGAGGATCAGCATGGCAGATGTTGCGTACCGTTACCACCTAGGGGCGGCCCGTCAGGAAGTCCAGGATCCAGTTGCAGAGGGACGTGTTTAGTCCCAGGGCCCTTAGCTTAGTGATAAGCTTTGTGGGCACAATGGTGTTGAACGCTGAGCTGTAGTCAATGAACAGCATTCTCACATAGGGGTTCCTTTTGTCCAGGTGGAAAAGGGCAGTATGGAATGAGATTGAGATTATGTCAACTGTGGATCTGTTGGGATGGTATGCGAATTGGAGTGGGTCCAGGGTTTCCGGGATGGTGTTGATGTGAGCCACAACCAGCCTCGAAGCACTTCACGGCTACCGATGTGAATGCTACAGGGTGGTAGTTATTGAGGCAGGTTACCTTCGCTTTCTTGGGCACAGGGACTATGGTGGTCTGCTTGAAACATGTAGGTATTACAGACTCAATTTGGGAGAGGTTGAAAATGTCAGTGAAAACACTTGCCAGTTGGTCCGCGCATGATTTGAGTACACGACCTGGTAATCTGTCTGGCCCTGCAGCTTTGTGAATGTTGAATCTGTTTAAAGGTCTTACATCGGCTACAGAGAGCATGACCACACAGTAGTCCGGAACAGCTGGTGCTCTCATGCATGCTGCAGTGTTGCTTGCCACGAAGCAAGCATAAAAGGCATTTAGCTCGTCTGGTAGTCTCGCGTCACTGGGAAGTTTGAGGCAGGTTTTCCCTTTGTAGTCCGTAATAGTTTGCAAGCCCTGTCACATCCGACGAGCGTCAGAGCCGGTGTTCTAGGATTCAATCTTAGTCCTGTATTGACGCTTTGCCTGTGATGGTTCATCTGAGGGCATATCGGGAATTCTGATAAGGTCCATGTATCTAGCTATGCGTTCTTTGAAAAAAAAAAAAAAAACAGGGCCTTCTGGAATCTCATATTTCACACTCCATGCATTCCTCTCATGTCACTGCAGTTTACTCATAATAAACGACATAAATTAGGTTTAATAGGTTCTCTATGTAATAAACAACCGCTCAGGCTGGCATGGATGACTATTTCAAATTGAATTTTAATATTCAAGATCCAGCCTACAGCCCATCTACTCGCAGCAACCACTTTTGACAGTCTGTCACTGGGTTTTCAGCCAGCCACAAACTAAGTGTAAAATGACAGCTACAAGCTACAGTTTCAGTGTTATTAACGTTACATTTTAAAATACATTGTCATAAACAGTTACTACTATAAATCTGCCAAATAATGTTAAACAAAAGCAGAACGGCTGAGGTGTGGCTCCCAACCAAGTTAAATCAACTTGGTTAGTTAGCTAGTAGGCGATTAAACCCAACTCCACGATACATTTGGTGAATAATTATTCACACAAACTGTCGCGTATTACAGTTTGAAGCACAACATCGGTCGGCTGCAAATAGTTCTTATTGTCACTGCAAAGGAGAGGTGATCATTTGTAACCAATCTAGAAAAACTTACTATCCCGTTTTTTATTGAATATTAAAAACATACAATATACTTGCAGTGAAGCCGCTGAACAACTACATGACATTATTAGTCATCTAAGTGAATAGTTAGTTAGCTAGTTTACTAATTGTAGCTAGCTAACGTAAGTTAACTTTAACTAAATAATTATTTGCCAATCGGGGACTTTACATGACATATAGTATAGAACATTTTATATTTAATCATAACTCTTCGGTAACTATGGGGATGCTTGGGCTGTGGGCTATGGGCTTGATAACATTAGCAAGCAAACATCCCCTGTTTCTAGCTGAAAGTGACAGCAGGCTAACACAGTTAGCTAGCTAGCTATCAAACTTTACTAACGCAATGTTTGCTAACAAGTGGCGTAATATTAGTTAACTTTGTAGTTAGAACGCTAACGATAGTTTGGGGCTTCGTTTAGATGTAATTTTGCACAACTTCTAAAATATGCCAATCGTGGCTACATACCGGTCCGGGTGACGCTTCAAACTAGATGTCCATAGCTCGTGATGATGGTAATTTCTTGATGATGGACATAAAATCAGGCAACTTTTCCAAAACCGACCAAGGCCGCTGCTACTGCTACAGTAGCTAGCCTACTGTCAGATTTTTGCCAGCTATTAAGCTAATTAGCTGCCGCCTCTTGTCAATGCCACAGGCTTGGAGAGCTTGGTTTTAGCTTCTATCAATAAATAGCTAACCGCCTTCCCGTCTTTTCCTGGTTACAGTGTTGATATTCCCCGACATTTATGAATTAGTTAGACTGTCCACCATTGACAAAATAACAACAGGAAACTGGTGACGTGTAAACTCGCGGGAGGTGGAAACGTGACTTCACAAAACAAGGCTGGAGCCACAGGTTAAGTTATTCAAATCCTTGCTGGGGCCGTCTTCAGTGGGTGGAGTCCAGAGGGGTTGCGTCACTAGTTACTGCAGACACAAAATAGAAATTGGCAATATATATTTTATTTAGCTTTAAATTAATGTTAGGCATAAGGTTAGCAGTGTGATTAAGGTTATGGGTAGGTTTAAAATCAGAAAACACAAGCATACATAGATAACAAACAATAGACAATCAAGCTAGGGGGTACAATATCACATTACAATTACACAAGGACCTTAAGGGACATGCATATACTTACAATTCTAACAGCTTTTTTGTTAGTAGAGCATTTAAACGTCTTAAAATACAGTTCAATTTCTTTTTGTAGGGTACGAAAATGTGGTTTTCTGTTTGTAAATTTACATTTGTGTATATGAAATTTGGCCAAAAGGATAATGAAATGATTTACATAAAAATGTTTCCGCTTATTTCTATTGTATGTCAAGAATCCAAACAGTACATCTCTCCACAATAGTGTAAAATCTTCATAAATGTGTTCAATTATAAACCTACTGATGTCTTGCCACAGTTTTCTTACATGCATACAATGCAAAAAAAGATACAAAACTGTTTCTGGGTGGTCATTACAAAAGGAGCAATTTGAGTTGATGTTTTCCTTACACTTCTTCATATAGTGGTTGGCAGGATAATATTTATGAATAATTTTAAAGGAAACTTCCTTAATTTTGTTAACAAGTAGGTGTGTGTGTGGCAACATCCAAACTTTTTGTTCCAACAGATATTATCAATACATCCATTCCAATAAGGCATGACATAAGATACAACATCCTGCTGAAACAAGGATTGTATCGCTCTGTTGTTGAATGGACCAAAAGAGAAACCAATCTTTCCTACTGATGAGTCAACATGGTCAATAGAAGGTAGGCTCTGAGGGTCAGGTCTTGACATGTTCCTGAATAACATAGCAACACCTGAGGGAATGGCATCTAAAACAATTGCAAAATCTTTAGGTGTTACAGAGTTTAGCCATTTATGAACGTGTGGCTGTGATAACTAGTGACGATTAATGGACGAGTTCCTTTGCATTCCCAGTCTGGAAACTTCAGAAATGGTCCCCGTTTTTATTGTTTTATTTTGTACTTTTTTATTCAACCTTTATTTAACTAGGCAAGTCAGTAAAGAACAAATTATTATTTACAATGACGGCACACCAAAAGGCAAAATACCTTATGTGGGGATGGGGGCTGGGATTAAAAATAAATTAAATAAAAATATAGGACAAAACACACATTATGACAAGAGAGACAGCACAACACTACATAAAGAGAGACCTGAGAGGACAACATAGCATGGCAGCAACACAACATGACAATAACATGGCAGCAACACAACATGGTAGCAGAAAAAAACATGGTACAAACATTGTTGGTAACAAACAACAGCACAAAGGGAAATAAGGTAGAGACAACAATAAATCACGCAAAGCAGCCACAACTGTCAGTAAGAGTGTCCATGATCAAGTATTTTAATTAAGAGATTGAGATAAAACTGTCCAGTTTGAGTGTTTGTTGCAGCTCGTTCCGGTCTCTAGCTGCAGCGAACTGAAAAGACAAGTGACCCAGGGATGTGTGTGCTTTGGGGACCTTTAACAGAATGTGACTGGCAGAACAGGTGTTGTGTGTGGAGGATGAGGGCTGCAGTAGATATCTCAGATAGGAGGGAGTGAGGCCTAAGAGGGTTTTATGAATAAGCATCAACTAGTGGGTCTTGAGAGTGGTATACAGAGATGACCAGTTTACAGAGGAGTATAGAGTGCAGTGATGTGTCCTATAAGGAGCATTGGTGTCAAATCTGATGGCTGAATGGTAAAGAACATGTAGCCACTCGAGAGCACCCTTACCTGCCGATCTATAAATTATGTCTCCATAATCTAGCATGGGTAGGATGGTCATCTGAATCAGGGTATAGTTTGGCAGCTGGGGTGAAAGAGGAACGATTACGATAGAGGAAACCAAGTCTATATTTAACTTTAGCCTGTAGCTTTGATATGTGCTGTGAGAAGGACAGTGTACCGTCTAGCCATACACCCAAGTACTTGACTACCTCAAGCTCTAAACCCTCAGAGGTAGTAATCACAACTGTGTGGAGAGGGGAATTCTTCTTACCAAACCACATGACCTTTGTTTTGGAGGTGTTCAGAACAAGGTTAAGGGCAGAGAAAGCTTGTTGGACACTAAGAAAGCTTTGTTGTAGAGCGTTTAACACAAAATCCGGGGAGTGGCCAGCTGAGTATAAGACTGTATCATCTGCATATAAATGGCAGAGAGAGCTTCCAATTGCCTGGGCTATGTTGTTTATGTAAATTGAGAAGAGCGTGGGGCCTAGGATCGAGCCTTGGGGTACATCCTTGGTGACAGGCAGTGGCTTAGACAGCAGATGTTCTGACTTTATACACTGCACTCTTTGAGAGAGGTAGTTGGCAAACCAGGCCAAAGACCCATCAGAGACACCAAAACTCCTTAACCGGCCCACAGTCAAAAGACCTCAATAGCCACAAGGCTGTTGACAATCCAAGCAGCCATGACTGCAGTTGTTTAATTAACATAGCAGTCAACCTATTTCCTGTAGTCTCAAAATGATTAGGCCTGAAAGTTTTTTTCCTTGTAATAACGTTTACTTTCGATTTCTACCACAAATGGAGCGCACTTTGTTAAAAACATTAAATCATATGAAAATGTAATTCAAATAAGTTGACTCATCCACATAAGTATACAAAATGCACATGCATCGTTCCAAGTTCAGACCATGTTCACATCAAGTATGACCTTCCTATTGGGAAAAATGCATGTGAATGCCCCTCCAACTTATAATTACAACTAGGAAACTCGGGTATGATCTCTGGACCCTGATCTTTCCCACATGCGGAACTCTGACGTCACGCACCACTGAAAAGGGCAAAAAACAATTCCGCGATTTCGGCTGTTAATGGTGAGAATGATTCTTGCATTTCTTCCTAGCCCCGAGCATGTGAACACTCCAATTCTTTCCTCCGATGTAGACAAGCAAATCCTCCAATCACTCCTACATGACATAAATGCAGCATCAACTTTGCAACATGGTTTACTTTGTTTGGGTTAATGGCTAGGCTAATGGCTTCTACCTGAACACATGATAATAACCTGCAATTCACAGCTCCCATGTAGATGGTGATAATTAGCATAACTCTCGGTGCTTGGCCCCTCTTTCCTTCAACAAACATTCCTTTGTTCATTGAGCAGTGCTGCTGCATGAGCTAGGCGCTGGAGAACAATTACAGTGCAGGAGGTGATCACTTCCATCAGTGGTTTCATTTATACTTAGCAAAAATGTAAACACAACCATTTCTAACATTTTACTGAGTTACAATTCATATAAGGAAATCAGTCAATTAAAATGAATTCATTAGGCCCTAATGAAGGCCCTAATCTATGGATTTCACATGATTGGGAAGGGGCGCAGCCATAGGTGGGCCTGTGAACTTGGAATGGCATAGACCCACCCATTTGGGAGCCATTCCCACCCACTAGGGAGCAGGCCTAGCAAATCAGAATGAGTTTTTCCCCATAAATGGGCTTTATTACAGACAGAAATACTCCTTAGTTTCCTCAGCTGTCCCGGATGTGGAAGCCCTGGGCTGGCGTGGTTACACGTGGTCTGCACTTGTGAGGCCGGTTGGACGCCCTGCCAAATTCTCTAAAACAACCTTGGAGGCTGAAAAGATTTGGCATGGGCCATCAGATCCTAAAAACGTTATTCAGCTGCACCATCAAAAGCATCTTGACTGGCTGCATCCCCACTTGGTATGGAACTGCTTGGCATCCAACTGCAAGGCGCTACAGAATATAGTGCGTATGTACTGGGCTGAGCTTCATACCATCCAGGACCTCTATACCACCTGCAGTGCTGGAATCCTGAACCAAATATTGTGTGTCATTAATTTATTGTAGCCACAAGACAGTGGTGATATAGCTTATAGCCATTTACAAACCATAGCACCCTATTTCAAGTTTTATTTGTCACATGCTCAAGTTCAGTGAAATGCTTGAAGAAGAAGACAATGCTCTGATCATTGGCTGATCGCCCCCAACCTATAGAAATCCCCGCCCAGTTGACTACTTTAAAGAACTCACTGATTTGGACTGGCTTTTTAGCCTGCTCATTAAGAAATGCAAAGAAGCCATGACTGAGAGCTGTTTTGGGGGTGTGGTTTGATGTGTGTGTGATATTGCAAACAGCCACCATACCAACTGTGTGATGCAGCATGACAATGTGAACATGATTGGTCAAGAATCCCAAGCGCAGAGTGTTATGAATTTTCTAATTTCTAGAGTAGTATCACAGATAGAAAAATTTTGGCCCACCTACATTTTAGCTGGCCCTACATTTTAGCTAGTTCTCCGCCAATGCCACTAACTCAGAGCTGACCAAAGTTACCTTGCTAACTCCTCAATCTAAGTACATAGACGAGGGCTCTGGCCCGGAGACATATCTACAAGGCTGTGCCTCTGCAATCTCCAATCTCCGGTCACTCTGAGAAAATAAGGGAAACGGCACACATTTAGAACAGACACACAAATGGCAGAATGGTTAGATACAGTGGTTAGGTACTGACATATATCAGAGAGGAAAAGGCTAAATATTATCTATATGTAGATCATCTTTGTATATACTAAGATTTCATTTGAAAAATATCCAACTATAGTAGCTCGCCAATTTTAAAGAAAGAGTTTTAGTACCCTCTGCTGGATGATCTCCTCGAACATCCATCATCCCACCCACCTTTCCTTTCTTCCAACAAGGAAATTATTAATGTTGTATAGGTAGAACCTTATGCCAGATCAGCAAAAAATGGTGCAGTATTTAGCAATAATAATAAGAGTATGGTAGCAGCAGTTGTGATGTGTGTGTGTGTGGATGAGTGAATGTCTGCGTGGGTGTGTGCGTGAGTGAGTGCATGTGCGCTAAGGTCCGGAGAGTCAGTGCAGATGTTCCGTCCACTGCAGGGGTTCAGTCCGGGACTCATAGCTACAGTTGAAGTCGGAAGTTCAATTCTAGGAATTCTAATTGGTCAACCACAGGCTAGGGTTGGGTTATAAAACGACATCCTGTTCTTTGTTCTGTGGAGAGAATCACCGAGGAGAGAATCACTGAGGACAGGGGAGATGGACCATCTACCTTTCAGCATTACATCTATGATTTGTCCTCTTTGAATACACCTATTTACCTCCCCCTTATTTGCCTTGGGGTCTGTGTTATTTAAGAGTAACATCAACTGCTAACACTTGGTGCCGTGACCCGGATTAATTGGTCTTGAAAAACTAAACTGTGTGTTGATACAGGGAAAAGAAAGAGAGAGGGCTGAGCGCAACCCTCCAAGGGATTCAACTCTTAATCTCCTGATTGAATGTTAACATATTGCTGGGTGAGTCTAGACCAATGTCATTTAAAAAGAACCAAATTAGATTGAAATTAGTGTATGCAATGACTGATATGTACAGTTGAAGTCGGAAGTTTACATACGCTTAGGTTGGAGTCATTGAAACTCGTTTTTCAACCACTCCACAAATTTCTTGTAAACAAACTATAGTTTTGACAAGTCGGTTAGAACATTTACCTTGTGCATGACACAAGTAATTGTTCCAACAATTGTTTACAGACAGATTATTTCACTTATAATTCACTGTGTCACAATTCCAGTGGGTCAGAAGTTCACATACACTAAGTTGACTGTGCCTTTAAACAGCTTGGAAAATTCCAGAAAATGATGTCATGGCTTTAGAGGCTTCTGATAGGCTAATTGACATCATTTGAGTCAATTGGAGGTGTACCTGTGGATGTATTTCAAGGCCTACCTTCAAACTCAGTGCCTCTTTGCTTGACATCATGGGAAAATCAAAAGAAATCAGCAAGACCTCAGAAAAAAAATTGTAGACCTCCACAAGTCTGGTTCATCCTTGGGATTCAACCACAAAGACCAGGGAGGTTTTCCAATGCCTCACAAAGCAGGGCTCCTATTGGTAGATGATTTAAAAAAAATAAACAGACATTGAATATCCCTTTGAGCATGGTGAAGTTATTAATTACACTTTGGATGGTGTATAAATACACCCAGTCACAACAAAGATACAGGCATTGTTACCAACTCTTTTGCCAGAGAGGAAGGAAACCGCTCAAGGATTTCACCATGAGGCCAATGGTGACTTTAAAACATTTACAGAGTTTAATGGCTGCGATAGGAGAAAACTGAGGATGGATAAAAACATTGTAGTTACTCCATAATACTAGCCTAATTGACACAGGGAAAAGAAGGAAGCCTGTACAGATTACAAATATTCCAAAACATGCATCCTGTTTGCAACAAGGCACTAAAGTAATACTGCAAAAAATGTGACAAAGCAATTCAGTAAATGTCCTGAATATAAAATGTTATGTTTGGGGCAAATCCAATGCAACACATTACTGAGTAACACTCTCCATATCTTCAAGCATAGTGGTGGCTGCATCATGTTATGGGTATGCTTGTAATTGTTATGGACTGGGGAGTTTTTCAGGATAAAAAGGAAACGGAATGGAGCTAAGCACAGGCAAAATCCTAGATGAAAACCTGGTTCAGTCTGCTTTCCACCATACTCTGGGAGATGAATTCACCTTTCAGCAGGACAATGAACTTAAACAAGGCCAAATCTACACTGGAGTTGCTTACCAAACATTTTCCTGAGTGGCCAAGTTACAATTGATTGGACATTATTTGGAAAGGAACACACCTGTCTATATAAGGTCCCACAGTTGACAGATACCTTATTTACATAAGTATTTAGCTATGAGACTTGAAATTGAGCTCAGGTGCATCCTTTTTACATTGATCATCCTTAAAGTTTCTACAACTTCGTTGGAGTCCACCTGTGGTAAATTCAATCGATTGGACATGAAAAGCACACACCTGTCCATATAAGGTCCCATAGTTGACAGTGCATGTCAGAGCAAAAACCAAGCAATGAGGTTGAATGAATTGTACGTAGAGCTCCGAGACAGGATTGTGTCGAGGCACAGATCTGGGGAAGGCTCCCAAAACATTTCTGCAGCATTGAAGGACCCCAAAGAACACAGTGGCCTCCATCATTCTTAAATGGAAGAAGTTTGGAACCTTCAAGACTCCTCCTAGAGCTGGCCACCTGGCCAAACTGAGCAATCGGGGAAGGGCCTTGGTCAGGGAGGTGACCAAGAACCCGATGGTCACTCTGACAGAGCTCCAGAGTTTCTCTGTGGAGATGGGAGAACCTTCCAGAAGGAGAACCATCTCTGCAGCACTTCACCAATTAGGTCTTTATGGTAGAGTGGTCAGACAGAAGCCCCCCCTCAGTAAAAGGCATATGATAGTCCGCTTGGAGTTTGCCAAAAGGCAATTAAAGGACTCCCAGACCATGAGAAAAAAGATTCTCTGGTCTGATGAAACCAAGATTGAACTCTTTGGCCTGAATGCCAAGCGCCACGTCTGGAGGAAACCTGGCACCATCCCTACTGTGAAGCATGGTGGTGGCAGCATCAGCACCAGAGATTGAGAGACTAGTCAGGATCGAGGGAAAGATGAACGGAGCAAAGTACAGAGAGATCTTTGATGAAAACCTGCTCCAGAGCACTCAGGACCTCAGACTGAGTCGAAAGTTCACCTTCCAACAGGACACTGATCCCAAGCACTCAGCCAAAACAACGCAGGAGTGGCTTCGGGATAAGTCTCTGAATGTCATTGAGTGGCCCAGGCAGAGTCCAGACTTGAATCTGATCTAACATTTCTGGAGAGACCTGAAAATAGCTCTCGATCCAACCTGATAGAACTTGAGAGGATCTGCAGAGAAGAATGAGAGAAACTCCCCAAATACAGGTGTGCCAAGCTTGTAGCGTCATACCCAAGAAGAATTGAGGCTGTAATCGCTGTCAAAGTTGCTTCAATAAAGTACTGAGTAAATGGTCTGAATACAGATGTAAATGAGATTCTAAAAACCTGATTTTGCTTTGTCATTATGCGGTATTGTGTGTGAAATGATGAGGGTAAAAAAAACTATTGAATCCATTTTTGAATAAGGCTGTAACGTAACAAATTGGGGAAAAAGTCAAGGGGTCTGAATACTTTCCGAATGCACTGTACTCTATTGTCCCGGAAGAGAAATTTGACATGGACATAGAGAGTGCTGTTGCTTCTGCACAAATACATAAATACATGGAATCAATTGAGAATAATACCCCATCATGCACCCCCTCCCTATCCACACAAAAAGTTAATACGTTCACGTCAGGTGGCAGGTAACCTAGCGGTTAAGAGCGTTGGGCAAATAACTGAAAGGTTGATGGTTCAAATCCCAGAGACAACAGGTAAAAAGATCTGTGAATGTGCCCTTGAGCAAGGCACTTAACCCTAATTGCTCCTGTAAGTCTCTCTAGATAAAAGTGTCTCCTAAAATGTAAACATTTCAGGCTGTGACTAGGTGGCAGTTCCACATGATGAACCCCCACAGGCCAGGCTCCAGTCCATTATTGCCGTCACTATGTCTGCCCTGATGTTAAGCAGTTTTATTGACAGGGGTAATTGTTAATATTTATACAGTTTATACAGTTCATCACACCATCTGACGAATCCTTCAATCTCTGCCTTGTAACCGTTAGTGTCAGAGCCTTTGTTTAAGAGCCAGAGGACAGCGATGTTGTCCGGGAACTTAATCACGTAGTTGTTGGGGTGCCTGCCGATGCAGTCATTTGTATACAACATGAGGAGGATAGGGGAACTAGGTGGAAGCAGCATTGGCAGCCATTACAGGTGTGAATCATTTTGAATAAGATGAGTATTGTGGTGGCAGCCTCATGTTATGGATATGACTGTTACCGGCAGGGACTGGGGAAAATGTTATAGGATCAAAATAAATATGAAAGGAGCAAAGGCCAGGTTAAAACTATTCTGAAAACCTAGCTCTGCGATAGTTTTATTTTTCAGTGGAACAATTACACAAATCGTAAAGCCAAAGTTACTCCAGAATGACTTTCCAAGAGCTTTTGAGTGTTCCTGAATGGTCTAATAGTCTCAGTCCTGACCTAAATCTGCTTGAAAATCAGTGACAAGCATTGAATGCTGTAGTCCATCAATGACTCCCAAACAAAAGTTATTGAGCTTGAGTAATTTTGACAAAACAATGGATATGTTGCCCTAAGAGTTGTGCAAGGTTAATATATTCTTATTCAAAATTATTTACAGCTGTAATGGCTGCCAAAGGTGCTTCCACCAAGTATTAACTCTGGGGTGTGAAGACATAAGCAATGAATACATTTTACATTTCTTATTAATTTAAACACATTTCTATAATTTTTCTTTCTTTTTAAAAAAGAGGAGGAAGTTGTGTAGATCTATAGGAAAAAATCTTATTTTATTCCTTTTAAAAATAATTTTAAGACAGAAAAATGCGAAGACTGTAATTAAAAGGGTTTTTGAACTTTTGCTAGTAACTGTATGAAGGGGCATGCAAATGCAATCCCGTCCCCATGAAGGTCATTATCATAATTTTTTTATATCAAAAATTAAATGATCATATCAAAATTCTAAATATTGATATCGATAATAAAAATGTATATCAGAAATTCAAATGATTGATATACATGTTTCTATTATTGATATACAAAATACAATTATTTATTTACAAAATTCAATGAATATATGTTAAAACGTCTTTCCATACCAGTATAGCCTACTGCTAAATGTCTGGTATTATGTGGCATGTGTTAATTTCACTCTTTGATCCCTATGGCATTGGAGTGCAGACTGAGAAAAATATAAGAAATTGTTTAAACGTGAGAGAGATTGCTCACATGGGAGTCATGAATTGAACATATAAGCTAATGACTAAGAATTATGAGCTCCTTTTAAAACCAGAAACAACTGGGTAAAAACAGGTTGAATCACAGTTGTTCACGTCATTTCAACCAACAACAAAAACCCCATCTATATGATGACGTTGACTCAACATGGAAAACTGATTGGATTTGCAAAAAAGTCATCACCATAAGGGCATTTAATAGTTTTATTTCTATTTTACCTAAATACAATGACATGGTGACATTTTTTTATCATTTCACGTTGAATTCACGTTAATTGTTAACGCAACCAAATGTAAATCAAAACTAGACGTTGAACTGACGTCTGTGCCCAGTGGGAAGCTTATGTTTTTACCTGCATTTTCTATAGGCTACATACACTCCGTTGCTTGTTCATAGGGAAAATCTAATGCACACAGGACAATTACAAAAAGTGAATTATATTGAATTACAAATCATGTTTAAATACAATAATTAATAACTTGTCCATGGGCACTATTGTATGCCTATTACATTTGGTTATATGAACAATGTGTTGGCAGTAAATGATTCATATTCTTAAATTGCCAAATACACTGACTCTCGCGGTCCCCTTGTGGTGAACAAACCTGAATGACTCCGTGAAACTCAGCAGACAGTCAATCTCTCATACAGTATATCCGCCCGGCTCTGTCTTTCCACCTCCTCTCAATCACAACAAGGAAATTATTCGATGAACATGAACGTTACCAAAGAACACTTTGATTTTTAAGGAATCGAAGAAAAAATGGAGAGACAGCCATTATCTTTAGGTAAAATTGTATTATAATTGTTTCTTTCAAAACTGTATTTTCAGTTAGAATGAATGGGAAGGCAAATAACCTGTTCGAATGTTGTACTTGTAGCTCTATCGACTGCCAATTTCACAGCTGTTTTTGGAAGTCATAACATATTTTTAGCTTTGTGCATTTTTCCCCATTTGAAAGCATAGGAAATATACGTTTTTGTAATGGAGAGTCTAAACAGACAACTTTTGCGTTGCGTAGACAGTCGGCTACAAGGATGAGTCCAGGCACGTGTTTCATGGATTCATATTTAATTTCTTAGTTTACAATCAAAATTGAATAGCCCTGGCTGTATCACTTCGGTGAGGTTTCAGGACTTGATGTGTTGCCAGAGGGATTCGTGTAATGCTTTTGGTTGGCAGCCACTAAACATTCGAATAACATTGTATGAGGTTTGCATTTGTAAGTCTATGCCGGGGTATGTTGGGACATTTTTGGCCTCTAATGGATTGGACAAACTACATGTCATGCGATGCATCCAGTAAATAACTGCGCCTGATGACGTATTGGCGGCAAGCGCAATATAAACATCTGGGCTACACCTCAATGGATCTGACAAATTGTTGGCTACCCTACCCTCCCATTTGGCATTGTTGACTCCCATTCCCTTCATGGACGTCATCTCACTAGCTTTAGTTTAGATCCCTGTAATATGTGTCATATGTTCCATACGGTGTTCTAGCGCGATGAGCCCAGAAGAATGTACCGCACCTAAATAAAATCTCGCAGTTACACAGGACAAACATAGGTACAAGGAAATCATTAAAGAATGGACATTTTAACAAGTATCAATTAAGTGTAGTCGGAGGTACAGTCCGCCCACACTAAACTCAACTAATACCTCACATGAACAAGTGCAAACGGTATGTTAAACAGAAATTGCACCTAAAAACCATCTTCTCATTTGGAAAACAGCATCGATATCAGTCAGAAACATTTATTCTACTGTCAATATTTACTACAAATTGTAAATAGGATATTTTGTGAGTCTTGTGGTTGTGATTGCAACACAACATAAATTAAGGATGTGTGCCCACAGCTGGCTGCACACAAGTAATCATCAATTTGGAGTGCAGCTGCACATGACCTGATCATGAACTGAACCAAAATATAAACCCAACAATTTCAAAGATTTTACTGAGTTACAGTTCATATAAGAAAATGAGTCTATTGAAACAAACACAGTAGGCCCTAATCTATGGATTTCATATGACTGGGAATAGAGATGTGCATCTATGGATTTCATATGACTGGGAACAGATACCTTAAAAAAAAATTGGGGTGTGGATCAGAAAACCAGTCAGAGTCTAGTGTATCAGAAAACCAGTCTGTGTCAGTGTGGCCTCACACAACAACACAACACAACACAACACAACACAACACAACACAACACAACACAACACAACACAACACAACACAACACAACACAACACAACACAACACAACACAACACAACACAACACAACACAACACATCTACTTCGCACAACACAACACATCTACTTCGCACAACACAACACATCTCCTTCGCATAGAGTTGAGGTGGCTGTTGATTGTGTCCTGTGGAATGTTGTCCCACTCCTCTTCAATATCTGTGTGAAGTTGCTGGATATTGTTGGGAACTGGAATGCGCTGTCGTACACGTTGATCCAGAGCATCCCAAACATGCTCAGTGGGTGACATGTCTAGTGAGTATGTAGACTATGGAAGAACTGGGACATTTTCAGCCTCCAGGAATTGTGTACAGATCCTTGCGACACATTATCATGCTGAAACATTTATTTATTTATTTTAACCTTTATTTAAGCAGGCAAGTCAGTTAAGAATATATTCTTATTTTCAATGACGGCCTGGGAACAGTGGGTCAACTGCCTGTTCACGGGCAGAACGACAGATTTGTACCTTGTCAGCTCAGGGGTTTGAACTCACAACCTTCCGGTTACTAGTCCAACACTCTAACCACTAGGCTACCCTGCTGCCCCTGAGGTGATGACGACAGATGAATGCACGACATTGGGCCTCAGGATCGTCACGTTATATCTGTGCATTTAAATCGCCATCGATAAAATGCAATTGTGTTCGTTGTTCGTAGCTTATTCCTGCCCATACCATAACCCACCGCCACAATAGGGCCCTCTGTTCACAACGTTGACATCAGCAAACCGTTCCCCCTTGACACTATACACGCGGTCTGTGGTTGTGAGGCCAGTTGGACATCCTGCCAAATTCTCTAAAATTATGTTGGAGATGGATTATGTTTGGGAAATTAACATTCAACTCTCTGGCAACAGCTCTGGTGGACATTCCTGCCAGCAGCATGCCAATTGCACGCTCCCTCAAAACATGAGACATCTGTAGAATTGTGTTGTGTTACAAAACTGCACATTTTAGAGTGGTCTTTTATTGTCCCCAGCACAAGTTGCACCTGTGTAATGATCAGGCAATTTGAGAGAAATAACCTTAAATAACGTTTTTTGTGCGTATATGGAACATTTCTGGGATCTTTTTATTTTAGCTCATGAAACATGGAATGACCACAGTTATAGGAGGAGACAAAAATCAACATAACCACTCTATATCCCTATTTTTAAAGTTTGAAGTTACGAATCATTACAGATCGGTTTGCTTGTATTTTAGGCAAGGGAGAGAATGGAGGGTAGTTGAGATAAGATTGGACAGTGGAGTAGTCTAAGAATCCTGTCCGAATCCAATGAGCAGTAGTGAGTCACCTGCTTCCATTCACTTCACTTTGCACCTAGTGCTTCAAGTTCTGAAGTCATTATGTAGAAATGGCCTTGTACTAGCTCCACTGTCCAGTCCAGCTTGGGTGCTCTCGAAAGTACAGCCTACTTTAGTAAGGTTCCAAACATGGCCAAGTGCTTACGTAACTGTCTGTGTTTTTAAAGGTACTTTGTTTTGGTCGTGCTTTTCAAAGGACTTCATGTTTCAGTGAGTAGAGTGTTTCATGATGAGTGCATTAACCCAGGCTTTACCGACATGAATTCTATAGTCTTCATAACGAAGGAGGCACAGACTAGACCATCTTAAGCGCCAGAGTGTGGGAAGAGAACCATTCCAACACAATAAGAGAGGTGGGTAAAAGCAATGATTACCACAGCTAGACAGAGGAGGATAAATCCTTTAAAGACAATACAATGAAATGAGCTAGGACTTCTAATAACTCAATCTAATAACTTCATAGAGTCCCATCTAAAGCACTGAAAATCCAATATAGTGCAGGCCAAATTATTATTTTTTAAAGTCACTGTCTTAGACATTATTCAGACTTTGCATGATCCGTTTCAAAATATGCATAAGTACATTTGTAGCATCATGATAGTATCAGTTGTTTACCAACTCATGATATGTGTGTAGTGATGTGGTAATTACATTCAGAATTTTAGCTGTAGCATGTTTACTTTGAAGTCTGCTGAGGTTGACAGCGAAGCAGCAGCTAGAATAATTTGTGTTTGGATGAAAGATGAAAGTCCTTTAGGCTCAGTGTGCTTATTGAGTAATAACCCAATAACATCACTGCACCGCCCTGAACCTGGGGTCAAAACTTCCAATTCTCTTGATTGTTGCAAGATTAAATAAAATAGACTGCTCTTAGGTGTTTAAGGCCGTGTCTAGATTTGACAGTTCATGCAGCTTTAGTATTCAAGTTCTGATCATGGGAATGACGAACGCGTCATGAGTCTACCGTATCCACAGTGTGTCCGGATTCCCTTTTCCTCGCTATATTCAAATGCCAGTATGCATTCTACAAACGGTGGAATAGGCAAAATATGATAACACAACAACTGAGCGCAGTAGCTAACTAGCCAGCTAACCTCTGTAGCTAGCCATCAAGCTAGCAAGCAATGCTAAAGGGATCGCAAACTGGTTAGCATAACTCTAGCCAAACAAAAAATAGTTTTTCAAAATATTAGCTAGCTGGCTAGCATTTATAAGGCCAGCAAACACATTCCTCACATGCTAGGAACGTATTTCCTCCAACGTTTTAATGAAAAGTTGCATGTCGGTCCCAAAACACAAGTTTTCTAGAGTACTGATGACATTGCCCATTGTATGTACTTTCGGTAGCCTGATTGAGTCCAGACTGAGGAGAAATACTCACACACACAATGCATCCCTGACCACCTCCTGAATTGGTCAGCCAGATCTGAACACAATCAGACCAGAAAGCAACTTTTCAATGCGATCTTCGTATTGTGATTGCAGAAGTCGCATGTAAGAGTCAAGTGTAAACACAACTTAATTCTAATGCATTTAGGAAGGAGAACAGAATACCAATGTCTTCACATTGACAACAATGAGAATATCGCACTTTGTGATTATTGGATTTGATGTTTGTTATGTTTGTCTTGGTGACAATCAGAATCTCTAAATGTGCAAATTAAAGTCACTTCTGATGAGAGAAGACATCCGGAAGTTGAGCAATGTGTTTTCACTCTACCAGTTATGTTGCTAAACAAAGTTTGTGAGATCAGACATATGGATTTCTCAGAGGCGATTTCCATGGTCCCTTCAATCCAAGGACAAACCTAAGCACAGTCTCCAGTAAAACAGAGTCCTGACTCAAAATTTCTAAACAGTTGCCCTCTTTCATTCAAGTTATAGCATTCCACTTTATTAGATTAGGCTGATTTTATTCAAGAGTGTACTTTAATAGGCCATTTCTCAAAAATGTGACCTATGCATTTCTTAGTGGAAGACATTTGACAAACAGATCTGTTTACAGACGGTATTTCATTGATACAGTTCTTCTCTCTTCTACCCCCGAAGCAATACTGAAAAATGACTTATTTTACAAGCACAGCATGCTGCTTTTGGCTCGTGTTTGCCTGATTCTGTAGCGTAGCCAGTTCACAGTTGCCATTTTTATATGATAAGAGCCTCTCCATGCCTCCTCCCTTCACCACTCCCCATGGCTAAGCTAACTGACATTTTCACTGTGTCGCCATCCATATGTGTGAACCCTGACAGGTGTGGGATTAGGGGTGTAAAACATAAGTCAGAAATCCAATTGAGTACTTATTAATTTTAGTATGTTTTGCTTTAGAGCAGTAAAGCAAGACATCTGACCTTAGTGTGAGAACTCCTAGACAGAAAGAGCTTGTGTTTTATTGAAGGTTTGATTGCATCAGGACCTATTGGTCCTGTAATGTGATTTGTCATGGTGTTATAAGAAACTAGGTGTGTATACAGTGCATTCGGAAATGATTCAGACCCATTGCCTTCTTCCACATTTTGTTATGTTACGGGCTTATTCCAAAATGTATTAAATTATATTTTTTGCTAATCAATCTACATACAATATCCCATAATGACAAAGTGAAAACAGGTTTTTAGAAATGTTTCCAAATTTCAAAACAGAAATACCTTATTTACATAAGTATTCAGACCCTTTGCTATGAGACTCGAAATTTAGTTCAGGTGCATCCTGTTTCCATTGATCATCCTTGAGATGTTTCTACAACTTGATTGGAGTCCACATGTGGTAAATTCAATTGAATGGACAAGATTTGGAAAGGCACACACCTGTCCATATAAGGTCCCACAGTTGACAGTGCATGTCAGAGCAAAAACCAAGCCATGAGGTTGAAGGATTTGTCCGTAGAGCTCCCAGACAAGATTGCGTCAAGGCACAGATCTGGGGAAGGCTCCCAAAACATTTCTGCAGCGCACCATTAAAGGTCCCCATCATACTTAAATGAAAGAAGTTTAGAACCACCAAGACTCTTCCTAGAGCTGGCTGCCCAGCCAAACTGAGAAATCATGGAAGAAGGGCCTTGGTCAGGGAGGTGACCAAGAACCCGATTGTCCATCTGACAGAGCTCCAGAGTTCCTCTGTGAAGATGGGAGAACCTTCCAGAAGGACAACCATCTCTGCAGCACTCCACCAATACGGCCTTTATGGTAGAGTGGCCAGACAGAAGCCAATTCTCAGTAAAATGCACATGAACGCCCGCTTGCAGTTTGCCAAAAGGTACCTAAAGGACTCAGACCATGAGAAACAAGACTCTCTGGTCTGATGAAACCAAGATTGAACACTGTGGCCTGAATGCCAAGCATCACGTCTGGAGGAAACCTGGTACGATCCCTACGGTTAAAGAAGTATTTTTAAGCCTTGAAATAATTAAGACATGGATTGTGTATGTGTGACAAAAATGAAAGTGCCTTTAAACAGGGTATGGTAGTAGGGGCCAGGCAGTTTCTGTCAAGAACTGCAACACCACTGGGTTTTTCATGCTCAACAGTCTCCAGCCAACTTGACACAACTCTGGGAAGCATTGTCGTCAACATGCACCAGCATCTCTGTGGAATGCTTTTGACACCTTCTAGAGTCCATGCCCCCGGGTGTTCCTAATATTATTTGATTTTTTATTTCACCTTTATTTAACTAGGTAAGCAAGTGGAGATCCTCAAGTTCTCATTTGCAACTGCGACCTGGCCAAGATAAAGCAAAGCAGTTCGACACATACAACAACACAGAGTTACACATGGAATAAACAAACATACAATCAATAATACAGTAGAAAAAGTCTATATACAGCATGTGCAAATGAGGTAGGAAAAGGGAGGTAAGGCAACAAATAGTAAATAATAAATCATGTTTGGTATACTAAGTGTACTCAGAGATTCATTGAGCTGACAGTTATTATTGGACTGCTGTGTGGGTCGTCCAATTGAACTACATTTTGTGGATGCTCTTCTTGCAAAGCACAATTTTGCACTTGGCACCCAGTCCCTGTCCTTGTGCCACAACAAATCCTCAGCATTACGTTGCAATGAACAAACCGCATGTGCAATTTGATTCAGAGTAGAATATACCTACTGAGGGACTTGCCACAGACATGACTTACATCTTTTTTTCAGGATGAAAACACATTAAGTAAATAGATCCATTTTTTAAAAAGTTGGTCGCATACACATATTTAGCAGATGTTATTGTGGGTGTGGCAAAATGCTTGTGTTCCACGCTCCGACAGTGCAGTAATATCTAACAATTCACAACAATACACACATTTCAAAGTAAAATAATGGAATTAAGAAATATATCAATATTAGGACGAGCAATGTCGGAGTTCGGAGTACAAATATATATAATATATGTGAGGGGATGTATAGACATTATGGACAGTATGTGGATAGAATATTTAGTATATCTGGAGAATAAGTAGGGTAGAATAGTAGCTAAATACAGCAGTAGTTGAATAGGATGGCATTTACTAGAATACAGTATTTACATATGAAATGAGTAAAACTGTATGTAAAAATTAAAGTGACCCGTGTTCCATTATAAAACTGACCAGTGATGTCTATGTACATAGGGCAGCAGCCTCTAAGGTGTAGGGTAGCCGGTTAGAGACAGTGACTTAACTTCAGGGCAGGGTCCTGGGTGGAGGCCAGCTAGTGATGGCTATTTAACAGTCTGATGGACATAAAAGCAGTTTTTAAGTCTCTCGGTCCCAGCTTTGATGCACCTGAACTGACCTCAACTTCTGGATGATAGCGGGGTGAACAGGCCGTGGCTCGGGTGATTGATGTCCTTGATGATTTTTTTGGCCTTCCTATGACATCCGGTGCTTTAGGTGTCCTGGAGGGCAGGCAGTGTGCCACTGGTGAAGCGTTGAGCAGACCTCACCACAATCTGGAGAGCACAGCGGTTGCGGGCAGTGCAGTTGCCGTACCAGGCGGTGATACAGCCCAACACGATACTCTCAATGGTGCATCTGTAAAGGTGTGTGAGGGTCTTTGGGGACAAGCCACATTTCTTCAGCCTCCTGAGGTTGAAGAGGCGCTGTTGTGCCTTCTTCACCACACTGTCTGTGTGGGTGGACCATTTCAGATTGTCAGTGATGTGTACGCAGAGGAACTTGAAGCTTTCCACCTTCTCCATTGCAGCCCTGAAGTCCACGATCAGCTCCTTTGTTTTGTTGACGTTGAGGGAGAGGTTTTTTTCCTGGCACCACTCCACCAGGGCCCTCACCTCCTCCCTGTGGGCTGTCTCGTCATTGTTGGTAATCAGGCCTACTACTGTTGTGTCGTCTGCAAACTTGATGATTGAGTGATTGAGGCCACACAGTCATGAGTGAACAGGGAGTACAGGAGGGGGCTGAGCATGCACCTTTGCGGGGCCCCTGTGTTGAGGATCAGCATAGTGGAGGGGATGTTTCCTATCTTCACCACCGTCAGGAAGTCCAGGACCCAGTTGCACAGGGCGGGGTTCAGACCCAGGGCCCTGAACTTAATGATGAGCTTGGAAGGTACTATGGTGTTGAAGGCTGAGCTGTAGTCAATGAACAGCATTCTTACATAGATATTCCTCTTGTCCAGATGGGATAGGGCAGTGGGCAGTGCGATGGCGATTGCATCGTCTGTGGATCTATTGGGGCAGTATGCAAATTTAAGTGAGACTAGGGGGTCCGGTAAGTTGGAGGTGATATGATCCTTATCTAGCTTCTCACTTCATGATGACAGAAGTGAGTGCTACGGGGCGATTTAGTTCAGTTACCTTTGCTTTCTTGGGTACAGGAACAATGGTGGACATCTTAAGTGGGTACAGCAGACTGGGATAGGGAGAGATTGAATATGCCCGTAAACACAGCCAGCTGGACTGCGCATGCTCTGAGGATGCGGCTAGGGATGCTGTCTGGGCTGGCAGCCTTGCGAGAGTTAACACTCTTAAATGTCTTACTCACGTCAGCCACGGAGAACGAGAGCCCACAATCCTTGGGAGCGGCCTCTGTCGGTGGCACCGTGTTATCCTCAAAGCGGGCGAAGTAGGTGTTTAGCTTGTCCAGTAGCAAGATGTCAGTGTCCGCGACGTGATAAGTTTTCACTTTGTAGTCACTGATTGTCTGGATCCCTGCCACATATGTCTCGTGTCTGAGCCGTTGAATTGCGACTCCACTTCTGTACTGACGTTTTGCCTGTTTGATTGCCTTATGGGGGGCATAACTGCACTGTTTGTATTCAACCATACTCCCAGTCACCTTGCCGTGGTTAAATGCGATGGTTCACGCTTTTAGCTTTGCGCAAATACTGCCATCTACCCATATTTTTGGTTGGGGTAGGTTTTTAATAGTCACAGTGGGAACAATACTCCCTGATGAACTCAGTCAGATTATTGTAATGCCCCTGATATACACAGTGAATTGACTGCAAATGTGTCTTTCAGCTCCCTAGATGTATTGTGCTCAAAGGTGAACAAGGTTCAGCCATATCACCAATGTGGTTTAGTTCCTTTACAACCAGACTCAGAAGGTTAACTCTCTTACAGTGAAAGGTCTCATTGTAAAAAAAATAGATCATTTTTTAAATAAAATGTTTCTGTCAGTCTTTCTGCAGAGGATGAACCGAAAAGGTCTGTGCTCCCACTCAGATACTGCTGTTTGTTTGACAGCATGGCATATAACACGATGACCTGTAGACATTAAAACCCACAGAAAAACGATAATGATTAGGTCCAAATAATTATAGGAAATGTCAAGAGCATCAGGTTAGTGAATGTACATGTTATAGCAACATTATCTACACAACATATACTGTGGATTCACAAAAAGTATCAAACCACCATAATTCTCCTCATAGAACACACTGGAAAACAAGGTTGTATGTGGTATTGTGAGAAGCGGATACTGAACTTTTCATTGACTACCTTCAATTTTAGCTGACTTTAAAACTATCACATCCAGACACTAAGTGGACATACAGTGCATTCAGAAAGTATTCAGGCCCTTTGACTTTTTGCACATTATGTTACCTTACGCCGTATTCCAAAATGTATTAAGTTGTTTTTTTCACCATCAATCAACACACAATACCCCGTAATGTCAAAGCAAAAACAGTTTTTTTAGGAGATTTATAAAATAAAAAATATCACATTTACATAAGTATTCAGAACCCTTACTCAGTACTTTGTTGAAGCATCTTTGGTAGTGATTACAGTCTTGATTCTGCTTGGGTTTGTGACTGCAAGCTTGGCACACCTGTATCTGGGGAGTTTCTCCCATTCTTCTCTGCAGATCCTCTCAAGGTCTGTCAGGTTGGATGGGGAGCATCACTGCACAGCTATTTTCAGGTCTCTCCAGAGATTTTAGATTGGGTTCAAATCCAGGCTCTGGCTGGGCCACTCAAGGATATTCAGAGACTTGTCCCTAAGTCACGCCTGCATTGTCTTGGCTGTGTGCTTAGGGTCGTTGTCTTGTTGAAAGGTAACCGTCGCCCCAGTCTGAGGTCCTGAGCGCTCTGGAACAGGTTTTCATCAAGGATCTCTCTGTACTTTGCTCTGGTCACCTTTCATTCGATCCTGAATTGTCTCCCAGTCCCTGCCGCATAAAAACATCCCCACAGCATGATGCTGCCACCACCATACTTAACCTGCCTCCACCCCTTCATCTACACTGACTGACGTGGATTTAACAAGTGACATCAATAAGGGATCATAGCTTTACCCTGGATTCACCTGGTCAGTCTATGTCATTGAAAGAGTAGGTGTTCTTAATGTTTTGTATACAGCACCTGCTTTTAATCTTCAAAAGGGGATGTCAATAGCACTCAAATATTTCCCCTCGGGTGCCTTTTCTGGAAATTACATCTCAACATCAGTGTTTTTTTGTTTTTGTGGTAAATAACGGGAATAACCACTCATAAACAATAACCACTCATAAACAATGACCACTTATAAACAATAACCACTTATCAAGAACTATATACAGAATTTGTATATTGGCTGTTTATGTATGCCCATCAGTGTTGCAGTACTCAAGACCTGTCTCGAGACCACATATTGAGTGTATCGGTCTTGTCTCCGTGTTGGCTACATTTGTACTCGTCTTGACTCGGTCTCAGACAGTGAGGACTCGTAATTTCCAAGACCAACGGAGTAAAAATATCATAATTATCAGCTTCCATTCAGTCAGGGCATACAACCGCTTTGCCAGGCCAGGCCAAATATATACACTCCTTTCTTGAAACATTAACAGCCTTTATACATATTATAGACATGTTTACGCAGTGGCGAACCTATAGGCCTTCAGTGTGTGATAGGTTTGTGATTCTAAAAGAACAGTATTACCAGCGCACTCATGTAGGAGAGTGCACTTTTTGTAAAACACAAAGGGCCAGTGGTGTAGTGGAGGTATAGGACCTTAACAATTATGTAGTACAATAGAGAAATCATGAAAAGTAGCCTACACAATCGCAAAGCACATGAAATATATTCACATGCGCTCTGAACACAGCCTAGTTTCAGCGGAATGTCACCTGCAGGCAGCAAAAGTGTGCAGCTCTCAACTGGTTTTGGCATGGAGCAGCTCACAGAAGAATGACTTCGGCAGCGGTAGGGTAGGAAAAACGTTTACATTTATGATATATACCAGTAAATGCTAACTAAGGTAACAATGGGTATGCAAACCAGATATTGTAAAGGTTTAGTCTGAAGTGTTGGTTAGTACTCAATTTGTGATGCACAATTGTCATCATGTGCTGTTTGCATCAGTGGTGTAAACGTGGATGGGCCTGGTGGTCAGAGGCCCACCCACTGGGGAGCCATGCCCTGACAGCCCACCCAGTTAGATTGATGTGGTTTAAGCATTGTTGTGGACTTACACCATCACATTTTTATATTTCTTCTATAAAAAAAGTGGGATTTTGAGAGTGAAAATCTGATAAATCTATATAAAAAGCAGCTGTCACACACAGCAAGATGTTAAAGGATAAGCAGTCCATAAACTCGGACATAATAAGCCTGTAGGTCCCAATTATAAGAATACAAAAACACAACCGTTAAGCATTTCCCAATCGAAATGAACACCCATTACTTCCCATTGCAAAAAAACATTTTACATTTAGCACACAAAGTAAAGTTTAAAGTGGAACTGACAGTGTTTTAACTACTTTGCATATATGAAACAAACAGAAAATCCTTTCCTGCGCTTTCCTGCTCTATATTGCTATAGAATTTTCCCAAACATTCTAAGAATTTATGAAAATGACCATATTTAAGGGGTCACTTGTGAGATTTTGTTTTTTTAAGTGTCATATTTTTCCTGGGGGTGTATATAAACAGGTTTTACCTTGTCAGCTCAGGGATTTGATCTAGCAGCCTTTCGGTTACTGGCCCAATGCTCTACCCAGTTGGCTACCTGCCCCCCAAAGTGATGGCAAACAACAGGAAGCACGCTGCGATAAAAATCACAGTTCCACTCACCTTCTCCCTTATTCCTGAAAAGGGAGAAGCTAACAAATTTGCAACATCCACTTTGATAAAACATGCTGCAGCTGCTGCAAACTAGCCAACAACAAAAGCTAGCTAGCTAGACCGTGGGAAAACTGCTGCTCGATTTGCGCAGTGACCTTTTGACCTTCAAAAAGGCAGAAGTTCACTTGTCTGGAAGTCTAAAGAATCCATATGTTGTTCTGAAATACTGGACATTTCGAACTCTTATTATGGTGGTGATTTACAATCATGGTTTTGAATTGGTCTTGAATTTTTCTGGTCTCGGTCTTGACTCGATCTTGGACCCCTTGTCCCCCTCTCGGTCTCAGTCTTGACTCCGTCCTTTCCCCCCTCCGGTCTTGGTCTTGACTCGGTCTCGATTTGCTCCGGGCCTTGGTCTCAAATCGGTCTCGCTTTAGGTGGTCTCTAACACAACACTGATGCCCACTGAGATGCAGAGAAAACAATAGAAAGTTGTACATTTAAACTATAGATGTTGGCCTCAGGTCAAGCTCCCTGTCACCGATTGTAAACAACTGTAATATGTTGAGGAATTCTGTCAGTGTTGCAATGGAGGGACCCAGAAGAGAACATTTATATCTGAAGCACGGCGATATTGCAATATAAGTAAGAATTTGCAATTTTATATGTGCAATTCACAAAGGCTTGCTCATTGCATTTATTTTCCTTCCGTTGCTTCCCTAATGTTGAAATGCCGAAAGAAGTTTACATATTTGATCACATCGAGCGTTTCCTCTCAGTGTGTTGACTTGGCTAACATTTCCGGACAGCCTTTGGCCACATCGGAGGGAGGTGAATCAACAGTGGAGAGGAAGAGATGAGACAGACACCATGGCTAATCAGGCTCTGTCGTAGGCAGCAGGTGTTTCAAGAGGTTACTCTCCTCAGATCTTTTCTTTTCACTCCTAATAATCAGTCACTCTAGGATTTAATTTAAAATCTTCTGATGAGCATAAAACATGATTTTATCTCTGAGAGATAATATTTCCTTTTGAATGTTTCAGATCTCACCCAGATGGATGTTGTCAGTGGGTTGTTGGTTTGGAAAGCAAAGTGACTGGTGTGAGACTAGGGCTAAGGGCTGTGGGGTTTCATAGTAATGACCATGGTCATGAGCAGAGGGTAATGAGAGGTGGTTGTTACACAGCTTTCTAAGCTATGACACACACACACACACACACACACACAACACCTCTTCCTCTCTGTCTGTCTGATGGTCCGTTCACCCATTCACATCCAGCTTTACAAACCTAGGATTATATGATCCATGAAGAATATGTTTCACACAGCGACTCAAATAAATTGGACTGGATTATATACACAGCCTCCTAAATAAAGTGAGATATTTCAGTAAACAAATCTGGTGGTTGTTAACCAGTGATCTAGAGCCCTGAGTGAAGGAAATACAGTGTTCACAGATAAGGCTTGAATGGATTGAGTCTGGTCTGGTGATTTGTGTTCTCAACCTGCTTGTCTTTATAATATGCATTACCTACCTGTGGACAGCAGTCAGATTTCTATTTTCAAATACAGTTATTTGTTGGTAATGACTATGTTATTGCAGTGACCTGTTACAGCGTATTGATCGCCGCACGGTTTCCCTTCTTCTGCTGACAATTTATCATAATTCTTTCTGTGTTGTTTCTCAGGGGGGGAAATGTTCATATCATCAGTAAACTGTATTGGCTTCGATCTATCAAGTCAAGAGATTGAATTTGCACAGCTATTTCTTTCTGCCAGTTGAGCGAGCTTTCTCAAGGCCACTTTGAAACATAATTTGCAAATGTATTCATTACGCCTGAGATCAATGTACGACTCTGCCCTTTTAGACAGAGCCCCTGTGCCAGAAACCTGAATAGCTCCATTGTTTGAACAAATTCATATTTATTTTACTAGGGTTTTCTTCATTCTGTTCGAGCCAAACACCAGTGCAGCTATTGAGTCTAATTAGACCTCTGGGAGGAGACTTGGCAGCGGCAGGTGTGCAGTTTTCTGACTCTGTTGGAAGCCCATTCATTACTTTGCCACTGCAAATAACCTGGCTGATTTCGCATCCCTTGAAATCTGGAGCTAGCACCAATCGGCCTGTCAATATCTCCCAGTGGGTGGGAGCAAAATACAGTAGGACCAGATAGAGTAGGACCAGATAGAATAGAACCAGATAGACTAGGACCAGATAGAATAGGACCAGATAGAGTAGGACCAGATAGAGTAGGACCAGATAGAGTAGGACCAGATAGAATAGGACCAGATAGAATAGGACAACTCCTTTCACTGCTCGGAGTCCCTTTATACAGCTATCAAGTAGGTGAAATAATGGTTGCTGATGTGTGACTGACAGGGTAAACATTGTGTATCTCTCCATTTGACAGGTTTCCAAATAGGATGCCATGTCATACAGTATTTGGTTTTCATCATTTTTAGCTGGATGGAATTGTTGGTTGTTCAGAATACTTTTTTTGCCACAGGGGCTCAGGCAATTTGCCTATCTACCTGTTCTCGGTTTGTACTAGAAAGACTCTAGGAGATCTAGGCCATGGTAATTATAGGAACGTAAAGCAAAACACCATACTAGCACTGTCACCCACTGTCCCACTTTCAGTTGTTTTAATGAGCTGCAATGCTAGCTGCATTGTGAATCAGTGTGATGGATTTGCTTAATCTTCATAATTTATGTAGTGTCAGTGTGTGCTTCATTCTGTTAACAGTTTTCAAAAAAATTATACTGGACAACATTTACTTAAATTAACCCTCCTCATGGAATAAAATAAATCAACTTGTCCAAAATGTCACAGTTATCCATGGATTGTTCTGATACAGTGAGAAATTAGACAAAGTGAACAGTATTCTCCTGACAAGCCTATGTTATTAGAACTGTCCCTTCGGTTGATCAAATTACTGTGTAGAAATCAAAATGACAATACCATTCTATCATGACACAAGGCGAGACCCAGATGCAAACACAGGAAGCAGATGGTTTGAGTCTTAAAATGTGTATTAATCCAAAGGGGTAGGCAAGAGAATGGTCGTGGACAGGCAAAAAGGTCAAAACCAGATCAGAGTCCAGGAGGTACAAAGTGGCAGACAGGCTCGTGGTCAAGGCAGGCAGAATGGTCAGGCAGGAGGGCACAAAGTCCAGAAAACAGGCAAGGGTCAAAACTGGGAGAACTAGAAAAGGAGAATAGCAAAAGGAGTATGGTAAAAACACGCTGGTTGACTTGACTTAAACATACAAGACGAACTGGCACAGAGAGACAGGAAACACAGGGATAAATACACTGGGGAAAATAAGTGACACCTGGATGGGGTAGAGACATTCACAAGAACAGGTGAAACAAATCATTGCGTGACACCATCCTTAGTTCAAGTGGGTCAGAGCAATTGACTGGTGCTTTTTCCCAGCCTGGTTGATGGTAGTTTCTATGTTATTCTCATTAAGGTAGCACAGATGGTAATGATTATTTCCACTCTTGTGGATGTCTGAAGGCCAGCTGCCTTCAGAAAGTATTCAAACCCCTTGACCTTTTCAAAACGCTATGTTACCGCCTGAATTCAAAATGGATTACATTGAGATGTGCCACTGATCTACACACAATACCCCATAATGTAATTTGGAATTATGTTTACAAGTTAGTAAAAAAATCAAAGCTGAAATGTCTTGAGTTAATAACTATTCAACCCTTTTGATATGGCAAGCCTAATTAAAGTTAGTTTGACAAGTAAAAATTAGCTTGACAAGTCAAATACTAAGTTGCATGGACTCTGTGTGCAATAATAGTGTTTAACATGATTTTTAAATGACTACCTCATCTTGTACCCCACACATGCAATTATCTGTAATGTCCCTCACTGAATTTCAAGCAAAGATTCAACCACAAAGACCAGGGAGGTTTTCCTATGGTTCGCAAAGAAGGGCACCATTTGGTAGGTTGGTAAAAAAAGTACATCCCTTTGAGCATGGTTTAGTTATTCATTTTACGCTTTGGATGGTGTATCAATATACCCAGTCACGAGAGAGATACAGGCGCCCTTCCTGAATCAGTTGCTGGAGAGGAAGGAAACCACTCAGGGATTTCACCATGAGGCCAATGATGATTTTAAAACAAAGACAGAGTTTAATGGCTGTGATAGGAGATAACTGAGGATGGATCAACAATACTAACATAAATCCACAATACGAACATGAATGACATAAAAGAACAAAGCCTGTAAAGAATAAAAATGTTTTAAAAATATTCCAAGCCTCCCGAGTGGCGCAGCAGTCTAAGTCACTGCATCGCAGTGTTAGAGGTGCAAATAAATTCATTAAAAATCCTACAATGTGATTTTCTTGATTTTTTTCCTTCTCATTTTGTCTGTCATAGTTGAAGTGTACCTATGATGAAAATTACAGGCCTCTCTCATATTTTTAAGTGGGAGAACTTGCACAATTGGTGGCTGACTAAATACTTGTTTGCCCCACTGTACATATGAGATGAGTAATGCAAGATTATGTAAATATTAAAGGGGCATTATTAAAGTGACTAGTGATCTATTTATTAAAGTGGCCAATGATTTCAAGTCTGTGTGTAGGCAGCATCCTCGCTGTGTTAGTGATGGCTGTTTAACAGTCTGATGGCCTTGAGATAGAAGATGTTTTTCAGTCTCTCGGTCCCAGCTTTGATGGACCTGTACTGACCTCACCTTCTGGATAGTAGCTGGGTGAACAGGCAGTGGTTCCGGTGGTTGTTGTCCTTAATGATCTTTTTGGCCTTCCTGTGATATCGGGTGCTGTAGGTGTCCTGGAGGGCATGCATTGTGCAGACCGCACCACCCTCTGGAGAGCCTTGCAGTTGTGGGCAGTGCAGTTACCATACCAGGCGGTGATACAGCCAGACAGGATGCTCTCAATTGTACATCTTTAAAAGTTTGTGAGGGTTTTAGGTGACAGGCCACATTTCTTCAGCCTCCAGAGGTCTGTGTGGGTGGACCATTTCAGTTTGTCCGTGATGTGTATGCAGAGGAACTTAAAACTTTCCACCTTTTCCACTGCTGTCCCGTCGATGTGGAGGTGCTCCCTCTGCTATTTCCTGAAGTCCACAATAATCTCCTTTGTTTTGCTGACACCACACTCTGAGTGCCCACACCTCCTCCCTGTAAGCCTACTACTGTTGTGTCATGTTGGCAAGCATAGATTTGGCCATGTGGATGCATGGCTCTCAAACTTAGCCTCTTCTGAGTCCAATTGGGAATGGCAGTGATGGGACAAGTCTGTAACTACAAATTGTGCACCGCCCCCATGGGTCTCCCGGTCACAGCCGGCTGGGAAAGAGCCTGGACTCGAAACTAGTGGCACAGCTTGCGCTGCCCTGCAGTGGCTTAGACCACTCAGGAGGCCTCACTCTTCATATTTTCATGCACGGTGGTGGCTGCATTATGTTATTGGCAAGGACGGAAAGGACTAGGATGTTTTTTAGGATAAAAATAAACGGAATATAGGCACAATCCTAGAAGAAAACCTGGTTCAGTCTCCTTTCCAATAGACACTGGGAGACAAATCCACCTTTCAGCAAGACAATAACCTAAAACACACGGCCAAATCTATGCTTACCAAGACGACACTGAATGTTCCTGAGTGGCCTAGTTACAGTTTTGACTTAAATCGGCTTGAAAATCTATGGCAAGACTTGAAAATGGCTGTCTAGCAATGATCAACAATCAACTTGACAGAGCTTGATACATTTTTAAAAGAATAATGGGCAAATATTGCACAATCCAGGTGTGGAAAATTTAGAGACTTACCCAAAAAGACTCTGTAATCACTGCCAAATGTGATTCTAACGTGTATTGACTCAGGGGTTGAATACTTATTTAATCAATATATATTAGTGTTTTATTTTTCTTCCAGTTTGACAGAGTATTATTTTGTGCCCTTTGTTGACAAAAAATGACAAATTAATTTTAATTCCACTTTGTAACACAACAAAATGTGGAAAAGTCAAAGGGTGTGAATAATATCTGATGGCACTGTTTCCCTCCTTGTTCAGAATTTGGCTGAAGTTTTTAAGTATTACAGAAAAATCTGGATGGTAATTCAGGCCAAAGATGATGAGAGAATTAAAGGACCTTGTGGATGAGCAGGTTTAATGAGTCTTGCTGCTGTTGCTCCTTGGAGGCTATGATTATGATGAAGCATATCACTGGAGATATTAAATGGCCACATTTGTTTACAGCCTGTTTAATTGGTTCATACGCTAAGAAGCTGGGGAGCCTGTTATCGCCTTTGTCATTTTAAAATGTTGAGAGTATTTTATTGGCAAATTGCATATGCGGCATTGCTGAACAAATTAACACTTCTAAATCTGCATTAATTCACGGGCCCTGTTGATTCAGTCATCCACCAAATTCCACGACTGAATGCTCCATTCCTCAATGTAAATCAATTATGCATAGCAGAAGCAAGATATCTCAGTGTACACAGTTCTATTATTGAAAATGACAACACTTACTGTGTGTACCGTAAACTATTTTAAATTGTACAAAATTGGAATGGGGGTCTGTTGATCTCAAGCAATTAGTGTGTGTATGTGAGAATAGACCTCTGCCTTTCTACTGGGAGTTCCTGTATAAACCCCACTATCTTCCCCAGTGTGATGTGTTAACTGTCTTTCTCACCCTCTCTCCACAGCATTATGCTGAGAGCCTGGCCCCACAATGTTGGAATTGGGCTCCTGTTCAGTCAGCGCTCAGACCCTGGCGGACCACAATGCTCTTGGGGTGCCCCAGCTGGCCAGGGTGGGGGTGTCAGGGAGCAGCACCCCACACCGCTACATTCTCCACCCCGAGTCAGAGAACTGGCACAAGGACCGTCTTGGCCTGGCCACGGGCTCCCACTCCTGCTCCCTAATGGAACCCCAGAGCCTGTCAGACAGCCTGCTCTCCCACACAGCCATCATCGACACTCTCTACCTCCCCCACAATGCCCATGCCCCCCGTGGCCTATCCCTGGATGTGGACAGCTCCTACAACGGGGTCGAGGGAGTGCTGGGGATGGACCCCGACCGGCCCGTCAGTCCCATCGTCATTAAGCGCCGCCGGGGGGGCCTCATCGAGCAGCGGGACATCGTTAAGGCCCACCAGGCTCACAAGATCCAGAGCACCCCACAAGCCCTGCGCAAGGAATGGGAGTAAGTACAACATGCCTCCTCTCTAAGCTAGAAAGCTAACACGTGTTAGGACCATTACCTGTGGCAGGAGATGTATGGGTTTAATTCTAACTGGAGAGTATATACTGTACAGGAATGAGTCTGTGAAATAGACAGACTGTGAAACATCTTTCTATTATTTATTCTAACTTCTATTCACTGATTTAAGGCTAGCTTCACCATGGAACATGGTTGCACAGTGACTTTCATCTTCAATGAAATCATAGAGGGAACATTTTAATAAGTTCTTTCTCATAAGCAATTACAGTGCGCAGAGAAACATTTGTTAACATGAATCAAACAAATCAATGAATGAAGTGTTTAATAGATTATTATAAAAGAAAAGGAGAGCCGCACACTCTAGAAGCTCAGATGCAATAATTTAAAACCAACGTTTCGACAGCTAAGCTGCCTTCATAAGGGTATATACTGATGAAGACAGCTTGGCTGTTGAAACGTTGGTATTACATTTTTGATTCTGAGCTCCTAGAGTGTGCGACTCTCCTTTTCTTTTTCAAGTGTTCTACTCTGCTAGCCAGCACCTCGCCTAACCAGGTGTTCTACTCTGCTAGCCAGCACCTCGCCTAACCAGGTGTTCTACTCTGCTAGCCAGCACCTCGCCTAACCAGGTGTTCTACTCTGCTAGCCAGCACCTCGCCTAACCAGGTGTTCTACTCTGCTAGCCAGCACCTCGCCTAACCAGGTGTTCTACTCTGCTAGCCAGCACCTCGCCTAACCAGGTGTTCTACTCTGCTAGCCAGCACCTCGCCTAACCAGGTATTCTACTCTGATAGCCAGCACCTCGCCTAACCAGGTGTTCTACTCTGCTAGCCAGCACCTGCCTAACCAGGTGTGCATTTCTTTCGCCTCCAGATTGATAATAAATCATTATAAACATCTCTTGCCATGGCTTTGAACCAACAATGGACTGGATTTGTGTGTATTTGCAGTTATTCCTTTTTACTTGTGATATGATTACCAAGGACTCTGTTTAATGATACTACTGCAGTGGTGTAAAGTACTTAAGTAAAAATACTTTAAAGTACTACTTAAATAGTTTTTGGGGGTATCTGTACTTTACTTTACTATTTAGAGTTTTGACTACTTTTACTTTTACTTCACTACATTTCTTAAGAAAATATTGTACTTTTTACTCCATACATTTACCTTGACACCCAAAAGTACGTGTTACATTTTGAATGCTTAGCAGGACAGGAAAATGGTCCATTCATGCACTTATCAACCGAACATCCCTGGTCATCCCTACAGCCTCTGATCTGGTCGGACTCACTAAACACAAATGCTTTGTTTGTAAATTATGTATGTGTTGGTGTGTGCCCCTGGCTTTCTGTAAATTGAAAAAACAAGAAAATTCTGTCATCTGGTTTGCCTAATTTGATTGGTTTGCCTAAATGATTTATACTTTTACTTTTGATACTTAAGTATATTTTAAACCAAATACTTTTAGACTTTTACTCAAGTAGAATTTTACTGGGTGACTTTTACTTTTACTTGAGTCATTTTCTATTAAGGTATCTTTACTTTTACTCAGGTATGACAGTTAGGTACTTTTTCCACAACTGTACTACTGTGAAGTCAGGAGGAATGCTAGGTTTTTTCATTGTTAAAAGGATACTTTGGGATTTTGACAATTGGGCCTTTTATGTACTTCCGCAGATGAACTTGTGGATACTGTTTGAAGAAAGTTGCTAGCTAGCGCTAGTGCAATTGCTAACTAGCATTAGCACAATTACTGGAAGTCTATGGGTATCTGCTAGCATGCTAGTAGATACCCATAGACTTATATTTGAGAGAATGTGAAGAGTGTGCAAAGCTTTCATCAAGACAAAGGCTGGCTACTTTGAAGAATCTCAAATCTCAAATATATTTTGATTTGTTTTACACTTTTTTGGTTACTACATGACTCCATATGTGTTATTTCAACGTTTTGATGTCTCAACTATTATTCTACAATGTATAAAATAGTAAAAATAAAGAAAAACCCTGGAATTAGTAGGTGTGTCCAAACTTTTGACTGGTACTGTAAGCCGGTACAGCCTTTTCTGCCAACTTCTGTCTATAGTGTCGTACACGAACATGTCAGTTGATTTTCTCTATGGTGTGCACAGCTATGGGAAGAAAAAACATAAATTGATCAAAATAACAAAAATCACCCTATGGTTATTTTGTCTAAAATAATCTCTTTTGTAAAATTAGATTTTCAGATAAGATGCTTTCAAATATATTTTATTCTAAATGACTTTAGTGTTTTATATTCTGTGTATATCACACTGAGCAATAGTATTAGGTTTAATACCCCCCCCCCCTCCATCAGCCCCAGTCAAAGACCCCTATCTTCCCCTCCCCTCTAGCCAGGAAAGTCTTCCTGTGCCTGGGGTGCTGAGCAGGGTTGCAGGGACACTGAAGGGCTGCTCACTGTCAGAAATCACCACAGGGAGGTAAAAATCCTGTCTCCCCTCCTCTATAGCTGGCTTGGGTATTGGCATGGTGGTGAGAGAGTGCAGTCTGTATCATACTGCCTCCAACCTGATTTGTCTGTTGATATTGATTTTAGGAATAGGGGGGGCTTAATTGCTACTTTAATTCTCTGCCCTGACCCTGCCTCTTGGTTTTCATTAACAAAGCATTGTCAGGGGAGGAGGAGGGGTACAGAAGGGTGTCCTGACATGCTTTAAGCAGCTGATAGAGTTTCTTATGTGTTGTGAAATTGGAAAACAGAGCGTGTGTGACAAAGGGATAGTTGGTTCATTTCTGTGTCAGCTGGCCTGTTCAAATGATTTTCACAGTTTGGGTTGTCCCACTATGGCCTAGATAATTGATGTTACTCTATTTGGGACAATAATCGTCCCAGTCAGGTTGTGTTATTACCATGGCCTTTACCTCTCACTGTCATTTAGGATGATTCTGTCAGCTGCTAGTAGGAAAATAGAGAGGTATACACAAGCAAGTAATAGGTTTTTTAATGACGCTCCAATTTGAATGCATTATCAGCAGGGATGAGGGGGCCAATTTTGAATGTGCAGCTGCATGGAAACGTAGATCTTCTTTGAAGGGTTGGCTCCCACAAACAACAGTTCTGTGAACAAGGTTGCAGCAGGTGAAGACATGGAAGAGGGTGGTAGTGAGGGAGGAAGAAAGCATTGAAATGCTGACTGTTTGTCCCTGCCGTTGTTTGGAAGGAACCTGTGTTAGCAGAGCCAGAGGCAGCTGCAGAGGGATGTGACCATCAATCTCAGCCTTGTGGATAATTCATACTTTTGAGCTTAGAGTTTGGTTAGAGGGCATGCAGGAAGGCTATTGGCAGGACACGGTAAATCACAATTCTATCAGATCCAATATCTATGGTTTTTAATGGAGGAGGAAAATGCATGCTGCTTATTACATTTTCACCCTCACAGTTACTTGATGATACTTAAATGGTGTTGCATAACAGTTATATAATCATTTAAGTATTTACCTCATAATGACTCAACCATGGAAGATTGAGTTTAGTATTCAGGCATGGTAAGGATCTTAGATTGTAGATGTATTTTCTAATTCACTGGGCATGTGGATGAGGAATAGTTTGATAGGCTGAGAGGCTCCCAGTGTCATGCCCTGACCATAGAGAGCCTTTTTATTCTCTATTTTGGTTAGGTCGGGTGTGACTAGGGTGGGTGATCTAGTGCATTTATTTGTATGTTGGCCTGGTATGGTTCCCAATCAGAGGCAGCTGTTTATCGTTGTCTCGTTGTCTCTGATTGGGGATAATATTAAGGCAGCCATTTCCCCGCTGTGTTTTGTGGGGTCTTGTTTCTGTGTAGTTGCCTGTGAGCACTGCTTGAGCTTCACGTTTCGTTTGCTGTTTATTGTTTTTGTGAGTTTCATTTGATTAAACATGTGGAACTCTACGTACGCTGCGCCTTGGTCCGTTATTTCATTCAGGCGACGGTCCCCGGTCCAGCGCTTCAGGCGACGGTCCCCGGTCCAGCTCTTCAGGCGATGGTCACCGGTCCAGAGCTTCAGGCGACGGTCCACGTTCCAGCGCTTCAGGCGACGGTCCACGTTCCAGCGCTTCAGGCGACGGTCCACGGTCCAGAGCTTCAGGCGACGGTCCACGGTCCAGAGCTTCAGGCGACGGTCCCCAGTCCAGCTCTTCAGGTGACGGTCCCCGGTCCAGCTCTTCAGGCGACGGTCCCCGGTCCAGCGCTTCAGGCGACTGTCCCTGGTCCAGCGCTTCAGGCGACGGTCTCCGATCCAGCGCTTCAGGCGACGGTCCCCGGTCCAGAGCTTCAGGCGACGGTCCACGGTCCAAAGCTTCAGGCGACGGTCCCCGGTCCAGAGCTTCAGGCGACGGTCCATGGCTTCAGGCGACGGTCCCCGGTCCGGAACCTGCTGAGACGGTCTCCGGTCCGGATCCTCCTGAGATGGTCCACGGTCCGGGAACCTCCTGCGACGGTCAACGGTCCGGAACCTCCAGCTCCATGGCCGGAGCCTTCACCTGCGCCGATGCCCAGTCCAAGCACAGTGTTCAGTCCAGCTCCAAGGCCAGAGTCTTCTTCTGCGCCGATGCCCAGTCCGAGCACGACGTCCAGTCCAGCTCCAAGGTAGGAGCTCTTCTCTGCGCCGATACCCAGTCCAGGCACGGCGTCCAGTCCCGCTCCAAGGCCGGAGCCTTCCTCTGTGCCGGTGCCCAGTCCAGGCACAGCGTCCGATCCTGCTCCATGGCAGGAGCCTTCCTCTGCGCCGATGTCCAGTCCAGGCACGGTGTCCAGTCCCGCTCCATGGGAGGAGCCTTTCTCTGCGCCGGTGCCTAGTCCAGGCACCGTGGTCAACTCTGCTCCATGGCTGGAGCCTTCTTCGGAACCGGTGCACAGTCCGGGTGCGGCGTACAACCCAGCTACATGGCCGGGGCCCTCCTCTGCGTCAATGCCCAGTCCGAGCACGGCGTTCTACCCGGCTCCATGGCCGGACCCATGGTCTGGGTGGGGGAAAAGTCCCGCACCAGAGCCGCCACCGATGCTGACGAATACATGAGCGGAGTGGGCACTTCGCCCCGCCCTGGAGCCGCCACCACTGGGGATCATATTTAGGCAGCCATTTCCCCACTGTGTTTTGAGGGATCATGTTTCTGTGTAGTTGCCTGTGAGCACTGCTTGAGCTTCACGTTTCGTTTGCTGTTTATTGTTTTTGTGAGTTTCATTTGATTAAACATGTGGAACGCTATGTACGCTGCGCCTTGATCCGTTATTTCATTAGATGATCGTGACACCCAGAGTCTCCCATAATAATATTTATAATGCAACATCAAGTTATGGGTCTGTTGCTTGCTATCAGTCAGCCAAGCCGAGAGGCATAATAATCTCACCACATCATCACTTACAGTGCCTTCGGATACTATTCAGACCCCTTGACTTTTACCACATTTTGTTAAGTTACAGCAAGTCACGTCCTGACCTTAGTTCCTTTTTAATGTCTCTGTTTTAGTTTGGTCAGGGTGTGAGTTGGGGTGGGCATTCTATGTTTTTGTTCTAGGTTTTGTATTTCTGTGTTTGGTCTGGTATGGATCCCAATCAGAGGCAGCTGTCGATCGTTGTCTCTGATTGAGAACCATACTTAGGTAGCCTGTTTTCCCACTATGATTTGTGGGTAGTTATTTTCTGTTTCGTGTGTTGTTTCACCTGACAGGACTGTTTAGTTTCTTTCATTCACTTTGTTATTTTGTTTTGTGTGTTCAGTTCTAATAAATTAACATGGACACTTACCACGCTGCATATTGGTCCGATCCTTCCTACTCCTCCTCAGACGAAGAGGAGAAACGTTACACAGCCTTATTCTAAAATTAATTAAATTGTCCCCCCCATTTTTCTACACAAAATACATCAAAATGACAAAGCAAAAACAGTTAAAAAAAAAATTCTGCTAATTTATTCAAAATAAAAAACTGAAATATAACATTTACATAAATATTGAGACCCTTTAATCAGTACTTTGTTGAAGCACCTTTGGCCAGCGATTACAGCCTCAAGTCTTATTGTGTATGACGCTACAAGCTTGGTACACCTGATCCTTTCAAGCTCTGTCAGGTTGGATGGGGAGCGTTGCTGCGCAGCTATTTCCAGGTCTCTCCAGAGATGTTCGATTAGGTTTACGTCTGGGCTCTGGCCGGGGCACTCAAGGACATTCAGAGACTTGTCCCAAAACCATTCCTGCATTGTCTTGACTGTGTGCTTAGGGTCGTTGTCCTTTTGGAAAGTGAATCTTCTGCCCAATCTGAGGTCCTGAGAGCTGTGGAGCAGGTTCTCATCAAGGATCTCTCTGTACAATGCTCTGTTCATCTTTGCCTCGATCCTGATTAGTCTCCCAGTCTCTGACGCTGAAAAACATTCCCACAGCATGATTCTGCCACCACCATGATTCACAATAGGGATGGTGCATAGTTTCCTCCAGACGTGACGCTTGGCATTCAGGCCAGAGAGTTCAATATTGGTTTCCTCAGACCAGGGAATCTTGTTTCTCATGGTCTGAAAGTCTTTAGTCTTTTGGCAAACTCCAAGTGGGCTGTCATGTGCCTTTTACTGAGGAGTGGCTTCCATCTGTCCACTCTACCATAAAGGCCTGATTGGTGGAGTGCTACAGAGATGGTTGTCCTTCTGGAAGTTTCTCCCATCTCCACAGAATAACTCTGGAGCTCTGCCAGAGTGACCATTGGGTTCTTGGTCAATTCCCTGACCAAGGCCCTTCTGGCCCGATTGCTCAGTTTGGCCAGGTGGCCAGCTCTAGGAAGAGTCTCGGTGGTTCCAAACATCTTCCATTTAAGAATTATGGAGGCTACTGTGTTCTTGAGGACCTTCAATGCTGCAGAAATGTTTTGAAACCCTTCCCCAGATCCGTGCCTCAACACAATCCTGTCTCGGAGCTCTACCCACAATTCCTTCGACCACATTGCTTGGTTTTTGCTCTGACATGCACCGTTTAATTTTTTATTTCACCTTTATTTAACCAGGTAGGCCAGTTGAGAAAAAGTTCTCATTTGCAACTGCGACCTGGCCAAGATAAAGCAAAGAAGTATGACACAGACAACAACACAGAGTTACACATGGAGTAAACAATGAACAAGCCAGTAACATAATAAACAAATCAATGACACAGTAGAAAAAAGAAAGTCTATATACAGTGTGTGCAAAAGGCATGAGGAGGTAGGCAATAAATAGGCCATATGAGCGAATAGTTACAATTCAGCAGATTAACACTGGAGTGATAAATGAGCAGATGATGATGTGCAAGTAGAGATACTGGTGTGCAAAAGAGCAGAAAAGTAAAGTAAATAAAAACAGTATGGGGATGAGGTAGGTAGATTGGGTGGGCTATTTACAGATGTACTATGTATAGCTGCAGCGATTGGTTAGCTGCTCAGATAGTTGATGTTTAAAGTTGGTGAGGGAAATAAAAGTCTCCAACTTCAGCGATTTTTGCAATTCGTTCCAGTCACTGGCAGCAGAGAACTGGAAGGAAAGGCGGCCAAATGAGGTGTTTGGTTGGCTTTGGGGATGATCAGTGAGATATACCTGCTGGAACGTGTGCTACGGGTGGGTGTTGTTATCGTGACCAGTGAACTGAGATAAGGCGGAGCTTTACCTAGCATAGACTTATAGATGACCTGGAGTCAGTGGGTCTGGCGACGAATATGTAGCGAGGGCCAGCCGACTAGAGCATACAGGTCGCAGTGGTGGGTGGTATAAGGTGATCTGGTAACCAAACGGATGGCACTGTGATAGACTGCATCCAGTTTGCTGAGTAGAGTGTTGGAAGCTATTTTGTAGATGACATCATCGAAGTCGAGGATCGGTAGGATAGTCAGTTTTACAAGGTAAGTTTGGCGGCGTGAGTGAAGGAGGCATTGTTGCGAAATCGAATGCCGATTCTAGATTTGATTTTTGATTCGAGATGTTTAATATGAGATTGAAAGGAGAGTTTACAGTCTGACCAGACACCTAGGTATTTATAGTTGTCCACATATTCTAGGTCGGAACCGTCCAGGGTGGTGATGCTAGTCGGGCGGGTCGGGTGCAGGCAGCAAACGGTTGAAAAGCATGCATTTGGTTTTACTAGCGTTTAAGAGCAGTTAGAGGCCACGGAAGGAGTGTTGTATGGCACTGAAGCTCGTTTGGAGGTTAGTTAGCACAGTGTCCAAGAAAGGGCGAGAAGTATACAGAATGGTGTCGTCTGCAAATTGAACCCTGTGGTGTCCCCATAGAGACTGCCAGATGTCCGGACAACATGCCCTCTGATTTGACACACTGAACTCTGTCTGCAAAGTATCTGGTGAACCAGGCGAGGCAGTCATTAGAAAAACCAAGGCTATTGATTCTGACGATAAGAATACGGTGATTGACAGAGTCGAAAGCCTTGGCCAGGTCGATGAAGACGGCTGCACAGTACTGTCTTTTATCGATGGCGGTTATGATATCGTTTAGTACCTTGAGCATGGCTGAGGTGCACCCGTGACCGGCTCGGAAGCTGGATTGCACAGCGGAGAAGGTACGTGGGATTCGAAATGGTCAGTGATCTGTTTATTAACTTGGCTTTCGAAGACTTTAGATAGGCAGGGCAGGATGGATATAGGTCTGTAACAGTTTGGGTCTAGGGTGTCACCCCCTTTGAAGAGGGGGATGACCGCGGCAGCTTTCCAATCTTTAGGGATCTCGGGTTGCAACAATGTTGGCGGATAGTTTTAGAAAGAGAGGGTCCAGATTGTCTAGCCCAGCTGATTTGTACGGGTCCAGGTTTTGCAGCTCTTTCAGAACATCTGCTGTCTGGATTTGGGTGAAGGAGAAGCTGGGGAGGCTTGGGCAAGTAGCTGCGTGGGAGGTGGAGCTGTTGGCCGGGGTTGGAGTAGCCAGGAGGAAGGCATGGCCAGCCTTTCAGTGGCATGGCCACTCCAATCAAGTTGTAGAGTGGATGATCAATGGAAACAGGATGCACCTGAGCTCAATTTCGAGTCCATAGCAAAGTGCCTGAATACTTATTTAAATAAGGTATTTATATATTTTTTTAATTATACACTTGCCAAAATGTCAAAAAATCTGTTTTCGCTTTGTCATTATGGGGGGTCAATTTTAGAACAAGGCTGTGTGTGGAAAAAGTAAAGGGGTCTGAATACTTTCCGAAGGTGCTGTATCTGTAATGCATTTTATGGTGGGACTCAGTGAGGGGCTGCTCACTGGGAGGGAAATGCACTTTCATCATCAAACCCGAACCAAATAGAGGAGATAGGAATTTAAGTGTAGTAGCTCTACAATCTTTCTGCCTTCTACCTGAAAACACACAAGGTGTCCTTTCAGACAGGAACCCAAGCGTACGGTCTCTATTATTACGTCCACTCGGCACCTCTCAAGTTATTTCTATACTCAGAAGGTATGAGTGATTGTTGCTCAAGAGTGGCAGTGATTCACCTCTCTAGTTCCCTTTCTCCTCGACACAAACACAGGTAAACATTGTTATAGACTCAAACAACACTCGAGCAAGGGTGTCAAACATCCGGAATTGATTATAATTCTTTTTTTCAGGGGAAAACGATTGAAAAAACAACATTGAAATAACTCAAACCAAATCGAAACTGTGTAGAAACGATAATGAACCTATATTTTATAGTCTCTTCACTCTGTACAGCTTGTTAACAGTAATCGAAACGAAGGCTAGACAGCCAGGGAGCACAGCAAATTCCAAAAGCGATGGATAGATGACTATTTGACGGCATGGAAATATAATCATTTTTAAGTATGGCTCATTGGACCTTGGTGAAGACCAAATGCACTTTGACACTCCTGCCCTAGAGGTTATTCAGTCTTCTTAAAAGATATATGTGTGTTATTTTTCACTTTGCTGGGCCTATGCCTAACAAATGCTGTATGAGGGAACATCATTGATTTGCTAACTTGCAGCTCTTCATGTACAACATGTAGAAAGACCAGAGCAAAGAAATTAGAGAAGTAAGAGGTGGCAAATACCACATCAAATCTGGTGAGGAATCAGTTTGTCTTATACTTCCTCACTCAATCAGATGATTCACATTCATTGGCTCCAAAAACCGTATTTGAATTGCCCCTGTTGGGTGTGGTGACGGCGCGACAGTATGAGGGAGTTACTCAAAGAGTGATGAGTCTGGCGTTTTTATCACCTCAACACCGTCCCTCATATGTGTCATAAAGATGATTGATCTAATGTTCTACAACAAAACATGCTGTCTGTTGTCATTGTCTTCCGGTTAGTGCTAGACATGCGTATAATGGCGGTTGCACAGAATACATTTTAAGGGAACTTGAATCAACATTCTAGAGAGGAGCAGGAAGGCTCAGCTGCCATAGATGAAACATTAGATCAGCATCAGTGCACGACCTCAGCATGTGTGTTTACACATTACACAATTTTCAATTCTGTTCAATACCGGACTGCAAATTACCTTGGCTGTGTCCATAACTCTATCTCCATAGAAACAACCACGTTTTCTAAACAGTAAAAAACAAAAACAGTTCTACTCATTAAAACATAATAACTTGTGTCAGAACCTGTAGCTATGGTTACCTGGCACAGGTATAAAGGTAAGGGGTCTGTTCTAGTGACCACAGCAACTCCACTATACTAATGCCTTCCTCATAACAGTCTACTGAGAGATAGAGAAATAACAAGTTCGTGAGACTGCTACCATGTGACCATGAGATTGTGATTGAGAATGGCACATAGGAGTTGAACTCAGACACAGGGTTCTGGTTGGCTGTGGTGGTGGTATGGAGAGGATTAGGGTAGGGATGAGAGCAGTGTGCAGTGGGATGGAAGGTGGAGGTGTTCCTGTGTGCGGGGGATTTGGGTTGACTGGATCCTGACACAGGGAAACTGAAACCCCCCGGGATGTTTTCTGTCACATTTTCTCAGTGTGTCTCTGCCCATCGACGCGCTTATTGAAATGGCTGCACTTTGAATCTGTAAATGCAACTCTCAGTATAGGTTATCCTCTAATCGCTTTATTTTGAGCCGGTCGTACATGCTTGATTACACCAGTCAACAGCCGACCCTGAAAGTTAGGCTCCTAGGTCCTCTATAAACCTGTGAATAGGATGTAAGACTGGGAGGTCATGGAAGGTCATATAAAAGCTTTCACACAATAGGTGTGGCCTTTATACAGCTGCATCCGATACACAGCTAAAATAATTTCTAGCTCAATTGTTCTCATCAGCCTATAAATATATCAAGCTGCCTCAGACAAGAAGCACAGTGTAAATGTCTGTCACGGTCGTCCTCCTCTTCATCTGAAGAGGAGAGGCAAGAAGGATCGGAGGACCAAAATGCGGCGTGATATGTGTTAATCATGAATTTTAATAAAGAAAACACTGAAACACTATACAAAAACAGTAAACAAAATAACAACCGTGAAGCTAATGCGAGCTGCGCTGAAACAAGCCATCAACATAGACAATCACCCACAAACAGTGCAACCCAGGCTACCTAAGTATGATTCTCAATCAGAGACAACTAATGACACCTGCCTTTGATTGAGAACCATACTAGGCCAAAACATAGAAATACCCAAAACCTAGAAAAACAAACAGACTGCCCACCCCAACTCACGCCCTGACCATACTAAATAATGACAAAACAAAGGAAATAAAAGGTCAGAACGTGACAGTACCCCCCCCCAAAGGTGCGGACTCCGGCCGCAAAACCTTAACTTATAGGGGAGGGTCTGGGTGGGCGTCTGTCCGCGGTGGCGGCTCTGGCGCGGGATGCGGACCCCACTTCACCATAGTCTTAGTCCGCCTTATTGTCCCCCTCCGTGGCATTCTAACCATGGCCACCCTTCTCAATGACCCCACTGGACAGAGGAGCGGAAGCTCTGGACAGAGGGGCGGTAGCTCTGGACAGAGGGGCGGAAGCTCGGGACAGAGGGGCAGGGGCTCTGGCGCCTCTGGGCTGAAGGGCAGCAGCGCCGGACAGGCGGGAGACTCCGGCAGCAGCGCCGGACAGGCGGGAGACTCCGGCAGCAGCGCTGGACAGGCAGGAGACTCCGGCAGCAGCGCCGGACAGGCGGGAGACTCCGGCAGCAGCGCCGGACAGGCGGGAGACTCCGGCTGCGCTGGAGAGGAGGAAGGCTCTAGCAGCGCCGGAGAGGCGGGAGACTCCGGCTGCGCTGGAGAGGAGGAAGGCCCCGGCAGCGCTGGACAGGCGGGACGCACTGGAGGCCTGATGCGTGGTGCTGGCACTGGTGGTACTAGGCCGAGGACACGCACAGGAAGCCTGGTGCGGGGAGCTGCCACCGGAGGACTGGTGTGTGGAGGTGGCACTGGATGGACCAGACCGTGAAGGCGTACTGGAGATCTTGAGAGCAGGGCTGGCACCAACCGCCCTGGCTGGATCTTCACCCTAGCCCGGCAGATGTGGGAAGCTGGGATGTAGCGCACCGGGCTAAGCACGCATACTGGGGACACCGTGCGAACCACCGCATAACACGGTGCCTGACCAGCACCACGCCCGCCACGGTTAGCACTGCTAGGAGCACAGCATCATGAAGAAGGCGCAGCAGCGCCTCTTCAACCTCAGGAGGCTGAAGAAATTCGGCTTGTCACCAAAAGCACTCACAAACTTCTACAGATGCACAATCGAGAGCATCCTGGCGGGCTGTATCACCGCCTGGTACGGCAACTGCTCCGCCCTCAACCGTAAGGCTCTCCAGAGGGTAGTGAGGTCTGCACAACGCATCACCGGGGGCAAACTACCTGCCCTCCAGGACACCTACACCACCCGATGTTACAGGAAGGCCATAAAGATCATCAAGGACATCAACCACCCGAGCCACTGCCTGTTCACCCCGCTATCATCCAGAAGGCGAGGTCAGTATAGGTGCATCAAAGCTGGGACCGAGAGACTGAAAAACAGCTTCTATCTCAAGGCCATCAGACTGTTAAACAGCCACCACTAACATTGAGTGGCTGCTGCCAACACACTGACACTGACACTGACTCAACTCCAGCCACTTTAATAATGGGAATTGATGGGAAATGATGTAAATATATCACTAGCCACTTTAAACAATGCTACCTTATATAATGTTACTTACCCTACATTATTCATCTCATATGCATACGTATATACTGTACACTATATCATCGACTGCATCCTTATGTAATACATGTATCACTAGCCACTTTAACTATGCCACTTTGTTTACATACTCATCTCATATGTATATACTGTACTCGATACCATCTACTGTATCTTGCCTATGCTGCTCTGTACCATCACTCATTCATATATCCTTATGTACATATTCTTTATCCCCTTACACTGTGTATAAGACAGTAGTTTTGGAATTGTTAGTTAGATTACTTGTTGGTTATTACTGCATTGTCGGAACTAGAAGCACAAGCATTTCGCTACACTCGCATTAACATCTGCTAACCATGTGTATGTGACAAATAAAATTTGATTTGATTTGATTTGAAGTGCTGAGATGGCACAGGACGTGCAAGGCTAGGGAGATGCACAGGAGGCCTGGTGCGTGAGGCTGGCACAGTCTTCACCAGACCCCTAGCACGCACCTCAGGATGAGTATGGAGAGCTGACCCAGGTGCCATTAAATTCCTGACACGCTCCGTCGGGCGAATGTCGTGCCTCATGCACCAAACCAGCAACTCCCTCATATGTCTCTCCTCCAATTTCCCCATTAACTCCTTCACAGTCTCTGCTTCACCCACCTCCAACACCAGCTCTGGTTCTGAGCTCCTCCTTGGCTCTTCACGATAAACAGGGGGAGTTGGCTCAGGTCTGACTCCTGACTCTGCCACACTCCCCTTGTGCCCCCCTCCCAAGAAATTTTTGGGGCTGACTCTCGGGCTTCCGTCCGCGCCGCCGTGCTTGCTTTGAACAGTAAACAAAATAACAACCGTGAAGCTAATGTGAGCTGCGCTGAAACAAGCCATCAACATAGACAATCACCCACAAACAAACAGTGCAACCCAGGCTACCTAAGTATGATTCTCAATCAGAGACAACTAATGACACCTGCCTCTGATTGAGAACCATACTAGGCCGAAACATAGAAATACCCAAAACCTAGAAAAACAAACATAGACTGCCCACCCCAACTCACGCCCTGACCATACTAAATAATTACAAAACAAAGGAAATAAAAGGTCAGAACGTGACAGTACCCCCAAAGGTGCGGACTCCGGCCGCAAAACCTTAACTTATAGGGGAGGGTCTGGGTGGGCGTCTGTCCGCGGTGGCGGCTCTGGCGCGGGATGCGGACCCCACTTCACCATAGTCTTAGTCCGCCTTATTGTCCGCCTCCGTGGCATTCTAACCATGGCCACCCTTCTCAATGACCCCACTGGACAGAGGAGCGGAAGCTCTGGACAGAGGGGCGGTAGCTCTGGACAGAGGGGCGGAAGCTCGGGACGGAAATAAAGGTCAGAACGTGACAATGTCAGAGTGGTTTGTCACAGCTTCATTATTCATGTTGACTTATTGAGAAGGCCTATTCATCAGCCCTATCTAATGTGTCTGTCAGCCAGCACTTCTATGTCATAGAAAAGTGCAGGAACGCAGTTCCACTGTATGTAACACAGTAATGTTTTCTCTTGTGTTTCAAGTCTTCAATTACAACAACAACAGACTTGTTGTTGGGGTGAGGAGGGCGAAGAAGACTTTCAGTGTGATGGACTACTCTCATAAACTGCATTCATCTCTGTCGTGATGGTAATGCAGTAGTGTTGTGTTGGAGCAAGTTGCATACTGCCATGTTAAATTAATATCACACTAGCTAGGAGAGAGTGTGTAGTCGTGGTGTAGTGTATGGAGAGCTGTCAGAAGACAGGTCCCAGTCTCTTTATGGGCTGTCAGGAACCTGGGAGGAGTGGCAGGGTTTCTTGGCCTGAATGGACAGATTCCTTTACTCATCAAAACATGCCCGGAGGAGGAGTAGATAGTGGTGATTCAGATCTGGGGGAGTCCCCTGAGACGTGGTAATGGCATTCAGACAGCTAGTGTCAGTGTATAACAGTGCTGTTTCTGTCTGGTGCACTAGGTTGCCATTGGATTATTACCTTGCAAACTGTGCAATATGAGGGAGGGTTTATGAAAATAACAGTATATAAAATCACATGTGATATAGTGTGTGTGACATAAAAGACTAGTATGTATAGCTTTAGCTGTTTATAATAGCTGTATCTGAGTTCAGTCCACATTCAGCCTTGAATACAAGAAGTGGTAGATTTCTTGAATGTGCTTCACATCATGACTGAGCTTTCTCTGTTCAGAGGTGATGCATTATCAAATTGGAGAAACCTGAGGGGCCCAGACAAAGAAAGGCTTTTGATAGACACAGTCATTAACTAGCACTGCAAGGCATTTAAAAGGCCTTTAACAATAGTAGTGAGTGAAGGCATAGCACACGCTATCTCTATAACTTGTTAACGTCAGTCGTAATGGCAATGTGAAGAGGATCTGATTATAGACCCATTTTTTAGATGAGTGATTAATTTGTTATTTTTAGCTGTAGTAACAGAGGTTGGGAAAAAATGACTAATTATTCCATTCAGACATATACATTGAATTATCATATAGCAACCACCTCAGCCATTAGATTAATTAAAAACAAATGTGACAGAGGTATAGAAAGTGTAGAGGTATAGAAAATGAAGACAACTCTTTATGGCCTACAGTATACTATATCATGATCATTTTCTCTGCGTGTTTCTACCTACCCACCCCCTCTTACAGAGCAGAATATTACCACCATGCCCCTCAGGCCTCTGCCCCAACAGCAAAGCACAGCGTCTCCGGAGACCAATCTGTGAAATATGGCCCTGGTTCTCTCATTTAATATGTGTGTGTTTTAATTATGAAAGGGTACCAATTTATTGATATCTCAATGAATGCAGGCAATATCTTGAAATAACATGTCAAACCACACTGTTTGATGGTGAGATTTGATTCAGTTGTATTTACATCAGTTTGTCAACATCCATGTGTTGAACTGTTAAGACTGCTCTCAGACACATTTTATCATTAAGAATCTTCTCAGATGAGTTCATAGCTTACTGTAAACACTTTTCTGATTTTTCCAGTCAGGCCATTAGTCCCCAACCCTCACAAAGAACATTATGTTAGGAGTGCATATATTTTCCACATACAGGTGTTCCTGGGAATCAAACCCACTATTTCATTTTTTAAAAACCTTTATTTAACTAGGCAAGTCAGTTAAGAACAAATTATTATTTTCAATGACAGCTTAGGAACAGCAGGTTCACTGTTTTGTACAGGGGCAGAATGACAGATCTTTACCTTGTCACCTCGGGGATTCAATCTTGCAACCTTTCGGTTGCAAGTCCAACACTCTAACCACTAGGCTACCTGCCACCCCACTAGCCATTACATACCTCCTTGATCTGCTATATGCTCCCTTTCTCAGAGGATAGAGATGCAGTGACTGCACTCCAGATATCAGCAGGTAGCAACAAGTAGTTAGGAGACCTGTACTCCACTAATGAACTCACATGTGTGATATTAAACCATCCAACCGCCACTGATGAATTTGCTGTCATAAAAGGGGTCCCTGACCCCAACAGTCTTGAGAACTCTACGCTAGAGGGTCTGTCATGTGTCTGTGATGAAAATGCAGGATGGATGAATACATGCTCTGTCCTTTGCTGTGGAATCACTCCCCTGCATATTTATATCGCAGATTTACAGTAAATATCAAAGGTGAAGCTGTGTTCATTGCTGTTGGCATGCAGGGAAATGCCTCTTGCCTTTGTTGAGAGAGAATTTTTTAATTTGGGCAGGAGCTCTCCATGAAATTATTCGCTCTGTGGGGCCATCTCTATTGGTTGGGTTTTATGGTATGATTTCCTAGCCTTCCTTGTCTTCCTTTATGTTCTCAACATCCAGGATCTCCTGTACAGTAGGCTATGTGGTGAACAAGCTTGATGCTAATGCCCCATTTGGGACTGAAGATCTTGTAAACTCAAATGTATTGTCTTTGTACTCTCCCTTCCCCTCTCCCTCTTTCTCTCTCCCTCCCTCTCTTTCTCTCTCTGCATGTGGGTAATCCATCATTTAGATTCCCCAAATCACTAACAAACAAACCCAAATGTTCTCAGTCTGGTGACTAATGTTGATCTTGGGAGCTGTTTGACAAATGGCTGACGCACAGAAGCGTCATTCCCAGCATGTCTTTATCAGCCGACTGGCATCGCTCTATATCTCTACTCCCTCTTGTGGACCTTTGGGGAATTACACGGTATAAGAGGCTCACAGAAGTGTGTTCTCCTGTTGCAGGAGCATTTTAGGTAATATACTTACCCCAATCAATTGATAATGTGTTGTACAAACATACGCTCGCACATTTGACTAGATTCTGACAGCATTCACAATAAGCCACATTCATCCCATTATTTCATCAGAAGGGAATGGCAGCTACTTGAAAATCCATTGGAGGTATTTGCTATTTCCCCTGGACTGCTGACACATATACAATCCCCTTCCTATATTAGAGAATATGCTGAGTTTATTCTGTTTTATCAACCCCAAAACATTCTGATGACTTGAATTGCTTCAGCTAAGGAGGGGATTGCAATTTGATATCATTATGTTGGAGTGCGGTCCACCGCTCTGTTGAAGATAGTACTTACGTGGACAGAACAAGCCTAGCACAAACCCACATCACTTTCATTACCGGGTGTTCATACACTCTCCCCTGCTCAAGGATTTCAATCACGCTGGGAGATGGAGATGGATAGATTTCTGTGGGTTTATTTATGGGTGCTAGTACATTTGTGAGGTGGGTGGAGTGGGAGAGACCCTGAACCCTGGCCAGGACAGAAAGAGTACTGGGTGAGAAGTAGTTAGTACCATCCACAGAAGTTTCCTTTTCTCTCTGCCAGTCCAGTCTGAACAATAATAATAATTTGGTGGGTGCTACTTATTTGTCCTATTTCACACATGTCAAGTGTGTATTATACGCATGTGTGAATTGGAAATGTGTTTTTTGCATTTCCCAACTCCTCCTAAGACACCCTCTGAGAGTGAGGTCAGGGTCAGGTTCTGCCATTGGGCGCATTTGAGCGGATCATTTTTGTCAAGTCGGTGACACTTGTTGGTCACCACCTTTCAAAGTGTGTTGCATTATGGGGTTTAAAATGTTCTGACTTGCGCCTACTGTACATGTCAAAGGCGCAACTTGCAGTCAACTGTAGTCTACTGCAAGTTTCTGCAGTTGCTCTTTACCAACTTTATCCTGCAGCCATCGCCTTCATTGTGGGAGGCTCAATTGCCAACCAATCATTAGGATGTTTTTGTTTGACCAATGCAAAGGTGACCAAAGACATGACTTAAACAGGAATCAACTTTGCCTCAATTCATGTATACAGTGGATGTATAGTACCAGTCAAACGTTTGGACACACCTACACATTCAAGGGTTTTTCTTTATTTTATACTTTTTTCTACATTGTAGTATAATAGTGAAGACATCAAAACTATGAAATAACACATGGAATCATGTAGTAACCAAAAAAGTGTTAAACAAATCAAAATATATTTTATATTTAAGATTCTTCGAAGTAGCCACCCTTTGCCTTGATGACAGCTTTGCTCACTCTTGGCATTCTCTCAACCAGCTTCATGAGGTAGTCACCTAGAATTATATTTCAGTTAACAGATGTGCCTTGTTAAAATTACATTTGTGGAATTTATTTCCTTCTTAATGTGTTTGAATCAATCAGTTGTGTTGTGACAAGGTGGTGGTGGTGGTGGTGGGGGTGTAGCAAAGAGAAACGACAGTCCATCATTACTTTAAGACATAAAGGTCAGTCAATTTGGAAAATGTCAAGAACTTTAAGTTTCTTCAAGTGGATAAGAGGATAAGTTCATTAGAGTTACCAGCCTCAGAAATTGCAGCCCAAATAAATGCTTCACAGAGTTCAAGTAACAGACACATCTCAACATCAACTGTTCAGAGGAGACTGCGTGAATCAGGCCTTCATGGTCGAATTGCTGCAAAGAAACCACGACTAAAGGACACCAATAATAAGAAGAGACTTGCTTGGACCAAGAAACATGAGAAATAGACATTAGACCGGTGGAAATGATGAGGTCTGATGAGTCCAAATGTGAGATTTTTTTGTTCCAACCGCCATGTCTTTGTGAGACACAGAGGAGGTGAACGGATGATCTCTGCATGTGTGGTTCCCACCGTTAAGCATGGAGGAGATGTGATGGTGCTTTGCTGGTGACTCTGTCAGTGATTTATTTAGAATTGAAGGCACACTTAACCAGCATGGCTACCACAGCATTCTGCAGCAATACGACATCCCATCTGGTTTGAATTTAGTGGCACTATAATTTGTTTTTCAACAGGACAAGGACCCAACACACCTCCAGGCTGTGTAAGGGTAATTTGACCAAGAAGGAGAGTGATGGAGTGCTGCATCAGATGACCTGGCCTCCATATTCACCCGACCTCAACCCAAATGAGATTTGGGATGAGTTGGACCACAGAGTGAAGGAAAAGTAGCCAACAAGTTCTCACCATATGTGAAAACTCCTTCAAGACTGTTGGAAAAGCATTCCAGGTGAAGCCAAGAGTGTGCAAAGCTGTCAAGGCAATGGGTGGCTACTTTGAAGAATCTAAAATCTTGTCACATTTGCTAGAGTAATGGTCGGACCAAGGCGCAGCAGATGTAGAGTTCCACATATTTATTAAAGAATAAAGTGAAACTTTAGCAAAGATAAAACAAATAAAGAATAAACGAAACGTGACTAACAATGCAATGCTGACAGGCAACTAAACATAAACAATATCCCATAAACCACAGGTGGAAAATATGCAACTTAAGTATGATCCCCAATTAGAGACAACGATTACCAGCTAGCTGCCTCTAATTGGGAATCATACACAAACACCAACATAGAAAAACAAACCTAGAACGCCACAAAGAAAAATAAAACTAGACTAAAATCCCTAGTCACGCCCTGACCCACTCTACCATAGATAATACAGGCTTTCTAAGTTCAGGACGTGACAAATCTAAAATATTGTTTGATTTGTTTAACACTTTTTTGGTTACTACATGATTCCATATGTGTTATTTCATAGTTTTGATGTATTCACTATTATTCTACAATGTAGAAAATATTAAAAATAAAGAAATACCCTTGAATGAGTAGGTGTGTCCAAGCGTTTGACTGGTACTGTATACAAATTACTGTGATATTTGATGCTCTCTCACTGATTGATTGTACAATGTACACAAATATAATTTCAGTGTGATATGGGGGTTGGAGCCATGTTTATTTCTTCATTGTAAAGAAAAACTTGTAGAAATGATCTTGCTGCTGGAAAACTCATTAGTATCTGACTGACTTTCAACTATCACAAATGCTGTGACTTGTGGCTCAGTTGGTAGAGCATGGCACTTAAAACACCAGGGTTGTGGGTTTGATTCCCACGGAGGACTGGTATGGAAAATTTAAAAGTGTTTCCACTCACTACTCTAAGTCATTCTGGATAAGAGAGCCTCCTTAAATGTAAATGCGCCTCCCCCAACTTTTGTCTACAGTCTGTTTCATTCCTTACCACTCAAACGCACCCACTATCAAGAGTGATCCTGGAGCAATTAGGGTTAAGGGCCTTGCTGACATATTTTTCAGCTTAAACTAGCGACCTTTCAGTTACTGGCCCAAAGCTCTAACCGCTAGGCTACCTCCTTCCTTGCCTACTCTTCTCCTCCTCAGTAACAGTGGGTAGCAGCTCTGTCTATTAGGCCATCTGCTGCCTATCCCCTGTCTCAGCTGTGGCGTTGTCCTTTGCTGGCGTATGTAGGGAAGGTGCCAGGCGGGTGCAAAGCGGGCACCAACACCCTCCCGCCCTGTTCCTGGTGCCGTGGCTCTGTGCCACTCGTAAACCTGGCAGGGAGGGCTCAGGGTAACAGCTTCTGATTAGCAGACTACTGTACACGGAAGGAAATTTACAGCCCACTCTGGACAATATTGATCTGTTGTGCTGCCAGCATGAATATTAATATAGCATTCCTTTCATTCATTTTAGTATTCCGCCACATAGAGATACATGAATAGATGGATTGTAAGAACGTCCCACTGGGCACAGACATCAGTTCACCTTCTAGTTTTGATTAACATTTGGTTGAGTTTCCAACTAACGTGAATTTAACGTGAAATCAACAAAAAATGTCACCATGCCATTGAATTTCATTTAAATGTTTCTATAGAAAAAATACAAAATTCCCTTACGTTGATGACATTTTGCAATCCAATCAGTTTTCTACATTGATAAAAAATGTTTGGTTACCTCCCTACTTTTGAGCAGAGAGACCCTTATTTTGCCACAAACATTTCCCTTTGATTCATTCCTTCTCCAAGTGACATTGAAATAGAGAGGTCCATTCGTTGTGGATATAATCTGTGTATAATCGCACAGCTGTGTATAGCTGGCTTGATTATTGGGTTTATACATTATGTCAAAGAAGACAGAACTCCTAGTTAAATGCATATTTTTGAAAGTTGTCATCTCTGGTATGAATCGATGTTTGTGTTGACCATTTTAGAGACAGTACCTACAATACTCCACCAGAGGGAGGTAAAAGCTCAGAGGACACCTTCTCACAAGCATTCCACACCCACATCCCATGACAGCCACAGCACAGTTGCTGATATTGCCACACAAGTGCCTATAATCTCATGTGAGAAGGCCAATCTGATATCTTGTGCACGCACACACTTTAAAAGAGATGAGTAAATAAGTAATTCACTTAAAACAGGAGATTCATAGTAAGGCCAGGGCTGTTCTATAGATAAGTGCCTGATTTTGTGCTTAATTAGATCATCAATGGTTTAAATGAATTTGAGAATCCAGGCCACACATTGCATATCTATTCTGCAAGCCTTTCTTGCAAGTAGTATGCTATCATATAGGATGGTTTGAGTTGTTGAGGATGCCTGACAAGCTACCGAGCACAAGCTTATGTTTTCCCAACGACCTTGCGATACCTGTGAGAGCGGGTTATGAAATATTAAACTTATTTGTTCAAATTAAAGTGATTTATAGTGTTATTGATGATATCATTTTTTCTGTCAAGGAAAAATGATTGATAATACATTTAAAAGGTACAGTCAATTGTTTGTTCAATTCTAACAATGCATGTACCTACAATGTTATTTAAAATGTATTATTCAATTACTTTTGGTACTCCTCTTCTGCAATGGCAATAGTCAATATTTACAACCCTGCTGGAAAATCCATCTTAGACCAACTTGGTGTATGAGCTGGTCAGTTGCTGGTCAAACTGGAAATAAGCTCGTAGACCTGTTCGGACAAACTTGTAAGGACATGTTTGAGCTGGTAGCTGGATTTTCCAGCAGGGACTACATCTGTCTGTTTTGATCATCTAACCATTTTACCACTTGTTGAGTTATTACTTAATTCAGCTCTATTCGGATCAAATCACAATGTGACAGAAAACATGTTTGTTGTTTCACACCGCCACCCATATTGTTGAAGAAAGATTATGATTGATATGATTTGTATACGCTATGAAGGGTTACTGCCTTTCTAATAAAGGCTGAGAATAGAACACGTTGGGTGCTAGATAACAGTGGGAAAAAACAACACTTAACCGCTCAAATTAAGGCTGGGGTTGAAATCCTGGAGCAATGCCATACGAACTTGAGTTCTGATGAAGAGCAATGATGAATGAGTATCAGCTGTTAAGTTTCAGGCATGATTTTCACAAGGACTGTTAGCATTGTTCTGTAGAAAACACTCAAAATGAATGAAGGTCTTCTGATGATCCAATCATTAACAACGGTGCTAAACTCAATGGTGCTAAAAAATAAACTTGCTAATATCAATGGCTTGGTTGCCAGATGTTGCGTCATGCAATCTAAACTGTTAAAATGAAGTGCTTTGTAACACCAAAACGAGTGGGAGCTGAGCTGCCACCAACGCAAAGGAGACAACTTTAACTTTGATGGAGTATTGAAAGACATCATCCTGTTTTGAGACATGACACTGTGTTGTTACACCTCTTAATCAAGGGTTGTGCAACACCTTGACAGGGATGGGAGCACTATTTGAAAAGTTTGAAAACAAGATTTTTTTTTAAATGTTGGAAACTAGAATGACATACCTTCTCTTTTGGTGTCGTTTTCTCTCTCTCAAGCTTCTGAACAGTATTATGGTATATCCTGTCTAGTGCAGAATTAGATCACTTCTTCTAGAGCAGGGGTCTCCAACCGTTTCTAGCCTGAGAGCTACTTTTAAAAAATGAAACATGCTGTGAGCTACTAATTTTTTTCTAGATTTCAGTTAGGCAAATTCTTCTCTTCTACTCTCCCCTGCAACTCTTCCCCAGTTCCTTAGTGTAAAAGAGAAAGTAGTGCACTATTTTTTCTGTTAATACCTTGAAAAATAATGGTTCAAAAACAACTCGGAGGCAATATAAAATCAGTTGTTTCTCCAAATTATGTTTTATATTTTCGCAAATTATTTTTAGTTTTTTCACTCTGCAATTGTTCATAGAGAAACAATGAAATTGCATGTTCTGAGTCCATGTCAATGATTACATCACATCAGAAGACCATTTTTTGGGGGGTTCTGGAAGAAAACGAACAGATTTAGATTTGTTTAATGTATTTCCCATTTAATTGCACATCTGATCCCACCTACACCAGAAGTACACTCATTTTGAATTGAATTCAGCGTTTGTCTTGCAGCGTTGCGTTAAAAGGCGGTTGCAGTGCGTTCTGTGTGGTGCTTACTTTGGATTTATCTAACATATGCATTCAATTGTATGTGTAGACGGCTGACAGAAATGGTAGCAGAAGGTGAATGTTGAACTTTTGTTGCACACGTATACAGATGATGCTGCGTACCATTTCAAATCAAATTGTATTGGTCACATACACATGGTTAGCAGATGTTATTGTGAGTGTAGCGAAATGCTTGTGCTTCTAGGTCCGACAGTGCAGCAAAATCCAACAGTAATATCTAACGATTCCACAACTAAAACCTAATACACACAAATCTAAGTAAAGGAATGGAATATATAAATATAAATATATGAATGATCACTGACAGAGTGGCATAGGCTAAGATACGATAGATAGTATATAATACAGTATATACAGTTGAAGTCGGAAGTTTACATACACTTAGGTTGGAGTCATTAAAACTCGTTTTTCAACAACTCCACAAATTTCTTGTTAACAAACTATAGTTTTGGCAAGTCGGTTAGGACATCTACTTTGTGCATGACAGAAGTAATTATTCCAACAATTGTTTACAGACAAATTATTTCACTTAATAATAATTCACCGTATCACAATTCCAGCAAGTCAGAAGTTTACATACACTAAGTTGACTGTGCCTTTAAACAGCTTGGAAAATTCCAGAAAATTATGTCATGGCTTTAGAAGCTTCTGATAGGGTAATTGACATAATTTGAGTCAAATGGAGGTGTACCAGTGGATGTATTTCAAGGCCTACCTTCAAACTCAGTGCCTCTTTGCTTGACATCATGGGAAAATCAAAAGAAATCAGCCAAGACCTCAGAAAAAAATTGTAGACCTCCACAAGTCTGGTTCATCCTTGGGAGCAATTTCCAAACGCCTGAAGGTACCACGTTCATCTGCACAAACAATAGTACGCAAGTATAAACACCATGGGACCACGCAGCCGTCATACCGCTCAGGAAGGAGACGCGTTCTGTCTCCTAGAGATGAACGCACTTTGGTGCGAAAAGTGCAAATCAATCCCAGAACAACAGCAAAGGACCTTGTGAAGATGCTGGAGGAAACAGGTACAAAAGTATCTATATCCACAGTAAAATGAGTCCTATATCGACAACCTGAAAGGCTTCTCAGCAAGTATGAAACCACTGCTCCAAAATTGCCATAAAAAGCCAGACAACGGTTTGCAACTGCACAGGGGGGCAAAGATCGTACTTTTTGGAGTAATGTCCTCTGGTCTGATGAAACAAAAATATAACTGTTTGACCATAATGACCATCGTTATGTTTGGAGGAAAAAGGAGGAGGCTTGCAAACTGAAGAACACCATCCCAACCATGAAGCACGGGGGTGGCAGCATCATGTTGTGGGGGTGCTTTGCTGCAGGAGGGACTGGTGCACTTCACAAAATAGATGGCGTCACGAGGCAGGAAAATTATGTGGATATATTGAAGCAACATCTCAAGATATTAGTCAGGAAGTTAAAGCTTGGTTGCAAATTGGTCTTCCAAATGGACAATGACCCCAAGCATGCTTCCAAAGTTGTGGCTAAATGGCTAAGGACAACAAAGTCAAAGTATTGCAGTGGCCATCACAATACCCTGACCTCAATCCTATAGAAAATTTGTGGGCAGAACTGAGAAAGCGTGTGTGAGCATGGAGGCTGACAAACCTTACTCAGTTACCCCAGCTCTGTCAGGAGGAATGGGCCAAAATTCACCCAACTTATTGTGGGAAGCTTGTGAAAGGCTACCCAAAATATTTGACCCAAGTTAAACAATTTAAAGGCAATGCTACCAAAAGACTAATTGAGTGTATGTAAACTTCTGCCCCACTGGGAATGTTTTGAAAGAAATAACAGCTGAAATAAATCATTCTCTCTACTATTATTCTGACATTTCACATTCTTAAAATAAAATGGTGATCCTAACTGACCTAAGACAGGGACTTTTTACTAGGATTAAATGTCAGGAATTGTGAAAAACCGAGTTTAAATATAGTTGGCTAGATGTATGTCAACGTCCGACTTCAACTGTACATATGATATGAGTAATGCGAGATATGTAAACATTAATACAATGGCATTATTATTTTGTGTAATGACAATGTAGGCGTGTTGAAGGAGGCACTCAGAGCCCAAATTGAACTCTATACCGCTTCGCCGTTCACCTCTCAAATTCTGCAACAATTTTTTATTTATTTCACCTTTATTTAACCAGGTAGGCAAGTTGAGAACAAGTTCTCATTTACAATTGCGACCTGGCCAAGATAAAGCAAAGCAGTTCGACACATACAACGACACAGAGTTACACAAGGAGTAAAACAAACATACAGTCAATAATACAGTAGAAACAAGTCTAAATACGATGTGAGCAAATGAGGTGAGATAAGGGAGGTAAAGGCAAAAAAAAAGGCCATGGTGGCAAAGTACAGTGGGGCAAAAAAGTATTTAGTCAGCCACCAATTGTGCAAGTTCTCCCACTTAAAAAGATGAGAGAGGCCTGTAATTTTCATCACAGGTACACTTCAACTATGACAGACAAAAATAGAAAATATTTTCCAGAAAATCACATTGTAGGATATTTAATGAATTTATTTGCAAATTATGGTGAAAAATAAGTATTTGGTCACCTACAAACAAGCAAGATTTCTGGCTCTCACAGACTTGTAACTTCTTCTTTAAGAGGCTCCTCTGTCTTCCACTCGTTACCTGTATTAATGGCACCTGTTTGAACTTGTTATCAGTATAAAAGACACCTGTCCACAACCTCAAACAGTCACACTCCAAACTCCACTATGGCCAAGACCAAAGAGCTGTGAAAGGACACCAGAAACAAAATTGTAGACCTGCACCAGGCTGTGAAGACTGAATCTGCAATAGGTAAGCAGCTTGGTTTGAAGAAATCAACTGTGGGAGCAATTATTAGGAAATGGAAGACATCCAAGACCACTGATAATCTCCCTCGATCTGGGGCTCCACGCAAGATCTCACCCTGTGGGGTCAAAATGATCACAAGAACGGTGAGCAAAAATCCCAGAACCACACGGGGGGACTTAGTGAATGACCGGCAGAGAGCTGGGACCAAAGTAACAAAGCCTACCATCAGTAACACACTACGCCGCCAGGGACTAAATCCTGCAGTGCCAGACGTGTCCCCCTGCTTAAGCCAGTACATGTCCAGGCCCATCTGAAGTTTCCTAGAGAGCATTTGGGTGATCCAGAAGAAGATTGGGAGAATGTCATATGGTCAGATGAAACCAAAATATAACTTTTTGGTAAAAACTCAACTCGTCGTGTTTGGAGGACAAAGAATGCTGAGTTGCATCCAAAGAACACCATACCTACTGTGAAGCATGGGGGTGGAAACATCATGCTTTGGGGCTGTTTTTCTGCAAAGGGACCAGGACGACTGATCCGTGTAAAGGAAAGAATGAATGGGGCCATGTATTGTGAGATTTTGAGTGAAAACCTCCTTCCATCAGCAAGGGCATTGAAGATGAAACGTGGCTGGGTCTTTCAGCATGACAATGATCCCAAACACACCGCCCGGGCAACGAAGGAGGGGCTTCGTAAGAAGCATTTCAAGGTCCTGGAGTGGCCTAGCCAGTCTCCAGATCTCAACCAAATAGAAAATCTTTGGATGGAGTTGAAAGTCCGTGTTGCCCAGCAACAGCCCCAAAACGTCACTGCTCTAGAGGAGATCTGCATGGAGGAATGGGCCAAAATGGATGTGGTGATTGACAGAGTCGAAAGCCTTGGCCAGATCAATGAATACGGCTGCACAGTAATGTTTCTTATCGATGGTGGTTAAGATATCGTTTAGGACCTTGAGCGTGGCTGAGGTGCACCCATGACCAGCTCTGAAACCAGATTGCATAGCAGAGAAGGTATGGTGAGATTTGAAATGGTCGGTAATCTGTTTGTTGACTTGGCTTTCGAAGACCTTAGAAAGGCAGGGTAGGATAGAGGATAGGTAGGATAGCAGGGTAGATTTTGGTCTGTAGCTGTTTGGGTCAAGAGTGTCACCCCCTTTGAAGAGGGGGATGACCACAGCTGCTTTCCAATCTTTGGGAATCTCAGACGACACGAAAGAGAGGTTGAACAGGCTAGTAATAGGGGTGGCAACAATTTCGGCAGATAATTTTAGATAGAAAGGATCCAGATTGTCTAGCCCGGCTGATTTGTGGGGGTCCAGATTTTGCAGCTCTTTCAGAACATCAGCTGACTGGATTTGGGAGAAGGAGAAATGGGGAAGGCTTGGGCGAGTTGCTGTGGGGGTGCAGTGCTGTTGACCGGGGTAAGGGTAGCCAGGTGGAAAGCATGGCCAGCCGTAGAAAAATGCTTATTGAAATTCTCAATTATAGTGGATTTATCAGTGGTGACAGTGTTTCCTATCTTCAGTGCAGTGGGCAGCTGGGAGGAGGTGTTCTTATTCTCCATGGACTTTACAGTGTCCCAGAACTTTTTTGAGTTAGTGTTGCAGGAAGCAAATTTCTGCTTAAAAAAGCTTGCCTTGGCTTTTCTAACTGCCTGTGTATAATGGTTTCTAGCTTCCCTTAAAAGCTGCATATCACGGGGGCTGTTCGATGCTAATGCAGAACGCCATAGGATGTTTTTGTGTTGGTTAAGGGCAGTCAGGTCTGGGGAGAACCAAGGGCTATATCTGTTCCTGGTTCTAAATTTCTTGAATGGGGCATGCTTATTTAAGATGGTTAGGAGGGTATCCTCTACTGACGGGATGAGATCAATATCCTTCCAGGATACCCCGGCCAGGTCGATTAGAAAGGCCTGCTCACTGAAGTGTTTTAGGGAGCGTTTGACAGTGATGAGTGGAGGTCGTTTGACCGCTGACCCATTACGGATACAGGCAATGAGGCAGTGATCGCTGAGATCTTGGTTGAAGAAAGCAGAGGTGTATTTAGAGGGCAAGTTGGTTAGGATGATATCTATGAGGGTGCCCGTGTTTACGGCTTTGGGGAGGTACCTGGTAGGTTCATTGATAATTTGTGTGAGATTGAGGGCATCAAGCTTAGATTGTAGGATGGCTGGGGTGTTAAGCATGTTCCAGTTTAGGTCGTCTAGCAGCACGAGCTCTGAAGATAGATGGGGGGCAATCAGTTCAAATATGGTGTCCAGAGCACAGCTGGGGGCAGAGGGTGGTCTATAGCAGGCGGCAATGGTGAGAGACTTGTTTTTAGAGAGGTGGATTTTTAAAAGTAGAAGTTCAAATTGTTTGGGTACAGACCTGGATAGTAGGACAGAACTCTGCAGGCTATCTTTGCAGTAGATTGCAACACCACCCCCTTTGGCAGTTCTATCTTGTCTGAAAATGTTGTAGTTTGGGATGAAATTTTCAGAGTTTTTGGTGGTCTTCCTAATCCAGGATTCAGACACAGCTAGAACATCCAGGTTGGCAGAGTGTGCTAAAGCAGTGAATAAAACAAACTTAGGGAGGAGGCTTCTAATGTTAACATGCATGAAACAAGGCTATTACGATTACAGAAGTCATCAAAAGAGAGTGCCTGGGGAATAGGAGTGGAGCAAGGCACTGCAGGGCCTGGATTCACCTCTACATCACCAGAGGAAAAGAGGAAGAGTAGGATAAGGGTACGGCTAAAAGCAATGAGAATTGGTTGTCTAGAACGTCTGGAACAGAGAGTAAAAGGAGGTTTCTGGGGGCGATAAAATAGCTTCAAGGTATAATGTACTGACAAAGTTATGGTAGGATGTGAATACAGTGGAAGTAAACCTAGGTATTGAGTGAAGATGAGAGAGATATTGTCTCTAGAAACATCATTGAAACCAGGAGATGTCATCGCATGTGTGGGTGGTGGAACTAATAGGTTGGATAAGGTATAGTGAGCAGGACTAGAGGCTCTACAGTGAAATAAGCCAATAAACACTAACCAGAACAGCAATGGACAAGGCATATTGACATTAAGGAGAGGCATGCTTAATCGAGTGATCAAAAGGGTCCAGTGAGTAGTGAGGTTGGTTGGGGTCAAGCTAGAATAGGATGGAGGTCTGTTTTTAGCCACCTCGTGCGTTTCCGTTGGTAGGATTAGTGGGGTTCCGTGTGGTAGAGGGGATCAATCCAATTCGCAAAAAATAAATAAAAATAAAAATTAAATTAGATATAGTTATAGAGGCCCAAGAGAAAAAGAAAACATTTGTCTGATAGGTCTATTCAGATAGCAGCCGATAAGACAGCTAACGATTAGCGGACCGCAGATGGGAGTTCAGGTAACGTCGCGACGGAGGAGCCAGCTGGATAACTCCCTTGGGTATATAACGTCGGTAGTCCAGTTGTGAAGGCCAGGTGGGGCTCAGCGTTGGCAGTAAAACGGGTCCGGATAGGTGATTGTAGCCCAGTAGTGACTGATGGAACTCTTCAGCTGACTAGCTCCGGAATAATTGATGTTTGCTCCGGAATCGACGTAAGCCGATAGTCACACGGATAGCAGCTAGCTAATCAAATCAAATCAAATTTTATTTGTCACATACACATGGTTAGCAGATGTTAATGCGAGTATAGTGAAATGCTTGTGCTTCTAGTTCCGACAATGCAGTAATAACCAACAAGTAATCTAACTAACAATTCCAAAACTACTGTCTTATACACAGTGTAAGGGGATAAAGAATATGTACATAAGGATATATGAATGAGTGATGGTACAGAGCAGCAAAGGCAAGATACAGTAGATGGTATCGAGTACAGTATATACATATGAGATGAGTATGTAAACAAAGTGGCATAGTTAAAGTGGCTAGTTATACATGTATTACATAAGGATGCAGTCGATGATATAGAGTACAGTATATACGTATGCATATGAGATGAATAATGTAGGGTAAGTAACATTATATAAGGTAGCATTGTTTAAAGTGGCTAGTGATATATTTACATCATTTCCCATCAATTCCCATTATTGAAGTGGCTGGAGTTGAGTCAGTGTCAGTGTGTTGGCAGCAGCCACTCAATGTTAGTGGTGGCTGTTTAACAGTCTGATGGCCTTGAGATAGAAGCTGTTTTTCAGTCTCTCGGTCCCAGCTTTGATGCACCTGTACTGACCTCGCCTTCTGGATGATAGCGGGGTGAACAGGCAGTGGCTCGGGTGGTTTATGTCCTTGATGATCTTTATGGCCTTCCTGTAACATCGGGTGGTGTAGGTGTCCTGGAGGGCAGGTAGTTTGCCCCCGGTGATGCGTTGTGCAGACCTCACTACCCTCTGGAGAGCCTTACGGTTGTGGGCGGAGCAGTTGCCGTACCAGGCGGTGATACAGCCCGCCAGGATGCTCTCGATTGTGCATCTGTAGAAGTTTGTGAGTGCTTTTGGTGACAAGCCGAATTTCTTCAGCCTCCTGAGGTTGAAGAGGCGCTGCTGCGCCTTCTTCACGATGCTGTCTGTGTGAGTGGACCAATTCAGTTTGTCTGTGATGTGTATGCCGAGGAACTTAAAACTTGCTACCCTCTCCACTACTGTTCCATCGATGTGGATAGGGGGGTGTTCCCTCTGCTGTTTCCTGATGTCCACAATCATCTCCTTAGTTTTGTTGACGTTGAGTGTGAGGTTATTTTCCTGACACCACACTCCGAGGGCCCTCACCTCCTCCCTGTAGGCCGTCTCGTCGTTGTTGGTAATCAAGCCTACCACTGTTGTGTCGTCCGCAAACTTGATGATTGAGTTGGAGGCGTGCGTGGCCACGCAGTCGTGGGTGAACAGGGAGTACAGGAGAGGGCTCAGAACGCACCCTTGTGGGGCCCCAGTGTTGAGGATCAGCGGGGTGGAGATGTTGCCTACCCTCACCACCTGGGGGCGGCCCGTCAGGAAGTCCAGTACCCAGTTGCACAGGGCGGGGTCGAGACCCAGGGTCTCGAGCTTGATGACGAGCTTGGAGGGTACTATGGTGTTGAATGCCGAGCTGTAGTCGATGAACAGCATTCTCACATAGGTATTCCTCTTGTCCAGATGGGTTAGGGCAGTGTGCAGTGTGGTTGAGATTGCATCGTCTGTGGACCTATTTGGGCGGTAAGCAAATTGGAGTGGGTCTAGGGTGTCAGGTAGGGTGGAGGTGATATGGTCCTTGACTAGTCTCTCAAAGCACTTCATGATGACGGAAGTGAGTGCTACGGGGCGGTAGTCGTTTAGCTCAGTTACCTGAGATGACTAGGGTGGTATAAAGGTCCTAGATGGCAGGAAGCTTGGCCCCAGTGATGTACTGGGCCGTATGCACTACACTCTGTAATGCGGATTGACCATGTCCTGAGCTACGAGATCCAGGTATAAATGTCCAGAGCTTGCGGTAGAAATCCAGGGACATGGAGAGAAAAATAGGTCCGGTATGTTTCCGGTCTGAGCCGCGCCGTACAAAACTGGCGATAGATTTTTGAGCTAAAGGATAGCTGATGACCACAAACCGTGGTTAGCTGAATACTAACGATTAGCCAGTAAAGAAGCTAACTAGCTTCTGGCTAGCTTCTGATTAGCTTCAGGCTAGCTTCTGGTTAGCTTCTGGTTAGCTTCTATGGAGGATTACAGATTTGAGGTAAATAATACTTTCTGTTTTTTAATATAAATTGGTGAGGCGGGTTGCAGGAGAGTGTTTTGAAGATGAGTTTATGGAAAATAAAAAATATATATAAAAAGGTATGCGAAGAAAGTTGTAAATATATATATATATACGGGACAAGACAAGACGAGGACAAAAGACGTCTGACTGCTATGCCATCTTGGTGACGAGTACAATGTGGAGGACTCTGTATAGCTCTGCATTGACATGATTGGTTGCCGGTAGGTGAGGGCGGGAGGCCCTGTATAAACACAAACTCACTTTCTGGAAAACTTAATTCACAACAGCGCTGCGCTACTTGGCAAAACGCACAAAGTATGAATGTACTTACTTCTGCATTAAATGCTGCACGACCAATGCAGACGGCGGATTGACCATGTAGCAATAGCCGTGTAGCGCCTTTAATGTGCTGGTCTAGAGATGCTGCTTCTGCTAATTTCATAGCAAAGTTTGCAAATGACAAATAATAGATACAAACGATATACTTACTCATTATATACTAATGCCAGGTAAACCTACTTTGCAGTTAACATTTAATTGAGGAGGTTTTCAGTAAAGTATATGTGTCAATCCACAAGAAGGTTGTCACATCAACTGGCTACACACAGAGTGATGGACAAATACGCACACCACGCTGCCAGACAGGGGCAAAATTGCTGGAAATTAATGGGCAGTTATGGGGTGGGATCAAATCAAGTCAAATCAAATCAAATCAAATTTTATTTGTCACATACACATGGTTAGCAGATGTTAATGCGAGTGTAGCGAAATGCTTGTGCTTCTAGTTCCGACAATGCAGTAATAACGAACAAGTAATCTAACTAACAATTCCAAAAAAACTACTGTCTTATACACAGTGTAAGGGGATAAAGAATATGTACATAAGGATATATGAATGAGTGATGGTACAGAGCAGCATAGGCAAGATACAGTAGATGATATCGAGTACAGTATATACATATGAGATAAGTATGTAAACCAAGTGGCATAGTTAAAGTGGCTAGTGATACATGTATTACATAAGGATGCAGTCGATGATATAGAGTACAGTATCAACGTATGCATATGAGATGAATAATGTAGGGTAAGTAACATGATATAAGGTAGCATTGTTTAAAGTGGCTAGTGATATATTTACATCATTTCCCATCAATTCCCATGATTAAAGTGGCTGGAGTAGAGTCAGTGTCATTGACAGTGTGTTGGCAGTAGCCACTCAATGTTAGTGGTGGCTGTTTAACAGTCTGATGGCCTTGAGATAGAAGCTGTTTTTCAGTCTCTCGGTCCCAGCTTTGATGCACCTGTACTGACCTCGCCTTCTGGATGACAGCGGGGTGAACAGGCAGTGGCTCGGGTGGTTGATGTCCTTGATGATCTTTATGGCCTTCCTGTAGCATCGGGTGGTGTAGGTGTCCTGGAGGGCAGGTAGTTTGCCCCCGGTGATGCGTTGTGCAGACCTCACTACCCTCTGGAGAGCCTTACGGTTGAGGGCGGTGCAGTTGCCATACCAGGCGGTGATACAGCCCGCCAGGATGCTCTCGATTGTGCATCTGTAGAAGTTTGTGAGTGCTTTTGGTGACAAGCCGAATTTCTTCAGCCTCCTGAGGTTGAAGAGGCGCTGCTGCGCCTTCCTCACGATGCTGTCTGTGTGAGTGGACCAATTCAGTTTGTCTGTGATGTGTATGCCGAGGAACTTAAAACTTGCTACCCTCTCCACTACTGTTCCATCGATGTGGATGGGGGGGTGTTCCCTCTGCTGTTTCCTGAAGTCCACATGGGATGTGAGCTACTGGTAGCTTGCGATCGTCCTGTTGGAGACCCCTGTTCTCAAGTATTTTCATGGATTTATGTATCTGATCATTTGCCAGTTTAACCACTTTGTCAGGCATTGTTGAGCAAAGTGCTCAATCCACCAGAAGAAACTGACGGTTTCACAGCAAGCATTGCAGGATACTGTATTTAGCTCTACCATTAAAAGATAGAAATGTGGGAATGGGTTGTCTCATCCCTGAACGTCATTTTGGCTGAAGGTTTTCATGTCCATTCATCATGATCCATTACACCTCATGGCACAACATGCTTCTTAATACTAATATAGAAGTATACTTTTCTATCTTCAAACATGCAAACATTGTGTAAAATAATCATAAAGTCTAAAAAAAAAAATTTTTTTTTAACTAGGCAAGTCCATTAAGAACAAATTCTTATTTTCAATGACAGCCTACTGGGGAATAATTGGTTAACTGCCTTGTTTAGGGGTAGAATGACAGATTTTTACCTTGTCAGCTCAGTGATTTGATCCAGCAACCATTCAATTACTGGCTCAATGCTCTAACCACTAGGCTACCTGCAGTCATCTAAAAACAGAGCCTTGTTAACAACTAATTTTTACGACTTGCATTCGTTTTTTATTATGTATATGTTTTTTTGTTGTCTTTTTCAAGTTCCTTGGTGTCTACGTCACCAACAAATTATCATGGTCCAAACACCTGATGCAACCAGCACTGATTGCATCACTGGCTGGTATGGCAACTGCTCAGCATCCGACTGCTAAGCATTACAGAGTGTAGTGCATACGGCCCAGTACATCACTGGGGCCAAGCTTCCTGCCATCTAGGACCTTTATACCACCCTAGTCATTGACTGTCCTCTCTGCTACCATGCGGCAAGCGGTACCGGAGCGCCAAGTCTAGGTCCAGAAAGCTCCTAAACAGCTTCTACCCCCAAGCCATAAGACTGCTGAACAGTTAATCAAATGGCTACCCGGACTATTTGCTGCTGCTACTCCCTGTTTATTATCTATGCATAGTCCCTTTGCCCCTACTTACATGTACATATTATCTCAATTCCCTCGACTAACCTGTACCCCCACACATTGACTCAGCACGGTTACCCTGTATATATAGCCTCGTTATTGTTATCATTGAGTGTTACTTTTTTAACTTTAGTTTATTTACTAAATATTTTCTTAACTCTTATTTTTCTTAAATCTTCATTGTTTGTTAAGGGCTTGTAAGTAAGCATTTCACAGTAAGGTCTACCTACACCTGTTGTATCTTGCGCATGTGACAAATAACATTTGATTTGATGATTTGAAATTACTGTGGAATCCCACAAAAAAATATTCTCCATAGGGCCTTATCATCAATCAATATTTAAGCTATAAACCATGTACGTGTCTTAACCATTTCATTGTATGAGAGACACAGTCTGCTCCAAAAATATTTTGTGTTTTGATGCTGCCTTTTACATGCACTGAAACCACCAAAACATTTTGTTTTTAAAACAACAGTCTTAAAAACACCAACTATTCAGATTGAAGAACCACTTTGGGTGTTTCAGAGTACTTCTATTCTGTTTTAAAACACTTTCAGTGTATCATAACACTTACATTGGGTTTACATTCAAAAACCAGAACTCAGGTTAGATGCATTACTTTTTATGGTTTCATTACACACAATCATGATGTTTTGAGTCTTTCTAATTTTCCTCCACTGTACATTTGGTGCTAACAGCACTATAATGACAGACAGTATCACTATAATGACAGACAGTATCACTATAATGAAAGACAGTATCACTATAATGACAGACAGTGTCACTATAATGACAGACAGTATCACTATAATGACAGACAGTATCACGATAATGACAGACAGTATCACGATAATGACAGACAGTATCACTATAATGACAGACAGTATCACTATAATGACAGACAGTATCACTATAATGACAGACAGTATCACTATAATGACAGACAGTATCACTATAATGACAGACAGTATCACGATAATGACAGACAGTATCACGATAATGACAGACAGTATCACGATAATGACAGACAGTATCACGATAATGACAGACAGTATCGCTATAATGACAGACAGTATCACTATAATGACAGACAGTATCACTATAATGACAGACAGTATCACGATAATGACAGACAGTATCACTATAATGACAGACAGTATCACGATAATGACAGACAGTATCACGATAATGACAGACAGTATCACTATACTGACAGACAGTATCACTATAATGACAGACAGTATCACTATAATGTGCATGAAAATAGAGTAGTAAGGCAAAGGTGTCATGTGTCAAGAACTGGCTTGAATTAAAATGTGTACAGGTACACACTGACTGGACTTCGAAATTATTGATATACACCCATTGATTCTTGAAGAATATATTGTAACTTATAAATGGCTCATGAGCTTAGTTCAACTGGTGTACCCCATCACAACCCAAAATACAAGCTTTACTCCAATGTTTGGAAACAATGTCATTGTCAATCCTCAAAACTATAATTTTGATCACATTGGTGGTCAGTCCTTGCATCCATAGCTGTTTTTATGAGAGGGATTACATTTCTCCATCCCCATCCCTCAGCTGTTTACTGCAGATTTCCCCTTTAAAGTTTCCATGATGTGACTGTCTAAGTTATTGTCTCAGTGCATGCACTTGAACAGTTAGCATAGAAGTTCGGTGCCAAGGGCTGCTCATACAAGCTGTGGATCCTTTTGGCCACATGATCATGTTTTCTAACCTTACAGATAACTACCTTACCTGAAAGTGACAATGTTATTCCCTAGCTATTCGTGACTGAAATGGCAGAGACAATGGGTGAAAATAAGACAGACAAATATCTATCTTTCCTTTGTTTATTGAGCTATGTTTACACAGGCTACTACTGTAAATACATGTCATACTACACTCTAAAGTTTAAACCATACCTGATGAAACAGTAGATAATAATATCCTTCGGGGGATGAAGCATTGTCACGTGTGCTTGACAATATAATCGTGTGGCTCTTGGGGAGAAACAGGCTCTGTGGTGGAGGTTGGGGGAAAAGGAGAAGGTGTCTTTTGTGCACAAAGCACAGTGTTGGCAAGTAGGAGGACAAATCAGACATACAAGGGTGTACTGTCGCTATGGCAACTACTGTTAAGATGACATGGATGCAGCTTTATGCAGAAGCTACGTAATGATTTCAAGCTGATACTCCTTGGCGAGCTGCTTTAATTAACAGGACGTACGAAGGGAAGCAGAGACAGATGCGCTCTACTTTGATTCACCCGGATTTGATTAACATCAGGTGTCCTGACACTGGCCTGCTCGTCTGGGGCACACTCTCTCTCTCTGCATGTCTAACACTATACACATCAGCTACTACAGCGAGTGAAATCACTGCAACACTAAACAAAGAGCTGCAGTTAGTTTCAGAATGGGTGGCAAGGAATAAGTTGGTCCTAAATATTTCAAAAACTGAAAGCATTGTATTTGGGACAAATCATTCACTAAACCATAAACCTCAACTATATCTTGTAATACATCATGAGGAAATTGAGCAAGTTTAGGTGACTATACTGCTTAGAGTAACCCTGGATTGTTAACTGTTATGATCAAAACATGTTTATTCAACAGTAGCTAAGATGTGGAGAAGTTTGTCCATAATAAAGCACTGTCTTGCCTTTTTAACAACACTATCAACAAGGCAGGTCCTACAGGCTCTAGTTTTGTCGCACCTGGACTACTGTTCAGTCGTGTGGTCTGAACAGGTGCCACAAAGAGGGACCTCAGAAATTTAAAATGGCTCAGAACAGGGCAGCACGGCTGGCCCTTAAATGTACAAGGAGAGCTAACATTAATAATATGCCTGTACATCTCTCATGGCTCGAAGTGGAGGAGAGATTGACTTCATCATTACTTGTCTTTTGTAAGAAGTGTTGACATGCTGAATGTACCAAGATGTCTGTTTAAACTACTAGAACACAGCTCGGACACCCATTCATACCCCACAAGACATGTCACCAGAGGTCTCTTCACAATTCCTAAGTCAAGAACAGACTATGGGAGGTGCACAGTACTACATCGAGCCATGGAACTCTATTCCACATAAGGTAACTGATGCAAGCAGTAGAATCGGTTTGAAAGAACTGGTGGAACAGCGGGGACTGTGAATAGACACACACAGACACACATGCACATACACATGATAAAACCTGCACTCTACACACACGTACACATGGATGATTTATTGTAAATATGTGATAGTGGAGCAGTGGCCTGAGTGAAAACACTTAATGTATTGGGTAAAGTGTTATGAAATGTAATGTCATGTAATATTTTAAACGGCATATAACTGTCTTAATGTTGTTGGACCCCAGGAAGAGTAGTTGCTGCCTTGGCAACAGCTAATGGGAATCCTTAATACATACAAATACAAAACAGAGCTGCTTGGCTTTTGAGAGTGTATACCGTGCATTTAGAAAGTATTCAGACCCCTTGATATTTGTCAACATTTTGTTACGTTACAGCCTTATTCTAAAATTGATGACTTTTTTCCCCTCATCAATCCACCCACACACAATACCACAGAAATACAAGAATTTTAGATTTTCTTGCAAATTCATAGAAAAATTGAATAATCTAATATTACATTTACATAAGTATTCAGACCCTTTAATCAGTACTTTGTTGAAGCACCTTTAGCAGCGACTACAGCCTTGAGTCCTCTTGGGTAAGACGCTACAAGCTTGGCACACCTGTATTTGGGGAGATTTTCCCATTCTTCTCTGCTGATCCTCTCAAGCTCTATCAGGTTGGATGGGGAGCATCACTACACAACTTCTTTTCAGGTCTCTCCAGATATGTTCAGTCAGGTTCAAGTCCACTCTGGCTGGGCCACTCAAGGATATTCAGAAACTTGTCCCGAAGCCACTCCTGTGTTATCTTGGCTGTGTGCTTAGAGTTGTTGTCCTGTTGGAAGGTGAACCTTCACCCCAGTCTGAGGTCCTGAATGCTCTGGAGCAGGTTTTCATCAAGGATCTCTCTCTACTTTGCTCCATTCATCTTTCCCTTGATCCCAACTAGTCTCCCAGTTGCTGTCGCTGAAAAACATCCCCACAGCATGATGCTGCCACCACCATGCTTCACCGTAGCAATGATGACAGGTTTCCTCCAGATGTGACACTTGGCATTCAAGCGAGGGGTTCAATCATGGTTTCATCAGACCAGAGAGTCTTGTTTCTCACAGTCTGAGAGTCCTTTAGGTCCTTGGACAAACTCCAAGCGGGCTGTCATGCCTTTTACTGAGGAGTGGCTTCCGTCTGGCCACTCTACCATAAAGGCCTGATTGGTGGAGTGCTGCAGAGATGGTTGTCCTTCTGGAAGGTTCTCCTATCTCCACAGAGAAACTCTGGAGCTCTGTCAGTGACCACCGGGTTCTTGGTCACCTCCCTGACCAAGGCCCTTTCATGATGGCTCACTTTGGCCAGGCGGCCAGAACTAGGAAGAGTCGTAGTGGTTCCAGTGAATGATTGAGACCACTGTGTTCTTGGGGACCTTCAATGCTGCAGAAATGTTTTGGTACCCTTCCCCAGATCTGTGCCTCGACACAATCCTGTCTCTGAGCTCTACGAACAATGCCTTCGACCTCATTGTTTGGTTTTTGCTCTGACATGCACTGTCAACTGTGGGACCTTATATAGATAGGTGTGTGCCTTTCCAAATCATATCCTATCAATTGAATTTACCACAGGTGGACTACAATGAAGTTGTAGAAATATCAAGGATGATCAATGGAAACAGGATGCACCTGAGCTCAATTTCGAGTCTCATAGCAAAGGGGTCTGAATACTTATGTAAATAAAGTATTATTTTTTTCTTCTTCTAAAAACCTGTTTTCACTTTGTCATTATAGTGTATTGTGTGCAGATTAATGATCCATTTTAGAATAAGGCTGTAACGTAACACAACGTGGAAATAGTGAAGGGGTCTGAATACTTTCCGAATGCACTGTAGATCAGTAGGAAAAGTGTGTTTGTTACTTTAATACACCATGTCATGACAATATGTCCAAGCCGGTGTCAGAACCTTTTATCGATTTTGTGTTATTGAGCAGCTCCCATGCTCTTCATTACATGCATTCAATACATTATGAAAATGTGTTGACATGTCATACACAAGCACACATGCTCATAGGCACGCTTGCGGCACACACACACACACACGCACACACAGTGAGTCCTTGTGTTTACTTGTTCCCCACCCTGGTGCACTTTTGTTTCTACAGAGTCCTTTGGAGTTTAAAAAAATTAATAATTATTGGCTTTTGAGAGAAAACTCTGGCAGCTTGGGGAGGCTGGGGCCTTTGTGTTACGATGGCTCTGTAGTTAGAGGGGCTCTCTGCAGAGAATACCTTATTTACACAGCAGGTCTATTCTGTTCTATTCACGGAGCCTGTCTGCATCATTCAACACAATCTTTAGGTGTCCCCAACAGAGACTTGTTTAGTTCAAGACTAATCTAGACAAACATCAGTCTCATAATCAGGTTTCAGACAAGAGCCGAGCAGCTCCTTTAAAACCTCAATGCCGATAGGTGCTTCCAGAAATAGCAGCTATTCTCTGAAGAGTCTCATGTCAGTTAATTTGTTCTGTAGGTCTGTGATCCTTTCCTCTTGTACTAATGGAGATGTCAGGACCAATATTGAAAACAAATCACATAGAACCGATAACACACATATTCCCTTTTCTTTAAATCAATGTAATTGTTTGTATCATTTCTAATGTATCTTTAATCTGAAACATTAAACACACCTTCTCTCTCTTGTTTTGCCTTTGCACTACTCATTTAATGGACACTGTACATATCTACATGGATAACCTTTATTGTCTCTATATAATATACGTTTTTCTTGTGTTTTTTGGGCTTACAGAACTTTAAATCAAGCTTTGTAATGTCTCTTCACCTTGGACAAAGTAAAGCATGATTTCCCCTTGTTCTATTTTGGCCTTCCATGCAGTGCAGCTGTCTATCTAATGACCTCGAGATGATACTGGATCACTGCCCGCTTCATAATCATTCATACTACCAGGGCCTATTGGTTTCACTGCTAGTTTAACTCGGCAATAGATCCTTATTAGCACCTATCCTTTCTACCCACATCATAATCATTTTAATCTCTCAGTTTCAAAAATTATATGACTATGGCTAATTATTTCACACTCCGAGCACACAGTTTTCTGTGGGCTGTGGTTAGTCTAGCAAGTATTAGTATCTTTCCCTCCTCAGTGTGAAATCTTTGAAGGTTTTTTCTTGGCTCTCAATTTGAGTTTCTATGTTAGTTTTGGTATAAAACTGCAAGTTTACTCCACATTTATAAAATGTTTTACAGATGTTGTTTCCACATTTAATGTGAGATACTTGAGTCGTTTTGGAACTGGGGAATCTGCCAGTGTTTCGGTGAAGTAGGCTAGCAGTTTCCTCTGTCTTGTGCTCACTCCACATATCCATTTCCTGTTCAGAACACACAGCAGCAATACGCCCACTCACTAGGAGATCATGTCCTAAAACAGTGACTTTTACCCAGCAATTACCTTTTATCTCCATACAGACTGTCTCATAGTGGAGAACTGCTAAAAAGAGAACCTACTCTTAAAATGTCTCATGCCTCCTCAGTAATGAATTTCTAACATGTGTTTACTCTACATTTTGGTGCTGAACAGATTCCACATTATTCATGAAATATGTTATCTTGATAATATTGACCTATTTATCTATATGGATTTTGTCTTTTTACTTGCATTCAAGCACTTTCATTACTAGGTTGGAGGCTTACTTTTAGGGCAGCTAGTATAAAAATGATGACTAAACTTTTGAATTATCACCATAGCTATATGAAATAGATATTTTCTTTATCTCATGGTATTGAATTTGAGGCACATAGCCTATCTGAAATGTAAGGACTAAAGATAAAGGCAAACATAGGGCAAAACATGGAGACGCGTTTTCTGTGCGTAATGTGGAGCCTCGCTTCGCATAACAGGTTCATTGCGGATAAGTCTGCTGAAAAGACAGCACAAACATAGTGCTTGTACCTTTGTGACTACCCGTGTAGCTTGTTGCGCATCGAAGGCTTGAGAAGTGGTGTGGTCCGTGTGGTAGCGAAAAGCAAGCAAGATTTTTGAAAAGGAAAAAAGTTTGCGCAGTGCTTTATTTGTTTTGTTGCGGTGGGAATATGTGTATGGCAGATGTGCAAGAGAAGATGGGAGAGTGAGGACAGGTGGTGTAATTAGAAGCTCGGATTTCGGTTTATCGATGGACCGTACAAAATGCTCTTGTTCTTTTCTGTCATGTGGACAAACCTTCGGGAGATGTGACTTATGGTGGCTTTTGTGCTGAGAACAGTTTCGGTGGTGTCTGGATGCACCGCCCCTCCACAACGGATCTTATGGAGATTTGTTTGAATATGTTTAGCCTTGATTTGACATTTTGAGTCTCGAATTATATATATATATATATATATTGCTTAATGGGTTTGAATGCGGTCTCTTGGACAATTGATGTGTTTCTTTGAAACCTACCCACTCGTTGAAGACATGCGTCGACTTTGATTTATTCAAGTAGAAAGCCCACGGTCAAAGAAGTAAATGCTTGAATACAAACTGTGAACTTCAAAACTGAGGAATATTTATTTGTGAACATCTCCACATGCGGATAGGAATATTTATCATCACTTGTTGCCTTGGCTAAGGACATTATGATGGACTAAAACGAGTATTTTTTTCCCGATCAAATTACTTGCTCTACCCCACCCTGCTTCCCAGGGGCTAACCCTCTCCCCTCTCTCCTGTTTTTCTTGCTCTTCGCAGAATGTCCCGGTTCGGAGACAACGTTCCCGCCATGTTGGGCTCCGGGGATGGGGGATCCAAGCGCAACAGGACCCGGGAGGGAGCGCCTGTATCTACAGGTGGTGGAGTTTCCCCAGCCTTTAAACAGACCAAAGCGCAGAGAGCTCGCACCATGGCCCTGTACAACCCCATCCCTGTCAGACAGAACTGTTTCACCGTCAATAGATCACTCTTCATTTTCGGGGAGGACAACATTGTTCGGAAGTACGCAAAGAAGGTCATAGAGTGGCCATATCCTTTTGGTTAAGTGTAAACACACACACACACACTTTCAACGAAAGTTCTTATCTATATAGAATTGTCTATCATATGAATGTTTTTCTTATCATCATGAAGAACAGTATAATTCAGCACCAGGGACAGCACCAGCAGCAGTTGTATAACTGGTATTTATAGGAGGGTAGGGATTTTATTCCACAAAGCCAATGATTTGATTTATCTGCCTAGTTCCATCTTTTAACAAATTGATTTCCAACATTTATTAACCCACACACACACACACACACACACACACACACACACACACACACACACACACACACACACACACACACACACACACACACACACACACACACACTGAGGTTCACTTCACTGACCACTGACAATCCACTCGAAGTAAAAGCAGACATGTTTTAAACCATTGATCACGTTTCCCACTGAGTGAAAGTGCTGTCCATGCAACGATTTCCAAATGGTTCAAACTTTAGGGCTTCATCTGTGTGTCATTGATTAAAAGTCCTACAGACATTGAGTCAAGCGATATGGCTAGTATAACACTAACAATACAGTGGCATCTCTTTGTGGTGCTAGATTCACATTATTAACCTGTTGAGATTCAAGTCTCGACTGATGTTTTTGAATCAGGATGATGGAGCTGTTCTTGACTGCCAGAAATGACCAACTGTCATGATCAAGTGTTTGAGACCGAAACCTGGTTAGTTGGACAGTGTTTTACTCGATGGTAATGGTCTTCTTGTAGCATTGCAATGCTGTAGGTATAGATCTATTTTATCAGCGAATTTCAGATTCCTTGTTTTTCTACATGTTATGTTAACAGTATAGCTTTTGGCCTTCTTACACACCCCTCTCTCTGGTGTTTCCATCAATGTATGGTTAATTCACATTGTTGAATTGATTTTCCTAAATTGGATCAGTACCTGAAGGGACTCTTGAATATAATTTAATGCCACCTTTTTCATTGGTTGATTTGACTATGAAAATGTAATATGGTCTAAGTATTATTCAGGATATCATAGGGGAATCTGCATCAGACAAGCAATGGATGTTATTTGTATGATGGTCAAAAAAAAAAAAAAAGAATGTGTGTTATCTTTAGAAAACTCCAGTACTGTATATTATATATTGTTAGAAACTGGGTGGTTCGAGCCCTGAATGCTGAAAAAAAATGGTTTTACTGCTCTAATTACGTTGGTAACCAGTTTATAATAGCAATAAGGCACCTCTGGGATTTGTGATATATGGCCAAAATACCACAGCAAAGAGTTGTGTCCTAGCACTCCGCGTTGCATTGTGCATAAGAACAGCCCTTAGCCGTGGTATATTGGTCATATACCACACCCCTTCGGGCCTTATTGCTTAATTGACATGCAAGATTGTCTTTGTCTTTGACTCAGTGGGAGAGTGTGACTCGCATGTCAGTCAGTGGAAACTGAATTAGACACTTAGATCTCCATTTTCCTCCATGCAGCTAATGACTTTCTGTCAACAAGATGCAGGTGTTGCCGACCATAATGATCACTGGCTGTAGATTTGAGGCATATCACCACATTTTCACGTCACAGAGGAGATGGAGAGGAGATGGAGGGATGGAAAGCTGAGAGGGTCACTAATAGCCCTGAAATGACTTGGCACTACACCAAAGCAAATGGATTGCCTTTCTCTTAAAGTAAGCAACACAATGCCCTTATGTGGGTCAGCTATTGTTTATCTACAGTAGGCCTACACCAGGTGTCCCACGTGTGTTATTACTGTCCTGCCCAGCTGAATGGCTTTCTGATATACTATTATAACATAATAGTCCTTACACTATAATTTTAAAGGCCCAGTGCTGAATGGCTTTCTGATATACAATTATAACATAATAGTCCTTACACTATAATTTTAAAGGCCCAGTGCAGTCAAAAGTGTGATTTTCCTGTGTTTTATATACAGTACCAGTCAAAGTCATTCAATGGTTTTTCTTTATTTTACTATTTTCTACATTGTAGAATAATAGTGAAGACATCAACACTATGAAATAACACATATGGAATCATGTAGTAACCAATAAAGTGTTCAACAAATCAAAAAAATATTTGAGATTTGAGATTCTTCAAAGTAGCCACCCTTTGTCTTGATGACAGCTTTGCACACTCTTGGCATTCTCTTAACCAGCTTGATGAGTTAGTCACCTGGAATGCATTTCAATTAACAGGTGTGCCTTGTTAAAAGTTAATTTGTGGATTTTCTTTCCTTCTTAATGCATTTGAGCTGATCAGTTGTGTTGTGACAAGGTAGGGGTGGAATACAGAGGATAGCCCTATTTGGTAAAAGACCAAGTCCATATTATGGCAAGAACAGCTCAAATAACCAAAGAGAAACGACAGTCCATCATTACTTTAAGACATGAAGAACTTTGAAGAAGGTTTCTTTAAGTGCAGTCGCACAAACCATCTCGCACTATGATGAAACTTGCTCTCATGAGGACCGCCACAGGAAAGGAAGACACAGAGTTACCTCCGCTGCAGAGGATACATTCATTAGAGTTAACTGCACCTCAGATTGCAGCCCAACTAAATGCTTTACAGAGTTCAAGTAACAGACACATCTCAACATCAACTGTTCAGAGGAGACTGTGAATCAGGCCTTCACGGTCGAATTTCTGCAAAAAAAAATACTATGAAAGGACACCAATAAGAAGAAGAGACTTGCTTGGGCCAAGAAACACAAGGAATGGACTTTAGACCAGTTGAAATTTGTCGTTTGGTCTGATGAGTAGAACCATTTTTGGTTCCAACCGCTGTGTCTTTGTGAGATGCAGAGCAGGTGAATGGATGATGTCCGCATAGCCTAGTTGTTAGAGTGTTGGACTAGTAACCGAAAGGTTGTAAGATCGAATCTCCGAGCTGACAAGGTAAAAATCTGTTGTTCTGCCCCTGAACACAGCAGTTAATTAACCCACTGTTCCTAGGCTGTCATTGAAAATAAGAATTTGTTCTTAACTCACTTGCCTAGTTTAATAAAGGTAAAAAAATATTTATGTAGTTCCCACTGTGAAGCATGGAGGAAGAGGTGTGATGGTGTGGGGGTGCTTTTCTGTTGATACTGTCTGATTTATTTAGAATTCAAGCCACATTTAACCAGCTACCACAGCATTCTGCAGCGATATGCCATCCATCTGGTTTGCACTTAGTGGGACTATAATTTGTTTTTCAACAATGACCCAAAACACACCTCCAGGCTGCGCAAGGTCTATTTGACCAAGAAGGAGAGTGATGGAGTGCTGCATCAGATGACCTGGCCTCCACAATCACCCAACTTCAAAGCAGTTGAGATGGTTTGGGATGAGTTGGACCGCAGAGTAAAGGAAAAGCAGCCAACAAATGTTCAGCATATGTGAGAACTCCTTCAAGACTGTTGGAAGAGCATTCCAGGTGAAGCTGGTTGAGAGAATGCCAAGAGTCTGCAAAGCTGTCATCAAGGCTACTTTGAATAATCTCAAATGTAAAAAAAAATATTTTGATTTGTTTAACACTTCTTTGGTTACTACATGATTCCATATGTGTTATTTCATAGTTTTGATGTCTTCACTATTATTCTACAATGTAGAAAATTGTAAAAAAAAATAATAAAGAAAACCCCTTGAATGAGTTGGTGTGTCCAAACGCTTGACTGTTACTTTATATTTTCGCACTATAAGGTTGGAATAAATCTGTGAAATTGTGAAAGTTATGATAATGCCCTTACAGTGTAAGAGCTGTTTGAAAATACCTGAAATTTGAGCCTGTTTAGGTGTGATGGAGTTTTAGCCTGCCTGGGGACATCACCAGATGGTATATGAGTTAATAGACCAATAAGAAAGAGAGTTCCTAACCTCAATCCATCTATTGTTCGGTTCCTTGCAAACATATCGTTGTCTATGCAGTTCCTGACTGATTCTCGGCAGTTTGTGGCTATCTTTCTGTTTTGTTGGGTGGAAAGTGCATGAACTAACCCCAAGGTTAATGTGGCATTGTGTAGGGAGTGTCTCATTTCATCTAATTAACTTTGTGAAATTAATGAACAATCATTACGTCTAATGACGTCTGATCAGTCTGCTGTATCATGTAGTATAAAGTGATTAGAACTGGAACTGATGGTCTCATTCAGAGTAATTTCCTGTCATGATGTGACACAGCACAGGCTGCTGTTCATAAGCTTGAGCTTTAGCATTTAGAGAGCTCTGGTAAATTAACCACCGTGAACTTCGTAAGGCGCGTGCGCGCGCACAACACACAATACGCTCTCTATGCATGACAGCCCACTGCACCTCTCTCATTCAAAGGGTTTGGGTTAAATGCTGAAGACACGTTTCGGTTGAATGCATTCAGTTGTGCAACTTTCTAGGTTTCCCGTTTCCCTTATTAAAAGGTCATAGTTGTGTGCAGAACAACATGCTTCCTGGTATAAGCAGCCCTTTTTTTCTACTGCTCAATTAAAAGCAGTGATCAATGAGGGGTTTATTTCAAGGCATCCGTGACTGGCATGATGCAGGAGCAGCAGGTGTGTCAGGGGTCGATGTGGAGACTGGCAGGGGCTGGGTGGAGGAGCCAGGCAGGCCTAAGGAAACACGTTGCCCACTCTGGTGCAGGGAGCCTGGGGAGGAAGAGCTCCTGCTCTCCCTGTCTGATGAACACTGGGAGGCTGCTACAGGAAGTGCCCCGGGGTGTAGGTACTTCTTTAATAATGGATCCTGTCCATGGCAGAGCAGGTCTGAAGGATGGGGTGCTGACTGACGCCACACTCTAGTGCCCCCACCCTCCCCCCAACAGCAGGAGTAGCAAATCAGCTTCATTCAATTTCAGATGGCACAATGGATCTGGCATTGGCATATCCCAACATTTACTCCTGGTTCCAGTATTCTTGGTTGATCCGTGTGTAAGTTTATTGTGATCTTTCAAAATGATGTTAGCTCATTTGTAAAGACAGCCTTGCTATTCTAGATCTAATTATCTCAACAAGTTGCCTTCCATCAATCCATTCTCTTATGAATGAATGTAACCCTGACATTCATTCATAAGAGAATGTCAATATTTGTTCAACCAGAAATGTACTTAAACAGTTTTAAAAATGGCCACCTGTTGTGTTTGAATGTCTTTGTTTACTATTATAATCCATCTACAAGCACTATTTGTCTTTTCCTCATGCTTGTTTAAAATCATCCTGTATGTAATATACACAGTGAGGTCCACAATTATTGGCATCCTTGATAAATATATGCAAAAAAAACTGTATTCAATAAATAATACAAATACTGAGCTATATTGTATGCAAAAAAATGGGGTAATTATTGAGACCCCTGTTTTCAATACTCTAGCACGCTCTCCTAGCGAGGATACCAATACTGAACCTTTTTCTAAAATGTTCTATGAGATTGGAGATTTTAGACCATTTCTCCATACAGATCTTAGACCGTTCCTCCTTGATATCCTTTGTCTGCGCTTATGGACTGCCTTTTTCAATTCAAACCACAGGCTTTCAATGGGGTTCAAGTCCAGAGAATGAGATGGTCATTGCAAAATGTAGTTTTTGTTTTGGTCAATTAACAATTTCTTTGAGGATTTTGATTAGTGCTTGGAATTATTGGCTTGCTGGAAGATCTACTTGAGGCCAAATGTCAGCATCCTGGCAGAGGTAACCAGGTTTTGGGCTAAAATGTCCTGGTACTTATGACATCGCAGATCTCCTATAAGGAGATGCCCTTGATCAGTGTACAAGAGGTAACCATACCTCTGGTGGATGGAGCCCTCAGACCATCCAGAGTCTGTAACCCCTTGCTATTATAGGCCAATATAATAGCTTCCATAATCCAATGTGATAACCATTAACGAGAGAGGGGCCTCCCCTTGCAGAGTGCAGGTGTGTGGCTCCTTATCATGAGGGGAGAGGCTCACCTCATTTGCAACTCGACCTGTCTGTCTCTGACAGATGTGTGCGATTAGTTTTTCGAGCTTCTGAGATTCAGGTGAATCCCACATGTGAGATATTGAAAGGAGTAATTGAAAGAGAACCCTGACTCAGCCACAGCGATTCATTATTTTACCCCATGTGTGTAATAAGATTTGAAGCCAATCTAAGAACATGTGCACAGATGCACCCTGTATCACATTCCATCTCCACTGCTATTTTTAGCCTGTTTTAGAGCGGGAGCCAGCGCAAGCTTGTCAATGTGACTCACACGTCCCCACGAGCCCTCATTACAAAGCCCCTTCGTGGATAAATGACAGTTTTCTCAGAAGGCATTTCATGAATGATAAAACAGAATTATACATGTATTGGGATAAAAAACCTAGAAGTTTTTCCGCAGCCCCATACCTCTTCAATATAGGCCAATTACAAGACGATACTGTAGATACACCTATTCCTGGAGAAATCACACTTCTCACATTGGATGATATAAACACACATGGTTTTGTGTAAATTACTGTTGACTGAGTGAAGAAGAGATTTTACACACAAATGAAATGAATAAGGCAGGACTTGGTATTGATTGTCAGGAGGGCTGTGCAACATGTGGGGAGTCGCGATAGCTCTGACTGCCGCCAGTTAAATGTGAGCACTGACTTTTGGCTGAGAGGAGCCTGTTGCCGTGGATACCTCTCTCTATCGCCCCCCCCTATCTCTCTTTCTCTCTGAGTGCAGTGTCAATGGTCTTCTTGCAGCTGCTCTTTGTGTCTGAGGGGATGGAGGTACAGTAGGGTGTGGTTGTGGAGGAGGGCTCTGACAGAGAGAATCATGGTAGGTTGTCCTCTAGCACATGTAAGAGGACAGGAGTTTTCTATAAATCCTGGTTGAATATAGTTTGCTCAGTGCTCCCATTAGAGCAGGCCAGGAAGTATTTAATCACAGCAGAAAGTCACAAGTGTTACTGTATTGGAGCTTTTGTTTATTTAGTTATTTAATGCTCAGAAAACAAGGGGTGTCCCTGTGTGACCCTCCAGGCAGCAACTCCAGCTGCCAGCTCTGTTTGCATTGATCTCCCCCCTCCTCCCCCCTCTCCACTGAGGAGATTTAGGCTCCCTCATTCTCTACCTCATTTTTCCACACAGCCAAAATAAATCCAGTGCCCACGCACAAAATTAGAGAAATGTGCAACGTTCGCTCATCCCTGTGGCACATTTAAACCTACAATCACCAGGGGTTCCTTGGCAAGCTTGTAGTGAAGTGCCCTTTTTTGTAGGATCAGCCTCCTGCTCTTCCCACACATCCCCAGCACACCAAGACTTGCCTCTCCTCCAGCTTTCCCTCCAGCTTTCAGGGTTATGGCCTGTCTCCTGCTACTGTCCTCAGCTACAGTGGACAACAGTCTCCTGCCCCTCTCCTCTCCATGGCTGGCTAGATGGACAGCATCAGGGCATTGTGAGGAGCTGACAGTCAGGTTCTCTGTGAGTCAGCCAGCTGTATGGAGGAGAGGAGGAGGCAGCAACAGCACTGCCAGGTGCTCAGCAGCAGGCTGGATTAACACTGGTTTGCCTGCCAACAGAGAAGTAAGAAGAATAGATGCATCCTGACATTTAATCAACGAGAGGGATTTTCATCAAATGTCTTAGGAATGTGAGGCAGTAGGAAGGGGGTGTTTTAGATAGGTGTGATGATACTGTCATCCTTGTCATTCTGATTGGGGATTATTCGACCTCAGCACACTATGATATCTCTCTCATTTTGGGATGGAAATTCTACATTATGTCTTTGTTTTGTAATCTCACAGGTTACAAAAATGAGAAGAATAGAGTTTATGTTAAGTATATTGTGACAAAGTATTCTTCCTTAACTTGTTGCTTCACTCCGTTTGAGTACATGATCCTCGCCACCATCATCGCCAACTGTATCGTCCTGGCCCTGGAGCAGCACCTGCCTGGAGAGGACAAGACCCCCATGTCTAAGAGACTGGTGAGTAAACCATCTACTAATACACTGTGTCTTAAGTCAGTCATCATCAGTGGGGTTCTCCATCCATGCAGAAGCTTATTTCAAAAACACAATTTCCCTCCCAATTCCTTATTCATGAAATTTGGTATTTAATTGTTATCTGACATTTTCTCCAAAGATTGGAGAGAATTGGATAGTTGCAGCAAAATGAGAACACTTAATCTTGTTTTATGACTTTTGAGTACATTGTTAGCTTGGACATTAGTTGTATTTTGTTTTTTATTGTAGTGTTTGTTGTTATTATTTGATTTGTTTTTGTTATTTTATATTATGTGTTGACTGAGATTGGGGATGGGTTAGGGCTCCAGGGGTATGTTATGGATGGGTTAGGGCTCCAGGGGTACGTTATGGATGGGTTAGGGCTCCAGGGGTACGTTATGGATGGGTTAGGGCTCCAGGGGTACGTTATGGATGGGTTAGGGCTCCAGGGGTACGTTATGGATGGGTTAGGGCTCCAGGGGTACGTTATGGATGGGTTAGGGCTCCAGGGGTACGTTATGGATGGGTTAGGGCTCCAGGGGTACGTTATGGATGGGGTAGGGCTCCAGGGGTACGTTATGGATGGGGTAGGGCTCCAGGGGTACGTTATGGATGGGGTAGGGCTCCAGGGGTACGTTATGGATGGGGTAGGGCTCCAGGGGTACGTTATGGATGGGGTAGGGCTCCAGGGGTACGTTATGGATGGGGTAGGGCTCCAGGGGTACGTTATGGATGGGGTAGGGCTCCAGGGGTACGTTATGGATGGGGTAGGGCTCCAGGGGTACGTTATGGATGGGGTAGGGCTCCAGGGGTACGTTATGGATGGGGTAGGGCTCCAGGGGTACGTTATGGATGGGGTAGGGCTCCAGGGGTACGTTATGGATGGGGTAGGGCTCCAGGGGTACGTTATGGATGGGGTAGGGCTCCAGGGGTACGTTATGGATGGGGTAGGGCTCCAGGGGTACGTTATGGATGGGGTAGGGCTCCAGGGGTACGTTATGGATGGGGTAGGGCTCCAGGGGTACGTTATGGATGGGGTAGGGCCCCAGGGGTACGTTATGGATGGGGTAGGGCTCCAGGGGTACGTTATGGATGGGGTAGGGCTCCAGGGGTACGTTATGGATGGGGTAGGGCTCCAGGGGTACGTTATGGATGGGGTAGGGCTCCAGGGGTACGTTATGGATGGGGTAGGGCTCCAGGGGTATGTTATGGATGGGGTAGGGCTCCAGGGGTATGTTTGTGAAATTGTATCGTTTTTCATTGATTTTATTGCCATCGTAATCCAATACAAACAATTGTTCACAAAATATTTTTTTGTGAAAGGCGTATAAAAAAGTTCCTGTGTTCATTTCCTGCATTATGCATGAATTCATTCTGAATGCAGTATACCTATTGAGCCATGGCATAGACCATAACATTCCAAATTGGGACCTCTGAGTTCCCCGCTGCCTCATAATGATTATCTTTAAGACACATTTAACAGACATCAAATATTACACTTTAACCAAATAGAGTACAAATAAGTGTATATACTATAGAATTGTATCAAATGGGTGTTTTGGCATGTCCCAGTTATCCCCTCTAACTCGTTAGCAGCTCGTTAGTTTTACAGTTGTGTTTAATAGAGTGAGAAACTAGCTGGATTAATTGGTTCTCATTCGATAAATAGCTATTACAGCTATTATATATACAGTCGTATGAAAATGTTTGGGCACCCCTGACAATTTCAATGATTTCCATTTATAAATAATTGGGTGTTTGGATCAGCAATTTCATTTTGATCTATCAAATAACTGATGGACACAGTAATATTTCAGTAGTGAAATGAGGTTTATTGGATTAACAGAAAATGTGCAATATGCATCAAAACAAAATTAGACAGGTGCATAAATTTGGGCACCCCAATAGAAAAATCACATCAATATTTACTAGAGCCTCCTTTTGCTAAAATAACAGCCTCTAGATGCTTCCGATAGCCTCTAATGAGTGTCTGGATTCTGGATGAAGGTATTTTGGACCATTCCTCCTTACAAAACATCTCCAGTTCAGTTAGGTTTGATGGTTGCCAAGCATGGACAGCCCGCTTCAAATCATCCCACAGATTCTCAATGATATTCAGGTCTGGGGACTGGGATGACCATTCCAGAACATTGTACTTGTTCCTCTTCCCCTTGTTCCTGGTAGATTTTGAGCAGTGTTTTTGGGTCGTTGTCTTTGAAATATCCAGCCCCGGCGTAACTTCAACTTTGTGACTGATTTTTCAACATTATTGCTGAATCTGCTGATATTGAGTGGAATCCATGCGACACTCAACTTTAACAAGATTCCCAGTACCGGCACTGACCACACAGACCCACAGCATGATGGAACCCCCACCAAATTTTACTGTGGGTAGCAAGTGTTTTTCTTGGAACGCTGTGTTATTTTGCCGCCATGCATAATGTCCCTTGTTATGACCAAATAACTCAATCAAGTCCACAGCACCTGAAGCTCAGCACCATCCAAAATGAAGCTGGCTTGTCCAAATGTGCGTTTGCATACCTCGAGCGACTCTGTTTGTAGCGTGTGCAGAAAAGGCTTCTTCCGCATCACTGTCCCATACAGCTTCTCCTTGTGCAAAGTGCGCTGAATTGTTGAACGATGCACAGTGATACCATCTGCAGCAAGATGCTGTTGTAGGTCTTTGGAGGTGGTCTGTGGGCTGTTTTTGACCGTTCTCACCATCCTTTGCCTCTCCGATATTTTACTTGGCCTGCCACTTCTGGCCTTAACAAGAACTGTGCCTGTGGTCTTCCATTTCCTCACTATGTTCCTCACAGTGGACACTGACAGCTTAAATCTCTGCGATAGCTTTTTGTAGCCTTCCTCTAAACCATAATGTTGAACAATCTTTGTTTTCAGGTCATTTGAGAGTTGTTTTGAGGCCCCCATGTTGCCACTCTTCAGAGGAGAGTCAAAGAGAACAACAACTTGCAATTGTCCACCTTAAATACCTTTTCTCATGATTGAATGCACTTGTCTATGAAGTTCAAGGCTTAATGAGCTCACCAAACCAATTGTGTGTTCCAATTAATCAGTGCTAAGTAGTTACAGGTATTCAAATCAACAGAATGACAAGGGTGCCCACATTGTTGCATAGCCTACTTTTCACATCTGATTTAATTTCATACAACTTAATATTGCTACACTAAAAATCTTTGTCTGGACAATGCCCTAGTACTCAGCTTTTATTAGAAAACGAATGGCATGCCACTGTGATCCTTTTCTGTGATGACAGAGTAAATTATTATGCAGCCTCAGAGGGGTGCCCAAACCTTTTCATACGACTGTATATATACAGTTGAAGTCAGAAGTTTACATATACCTTAGCCAAATACATTTAAACTCAGTTTTCACAATTCCTGACATTTAATCCTAGTAAAAATTCCCTGTTTTAGGTCAGTTAGGATCACCATTTCATTTTAAGAATGTGAAATGTCAGAATAATATTAGAGAGAATGATTTATTTAAGCTTTTATTTCTTTCATCACATTCCCAGTGGGTCAGAAGTTTACATACACTCAATTAGTATTTGGTAGCATTGCCTTTAAATTGTTTAACTTGGGCCAAACGTTAGTCTTCCACAAGCTTCCCACAATAAGTTGGGTGAATTTTTGCCCATTCCTCCAGATAGAGCTAGTGTAGCTGAGTCAGGTTTGTAGGCTTCCTTGCTTGCACACGCTTTCTCAGTTCTGCCCACAAATTTTCTATAGGATTGAGGTAAGGGCTTTGAGATGGCCACTCCAACACCTTGACTTTGTTGTCCTTAAGCCATTTTATCACAACTTTGGAAGTATGCTTGGGGTCATTGTCCATTTGGAAGACCCAACTTTAACTTCCTGACTGATGTCTTGAGATGTTGCTTCAATATGTCCACATCATTTTCCCACCTCCCACCTATTTCGTGAAGTGCACCAGTCCCTCCTGCAGCAAAGCACCCCCACAACATGATGCTGCCACCCCCGCACGGTTGGGATGGTGTTCTTCGGCTTGCAAGCCTCCCCCTTTTTCCTCCAAACATAACGATGGTCATTATGGCCAAAGAGTTCTATTTTTGTTTCATCAGACCAGAGGACATTTCTCCAAAAAGTACGATCTTTGTCACCATGTGCAGTTGCAACCTGTAGTCTGGCTTTTTCATGGCAGTTTTGGAGCAGTGGTTTCTTCCTTGATGAGTGCCCTTTCAGGTTCTGTCGATATAGGACTCGTTTTACTGTGGATATAGATACTTTTGTACCTGCTTCCTCCAGCATCTTCACAGGTTCCTTTGGTGTTGTTCTGGGATTGATTTGCACTTTTTGCACCAAAGTGCGTTCATCTCTAGAAGACAGAACGTGTCTCCTTCCTGTATGACGGCTGTGTGGTCCCATGGTGTTTATACTTGCGTACTATTGGTTGTACAGATGGACGTGGTACCTTCAGGCATTTGGAAATTGCTCCCAAGGATGAACCAGACTTGTGGAGGTCTACAATTTCTGAGGTCTTGGCTGATTTCTTTTGAATTTCCCATGATGTCAAGCAAAGAGGCACTGAGTTTGAAGGTAGTCCTTGAAATACATCCACAGGTACACCTCCATTTGACTCAAATGATGTCAATTAGCCTATCAGAAGCTTCTAAAGCCATGACATCATTTTCTGGAGTCTTCCAAGCTGTTTGAAGGCACAGTCAACTCAGTGTATGTAAACTTCTGACCCACTGGAGTTACGATTCAGTCAATTATAAGTGAAATAATCTGTTTGTAAACAATTGTTGGAAAAATGACTTGTGTCATGCACAAAGTAGGTGTCCTTACCGACTTGACAAAATTATAGTTTGTTAACAAGACATTTCTGGAGTGGTTGAAAAACAAGTTTTATTGACTCCAACCTAAGTATGTAAACTTCCGACTTCAACTGTATATATATATATTTTTATGTATATGATCATGCTAATTGTACCTCTGTGAGCACATGGGAGTGCTTACCTGTGTGCTGAGAGAAAAATGTAATTAACCCTTTCCTGAGCACATTTAAGAGTCTGAGAGAAGCCTTTGAAATGGGCAAAACAGAAAGGATTGGAAAATAATTGCTTGTTATGACCTGTAGTATATGTCTTCTTTAGGGGAATGTCTCATTATTTTTGTAATTAATTTTCAACAGATTTAAGTGTTTTTCCATGAACCTAAAGCGTGATAAATGCCCACACAAATGCTGGCACTGCATATGCTTTATTCTTTAACCTTTCATGTTAACATGACCACTTTGTACTGTAGTTGTCTGAAATGTCCATTTTCTATTCACAGGAAAAGACAGAGCCTTACTTCATTGGGATGTTCTGCTTTGAAGCTGGGATTAAAGTGGTGGCATTGGGATTTGTATTCCATAAAGGCTCCTACCTGAGAAATGGCTGGAACGTCATGGATTTCATTGTGGTTCTGAGTGGGTGAGTACGGTAGGCTGTCTCAGTCAGCTGAATCACTGCAGGACTTTTAACTACTACTGCTGAATAACACCCTCCTGTTTTAACACCCTGTTCATGGCTGCTTGCTAAAATAAGACTGGTGTATTGCACTAGCCTAGTTCATTTGATTGATTTTTAAAAGGTTTTATTACAATCAAATCAAATTGTATTGGTCACATACACGTGTTTAGCAGATTTTATTGCGGGTGTAGCGAAATGCTTGTGTTTCTTGCACCGAACGTGCAGTAATATCTAACAGGTAATATCTAACAATTTCACAGCCCAATACACACAAATCTAAGAATTAAGAATGTATAAATATATGAATGAGCAATATCAGAGCAGCATAGACTAAGATACAGTAGAATAAAATAGAATACAGTATATACATATGAGACGAGTAATGCAAAATATATAAACATTATTAAAGTGACTAGTGGCCAGTGATTTCAAGTCTATGTATATAGGCAGCAGCCTCTAATGTGCTAGTGGTGGCTATTTAACAGGCTGATAGCCTTGAGATATAAGCTGTTTTTCAGTCTCTCGGTCCCAGCTTTAATGCACCTGTACTGACCTTGCCTTCTGGATGATAGCAAGGTGAACAGGCATTGGCTCAGATGGTTGTTGTCCTTGATGATCTTTTGGGCCTTCCTGTGACATCGGGTGCTGTAGGTGTCCTCTATGTCCTCACCACCCTCTGGAGAGCCCTGTGGTTGTGGGCGGTGCAGTTTCCGTACCATGCGGTGATACAGCCCGACAGGATGCACTCAATTGTGCATCTGTAAAAGTTTGTGAGGGTTTTAGGTGCCAACATTATTGAATGTTTGTCAATGTTATTGGCATGTTTAATGGATTATTTCACATGTATCAGACTTTATCAGATGGGTGTTCATTTCCTGGAAGGAGTTAATTTAATTTCTGAGGCAAATATCATGGCACATCTTCTCAGTTCAGATGTCAAGAACAAAACACTGTCTGTGAAATAATCCAATCTTGCGGATGCACAGCTTTAGAGCTCATTGTGTCTTTCACTAAAATAACACACAATAATTCAGGTCACCTTTAGGCTTTTACACACAATGGAAAGGAATACATTTTCCACTGTCTTGACTCCTGGAGCAAATGATTGCAGTGGAAAATGGAAAGGTTATTACAGGTTATTTGCAGATCTAAAAGGGGTGAGGAATTATCTTGAGAGGCTTTAAGATGAAGACAGTTTATTTTCTTAACAGCGCTGCCTGTTACATTTCTTATCCAGGTCAATTAGGGTTAAGTGCCTTGTGGAATTTTCACCTCATCAACTCTGGGATTTGAACCAGTGACCTTTCAGTTACTGGCCCAATGCTCTTAACTGCTAGGCTACTTGCCACCCCTGTTGAAAAGAGCAGGGCCAACTCTGGTTCAATACACACACATTTGCACACAGATTAAATATTAATCCATTCCATAGTGCAAAAGTACAAAGGGTGGCAAGGTTCTTACAGAATTTTACATGATTCTCTGCATTTCAATATTAATGAGTGCAGGCTTGCAGTGCTGAATAAGGCCCAGCTCTCTGCTGAAAGGAGGAGAGGAAAAAGAGGAGAGGAGAGGGATAGGGTAGGGTGGGGTGGGGTGGGGTGGGAGAGGGGTGTCAGACTGTAGCTGTGGAGCTAATTTCTGTGGAGCCATGCCCTGATAAGGTCTCCTCCCCCACAGTGCCCATCGCCCCCAACCTCACCCATCCTCTCTGACTGTTACACTGTTGACTTTCTCCGTAGACTCCATCTTATCTGGCCTAATTTCCCCCCTAAATGACCTGTCTAATCTAACCTTTGAGATACATGATTACTACTCTACTCAGACATTTGTCTTCTCACACTGTGTATATTGATACATTTTCCTCTTCAGGTTTTACATGACATTATTTTCAGTGATATGTGCCTGGTGAGTGCATTCCAGTCTCTTGATACCAAGTCTTGTACTTTTAGGACTCTATCTTTGGCTGGCGCTAAGGCAGCGCAAGTGTCAAACGCACGTTAGTTGGCAATTTCGCCATATAGAAACTGGTGTTCTGCCATTTTCCACCCCTTGCACCAGGTTTGGCAATTTACCTGTCTAACATCAGCTCTCCTGCACTGAGGTGGGAGGGGTGGTAATATTTGAGGTGTGTCTTTAAAAACTAGTGCAAAGTGACAATTTCATGGATCACAAATTGTGACATTTAAGACCAACGAAAAGCAGGTCTTAGCGGTAACGCAGATGGTAATGACATGGATTTGAGAAAGGAAGCACAACCTATCCAGCCGTGACGCACAGTGCCTATATGCTCATATAACCCTTGTATTTAGAAACATAAGAAACTAATTACTGAAGCTTAATTAAAATAATATGTTTAGGAGCCGCAACAGTGAGCGAACATCCCATTTCTATCATTACTTTAGCCAGCTCTCGTTATTATTTTGGACGTGCGTAAAATCCCCTCCATGTACGCTACCTGTGTGCACATGCCCATCATGAGACGAGAGATGAGTTGATGCCCGGTGGTGACCCTCGTAGTTAGAAACAGTTAAGTTATTTCCCTCTAACAATTTCTTGTTTAATTTGATTAAAAACCAAAACTGATTCAAATTATTCACTGTCCTTTGTTTATGGTGAGAAAATCCATCACTCGCATGCAATGCAATTTTAGGAGCCTTCTACTATTTATGGAGAAGTGTGAATGCGATCTGTAAGGTCGTTCCATGATGTTTATAAAATATTATATTTGGGAACAGTATAACGTTATGTCGACATTCCCCCTTTATATTGGATCTTACTCCAGCTCCTGTGAAAAGTTTGGATCTGTGTAAAACCTTCCATAGTCTATGTTGCCTTCATTTCTCCCCGTTGGGCATATAATATTATGGTGCCTTTAATGGTATTTAGCCTATTAAAACAAACAAGTTGTTGTTTTGTTTTTATTAGAATTTGATTCAAATGTCTTTTTAAACCTTATCAATAGGCTAGTGAAATGAATCTTGCTTATTGACAATGTTTGGCATGTCCATGGCTCAGACATGGAAAACAAAATGTAATTTACAGTAGGCCTAGCCCTTATATCAGTGTGAATGCTATGTTTAACATTATACTGTATTTCCATATCGAAGCAATGCAATTATTTACAATGTGGGCTCCAAACATGTTCAACATATTGAGCAATGATGGACAGGCCTACATACATGATGTTATTTTGTTTATAATTAACAAACTAGCCTATAACGGACTAACATTCAAATTGGAGTTGATGACAATGCAATACCTAATAGACTGTACATACACAACTTGAAGCATGGAGCACGTTCTGATTGGCCATTGAGGGGTCAAGCCTTGACACCTACAATTTATTTATTAATCAAAACCCAGCCCTTTCACGCCACCGGCAGCTACTGTTTTCATAATTCCCTCTGTGAAAATAGCAAAAATATTTCTGACACAGCCCCGACCTATAGGTCCACCGCAAAGTGCTAAAATGTACCATTGTGTAAGGTTTTTTTAAATTGAGCCCTTAACCCACTGAAGTTGATTGAAACTAATGTACATCAAAATCCATCGTTTTAAGGTCTGTATGGGCTGCTTCTCAATCCACTGCATCTGCCTATGTTGGCCTTCTGCATCTGCCTATGTTGGCCTTCTGCATCTGCCTATGTTGGCCTTCTGCATCTGCCTATGTTGGCCTTCTGCATCTGCCTATGTTGGCCTTCTGCATCTGCCTATGTTGGCCTTCTGCATCTGCCTATGTTGGCCTTCTGCATCTGCCTATGTTGGCCTTCTGCATCTGCCTATGTTGGCCTTCTGCATCTGCCTATGTTGGCCTTCTGCATCTGCCTATGTTGGCCTTCTGCATCTGCCTATGTTGGCCTTCTGCATCTGCGGTGGAAAGTGGCATAGCTACAGCGCTGTTTGTCAGACCAGGAGACATCATGAAAACGTCTGTAGCATCCAAACGGTTAGGTCTACAAACTAAGCAGTCCAAATTCAACATTTTATCAAATCATTTTTCAATATAATTTTTTTATACCAACAGGGGTCCTACAATTCTAAATCAAATAGCTAAATGATCCATGGTATGGCCATCTTTAAACAATTCCATATGTTATATTAGTATAACCCCCTATCCCAAAGGCTTGGACTTGTAGAGCTTAATGTCACAATAGCAATGTAAACTGAATATAAAATTAATCATAAAGTGTGAGGAAAAAACTGTCTGCTTATGAGATCACTTTGCCAATTTCCTCAAATTGCTAGGACTGTCTGTAAGTAGTCTGAGTGGGGAGAGAAACTGAAAACTAGCTGTTATTGGCAGAGAGTTTTGGAACTCCCTTTGTTATTAGTTTGTTCACCAATTTACCTCAGGGTGATGTCACCATGGAAAGCTGAAACTCCTGCCCATGCAAACCTGCTGATTACGAAGTCCTATGTAGATTGTATTTTCAACCAGCAACTATCAGGAAATGTAACTGCTACAATTGTTTTCACACTTTTACAGTGTTAGTTTCATCAGCTATTGTACAGTATGATATAAAACACAGCATCTTGACTACACTGGGTATTTAATGCAATGTTCAGAGGGGTTTTCTATTCCAGTTTAGATGACTGTATTTGGCAGTAGTTTCTTACCTCACCTGTCAGTTACTGGCCCTTGCCAAATGATGTCAGCTTCCAGATGTATCAATCTAGCATTTCATATAATTGTATTACTCTTAGTGAACACTTTCCACTTCCCAGCACTGACAGCAAGACAGGTTGACAACTGTATCATGTTTTCTCCACTTTGAACGTACAGAGAGAGTTGAATGATTCATGGACCTGGATGGTAGAAGACATCTGCTTTCTGACTGATAGTAAATCAGAGCACATATCAGCTCCCAGTCAAGCATGTGTGACATCAGGTCTGGCAGTCTGTTATCATGAATACAGAATGACCAGTATATTTCACATGAAACAGTCTATAGCATGACGACAGTATGCCCCAATCTCAGTTTATGTACAAGCCACCACTATGGGGGGACTTGATAGAGTTTGGAGATAAATCGCTTGTAGATTTAATTTCATTCATTTTTAGTGTCGTGTCTTTACTATCATTAAACTGAAGACTTCGTTTTTATCAAAGATTTTCTGTAATTAGTTACTCGATTAAACTGAATAATCATGTAACTGTAATTAACGAGGGAGTTGGGGCACCAAGGAAAGTATTCAGATTACATAGTTATAATTTCCCAATATAACCTTTCAGATATTTTCATATCTGATCAATAGTCTTCTGATTAATGATGTATTTATTTTACCTAAATTGTTGGTTATCTGCACGAACCCAGTCTTCACTATGAGTCATCCATACATCAATTGTCTTAAATCATTTATTTATTAATAACTAAGTAATTCACAGAAATGCATAAACAAACAGTAAATATGGTTACATGAAATGATAGAATGTCCCTGGTGGGCTGAACCGGCATGACTGCTTGTTTGACAAAAGGGGAGTGTTTTTTTTTACCAAGAAGTCACTACAGAGTTAATTATGAAAATTAAAATGCTAATCCTTTACACATGAACTCTCACTTATTCGGGAACAATTGCAATCAATATATATATTTACGCTCAGTGTGTCGTCTTGATCGTTGGTGAAAAGTCTTTATTATGTAGAATTGTATCTCTCCCTCTCTGGCTCTGTCTTGGTTAGAGGGGATAGTTCAAAGTGACATTCGTTATAGAATGGATGTTTCGGGGTATGTCGTTCTTCACGTTCAATGATACCGAATTCCTAGCAGCAGACTAGTAATTAATATCAAAGACTTGTTCTTATTCTGTCGGTATCGATAGTCTAAGAGTTTAACCACGTGGTATGGTTAAAATATTCTACAACCTTTAGCCATCTCGTAATTGAGGTAAGCTTGGTCTGCTGATAATTTCTCAAAGTTGGGTTTTATTTGGAATGGCAGAAGAGGGCTGTCCCAGGATGTCTGACCCAGACTGGGCTCAGGGGCGGTCCTCTGATTTAGTTCAAATCAAAAGGGAATTGTATTTTTCTTCATTAAACAGTCCACAATCATATTACCCAATTATACAAACAGTATTATACTCACTCATTTATCTTATATAAAAATTAGATGTAAACCTCATATCTGAGGCTATTATATAAACAGCGTTATGGTAATGTGGCCACACCGTCTCTCTTGAGCTTCCCAAGTTGTGACAAACGGACCAGTTCGTAGCCTGATTCTTCACCGATCTTTTACACTTTCTCTGGAACATTACATTTGTTCGTACGTGAGGTGGAAGGATTTCCTTTGTCTCCATGAAAAACAACTCTCTATAACTGTGTGTCCATGAGGTCTTCTCAGGAATTTACGAACTCTGACCACAGGTTCTGGTTGTAGAAGCAGAGAGCGGGGGATGGTGCTCGCTGTACTCAAAGAGGGCAACGTCATGACATTAGTATAATGAAGTGAGGTTTAGATGCTTTTTTCTTCATTATTGTTCTGTCCACAGCAACCATAATAGAATGCAATGAATCTCCCACTCGCGGTTGCTCTTTCTCACAGACACACAAACTTGTAAATCCGGCAGGAGTTTGCAACCTTATTAAGAAATGTGTGATTTGGTGGTAATAGTGGTTGAGTCATCAGTATCCATTAGCTTTTAAAGAACAGACATGTGCAGATAGAGGTCAGAGGGAAAAGGAACAGTTTAAGGCAGGGATCATCAACTAGATTCAGCCACGGACCCAATTTATTCTTGAAAGGATGGTTGGGGGGCCGGAACATAATAGAACAAATATTTTTAGACTGCAAATGAACCGTAAGAAGCCTAAACTTATATAATATTTGACTAAAACATAATCCTTTCAAACCTTGATTACATTTGGGAACCTTGTCCTGCGTAGGGCGCCATCTTGCTGATGGGACGTTAAAACGGGTGTCCTGACTCTCTGTGGTCGTTCAAAATCACATGGCGCTTATTGTAAGAGTAGGGGTGTTCACCCTTTGTGTCATTGCTAAATTCCAAACCTGGCCACATTTCATCATGGCAACCTAATCATCCCCCTCATTCCTAATTGGCATATATCACCTTTCCACCTGATAGCTGATGCGTGGTGAGCATTTTGGCACAAAAATGGTCACTGTGCATCACTGAGGTGGGTGCTACACATTTCCCCCTACTATGTAAAGCACTTTGAGTACCTCAGTTGGTAGAAAAGTTCTATATAAATCCGATCAATCATTTTGAATTATTATTATTTGTTTAGGGTCGCATATGTTTCTCTATTATGCGTGGGAATAATTGGGAACAGATTTCCGAAATTAAAATCATTTGGAGTTGATTTCCTGGTGATTTTACAGTCCTTTATGTCCAACAATAAAGAGAAGATATATAAATAAAAGTACACATATGTCTCTCTATTATGCGTGGGAATAATGGGAACAGATTTCCAACATTTAAATCACTAGGAGCTCATTTCCTGGTGTCTTGGCAGTACACAATTATTTAAATGATACACTAGATGACTGATAGGGGACGCATTGTTGAAGCCCCCATACCTCCATCTGGGCACCCCCACCAATGTAAAAAAAAATATATATATGCATTTGTCTTTTATTACTTATTATTCCTTTTTCTCCCCATAGTTAGTTACAGTCTTATTTCATTGCTGCAACTCCCATTTAGACCTGGGAGAGGTAAAGGTCCTCCGAAACACAACCCAGCCAAGCCACTCTGCTTCTTAACACAATGTCTGCTTCACAGAAACACCAATGTGTCAGAAGAAACACCGTACACCTGGCATCCATGTCAGCGTGCATTGTGCCCGGTCCACCACAGGAGTCACTAGTGCACAATGGGACAGGAACATCCTTACCGGCCAAACCCTCCTCAAACCCGGACGACGCTGAGCCAATTGCGCCCCACCGCATGGGTCTCCCGGTTGCGGCAGGCTGCAACAGAGCCTGGACTCGAACAAGGATTTCTAGTGGCTATCACTGAAATGCAGTGCCTTAGACCACTGCGCCACTCGGGAGGCCTGCGTTCATCTTTGCCATATGTATTCTATTACAGACACCTAAGCGCATACTTTTAAATTATATATGTGAGCAAAATATACAAATAAAAAATCAAATAAAAATATAAAAACATTTTCCTTAAAACATTTTTTGGGGAGATTACTAATGTTAATGTCTCCACTAGAACAACATAAATACTGAAATATATGTACATTTTGTCCTTGAAAAATGTCATTTAATTACTTTTTTTTCTTCATCTACACACAATACCCCATAATGACAAAGTCAAAACATGTTTTGTGACATATATTGAAATTGAAATACAGAAATATCTAATTTACAGTATTCACACCCCTGAGTGATACATGTTAGAATTTGGCAGTGATTACAGCTGTGTCTTTCTGGGAAATTTCTAAGAGCTTTGCACACCTGCATTGTACAATATTTGCACATTATTCTTTTAAAAATAATTCAAGCTCCATCAAGTTGGTTGTTGATCATTGCTAGACAGCCATTTTCAAGTATTGACATAGATTTTCAAGCCGATTTAAGTCAAAACTGTAACTAGGACACTCAGGAACAGTCAATGTCGTCTTGGTAAGCAACTCCGGTGTATATTTGGCCTTGTGTTTTAAGTTATTGTCCTGCTGAAAGGTACATTTCTCTCCCAGTTTCTGTTGGAAAGCAGACTGAATTTTCCACTAGGATTTTGCCTGTGCTTAACTCTATTCCATTTCTTTTTATCCCCCCAAAAAACTCCCTAGTCCTTGCCGATGACAAGCATACCCATAACATGATGCAGTCACCACCATGTTTGAAAATATGGAGAGTGGTACTCACTAATGTGTTCTGTTGGATTTGCCCCAAACATAACGCTTTGTATTCCAGACATAAAGTTAACTGTTTTAAGGTAACCATTGGCCTCATGGTGGAATCCCTGAGCGTTTTCCTTCTCCTCTTCGGCAACTGAGTTAGGAAGGACACCTGTATCCTTGTAGTGACTGGGTGTATCGATACACCATCCAAAGTGTAATTAATAACTTTACCATGCTTTAAAAAAAAAGTTGGCCTCATATAAGAGGGCTCCTGATTGGCGCAGCAGTCTAAGGCCTAACCTGTTTCAGAATGCACAGACAATACCATGTTTGTTTAAAACTCTAGTCACAGCTTTTGTTCCTCTGTCTTCAGGGAGATTGTGACATGAATGATTTGGACCTGCTTCCCCTCTATCCGGCTATGTATCAAATGGCTTATGACAAACGCTGGGGACTGAGACATGTATATGGTAGAGCTTTCACAAGTGAAGAAATTCAATCCCTGGCTCCAGGCAAGATGTACAGCTGTGTCTGAAAGATGAGGAGAGGACAGGACAGGAGAGGATAGGACTGGAGGATGTGACGGAGCGGTGCGGGGGTGTCCACACAGACATGACAGACAAACAGCTGTCACAACTAGCAGGCCCATTGTTCGTCCTGGGCTTTATATCCCATCAGCTTTTTTTTACACTCACTTGGCTAAGAGGGACAGGCTCCTAATGGGAGAGTTTCTTATTTTCCCTTCTCACAGCAGAGAAACTGGAGCTGACAGAGCCGACTGAGCCATAATGAGGGAAGAGAAGTAAGGCTTTGGAGCCTGTGGTTAGCATCACATTTAGGGAGTGAGCAGGAGGAGTTCACAGGTGAGGGCTGACTGTGCTGTGACTGTGCTGCTGGTCTGGTCACAGCTCCCTGAAGGAGTGACTGTGTTAATTAAGGCTCACACACATTACACCAAATGTGGATCTCGCATTCATCTGACGATTGTTGTTAGGGACCACAAACTGTAGATTTCTGACTGATGACATTTTTCACATATAAAATTGGTGCATAGTCGGTTCGCAAATTACTTTCAGAGGTGATAAGTACTCTCTGAGCTCTTAGATATTCAGTCTGCTGGTTCTCTTCACCAGGCATGTGATTGTGGTGCTGTGCTGATCTGTTCACACACTATTATTATCTCAGGGCTGATGTTAGGAAGTGTGTTCTGTGACAACGTGGCTCTGGAATGGGAACACACAGTACTGCTGCCCAGAGGCACTGCTTTACTGAACATAAGGGAGGATCTGACAAGCCCTGGCACTGTTGGTCTGTGATACAGGGAGATGATGCCAACAGACTCTGAGGTTTCACTTCGTGCTTTGGGCCATCTAACTGGACACTTTTTTTGTCATGCACAATTCTGTATATTCTGGGCAATGCGCCTTACATGCCATAGAGGAAACATATCAGTGTCATGACAATAATGTCTCCTTTATGTAGTTTTTGTGTGGACTGTTTTCACTTCATTCATTAACATTATGAATTGCTTTAGAGTAGCCAGTAGAGGGATGTGTTTTATCTCTAATTTAGGATTCATTTAGTGAATGATAATCACATGGTCAAGTACCCACAGTGAGCACATGCTGCTCTGCTTCAAAGAGAGGCTGAGTGGGAGAGACACAGGGAGATATTTTATCTGTCTGATCTGACTGAAAGGCTTTTGAAATCAGGTGAAAACAGTTGTGATATTTACAGGAGCCATTGTTACTTTATAAAGGTTTGGTGAATTGACGTTGAAGTGACAGTTTGTTCTATTTGTGGTAAGGTCTGAGGTATGCCTCTTACAAAGACTTAAAATCTAATTAAATGTTTGTCACATACGCTGAATACAACAGGTGTAGGTAGACCTTACAGTGAAATGCTTACTTACAAGCCCTTAACCAACAATGCAGTTTTAAGAAAATCGATAGGCGATAAGAATAACAAATAATTCAAGATCAGTAGTAAATTACAAAACCGGGGCAAAATACAGTGGGTATCGGTACAGAGTCAATGTGTCAATGTGAATGGGAATAGGTTTTGTCGTGCCCTCTTCATGACTGTCTTGGTGTGCTTGGACCATGTTAGTTTGTTGGTGATGTGGACACCAAGGAACTTGAAACTCTCGACCTGCTCCACTCCAGCCCTGTCGATAAGAATGGGGGAGTGCTCGGTCCTCCTTTTCCTGTAGTCCACAATCATCCCCTTTGTCTTGATCACGTTGAGGGAGAGGTTGTTGTCCTTGCACCCCACGGTCAGGTCTCTGACCTCCTCTCCCTATAGGCTGTCTCATCGTTGTCGGTGATCAGGCCTACCACTGTTGTGTCATCAGCAAACTTGATGATGGTGTTGGAGTCGTGCCTGGCCGTGCAGTTATGAGTGAACAGGGAGTACAGGAGGGGACTGAGCACGCACCCCTGAGGGTCCCCGTGTTGAGGATCAGCGTGGCGGATGTGTTATTACCTACCCTTACCACCTGGGAGCGGCCCGTCAGGAAGTCCAGGATCCAGTTGCAGAGGGAGCTGTTTAGTCCCAGGGTCCTTAGATTAGTGATGAGCATTGGGGTCACTATGGTGTTGAACACTAAGCTGTAGTCAATGAATAGCATTCTCACATACAGTAGGGGTTCTTTTTGTCCAGGTGGGAAAGGGAAGTGTGGAGTGCAATAGAGATTGCATCATCTGTGGATCTGTTGGGGTAATATGCAAATTGGAGTGGGTCTAGGGTTTCTGGGATAATGGTGTTGATGTGAGCCATGACTAGCCTTTCAAAGCATTTCATGGCTACAGACTAGAGTACTAAGGGTCAGTAGTAATTTAGGCAGGATACCTTAATGTTCTTGGGCACAGGGACTATGGTGGTCTACTTGAAACATGTTGGTATTACAGACTCAGACAGGGAGAGGTTGAAAATGTCAGTGAAGACACTTGCCAGTTGGTCTGCGCATGCTTTGAGTACACGTCCTGGTAATCCGTCCCAGCAGCTTTGTGAATGTTGATCTGTTTAAAGGTTTTGTTCACATCAGCTACCGAGAGCGTCATCACAGGGTCATCCAGAACAGCTGGTGCTCTCGTTCATGCGTCAGTTTTGCTTGCCTCGAGGTGAGCATAAAAGGCATTTAGCTCGTCTGATAGGCTCGGGTCACTGGGCAGCTCGCTTCTGAATTTCCCTTTGTAGTCCATAATAGTTTTCAAGCCCTGCCACATCCAACGAGCGTCAGAGCAGGTGTAGTAGGATTCAATCTTAATCCTGTATTGACACTTGGCTTGTTAGATGGTTTGTCTGAGGGCATAGCGGGATTTCTTATTAGCGTCTGGATTAGTCTCCCGTTCCTTGAAAGCGGCAGCTCTAGCCTTTATCTCGATGCCGATGTTGCCTGTAATCCATTGCTTCTGGTTGGGATATGTATGTAAAGTCACAGTGTGGACGACATCATCGATGCACTTATTGATGAAGCCGATGACTGAGGTGGTGTACCTTGGATGAATCCCGGGAACATATTCCAGTCTTGTGGTGTAGTATACGCGTCATCTGACCACTTCCGTATTGAGCGAGTCACTGGTACTTCCTGCTTTAGTTTTTGCTTGGAAGCAGGAATCAGGAGGATAAACGAATGGTCAGGTTTGACAAATATGCATCTATGTGTGTGGAGTAAAGGTGGTCTAGGATTTGTTTTCCTCTGGTTGCACATGTGACATGCTGGTAAAATGTTTGTAAAACTGATTTAAGTTTGCCTGTATTAAAGTACCCGGCAACTGTGAGCGCTGCTTCTGGGTGAGCATTTTCTTCTTTGCTTATGGCCTTATAGAGTTGGTTGAGAGCGGTCTTAGTGCCAGCTTCGTTCTGTGGTGGTAAATTTACAGCTACGAATAATATAGATGAGAACTCTCTTGGTAGATAGTGTGGTCTACAGCTTATCATAAGGTACTGTACCTCAGGCGAGCAATACCTTGAGACTTCTTTAATATTAGACATCACGCACCAGCTGTTATTGACAAATAGACACAACCCCACCCCTCGTTTTAGCAGACGTAGCTTCTTTGTTCTGACGGTGAATGGAAAATCCCACCAGCTCTATATTATCCGTATCGTCGTTCAGCCACGTCTCGGTGAAACATAAGATATTTGAGTTTTTATTGTCCCGTTGGTAGGATAATCTTAATCGTAGGTCATTCATTTTATTTTCCAATGATTGCACGTTAGTAAGAAGAACAGATGGCAGTGGGAGTTTACTCGCTCGCCTACGGATTCTCAGAGGGCAGCCTGACACTTTTCATACGCTTTTTCTTCAAGTAAATTATGGGGATCTGGACCTGTTCTAGTGAAAGCAGAACAGTTGAAGTCGGAAGTTTACATACACCTTAGCCAAATACATTTAAACTCAGTTTTCACAATTCCTGACATTTAATCAGAGTAAAATGCTGTGTCTTAGGTCAGTTAGGATCACCACTTTATTTTAAGAATGTGAAATGTCAGAATAATAGTAGAGAGAAAAATGTATTTCAGCTTTTATTTCTTTCATCACATTCCCAGTGGGTCAGAAGTTTACATACACTCAATTAGTATTTGGTAGCATTACCTTTAAATTGTTTAACTTGGGTCAAATGTTTAGGGTAGCCTTCCACAAGCTTCCCACATTTTTAAAATAAAGGTAAAATAATTGTTATTTTTTTAAAACAGCTGGTGTAGCTGAGTCGGATTTGTAGGCCTCCTAGCTCGCACATGCTTTTTCAGTTCTGCCCACAAATTTTCTATAGGATTGAGGTCAGGGCTTTGTGATGGCCACTCCAACACCTTGACTTTGTTGTCCTTAAGCCATTTTGACACAACTTTGGAAGTATGCTTGGGGTCATTGTTCATTTGGAAGACCCATTTACGACCAAGCTTTAACTTCCTGACTGACGTCTTGAGATGTTGCTTCAATATATCCATATAATTTTCCTACCTAATGCTGCCATGTACTGTATTTTGTGAAGTGCACCAGTCCCTCCTGTAGCAAAGCACCCCCACAACATGATGCTGCCGCCCCCATGCTTCACGGTTGGGATGTTGTTTTTAATCGGCCCAGCCTCCCCCTTTTTCCTCCAAACATAACGATGGTCATTATGGCCAAACAGTTCCATTTTTGTTTCATCACACCAGAGGACATTTCTCCAAAAAGTACGATCTTTGTCCACCATGTGCAGTTGCAAACTGTAGTCTGTCTTTTTTTATGGCAGTTTTGGAGCAGTGGCTTCTTCCTTGCTGAGCGGCCTTTCAAGTTATGTCAATATAAGGACTCGTTTTACTGTGGATACTTCCTCCTGCATCTTCATAAGGTCCTTTGCTGTTGTTCTGTGATTGATTTGCACTTTTTGCACCAAAGTACGTTCATCTCTTGGAGACATAACGTGTCTCCTTCCGGAGCGGTACGGCTGCGTGGTCCCATTTTGCTTATACTTGCGTACTATTGTTTGTACAGATGAACGTGGTACCTTCAGGCGTTTGGAAATTGCTTCCAAGGATGAACCAGACTTGTGGAGGTCTACAATTTTTTTTCTGATGTCTTGGCTGATTTCTTTTGATTTTCCCATGATGTCAAGCTGAGGTTTGAAGGTAGGCCTTGAAATACACCCACAGGTACACCCCCAATTGACTCAAATGATGTCAATTAGCCTATCAGAAGCTTCTAAAGCCATGACATAATTTTCTGGAATTTTCCAAGCTGTTTGAAGGCACAGCCAACTTCGTGTATGTAAACTTCTGACCCACTAGATTTGTGATACAGTGAATTATAAGTGAAATAATCTGTCTGTAAACAATTGTTGGAAAAATTACTTGTGTCATGCACACAGTAGATGTCCTAACTGACTTGCCAAAACTATAGTTTCTTAACAAGAAATTTGTGGAGTGGTTGAAAAATGAGTTTCTATGACACCAACCTAAGTGTATGTAAACTTCCGACTTCAACTGTATATCCGTCTCGTAGGACTCTTTAACAACCTGTTGAGGCGAGGGGTTCCCCTACGGGAACTCCACCCCCCCCGTTCAGCTGAAAAGGTGGCGCAGGGAATGCAAAAATATTCTTTAGAAATATTTAACCTCCACACATTAACAAGTCCAATACCTCAAATGAAAGATAAACACCTTGTTCATCTACCCAGCGTGTCAGATTTTTAAAATGTTTTACGGCAAAAACGCAACATATATTTATGTTAGACCACCACCAAACCAAAGAAAAAACGTAGCCATTTTTTCCAGCAAAAGATAGAAATCGCAAAAGCAGGATTTAAAAAAAAAATCAATCACTAACCTCTTGAAAATCTTCATCAGATGACAGTCATATGACATGTTACACAGTACATTTATGTTTTGTTCGATAATATGCATTTTATATCCATAAATCTCGGTTTACATTGCCACCATCCATGTTCAGGAAATCCTCCAAAATATCCGGGGGAATTATAGAAAGCTACGCCAGATAACAGAAATACTCATCATAAACTTTGACTAAAGATACATGTTCTACATATAATTAAAAAGATACACTGGTTCTTAATGCAACCGCTGTGTCATATTTTTTTTTACGTTACAGAAAAAGCCTAACATTGCAATAATCTGAGACAGCGCTCAGACTTAACAATATTTCTCCGCCATGTTGGAGTCAACAGAAATACAAAATTACAACATAAATATTCCCTTACCTTTGATCTTTCATCAGAATGTAGTGCAAGGAGTCCTAGTTCAACAATAAATCGTTTTGTTTCATAATGTTCAATTCTAGTGTCCAAGTAGCAGCATTTGCTACCACTTTCAGCTCAAATGTCCAAAAAATGACTTCTGGTCCAGGATAACTTCCAAATTACATATTACAGGTCGACGAAACTGGTCAAACTAAGTGCAGAATCAATCTTCAGGATGTTATAATCATATAGATTCAATAGCATTCCAACCGGATCATTTGTTTTCATCTGGGGCTGATTGGAACAGCCGAAGCACTCAAACGCGAACGCGCCTCAACAAAATGGAAATCTTTTGCGACACCTACTACTTTCCTTCCCATTAGGTCAAAGTTAACAGCAAATGCTCCATTACACTTTCTACTGAATGAGGACATCTAGTGGAAGACGTAGGAAGTGTTTCCAGATCCATAACTGGTTGGGAAGGGAGGGGGCGATGACGTCAAAGTTGCCCCAACTTTCAGGATTTCAAAACTAGTTTGGAAGATTGCCTGCCCTGTGAGTTCTGTTATACTCACAGATATAATTCAAACGGTTTTAGAAACTTCAGATTGTTTTCTATCCAATATTAATAATAATATGCATATATTAGCAATTTAGGACAGATTTTGATGCAGTTCACTATGGGCACGCAATTCATCCAAAGGGGAAATACTGCCCCCTATCTCTAACAGGTTTTAAAGGAACGACTGTTCCAGTCCAGGTGGGTAATCGCTGTTCTGATGTCCAGAAGTTATTTTCGGTCATAAGAGACGGTAGCAGCTACATTATGTACAAAATATGTTTAAAAAAACAAGTTACACAAAATGCAAAAAACGAACAAAATAGCACAATTGGTTGGGAGAATGTAAAAGGTCAACCATGTTCTTCGGTGCCATCTTCAATAGACATAGACTGACCAGGTGAATCCAGGTGAAAGCTATGATCCCTTAATGATGTCACTTGTTAAATCCACTTCAATCAGCGTAGATGAAGGGGAGGAGACAGGTTAAAGAAGGATTTGTAAGTCTTGAGACAATTGCGACATGGATTGTGTATGTGTGCCATTCAGAGGGGGAATGGGCAAAACAAATTATTTAAGTGCCTTTGAACAGGGTATAGTAATAGGTGCCAGGCACCCTTAAAAAATATCCAGCCATGTAGTAAAAGGTCCCCTTTTCTGTCCTCTGCTCTTTGTCACCTTGCATTGTTTCAAAGTGGTAATGACCTAAATCAGTTTATATCCTCAGAGATAAAGGTGAAGGCAGATTAACCACATACAGTATTGAATTATCATCCTCTTGCCTTTGCTCAGTCTCTCTGTGGTCTCCTCTAAAAGCTGTAGTGCCCTGAACTAGAATAGATATGACCAGTATATTGAATTTAAGTAACCCATCTGGTCTCAGTGGTCAACATATACTGAATCTACAAAATATTAAGGACACCTGCTCTTTCTGTGACATACACTACTTGATGAAAAGTATGTGGACACCCCTTCAAATTAGTGGATTCAGCTATTTCAGCCACACCCATTGCTGAAAGGTGTATAAAATCGAGCACACAGCCATTTAATCTCTATAGACAAACATTGGCAGTAGAATGGCCCTTACTGAAGAGCTCAGTGTCTTTCAACATGGCACCGTCACAGGATGCCACCTTTCCAACAAGTCAGCTTGTCAATTTTCTGCCCTACTAGAGCTGCCCCGGTCAACTGTGCTGTTATTGTGAAGTGGAAATGTCTAAGAGCAACAACAGCTCAGCCTCTAAGTGGCAGGACACACAAGCTCACAGAACAGGACCGCCGAGTGCTGAAGCTCGTTACACATAAAAATTGCCTGTCCGGCCTCCCGGGTGGTGCAGTGGTCTAGGGCACAATCGCAGCACGATTGTAAGGCTCTGATTGTCCAAAATGGTTATGATGAGTCTTCGTCTCTTGTCCTTCTCTGTAGTTGTCCCGTATTTTTATTGATAATTTTTTTATTTAATCTTTTATTTAACCAGGTAGGCCAGTTGAGAACAAGTTCTCATTTACAACTGCGACCTGGCCAAGATAAAGCATACAGTGCGACACAAACAACAACACAGTTACACATGGAATAAACAAACATACAGTCAATAACACAATAGAAAAAATCTATATACAGTCTGTGCAAATGAGGTAAGATTAGGAGTATCAGGTGACTTGTTGTATAGTCATGAACTACAGAGTTGACTTTCCTTCCATTTACTCTTGAAGATGCTTCTTTGAAGATAGGCTAGCCAGCGTATCGATGGTTTCCCAGTGGGGTGATGAGAGCAGCATAATACGATGGTTTGAGCAGAGTAACAGAATGGACCTACTTAAATTTGCTTTCGAAGATACTTTACTTCGGACAGCTAATCAGCGTACCAGTGATTGTCCGGGTTGGTGAGTCTAACATCTCTACCTCATTTTGAGATTCAAAGTTCAAACCACTTTAAACGTGCAGCTGCAGCTTCACATGTTTCTGGTCTGATGTGCTTTTTCTTAACCCATCATTTATACAGTTTGCTCAAAAGGGGCTGTTTCGGCAGGCTGGCATGCAAACTTCCCTTAGATTTTATTGGGGGGGCTATCTGTTGTTCCATGTAGTGAATCTGTTATTAGTAGAACCCCCTTCCTCCCCTCTCCCGGCTTAGACAGGGCTTAGACTCTTATGGGTTAAACCAAATATTTTTTCTCTGAGCAATTGCATTAGTATAAAATAATATAATTTCCAATAATTTCCAATTAGTATTTGTATTATTCATTTTCTATACAGTCTGTTTTGCTCATCTTTATCAAGGGTGCCAATAATTTAGGAGATTACTGTATTTTCTATGTGGGTTATTTCATTTGTATCCAGCTGAAAGGGAAACCAGATTGCTGTACTGTAAATCTTTACTACAGTTTGTCTTCAATTTACCTCTTAATCAGACAAACAAAGACAGATGGTATCTGCCAAGGATAATTAACATCTATAGCATCCCAAATTATCTCTCTGTCATTTGATTCCCTGTGGTGTTTGTTTGTGGAAAAGCAATTTTAAGGTAACTCCCTGTTCTCCCATTTCTTGTATGAATGTGTGCTGTTGTCATTGTTTTGGAGCCACAGTGTTTCACTGGGACAAAAGGTATTTACTGAAATGTACCCGCAGGGAGCATCAAATGGCCCATTGTGGTGAAATTGCCTTTTCACTTCTGCAGGATGCCTTCTCTAACTCCTTTGAAGTTTATACAGAGCTAAACATTTTTCATTATTGGCTGTAGTATCTGTGACAAGCAACTAAATTGAACAAATTGATATCCAGGGTGTAAAGGGGAGTACTGTAGATAGATGGGCTGTGTTTGGGGGACACTGAGATCAAATGTGCCTAGGCACATGGAGGTGGTACAGGCTCACTGCTGCTACACACACATCATCATGTCCTTTGATAGCTGCCCACTCCTGGACTTTCAGAAAGGGCTGGCATCCCTGGGTGTAGATCAAGTTCCCACATGCTGGGTCAGTCAGAGCCTGAGACCCCATGCAATAAAAGGTTTTCATTTAGCAGCAGCAGGTAGCCAAGTGGTTAGAGCGTTGGGCCAGTAACTGGAAGGTTCCTGGATTGAATCCCTGAGCTGACAAGGTAAAAATCTGTCCTTCTGCCCCTGAACAAGGCAGTTAACCCACTGTTCCCCAGTAGGCCATCATTGTAAATAAGAATTTGTCCTTAACTGACTTTGCTAGTTTAATAAAGGTTCATGAAAAAAAGTGACATGGTGTTATCCCTGCAGTTGTATTATGCATTAGCTCTGGTCCAGGGGTGAGGCCAGGGTCGTAGGTTCCTCATGATACAGAGAGATGTGAAGAAGTCTTTATCATCAGAGATGATGAAATGAAAGGCCCTTTGAAGTTTGCATGTGGTGGTTACGCAGTGGAGGAAGAGTGTGCATTACCTCACCCTGCTGGGTAAGTATGGAGTGCAATGTAGCGTTGTAGGCTCCTAAGTGATACGGTAACCTCTGGCGTAAGATGCCTGAGAATACAATTTGTTTCTAAGAAAACATGATTTCATCATGGCATCCTGGTGTAACATAAACTGTGTTTCACACAGATGGCTGCCAGAGAGAAAATGCTCATCCAGATAGATTCAGAACTGTTTAAGGTGCTTAGAAACTGTCACGTGTCAGTGTTTTCTGACTATAAATACACAGTGATATAATTCACATAACACATTGAATGGTACTTTATTTTGTGTTATAAAAGTTAACCTACATTCTGAGAATAGACAAATATTTTCCACAAAATGAAGTGATGAATATGAACGCAAGCGGATTACAAGATGTCTAGATGCACTTCTCCTTTATAAGGTACAAATATTGGTAATGAGCTCCTATGAAATCCCCAGTGAATCTATGCCCAAGGCTTAGCACAGTGTTTGGAAATAATCAGCAAGCTCCAGTTTACTAATGTCAAATCGAGGTGCAATCCTTAACACTTTTGCATCTCTGTTGTCTAACTGTCCTTAGGTGTCTGTCACCAGCTGTCCGAATTGGATGTGTGACAATTAGCTAAGTGTTTGCTCTTTAGCCAAGATGAATAATAGATCTGGTGAATGATTGATAAGACACAGCGTAAAAGGAACAGGGTTGATGAGGGTTGATGAGAGACTATACAGTAGAGTACACACACTATTGAACACACTATTGAATGTGGCCAACATATACATTGTACACAATACAGTAATGTTTAGCTATATTTTTTACTGGTCCATATGTCTTATTAGTGATTGGCTATGTCTTCGAGAGTCTTGGATTCCCCACCACCATATCTGGTCACCACGATCACACAAAGTCTTGCCATGTGAGTCAGAAATAGGGTATTGCATTTTGGATGTAGAGTTGTTTTTGTGACTAGTGTGGGCAGGATGTTATCATGAGAACAGCCCAGGGTCAGGTTGACTGACTGACTGAGGCAGACAGGGTTTGTTGTCTCTGTCTCAGGCTATAAAGGGGCCCAGCAGCATGCTCCACACAGCGCACCATCATGGGCAAACATAACGGGTGTCTTGTAGAAACAGTGACGGCACAAAGGTAGACCTTAGTTACAGCGATTTATCAAAAGCAAAGATGTCAATGATACAGCTGAACTCTCCATGTCCTCAAGATGAAAGTTGTCAGTTAGATAACTTCCTAACCTAGATTTGGCCTCGAGAATTGACAGCTGTCTATCATTTGACATAATGCTAGTGACAGGTGTCAACCATGTCATGATATTGATAGCATTATGACTTATGTATTACAGATGAAGGATTGTCATTTGAGCACCCTATTGCTGGATAACGTTTCTGAAATGCAGCTATTGTATTTGTAGTGTATTTCAGGTTTAAAAGGCTTCCGAAGTTTGTAATTTTCACTTTGAAATAGACTTGATTTTCCCTTACAAAAAATGTATCAAACCCTATAAAAATGTCTATTAATGTCACGACTTCTGCCGAAGTTGATGCCTCTCCTTGTTCGGGCGGTGCTCGGCGGTTCGACGTCACCGGTCTTCTAGCCATCATTGATCTATGTTTCATTTTCCATTGGTTTTGTCTGGTCTTCTTACACACCTGGTTCCAATCCCATTCATTACCTGTTGTGTATTTAACCCTCTGTTTCCCCTCATGTCCTTGTCAGAGATTGTTTATTGTTATGTTCATGTTTTATGGATTGGTGTGCGGAGGGTTTTTGTACCCACATTTATTTTACTATGGACTTTGGTTTTGGAGTTTGTTTAAATTATTAAAATACTCCATTTATACCAAGTTTAATTCTCCTGCGCTTGACTTCCCTGCCACCTACATACACGACGTGACAATTAATTATAATCTGCATAATAATTCATATTTCATGTTGCTGCAGGATTATTTTCCTCCTGTAGCAAACTGGCTCAAATTAAAGGGATATGTCGGGATTTTGGCAATGAGGTCCATCATGTACAATACTTCTCCAGAGTCAGATTAATTTGTGGATACCATCTTTATGTCTCTGTGTCCAGTATGAAGGAAGTTAGAGGTAGTTTCGCAAGTTAATGCTAACTCGTGTTAGTACAATGACTGAAAGTCTATAGGTATCTGCAGATACCTATAGATACCCTATTGCTAGTAGCGCTAGTTAGCAACTTCATTCAAACTGCACACGGAAAAATACAAATGGTATCCACAAGTTCATCTGACTCTGGGAAAGTAGATAACTTGGCCTCATTGCCAAAATCCCAAAGTATCCCTTTAAGATCCTACATCTGTACTTTATGTCACTGTCATGTGAAGTGTTATGGCAGTTACTTGTCTATGGATTTACAGTTGTGTCACATTGTTGACACCAGCAGATAATTATCAGACATGGAGAAGTATAGGATCAGTAATGAGTGTGAATTTTGCAGCTGAGTGCCAAAGTGAACAGCTTTTTTTTCTGGCATGATGTAGTAAAGTCAGTGACAGTAGATGTTCCCTGGCATGCAGTGAAACTGACAGTGGATTTGTCCTTACCCAGGCTTTGTGTTGCTGAGGTACTCCCACACTGCTCTGCTTTCTAGCACAAAGAAAGAGCCTCCATTCCTTCTAAAGCCTCCCACAGTGTCCTTACTCCTCACAGGGTTTTAACATGCCGCATTATGCTCCCAGGCTCCCAACGTTTTAAAAAACTAACGCCGTTGCCTCTGAATTTTGTTGTGTAAACTGTATTTGCTGAATGGAATACTCAATTGTAGAAATGTGCACCACCCACATAGATTTGCTCTTTATTTTATAATGCCTTCTGTTGAATGGGACTGGAAGGCTGTAACTTTGTCTCATCAAGCTCATGTACCTAGCCTACACGTGCACCTGCCCAGTGGCCACTCTCTCTGTCCACTAATATAGACCAGACTAGAATACAGCTCACCTGGCTGGCTTCTCACAAATCACATGGGTGTCTGCCTGAGCAGGAAGTCCATCAGCAGACTAAATGGGGATGACATTTTTAGCTCCTAGACCCCCCCCCCCGTCTCCATAACAACTAAAGAGCAGCCCAGATTTGGTAATGATTTGGTGAAGGGGAGGAGGCTCTGTCTGTTCTCAGCTCATCCCAGATGGAATAATATCATCTCTGTATGGATGTGCTATTTTAATAGTCTTAGTAGTAGTCTTAGTCTTAATTCAAATGGCTGACATCCCGGTGTCCTGACATCCTAGATGTGGCTAATCCTCACCAAAATATGTCTGTAGCTCTTCTTTTCAGACCATGATTGGATCTGTGCCATATTCAACATAATCTGTATTATGTCTGTGTAACACATTTAACAGGACATTACAAAATTGAGATTTAGGCCTAACAATGGTTGAAAAAAGGGATCACTTCTATGTTTTATGACGTCATATCTACTGCAGCTGCATCATCCACAACACTGCCGTGCTGTCAGATCTGGACAAAGAGAGGGGAAGGGCAGAAATGAACCAGGTCAAAAAGCAGTGGGAGGGGTGACCGTGGGTTGTCTAGATCTCCTATTATGGTGTGGAGTGGATCTCACTGGAAGTGTGTAAGAGAGAAAGGGGGTGAGGTGAAAATAGTGGGCGGAGGCTCTGTTCTCCCCCAAGTGTGCACAGCATAGTGCCACTATAACGTAGAGGAGAGAAGGAGTGATGAAGGAGGAAAGGAGGGGCCAGGATGCACCAGCCTCCTTTATGTCTATTGTACCTGCTGCACTGCATCTCCAATAAGTTGCCTCCTATTAGGAGGCACATCAAAGAAAGGATAACATTTGCATTTTATAATGAGCTGCTTCACATCTGTTCCAGGTACTAGCTGATATTTACTTGGAGCCTGTGGACTGCACCATTTATCCAGGGGGTAGAGAAAGACATCTAACAGGCTATTTTTTTTCTGAGCATGCGGGGGGGATGCTTTCCCATGTGAGCGGGAACGTATGCTCATGTGAGAGAGGGAACGCCCACTTACACAGACAGGAACCTTGTCTCTCTCTCTTCCTCGTACTAGCTGCAGTCTTCATTTCCTAAATAGAATTTGTCAGTGCCTTCCTCCTACGCAGTGCAGACAAAAATAGGACTTGTTTTCTCCTGCATTCGCTGCCTGGTGTACCAGTGAAACCAGGTTGCTTGAACCCTAGAAGCCCCTTCCCCTCCCTGCTGCTCCTGAACCTTTTGAGTGGGTCACATCTTTAATGGCTGGTCTCATTGTACTCCAGTCTGATGAGAAAATATAACTAATGTGGTTAGCTGCACACATGTGACAGACGACTCAGATGATAAGATCCAGAGATGAAGTGCTAGGATAGCTGCCGAGTGTTAGCTTTAAACAGAATAGGAGCAGAATTACACCAATGGACCATTTCACTGAATTATTGATCTGTCAATCATGTTTCTTGAGTCTTGACCAATGCTATTTCATTGTTTTTAAGATTCAAGTATTACTCATTCATACATTTGTAAGTTATAGAAGCCAATAGCCTAATATCCTAAGGCACTACATCTCAATGAAATAGACAACAGTCCATGGTTCAAATCCAGGCTGTATCACATCTGGCTGTGATCGGGAGTCCCATAGGGCGGTGCACAATTGGCCCGGCTTTGCCTGAGTTTAATTAGAGACAATCGATGAAGTGTCATGTTTATTTGGGAAACTGATGTGATGAATACTACAAGTACTTTATCTACAAGTACCCCCCCCACTATGGGATAGGTTCAGTCATGATGGGTCCTGGATCTACACAAAGAAATGTATCATGCATTTCTTTGTATCATGCAATACCTGATTCAGACTCAGATAATGTTTCACATATTACATTCTCTTTGAAATATTAATGGGATATTAATGCTGTATAACTGATTTAATAATTATCTCTGTGGTGTGTGTGTGTGTGTGTGTGTGTGTGTGTGTGTATATATATATATGCAGGATTCTGGCCACAGCGGGAGCTCACATGAACATCCCAGTGGACCTGCGGACGCTGAGGGCCGTCCGTGTACTCAGACCCCTCAAACTGGTCTCTGGAATCCCCAGTGAGTAGCCTCCGCCACCAGATCACATATACTGGATGGATGTCCATGGATCTGCTCTGTCTATATATACAGTATATATTTGGAATTCTGTACCGTATATAGGTATCTTTACTTGTTCTTCTGGCGTTTGCAGTACATCTGTCCAACCTCATTTTGGAGTCTGTAAAGTTAATTCCTAATGAGTTATTTTGTTGGCAGACCACAACTGAGTCAAACTGAAAACCACTCCCAAAATGAGGATGGGCAACAATGTCTTCGTGGAAGTGTTGTATTATCCAAAGTGAGAGTGCTGACACTATCTGCTCTAAGTGGTTCCCACACTTCCCATCCATAATTGTTTGGAGTTGTGACTCATTGTTGGCACTGACGACACATGACGGTTGTCTCTCTATCTCTCTGTGTGTGACCAGGCCTGCAGATAGTCCTGAAATCTATCATGAAAGCCATGGTGCCGCTGCTCCAGATTGGCCTGTTGCTCTTCTTCGCCATTCTCATGTTTGCCATCATCGGCCTGGAGTTCTACAGCGGGAAGCTCCACAGCACCTGTCTGCCCATGCCCAATATCCTAGGTAAGACAGAACATGCGTCCTAAATGGCCACCCTATTCCCTTTGTAGTGCACCACATTTTGACCAGGGAATATATAGGGACCATTTGGGACATACTCAGACAGAGAGTGGGCTTTAGCGAGATCCCCTTACGTCTACAGTAATCCAGGGCACTCAATGTTCTGCATATCAATTTGGGATGCTTCTGTAGCAGTCGGTGTCACTTTATATGAGGCTGAATCTGTTGTGTTTTTATATACCTTTACTTTGCATATAGCCTATGCTTGCATAATTAAACACCTAGCTTCAATGAATCTTTTTAACACCTACATTAATATCGTGCTGAGGTGATCATTAACTCTGTTATATGTAAACATTTCGGGTACATCATCATAAACATTCTTCAAGCTGATCATTTCTCAGCAGGCTTATACTGCACTGTGTCTATACAATGAGCAGATGATTATTTTCTGCGAGGCTTCCCTCAGTCAGCTGTAATGATAGGCTACACAAACGTCCTGTAATGGTTCACTGTTGTTTCCTCCCACCCGCCCGCCCAGTGGACTGAATGATGGTCCGGCTGATAATAGCTGGGTCGTTCCACCAAATCGGTGCCTTGTTTTGGGAAGTGTAACTTCTGTCATAAACATTCTGTCATGAAGAGCACATGTTCAACTTCATAAAAAAACTTGTTTTCCCCATCTCAAGAGGGTAAATATAAAAATGACTTTAGTAATTGCCTATTAAGTGACAAATAAAGTAACCGTGTTGACTGTAACAGGGTTGACGATTTCTTCTTAAATCAGCCAGAAATCCCCTTACGACAGGGGAAATGGAAGCTTGTAGTACGCAACAGGGAGTGGCAATTGAATGCAAGCTTCACAACAAAATCTGAAATTGTTAAAAGATTTCTAGCCTGTCTATAGGTAACAGGGTTGACGTGTTATGCTCGACCCACTCCGTTTTCCACCACAAAACACCAGAAAATGGCCAGAAAGAGTAGAACCAGTTCACCTGCTTTAACTCTATGATTTGACTAGTAGATGTTCAATGTTTCTTTAGATTTTTTTTTTAAGGAATAGAGTCACGATATTAAAAAGATAATTAAGTTCACATAACAGGGTTGACATGAAATAAATAATAATCTTCAGAAATTACTTTCACTACGCAACAAAATAGCTAGGGCTTTACAATTATGGTGGAACTTAAGTGGGTTAAAATCTTCCTAGAAGTGGCACAGGGTTGACAGAGGGACGGCACAGGGTTGACAGAGGGACGGCACAGGGTTGACAGAGGGACGGCACAGGGTTGACAGAGGGACGGCACAGGGTTGACAGAGGGACGGCACAGGGTTGACAGAGGGACATGTCACAATGCTGAATTTTGCACATTAACAAGCCTTTATTTATAAAAAAGGGATTTTAATGCTGTATAACTGATTTAATAATTCTCCATGTGATCTATATTAAAGGGCATTTCATGTAACGCTCGTCCTCTTCTTCTGACGAGGAGTAAGAGAGATTGGACAAATTTGCAGCGTGGAAGTGTCCATAACGTTACTTTATTAACAAGAACACTAAACTACAAAATAATAATGTGAAATACTGAAACAAACGAAACAGTCCCGTGTGGCACAAACACTAACACGGAAAACAAGCACCCACAACTCAAAAGTGAAACCAGGCTACCTAAGTATGGTTCTCAATCAAGGACAACGATTGACAGCTGCCTCTAATTGAGATCCATACCAGGCCAAACACAGAAATCCCAAATCATAGAAAAAAGAACATAAACAACCCACCCAACTCACGCCCTGACCATACTAAAACAAAGACATAACAAAAGAACTAAGGTCAGAACGTGACAATTCAATTTATATAACATACTTTTAAAATTCAATATTGGTGCACAATTTCTACTTAAAATACGCAAAAGGCACTCTTTTCTTGGAACGACCCAACTGTGTTACGCAACAGACCTGAAACACACAATACCATGCTTGGCTGCACCTGTAAGTGTAATCACAGCCACAATGACTGCCTATGTAATTAAACCCCACAATATAGCAGCTCAATACCTAGACTAATTATAAAGTCATAGATGTTATTGCCTCGCTGCACGGATAATGTTATAGTTAAGTGGGTTACACAGTTCTATTTACAAAGATCTACATAAAGGGTTAACGCCTGAACATAATTTGTTATTCAGGTAGTGTGGTCTTATAACAACCTTACTGTGGGATATTTTCCTTCAGTTTTTCACATGATAGGCATTGAGTTGTCACAGATAGAGAAGATAATGAAATTAGCTGTCCTCTCAACTGACATTTTCAAACAGATTGTCCTCACCTGATAAATACATAAACTCATCTTTTGTTCAATATCACTCATGGATTGACTTGGTCACAAAATGTCCTCTGATGTTGACAGACTGTTTCAGTCGATTGCTACATTAAAGAGTTATATAATGCATTCTAGTATTCCTTTACTGCATTTCAAAGATATTAGATTTAATACAGTATCTAACTGTATCTCAAAGAGTGCCACCAACTAGCGATGGACTCCGCTAGCGGTGCCAGTTTAGATATAGGTACAATCGGCCTGGGCCCTTGGGTTAGAAAGGTGAATGACCAGTAGGAGACAGATGTACAAAACACACATTTATTACCACACAACAGACAGACAGACAGACAGACAGACAGACAGACAGACAGACAGACAGACAGACAGACAGACAGACAGACAGACAGACAGACAGACAGACAGACAGACAGACAGACAGACAGACAGACAGACAGACAGACAGACAGACAGACAGACAGACAGACAGACAGACAGACAGACAGACAGACAGCAATATGAAGTGAATTTATGGAATAGGTGAAAGAGCTTGTGTTGTCATCCACACAATAACACAGGGTTAGGAAGTCCAGGGTGGAGGATTTGTATTTGTATTTTGTATTTATTATGGATCCCCATTAACTGTTGCCAAGGCAGCAGCTACTCTTCCTGTGGTCCGGCAAAATGAAGGCAGTTATACAATGTTAAAAATATTACAATACATTGATTACAGAATTCACAACACACTAAGTGTGAGCCCTCAGGTCCATACTCCACTACCACGTATCTACAACACAAGATCCATGTGTGCGTGTGTGTATAGTGCGTATGTTATCATCAAATCAAATCAAATGTATTTATAAAGCCCTTCTTACATCAACTGATAGCTCAAAGTGCTGTACAGAAAACCAGCCTAAAACCCCAGACAGCAAGCAATGCAGGTGTAGAAGCACAGTGGCTAGGAAAAACTCCCTAGAAAGGATAAAACCTAGGAAGAAACCTAGAGAGGAACCAGGCTATGAGGGGTGGCCATTCCTCTTCTGGCTGTGCCAGGTGGAGATTATAACAGAACATGGCCAAGATGTTCAAATTTTCATAAATGACCAGCATGGTCAAATTATAATAATCACAGTAGTTGTTGAGGGTGCAACAGGTCAGCACCTCAGGAGTAAATGTCAGTTGGCTTTTCATAGCCGATCATTGAGAGTATCTCTACCGCTCCTGCTGAGTTGAAAACAGCAGATCTTGGACAGGTAGCACGTCTGGTGAACAGGTCAGGGTTCCATAGCCGCAGGCAGAACAGTTGAAACTGGAGCGGCAGCACGGCCAGATGCCAGGTAGTCCTGAGGCATAGTCTTAGGGCTCAGGTCCTCCAAGAGAAATAAAAAAAGAAAGAGAGAGAGAAAAAGAGAATTAGAGAGAGCATACTTAAATTCACACGGGACACCGGATAAGACAGGAGAAATACTCCAGATATAACAGACTGACACTAGCCCCCCGACACATGAACTACTGCAGCATAAATATTGGAGGCTGAGACAAGAGGGGTCAGGAGACACTGTGGCCCCATCCGATGATACCCCTGGACAGGGCCAAAAAGGCAGGATATAACCCCACCCACTTTGCCAAAGCACAGCCCCCACACCACTAGAGGGATATCTTCAACCACCAACTTACCATCCTGAGACAAGGCCGAGTATAGCCCACAAAGATCTCCTCCACTGCACAACCCAAGGGGGGATGCCAACCCAGACAGGAAGATCACATCAGTGACTCAACCCACTCAAGTGACGCACCCCTCCTAGGGACGGCATAGAAGAGCACCAGTAAGCCAGTGACTCAGCCCCTGTAACAGGGTTAGAGGCAGAGAATCCCAGTGGAGAGAGGGGAACCGGCCAGGCAGAGACAGCAAGGGCGGTTCGTTGCTCCACTGCCTTTCCGTTCACCTTCACACTCCTGGGCCAGACAATTTCTCCCAGCCAATCATCAGTAATTTGTGTAAGTGCTGTGCTTGTTGAATGTCCTTCCCTATAAGCGTGCTGAAAGTCTGTTGTAAAATAGCATTGTATCTGGTTAAACACTATTTTTCCCAAAACTTTACTAAGGGTTGGTAACAGGCTGATTGGTCGGCTATTTGAGCCAGTAAAGGGGGCTTTACTATTCTTGGGTAGTGTTAGGTTTGTTCCTTTCCTCCTTGTCAATCATCATTGGCTCATTGGTGAAATTAGCATTATGACAATATCTTTAATTAAATCATTCAAAAACCTTTATTAATGCAATTTCAGACAGAAGTTGACAAACAGGAACATAGCACGAATGTTGCTGAGTAAGTTCTGCATCAAACACAAGGTCTCAAGTTGTTTTATTAAACCGAAGTCCCGCCTTAGTGATGTCACTGACTACGTCATTACCTTTTTACTCCTGAGACCATAACCCTGCATCCATAGCTATACAACATAAAGTTTCAGTGTTTATCTAAAAGCTAGGCAATAAATGTCCCCTCCCCAAAGTGGATTTATTGTGAAATGTCTGAGTAGTCTCTTATCTCCCACACTCCCCTGCAGAGTTCTGTCTCAGTCACACATTATAAGAGAGAGAAAGAGAAAACAACTGTGGAACAATTCTAAAACTATATAATGAATATATATATATATATATATATATATATATATATATATATATATATATATTGTTAATCTGTAGGTTAGGACCCTATAAATGTAAGGAGTGTTGGGGTCTTATAACCCCTCCCATACTATTAATATAACATAAGCATAATCAATTATTCTAATACATCAAACATTTGTACAGCCCCAAATCATGACCCCTAGGTGAATCCTGACAGTAGTGGAGTGACTTTAGCTTCCCTCCAGGCCTGAGGGCACACACTTTCTAGTAGGCTTAAATTGAAGATATGGCAAATCCTCTGCTGAGCACATATCAAAGCTACAGGCTAAGGTTAAATCTAGACTTGGTTTCCTCTATCGTAATCACTCCTCTTTGACTCCAGCTGCCAAACTAACCCTGATTCAGATGGCCATCCGACCCTTGCTAGATTAAGGAGATGCAATTTATAGATCGGCAGGTAAGGGTGCTCTTCAGCAGCTAGATGTTCTTTACCATTCGGCCATCAGATTTGCCACCAATGCCCTTATAGGATGCATCACTGCACTCTATACTCCTCTGTAAACTGATCATCTCTGTATACCTGTTGCAAGACCCACTGGTTGATGCTTACTTATAAAACCCTCTTAGGCCTCACTCCCCCCTATCAGAGATATCTACTGCTGCCCTCATCCTCCACATATAACACCCGTTCTGCCAGTCACATTCTGTTAATGGTCCCCAAAACACCCACATCCCTGGATCGCTCGTCTTTTCAGTTCGCTGTAGCTAGCGACTGGAACGAACTGCAACAAACACTCAAACTGGACAATTTTAGCGCCATCTCTTTATTCAAATACTCAATCATGGACACTCTTACTGACAGTTGTGGCTGATTTACGTGATGTATTGTTGTCTCTACCTTCTTGCCCTTTGTGCTGTTGTCTGTGCCCAATAATGTTTGTACAATGTTTTGTGTTGCTACCATGTTGTTGTCATGTTGTGTTGCTACCATGCTGTGTTGTCATGTGTTGCTGCCATGCCTTCTTGTTGTCTTAGGTCTCTTTTTATGTAGTGTTGTAGTGTCTCTCCTGTCGTGATGTGATTTTTGTCCTATATTTTATTTTACATTTTTAACCCCAACCCCTGTCCCCGCAGGAGGCATTTTGCCTTTTGGTAGGCCGTCATTGTCAATAAGAATTGGTTCTTAACTGACTTGACAAGTTAAATAAAGGTTAAATAAAAAATAAAAAAATTAAAAAAATAGGTGTGGCAATATTTTCCGCTATTATCCTCAGTAATTGTCCATCCAGACCCCGGTGGCTTGTCATTGCTGATAGACAACAATACTTTTTTCACCTCTTCCACACTCACTTTACGGAATTCAAAATTACAATTCTTGTCTTTCATAATTTGGTCAGATATACTTGGATATGTAGTGTCAGCATTTGTTGCTGGCTTGTCATGCCTAAGTTTTCTAATCGTGCCAATTAAAAAATCTTTAAAGTACTTTGCATATCAGTCGGTTTTGTAATGAATGAGCCATCTGATTGAATGAATGAGGGAGCTGATTTGGCCTTTTTTCCCTAAATTTCATTGAAGGAGCTCAAAAGCTTTTTACTATGTGTCATTTTACTTGATGTCATTTATCTTTGTTTCATAGTGTAGTTTCTTCTTCTTTTTATTCAGTTTAGTCACATGATTTCTCAATTTGTAGTGCGTTTCCAATCGGTTGTGCAGCCAGACTATTTTGCCATTCCTTTTGCCTCATCCCTCTCAATCATAAAATGTTTCAATTCCTCATCAATCCACAGGGATGTAACAGTTTTTACAGTAATTTTCTTAATGGGTGCATGCTTATTAGTAACTGGGATAAGCAATTTCATAAATGTGTCAATGTAGCGTCTGGTTGCTCCTCATTACACACCACGGACCAACAAATATTCTTTACATCAACAACATAGGAATCACTACAAAATATATTATATTATCTCTTATACACTATATTAGGCCCTAGATATGGCTACTATATTGTGATCACTACATCCGATGGATCTGGATACTGCTTACAGGCACATTTCTGCAGCATTAGTAAAGATGTTGTCAATACGTGTTGATGATTTCATTTCTGTGCTGTTTGTAACTACCATGGTTGGTTGACTGGTAGCCTGAACCAGGTTGCAGGCACTGGTAACAGTTTGAAGCTTTTTCTTGAGTGGGCAGCTTGATGAAAGCCAGTCAATATTTAAATCACCCAGAAAATATACCTCTCTGTTGATATCACATACATTATCAAGTATTTCACACATATTATCCAGATACTCATTGTTAGCACTTGGTGGTCTATAGCAGCTTCCCACAATAATGGGATTTAGGTGAGACAAATAAACCTGTACCATATTACTTCAACAGTATTTAACATGATATCCTCGCTAATCTTTACAGGAATGTGATTCTGAATATGAACAGCAACACCTCCACTACTGGCATTTATTTTCTGTAAATGTTATAACCTTGTATTGCTACAGCTGTATCATCAAATGTATTGTCTAAGTGAGTTTCAAAGATAGTCAGAATATGAATGTCATCTGTTACTAGCAAGTTATTCATTTCACGAACCTTGTTTCTTAAGCTACATATGTTATGTGTGGGCTATTTTGAGGACTTTTCTGGGATGCCTGCTGGTTTTCATTGCTTTACTGGGAAGCTTAGCAGAAGTAGCTGTTCTCATGTTATTTATGTTAGTGTAGGGAAAGCTGCCCACAGTGTACTTCCTACTAGGGCACACAGCCTCAGTGCTAACAGCATGAATCTGGTGTATACAGTAGACACATGATTGCTGCATACAATAGCTGTAGGATCAGCAGAAGCATTCAGAACGACATAAATTAGGTTACTTACATTGTGTCTACCAATGCCCCTAGTATAATGTACATTTGCTAAAGCATTATGATGACTCAGTGACACAATGTTAGGGATTAACTGAGCTGGGCTTGGGTCATTGGTCAGGAAATATCCAGTATGAGTGTAGTTAAGGTGGTGAGATCTTGTGATCTGTCTCTCTGCACCTCTGTGTCCAACTAAAGCACATACTATGTTGGGGGGTTTGAGATCCCCACCAGGTACAGCCTGTGATTGGCTGACTAGGTCACATGACTCTAGCCAGGGGAGAGTGTTCTGGAATCATATCAAAGGTTTATTGGTTGCGTAAAAAGATTTGCAGATATTATCGCTGGTGCATTGAAATGCTTGTGTTTCTAGCTCTAATAGTGCAGCTGTAGTGTAATGTTTCAGATGATGTCATCATAAAGGTTATGTGGGGACCTCACTGTACAAGGGGGCCTTAGTTACCTGACTATTAGCTTTAGAGAGACAATTTATTATAATGACACATTGCACAAGTCAAATAGCATAATAATAACGTCATCTTTCAGGAAAGGACTTTTACACAGAGAGTTGCTACTGCTGCTCACTTCATTGATTGAGTCATGCATTACACTATAATCATCATATTGTGGTAGTTATTCATGCATCTCCGGTAGATGCGAGTCATTTCTCACAAGTGAGACATTTCTATAAAGTCATCCCATCTCTCATTGGAAAAACACGATTAGTGAGATTGATTTCTGGTTTGCATCCTTTTGTTAAATCTCCAGCCTAGCCTGCGGAGCATTTAATGGACTCTGACTCAATATGGTCATTATGAACCAGTTGAGGAAGTTCATTCTCTCTTGTCCCCCTGTCAGAGAATGAGACGGTGGACAAGTCTGAGTCAGAGTTCCCGTGTGGGGTAAGGAAGTGCCCTGACAAGTACACCTGCCATGACACCTGGATCGGCCCCAACGACGGCATCACCCAGTTTGACAACATCCTGTTTGCTGTGCTCACTGTCTTCCAGTGCATCACCATGGAGGGCTGGACCACCGTGCTCTACAACGTGAGTCACATCTGTTTCTCTATAACCATGTCCTGTCCTCTGAATGGGGAAAATAGGCCTATTATTTGACCTGGTTATGTCATCCTTTGATACATTGGTTTGATTTAGCCTTTGCTTGGTTGATTTGAATAAACCCTTTGCGTCATTGGGGACACAGACATTGTTGTACCTCTCCTTACCCTAGACACCTATTTTTACCAGTCATTACTAAAACTGTCTGATATTTGTTATGGGACGCACTCAAACATCCTTTTACAGCTGCTTCCCTGTTCTGTGTTTATGAACCCAATTGATTACACACTGTACTTGAGGAATTAAATGAATGAAGCATTACACAATGATACACACACAGCATATAGAGTGGAGTGTGTCTGTGCCAAGAGAGTAGGGTAATTAAGTGCAGTGAATGGGCTGCAAAGTGAGATCAGTTCAATTATACTCTTAATCTCCCAGTCACCTGCCTCCACTGCCTCACTACTACCCTCTTCCCACTGACCCTCCTTATTTAATCACACTCAATTACATCCTTAACACATGGGCATGATTTGGCAGAGCTGGGATGTTGCTGGCAGACATTTTAAGCTGATACTATTCTTTGAGTTATCAGTTGCACTCTTTATGCCAGATTGGAATCATTCAGACTGAGAACAATAATCAGTGAATTATCGTCAGGACAATAGTGAAATGATGATACCATTAAGAAAGTAATTTTAAGTGTGTTGGGACATACAGTACCCTGAGTGTACAAAACATTAGGAACACCTGCTCTTTCCATGACATAGACTGACCCAGTGAAACCAGTTAAAAGCTATGTAATGATGTAATTTGTTAAATCCTCTTCAATCAATATACATGAAGCGGAGGTGACAGGTTAAATCATTATTTGTCAGCCTTGATACAATTGAGACATGGATTGTGTATGTGTGCCATTCAGAGGTTGAATGGGCAAGACAAAAGATTTAAGTGCCTTTGAATGGGGTATGGTAGTAGGTGCCAGGCGCACTGGTTTGTGTCAAGAAATTTAACGCTGCTGGGTTCAACCGATTCCCGTGTGTATCAAGAAGGGCCCACCACCCAAAGGACACCCAGCCAACTTGACACAACTGTGGGAAGTATTGGATTCAACATGGGCCAGCATCCCTGTGGAACGATTTCATCACCTTGTAGCTTCCATGCCCTGACAAATTGAGGCTGTTCTGAGGGCAAAACGGGTTGCAACTCAATAGTAGCAAGGTGTTCCTAATGTTTTGTACACTCAGTGTACATTATACTGAGTGCAAATTCTTTTGACTGAATCCTCTGGAATTACTGCTCCATGCAGCAGATGGTTTCTGATTAGTTTTGTGGAAGCTAGTATGAGACTTTGATTCCATTCTGCTTTTCTCTCTCAGATTATGCAAGCAACATGAAATGACTGAGATGATGTTGTTGACACTACAGAGTATTGGGATGATTCTTGCATGTCTGATGGTTGCTTCACAACTTTTGATTTCCAATTCATCACACATTTTCTTGGGACTCTCCCTGATCTGATCTATATAGGATAGTAAGAATACTATCCTATATACTGTATATCATATATAAAGTTACTCTCCCCACCTGCTGCTGCCAGTTGTTCATATTATAGTATACGAAGCATAACACTGCCTCAATATTATACTGTACCTCAATTCATTAAATACAACATGTAAAGGGACCAGTGGCTGGACTGGGAGGAGCAGTTGTATTAGCGTATCAAGGACCAGGTTAAGAGTTTACTCCTCCTGTTCTCCATACATACATCACATTCTGTTTGAGTGAGATGATGTCACCAAGCATTTTCCTCAGCACATCCCAGTACCAAGCTACCAATACTGTACCTGGCTGGTGATATGTTGCAGAAGGCATTGTCTATTTCAGGAGGAGCTCAGACAGACAGTGTAGTAATTCCCTGATCTGATCATGTGCCTGCCCAACTCAAACAAACTCAATCATGTTACCCTCTACCTCCCTCTACCTCCCTCGGCTCTTTCCCCACTTCATGGTAATATTACAGTGGAGTAGTTGTCACTGTGAATGTGAAAGGCAGTCTATTGAAATCTCTGATGCTCGTTAATGATGGTGATGCAAAACAATGTAATAAAACCTCCAATCCATTCATGCCTAGGGCTATTAGTAACTGGACATCAGCAGGTGCCAACGTATGGTGAATACCTTCATTTAGAAATAAAAAAAACACAACTATGTTGATAGCATAAACTAAAACTGTAACATTTTAAACAGGATAGCAAGAGCATTTTGTCAGCTTGTTCCTCGTGATTTTCTTTTCAGAGCCAGAATCAATTAGCTGCCAATCCACGACTGTTGAAGTCCCCTGGCCTTGTGTTGGCGAAAGGACTCCGTTGCGGACACAAGGACATAATTTGATCAAAATGCTAATTTGATAATGAAATTGCCTGGGTGTTTACTACACAGGAGAGCATGCTTGCCATAGGCTATTTAAAAAATACATTAAAAAATGTATTTCACCTTTATTTAACCAGGTAGGCCAGTTGAGAACAAGTTCTCATTTGCAACTGCGACCTGGCCAAGATAAAGCATAGCAGTTCGACACATACAACAACACAGAGTTACACATGGAATGAACAAAACATAGTCAATAACAATATAGCTAGACAACCTCTGGAAACCACTGATTTCACCAGGGAATCATGCAGTTACAATCATAGATACCCTGGGATTGAGATTCACAGGAATATTACCTTAACACATCTTCAGTAAGGTAATGGAAAATACATTTGATTGATTTGAATTAAAGATGTACTTTTCACTGCTTGGCTACCAGTGTAGCACAGTTTATGGTTGGCCTACCCACAGAGCATAGATTCCAGGCCATACTTTCTGCTCACTGCTTTCATGGTTCTTTATTTAAGTTGATGGAAGCAGATTTAGTGCTGCCTTGATTGTATTATGTTGACATACATTATGGTGAATGGAATTTATTATGGAGTGAAGAAAGACAGTGGAAGGAGAGAATGTGAGCCTGCTCTGGTTAAAAAGGCCCGCAGACTCTCTAATACTGTTTGCTGTTTCATATTCCTTTCTACAGGAACACACACCGTATGCACGTACTGTACACAGACACACACACTCAGTCAAACATACACGTGCACACAGACTCTGACTCATTCAGTAAGTCACTCACAAACAAACCATGCCACCCACTTCATTGCATTCTGCTAAAACAAAGTTGAGTACACATGCTTCTCTTTTCTATTGTTTTCATTGCATTCTCTGATACAGAATCCACTTACTGTCGTACCTGATCCACTCTCCCCTCTCATGTTGGCCCAGAGCTAATCAATACTATTTCTCTCTGTCTCTTATTTAACACAGGTGAACTTGGTTTTCAGTTTCAGATTTTCCCAGTATCTACACTATAGTCCTGTATTATGTTCCCGAAGTTCAGATTCAAATTCCATTACGATTTTTGAAGAATCGTGGACAAGGGAACATGTCACATGGAGGTAGAGAACAGAATAGGCTCCCTGGCCTCAGTAAGTAAGAGAGAGATAAGAGAGATGTGTGTAACTGTGAGACTGGGGATGTGCGTTTGAACTCTGTTTCATTCCTGTAGTCAGTCAGCTAGCCTCTGCCTAGCTCATGACTGTGGTACATCCTAATAGCTTGTTAAAAACTACCACTGTCTGACAAAGCCCTGAGCTCCCCAAGGTGTAGCAGCACATAAACAAGGTGGTCCGCAGGTCAATGGAACAAAAGCCAATACGTTTTACACTGGCTTGAGTCAAGAGCTAGTCATAACCATGTTGACTTGTAAGCAATTGCTTGGGATCTTGTTAACACCACCTTTAGATGATAATGAATACAAGGGCAGGTTTCTAGTTTTTCACCACATACATGTGTAGCACCAATAATTGAGAGAGCTGTTGGAGATGAGGAATGTTGACACCTGCAGCAACACCTCTGTCCTCTGGCACTCAGGGTGTGTGGAGGGTCTCTGTACTGTAGCCCACACTGTTCACATCTCCATAGGTAGCTCTGCACTGCCTCAACACCTGCCACGGGTTCCTCTCCCATGGCGTCACATTCTTATTAGTGGATAAATCATCTCTGACTGTGGGAAGGAACAGAGCCAAAGACATGCATGTCCATATAGGGTTAAATCCTGTCTTGAGAAAGGACTGTAACTTGTACCTTTGCATAAATCATGTTGATGATCTCAAAACTTGATTTACACTCATGGATCTCAGGTGTTGAACAACATGGGGGCTCCATTTATTGGGTTGGGACAGAGCCTTCAGAAAGTATTCATACCTCTTGACTTTTTCCACATTTTGTTGTGTTACAAAGTGGGATTCAAATTGATTTAATTCTCATTTTTTGTAAACGATCTACACAAAATACTGTAATGTCAAAATGGAAGAAAAAACTATTTTAAAACATTTATGAAAAATTAAACACTAATATATCTTGATTAGATAAGTATTCAACCCCCTGAGTCAATACATGTTAGAATAACCTTTGGCAGTGATTACTGGGTAAGTATTTCTGGGTAAGTCTCTAAGAGCTTTGCACATTATTTATTTATTTATTCTTCAAGCTCTGTCAAGTTAGTTGTTGATCATTGCTAGACAGCCATTTTCAAGTCTTGCCATATATTGCAAAGCTGATTTAAGTCAAAACTGTAACTAGGTCACTCTAGAACATTCAATTTCGTCTTGATAAACCACTCCAGTGTATTTTTCAAACCAAATCCAATTTTATTTGTCACATGTGCCGAATACAGCAGGCATTACCTTACAGTGAAATGCTTACTTACAAGCCCTTAACCAACAAGGCAGTTTTAACAAAATAACTACAACAAAAAATAATAATAAAAGTAACAAATAATTAATGAGCAGCATTAAAATAACAATAGCGAGTCTATATACAGGGGTACCGGTACAGAGTCAATGTGCGGGGGCACCGCTTAGTCGAGGTAATTGAGGTGATATGTACATGCAGGTAGAGTTAAAGTGACTATGCATAGATCATAAGAGAGAATAGCAGCAGCGTGGGAGGGGGGGCAATGCAAATATTCTGGGTAGCCATTTGATTAGATTTTCAGGAGTTTTGTGACTTGGGGGTAGAATCTGTTTAGAAGCCTCTTGGACCTACACTTGGTACTCCGGTACCGCTTGCCATGCGGTAACAGAGAGAACAGTCTATGACTACGGTGGCTGGAGTTTTTGACCATTTTTAGGGCCTTCCTCTGACACCGCCTGGTATAGAGGTCCTGGATGGCAGGAAGCTTTGCCCCAGTGGTGTACTGGGCCGTACGCACTACCCTCTTTAGTGCCTTGCAACCAGTCAAATCATGTCTCAATGGTGCAGCTGTAGAACCTTTTGAGGATCTGAGGGCCCATGCCAAATCTTTTCAGTCTCTTGAGAGGGAATAGGTTTTGTCGTGCCCACTTCATAACTGTCTTGATGTGCTTGGACCATGTTAGTTTGTTGGTGATGTGGACACCAAGGAACTTGAAACTCTCGACCGGCTCCACTACAGACCCGTCGATGAGAATGGGGGCGTGCTCGGTCCTCCTTTTCCTGTAGTCAACAATCATCTTCTTTGTCTCGATCATGTTGAGGGAGAGGTTGTTGTTCTGGCACAACACAGCCAAGTCTCTGGCCTCCTCCCTACAGGCTGTCCCATCGTTGTCGGTGATCAGGAGTACAGGAGGGGACTGAGCACGCACCCCTGAGGGTCCCCGTGTTGAGGATTAGCGTGGTGGATATGTTGTTACCTACCCTTACCACCTGGGGGCGGCCCATCAGGAAGTCCAGGATCCAGTTGGAGAGAGAAGTGTTTAGTCCCAGGGTCCTTAGCTTAGTGATGAGCTTGAGGGCACTATGGTGTTGAACACTGAGCTGTTGTCAATGAATAGATTTCTCATATAGATGTTCCTTTTGTCCAGGTGTCAAAGGGCAGTGTGGAGTGCAATAGAGATTGTATCCTGTGGATATGTTGGGGGCGGTATGCAAATTGGAATGGGTCTAGGGTTTCTGGGATAATGGTGTTGATGTGAGCCATGACCAGCCTTTCAAAGCACTTCATGGCTACAGACGTGAGTGCTACGGGTTGGTAGTCATTTAGGCAGGTTACCTTAGTGTTCTTGGGCACAAGAACTATGGTGTTCTGCTTGAAACATGTTGGTATTACAGACTCAGACAGGGAGAGGTTGAAAATGTCAGTGAAGACACTTGCAGTTTGGTCAGCGCATGCTCGGAGTACACGTCCTGGTAATCTGTCTGGCCCTGCAGTCTTGTGAATGTTGACCTTTTTCAAGGTCTTACTCACATTGGCTGCGGAGAGTGTGATTACACAGTCATCCAGAACAGCTGATGCTCTCATGCATGTTTCGGTGTTACTTGCCTCGAAGCAAGCAGTGAAGTTATTTAGCTTGTCTGGTAGGCTTGTGTCACTGGGCAGCTCTCGGCTGTGCTTCCCTTTGTAGTCTGTAATGGTTTGCAAGCCCTGCCACATCAGACGAGCGTTGGAGCCGGTGTAGTACGATTCGATCTCAGTCCTGTATTGACGCTTTGATGGTTCGGCGGAGGGCATAGCGGGATTTCTTATAAGCTTCTGGGTTAGAGTCCTGCTCCTTGAAAGCGGCAGCTCTACCCTTTAGCTCAGTGCGGATGTTGCCTGTAATCTATGGCTTCTGGTTGGGGTATGTACGTACAGTCACTGTGGGGACGACGTCATCGATGCACTTATTGATGAAGCCAGTGACTGATGTGGTGCCATCGGAAGAATCCTGGAACATATTCCAGTCTGGGCTAGCAAAACAGTCCTGTAGTTTAGCACCTGCTTCATCTGACCACTGGTGCTTCCTGCTTTAATTTTTGCTTGTAAGCAGGAATCAGGAGGATAGAATTATGGTCAGATTTGCCAAATGGAGGGCGAGGGAGAGCTTTGTACGCATCTCAATGTGTTGAGTAAAGGTGGTCTGGAGTTTTTTTTCCTCAGGCTGCACATTTATCATGCTGATAGAAATTAGGTAAAACTGATTTAAGCATTTTCCTGTTTGCTTATGGTGGTATACAGCTCATTGAGTGTTGTCTTGGTGCAAGCATCGGTCTGTGGTGGTAAAAGAATATTTTGAGGATAAATACACAACACAGAGTTTGAGAGTTTGAGAGGATGAGAGGACGAGAGTAGTAATATCTAAATATAGTACTAATGGTCAATAGGGAAATGTAAATATGAGTTGGGTTTCAGTTCAACATCTGTTTAGAATCTATGGAATGTCACTCCTGAACTCAGTGCTACTTGTGCTATGTTCCGTACATTGAGTCGGGAGCAGGATACTTGTTCATTGGCCATTGGCCAGTTGGACTGCAAGGACTTCTGATTGATCAACCCCAGGCTAGGGTGGGGGGTTATAAATGGCATCCTGTTCCTTTGTTCGGTTGAGAAAAGCTGAGGACAGGGGAGACTGAACATCTACAGTTGAAGTTGGAAGTTTACATACATCTTAGCCAAATACATTTAAACTCAGTTTTTCACAATTCCTAACATTTAATCCTTGTAAAAATTCCATGTCTTAGGTCAGTTAGGATCACCACTTTATTTTAAGAGTATGAAATGTCAGAATAATAGCAGAGAATTATCTATTTCAGCTTTTATTTCTTTCATCACATTTCCAGTGGGTCAGAAGTTTACATACACACAATTAGTATTTGGTAGCATTGCCATTAAATTGTTTAACTTGGGTCAACCGTTTTGGGGACCCCTCCACAAGGGAATTTTGGCCCATTCCTCCTGACAGAGCTAGTGTAACTGAGTCAGGTTTGTAGGCATCCTTGCCATCCTTGTGATGGCCACTCCAATACCTTGAGTTTGTTGTCCTTAAGCCATTTTCCACAACTTTGGAGGTATGCTTGGGGTCATTGTCCATTTGGAAGACCCATTTGCGACCAAGCTTTAACTTCCTGACTGATGTCTTGAGATGTTGCTTCAATATATCCACATAATTTTCCTACCTCATGAAGCCATCTGTTTGGTGAAGTGTACCAGTCCCTCCTGCAGCAAAGCACCCCCACAACATGATGCTGGCACCCCCATGCTTCATGATTGGGATGGCGTCCTTTGGCTTGCAAGCCTCCTCCTTTTTCCTCCAAACATAACGATGGTCATTATGGCCAAACAGTTATTTTTTGTTTCATCAGACCAGATGACATTTCTCCAAAAAGTAAGATATTTGTCACCATGTGCAGCTGCAAACAATTGTCTGGCTTTTTATGGTGGTTTTGGATCAGTGTCTTCTTCCTTTCAGGTTATGTCGATATAGGACTCGTTTTACTGTGGATATAGATACTTTTGTACCTGTTTCCTCCAGCATCTTCACAAGGTCCTTTCCTATTGTTCTGGGATTGATTTGCACTTTTTGCACCAAAGAACGCTCATCTCTTGGGAGACGCGTCTCCTTCCTGAGCGGTATGATGGCTACGTGGTCCCATGGTGTTTATACTTGTGTACTATTGTTTGTACAGATGAACGTGGTATCTTAATGCGTTTGGAAATTGCTCCCAAGGATGAACCAGACTTGTGGAGGTCTACAATATTTTTCTGATGTCTTGGCTGATTTCTTTTGATTTTCTCATGATGTCAAGCAAAGAGGCACTGAGTTTGAAGGTAGACCTTGAAATACATCCACAGGTACACCTCCAATTGACTCAAATAATGTCAATTAGCCTATCAGAAGCTTCTAAAGCCATGACATCATTTTCTGGAATTTTCCAAGCTGTTTGAAGGCACAGTCAACTTAGTGTATGTAAACTTCTGACCCACTGGAATTGTGATACAGTGAGTTATAAGTGAAATAATCTGTCTGTAAACAATTCTTGGAAAAATTACGTGTGTCATGCCTAACTGTCCTAACCGACTTGCCAAAACTATGGTTTGTTAACAAGAAATTTGTGGAGTGGTTGAAAAACTAGTTTTAATGACTCCAACCTAAGTGTATGTAAACTTCTGACTTCAACTGTACCTCTCAGCATATCTTGATTTGTCCTTTTCAAATTAACCTATTTTTCTTCCCCTTATTTGCTTCAGAGTTTGTGTAATTAAGAATAACATAAATTGCTAACAGAGGCATGTAGACAGCTACAAAAATACAGATGAAAACTCTCTTGGTAGATAGTGTGGTCTACAGCTTATCATGAAGTACTCTACCTCAGGTGAGAAAAACCTTGAGACTTCCTTAGATATCGTGCACCAGTTGTTGTTTGCAAATATACATACACCGCCACCCCATGTCTTACCAAATGCTGCTGTTCTATCCTGCCGATAGAGTCTATAACCCACCAGCTGTATGTTATTAATGTCGTCGTTCAGCCACGACTCGGTGAAACATAAGATTACAGTTTTTAATGTCCCGTTGGTAGAATATATGTGCTTGTAGTTCATTCCATTTCTTTTCCAGGGATTGTATGTTGGCTAACAATATGGATGGCAAAGGCCACTTGTCGCCTGATCCTCACAAGGTACCCAGATCTCCTTCCGCGAAATCTTTGTCTCTTTCTCCAGCGAACGACGGGGATGAGAGCTGTTCGACAAAAAATGATTTGTCCAATTCAAGGCCATTACATTTGGCCTTGTGTTTGAAAGCAGACTGAATCAGGTTTTCCTCTAGGATTTGGCCTGTGCTTAGCCATATTCCATTTATTTTTATCAGAAAAAACTCCCTAGTCCTTGCCGATGACAAGCCTACCCATAGCATGATGCAGCCAGCACCATGCTTGAAAATATGAAGTGTGGTACTCAGTGATATGTTGGATTTGCCCCAAACATTTCTTTGCCACATTTTTTGCAGTTTTACTTTAGTGCCTTATCACAAACAGAATGGATTTTTTTGATTATTTGGATTCTGTACAAGCTTCGTTCTTTTCACTCTGTCAATTAGGTTATTATTGTGAAGTAACTACAATGTTGTTGATCCATCCTCAGTTTTCTCCTATCACAGCTATTAAACTCTGTAACTGTTTTGAAGTCACTGTTGGTCTGGTGAAATCCCTGAGTGGTTTCCTTCCTGTCCAGCAACTGAGTTAACAAGGACGCCTGTCTTTGTAGTGACTGGGTGTGTATGATGCACTATCCAAAGTGTAATTAATAACTTCACCATGCTCAAAGGGATATTCAATGTCTTTTTTTTACCCATCTACCAATAGGTGCCCTTCTTTGTGAGGCATTGGAATACCTCCCTGGTCTTTGTGGTAGAATCTGTGTTTGTCATTCACTGCTCGAATGTGGGACCTTAAAAATACAGTGCATTCGGAAAGTATTCAGACCCCTTGACTTTTTCTACATTTCGTTACGTTACAGCCTTTTTCTAAAATGGATTAAATATATTTATTTCCTCATCAATCTACACACAGTACCCCATAACGACAAAGTGAAAACAGGTTTTTTGGAAATTTTTGCTAATGTGTTAAAAAACAAACAGACATACCTTATTTAAGTAAGTATTCAGACCCTTTGCAATGACTCGAAATTGAGCTCAGCTGCATCCTGTTTCCATTGATCATCCTTGAGCTGTTTCTATAACTTAATTGGAGTCCACCTGTGGTAAATTCAATTGATTGGACATGATTTGGAAAGGCACACACCTGTCTATATAAGGTCCCACAGTTGACAGTGCATGTCAGAGCAAAAAACAAGCCATGAGGTCGAAGGAATTGTTTGTAGAACTCCGAAACAGGATTGTGTCGAGTTACAGATCTGGGGAAGGGTACCAAAAAATGTCTGCAGCATTGAAGGTCCCTAAGAACACAGTGGCCTCCATCATTCTTAAATGGAAGAAGTTTGGAACCACAAAGACTCTTCCGAGAGCTGGCCGCCTGCCCAAACTGAGCAATTGGGAGAGAAGAGCCTTGGTCAGGGAGGTGACCAAGAACCCAATGGTCACTCTGACAGAGCTCCAGAGTTCCTATGTGGAGATGGGAGAACCTTTCAGAAAGACACCCACCTCCGCAGCTCTCCACCAATCAGGCCTTTGTGGTAGAGTGGCCAGACAGAAGCCACTCCTCAGTAAAAGGCACATGACAGCCCGCTTAGAGTTTTCCAAAAGGCACCTAAGAGCTTTCAGACCATGAGAAACAAGATTTTCTGGTCTGATGAAACCAAGATTGAACTCTTTGGCCTGAATGCCAAGCGTCACATCTGGAGAAAACCTGGCACCATCCCTACGGTGAAGCATAGTTGTGGCAGCAACATGCTGTGGGGATGATTTTTAGCGGCAGGGACTAGGAGACAAGTCAGGATCAAGGGGAAAGACGAATGGAGCAAAGTACAGGGAGATCCTTGATGAAAAACTGCTCCAGAGCGCTCATGACCTCAGACTGGGGGCAAAAGTTCACTATCCAACAGGACAACGACCCTAAGCACACAGGCAAGACAACGCAGGAGTGGCTTCGGGACAAGTTTCTGAATGTCCTTGAGTTGCCCAGCCAAAGCCTGGACTTGAACCCGATCAAACATCCTTGGAGAGACCTGAAAATAGCTGTACAGCAACGCTCCCCATCCAACCTGGCAGAGCTTGAGAGGATCTGCAGAGAAGAATGGGAGAAATGCCCCAAAAACAGGTGGCCAAGCTTGTAGCTTCATATCCAAGAAGATGTGAGGCTGTAATCGCTGCCAAATGTGCTTCAACAAAGTACTTAGTAAAGGGTCTGAATACTTATGTAAATGTGATATTTCAGATGTTTATTTTTTTTACATTTGCCAAAATGTATAAATACATGTTTTTGCTTTGTAATTATAGAGTATTGTGTGTAGATTGATGAAGGACATTTAAAAAAAAAATCTATTTCTGATTCGGGCTGTAACGTAACAAAATGTAGAAAAAGTCAAGGGGTCTGAATACTTTCCAAATGCACTGTAATTGTTTGTGTGGAGTACAGAGATGAGGTAGTCATTTAAAAATGATTTTTAAACACTATTATTGATACAGAGTTAATCCATACAATTTATTATGTGACTTGATAAGCAAATGTTTCTCCTTAACTTATTTAGGCTTGCCATAACAAAGGGGTTGAATACTTATTGACTCAAGACATTTCATATTATAATTTTTAATTGATTTGTAAAAAATAAAAAAAACTTTCCACTTTGAAATTATGAGGCTTTGCGTGAAGGCCAGTGAAAAAACTATCAATTGAATCCATTTTAAATTCAGGCTGTAACACAACAAAATGTGGAAAAAGTCAAGGGGTGTGAATACTTTGTATATACAGTATAATAATACAGTGCGCTTCATTGTCAGCTCTTTGTTTTGTATCTCCACAGACCAATGATGCTTTAGGTCCCACTTGGAACTGCATGTACTTCATCCCTCTGATAATCATTGGCTCCTTCTTCGTGTTGAACCTGGTATTGGGAGTGCTCTCAGGGTGAGTCGACGTTACAGCATCACATTGTGCTGGGGTGGCTGACAGCTTTAATACACACTGTCACCGTCTGCACAAGTTAATTAGTTTAATATAAAAGGTTGACTCACAATCTACTCTAATTAACTGCATGTAAAGGAGACAAGGGTTGAGTACCCCCCGTTCTCTCCCCTGGTGTCTGAATGATGAGGGAGGTCAGGTCAGCGCTGAACAACATGTCTAAGAATAGTCATTATCTCCTGTTGATTTTGGCCTGCAGAGAGTTTGCCAAAGAGAGGGAGCGGGTGGAGAACCGCAGGGCGTTCATGAAGCTGCGGAGGCAACAGCAGATTGAGAGGGAACTCAATGGCTACCGGGCCTGGATTGACAAAGCAGGTACTGAAACCACTATCTGTACCACACTATAGATCTAATTCACATCCTGCTTTTGAAAGGTTACCTCTGAAACACAATCTCCTTGATATTTAAGTTTCTACTATATGAATCAGACTTCTTTGTTGGGTCTGCTTTGCAGAGGAAGTGATGCTTGCAGAGGATAATAAGAATTCAGGACCGTCTGCTCTTGATGGTAAGACTGGAAAGATGGCCCGATTGGTTATATTGTCTTTACATCACTACATAGTTTACAGTTAATCTGTCTGTACAGGATTTATGGGATTCTGTTTTAAAGCCATGAATATCTGAATGGATTCATTATCATCTTCTTGTCCTCTAAGACTGTCAACCACATGTTGTAAACACAACTATAACATAGGCCTACATTGAAATACATAATTCATAGAAAACATTTCATTTTGTAAGAATTGTTCATTTATTAATATCATACTGTGTGTGATGCATAAATAACATTGTATTACGTAGGTAAGTGCTAGGGAGAAAGAATAGGTGTTGTCAGACTCTCCTGAAGTATTAAATGTATCAATTGTGTGTCATTGAGTGTTGGAATGTACAGTACTATCTGTTTGGTTGACTGTGACAGTGATTTACTTTCTCATAAGAGTGTAACTATTTTGAGAAGTTTTGTCTCCCAAGACTCTAAACGTGTGTGTTCTCCTGTATGTATATGTCTCTGGGCTTGTGTATAATCATGATATATACTGTATGTATACCAAAGAAATATTTAGATGCAAATCTTCATAAGAACAGCTATTCCTAAAATACCGTTGTTGTTGCTTCTGGTGTGGTGCACTTCAAAAACAACTTTACTTAGAACTATTGAGGACTGTGCATGCTGTACCCCCAAAAGCAATCACCTCTGGTACATCACTACCAATATGGACTTTTAAACCTACCAGACACTTACAGTACAAAAGCTATGACCATATCAAGTGAAGCATGATCCCCCCCCAACAAACAAATCGTTTTTATTAAATGTTGATTGACAGCTCCCACGAGGCTGTCTGAATGGAATACAAGCGGTAACCATGGTGAGGAACAACTTCTATTCTACAAATCCTTGCCATCTTTTGTTCCTTTGCAACAACTGAATCTGACATGAACGCTAAAATAGTCCTAGCTATTGTTCCACAAACCCACTTCCTAATGAACCACAAGACATTCTGACCTCCAAAAATAAAACTCGGCACCAGAAAAGAAAAAGTAGCTGTAAATGCAGAAGATGCATTAGTCTACTCTAGTTTAAGGAGTGTGCCGATGTTGCCTTAGCAACTGAAATGCAATGACCGGATGCAGCCAGTGTGTGCCTCATACAAACACTCCTATGAATATTGGTTCAGTGGCTTATTAAAAGGGGGAAAGTCAAGGTAAATATGAATAAATCAATTAGATCAATACCAAAAGGTGGTGGGGGTGTAGGAGAGGATGGAGGAACAGCTCATCTCACCCTGATAATTCATTGTATTTTCCCCATTAGGGACATATAGAATTATATGTGTGCTTCAAAACCACTCTTTAGTATGATATGGCTAAAATTAGACATTGCACCAGTGATCTCCATATAAACTTACTGTGAGTGTGGGCTATAGCCGAGAGAATAGAACCAACAACAACAATTAGTTGTAGTTTAGTCGGGTTCATCGTTCTGCATATCTTATTAACATCATGTTGATGTATGCTCTTACCCATGTTTACTAAATGCATCTGTTTTGCTCTTGTTTTACAATACCCAAAGCACCAAACACAGTGGCATGTAAATGTGTTTATTATTTTCTCCATTTTCTTCTCACCTCGTTAGTAATACCCTCATGATCTTATATATCTACTTGTGTGTGTCCTGACACGTTCTCTGTGCTGGAGTGTCATAAATGTTGTGTTTTGGGTGTGCTTTCTGTGGGCTGACAATGTGAAACCTTTGGCTGCAGTGCTGAAGAGGGCCACAATCAAGAGGAGAGAGGAGAGGAGAGGACTGGACCAGCAGTATGGTGACATCTCTTCTGTGGGTGAGTGAGTGAGTGAGTGAGTGAGTGAGTGAGTGAGTGAGTGAGTGAGTGAGTGAGTGAGTGGTGAGTGAGTGAGTGAGTGAGTGAGTGAGTGAGTGAGTGAGTGAGTGAGTGAGTGAGTGAGTGAGTGAGTGAGTGAGTGAGTGAGTGAGTGTGTGTGTGTGTACACAGTGACAAGCAAAAGTTATGACACACCTAGTCATTCAAGGGTTTTTCTTTATTTGCACTATTTTCTACATTGTAGAATTATAGTGAAGACATCAAAACTATGAAATAACACATATGGAATCATGAAGTAACCAAAAAAAGTGTTAAACAAATCAAAATATACTTTATATTTGAGAATCTTCAAAGTAGCCACCCTTTGCCTTGATGACAGCTTTGCACACTCTTGGCATTCTCTCAACCAGCTTCATGAGGTAGTCACCTGTAATGCATTTCAATTAACAGGTGTCCCTTGTTAAAAGTTGTTTTGTGGAATTTCATTCCTTCTATTAATGCGTTTGAGCCAATCAGTTGTGTTGTAACAAGGAAGGGGTGGTATACAGAAGATCGCTCTCGCTGGAAAAGACCAAATCCATATTATGGCATAAAAAATTATGGCAAACAGAAATGACAGTCCATCATTACTTCAAGACATGAATGTCAGTCAATCAGGTACATGTCAAGAACTTTGAAAGTTTCTTCAAGTGCAGTTGCAAAAACCATCATGCGCTATGATGAACCAACCAGAAGCCATGGATTACAAGCAACATCCGCACTGAGCTAAAGGATAGAGCTGCCGCTTTCAAGGAGTGTGACTCTAACCCGTAAGCTTATTAGAAATCCCGCTATGCCCTCCGACGAACCGTCAAACAGGCAAAAGTTCAATATAGGACTAAGATTGAATCATGCTACACTGGCTCCGACGCTCGTCGGATGTGGCAGGGCTTGCAAACTATTAAGACTACAAAGGGAAGCACAGCCGCGAGCTGCCCAGTGACACGAGCCTACCAGACGAGCTAAATTACTTATATGCTCGCTTCGAGTCAAGTAACACTGAAACATGCATGAGAGCATCAGCTGTTCCGGACAACTGTGCGATCACGCTCTCTGTAGCTGATGTGAGTAAGACCTTTAAACAGGTCAACATTCACAAGACCGCAGAGCCAGACGGATTACCAGGACGTGTACTCCGAGCATGCACTGACCAACTGGCAAGTGTCTTCACTGACATTTTCAACCTGTCCCTGACTTAGTCTGTAATACCAACATGTTTCAAGCAGACCACCATAGTCCCTGTGCCCAAGAATATTAAGGCAACCTGCCTAAATGACTACCGACCCGTAGCACTCACATCTGTAGCCATGAAGGGCTTTGAAAAGCTGGTCATGACTCACATCAACACCATTATCCCAGAAACCCTAGACCCACTCCAATTTGCATACCGCCCCAACAGATCCACAGATGATGCAATCTCTATTGCACTCAACACTGCCCTTTCCCACCTGGACAATGTTGTTCATTGACCACAGCTCAGCGTTCGACACCATAGTGCCCTTAAAGTGCATCACTAAGCTAAGAACCCTGGGACTAAACGTCTCCCTCTGCAACTTGATCCTGGACTTCCTGACGGGCCGCCCCTAGGTGGTAAGGGTAGGTAACAACGCATCCGCCCCGCTGATCCTCAACACGGGGGCCCCTCAGGGGTGCGTGCTCAGTCCCCTCCTGTAGTCCCTGTTCACTCATGACTGCATGGCCAGGCACGGCTCCAACACCATCATCAACTTGCCGATGACACAACAGTGGTAGGCCTGATCACCGACAACGATGAGACAGCCTATAGGGAGGAGGTCAGACACCTGGCCGTGTGGTGCCAGAACAACAACCTCTCCCTCAACATGATCAAGGCAAAGGAGAGGATTGTTGGCTACAGGGAAAGGAGGAATGAGCACGCCCCCATTCTCATCGATGGGGCTGCAGTGGAGCAGGTTGAGAGCTTCAAGTTCCTTGGTGTCCACATGACCAACAAACTATCATGGTCAAAACACACTAAGACAGTCGTGAAGAGGGCATGACAACACCTATTCCCCCTCAGAAAATATTTGACATGTGTCCTCAGATCCTCAAAAGGTTCTACAGCTGCACCGTTGAGAGAATCCTGAGTGGTTGCATCACTGCCTGGTATGGCAACTGCTCGGCCTCTGACCGCAAGACACTACAGAGGGTAGGGTGTATGGCCCAGTACATCACAGGGGCCAAACTTCCTGCCATCCAGGACCTCTATACCAGGCGGTGTCAGAGGAAGGCCCTGAAAATTGTCAGACTCCAGCCACCCTAGTTATAGACTTTTCTCTCTGCTACCGCACGGCAAGCGGTACCACAGTGCGAAGTCGAGGTCCAAAAGGCTTCTAAACAGCTTCTACCCCCAAGCCATAAGACTGCTGAACAGCTAATCAAAGGGCTACCCAGACCCCTCTTTTACACTGCTGCTACTCTCTGTTTATTATATATGCATAGTCACTTTAACTCTACCTGCATGTACATATTACCTCAATTACCTCGACTAACCGGTGCCCCCACACATTGACTCTGTACCGGTACCCCCTGTTTATAGCCCCGCTATTGTTTTTTTAATGCTGCCGTTTAATTATTTGTTACTTTTATTGTCCATTTTTTTTTACTTAACACTTCTTAAAACTTCTTAAAGCATTGTTGGTTAAGGGCCTGTAAGTAAGCATTTCACTGTAACTTCTACAGCTGTTGTATTTGGTGTATGTGACAAATAAAATTTGATTTGATGAAACTGGCTCTCATGAGGACCGCCAGAGGAAAGGATGACCCAGAGTTACCTCTGCTGCAGAGGATAAATTCATTAGAGTTACCAGCCTCAGAAATTGCAGCCCAAATAAATGCTTCACAGAGTACAAGTAACAGACACATCTCAACATCAACTGTTCAGAGAAGACCGCATGAATCAGGCCTTCATGGTCCAATTGCTGAAAAGAAACCACTACTAAAGGACACCAATAATAAGAAGAGACTTGCTTGGGCCAAGAAGCACGAGCAATGGACATTAGACCGGCGGAAATCTGTCCTTTAGTCTGATGAGTCCAAATGTGTCTTTGTGAGACGCAGACCGGGGGAACAGATGCTTTCCATATGTGTGGTTCCCACCGTGAAGCATGGAGAAGGAGGTGTGATGGTGTGGGTGTGCTTTGCTGGTGACACTGTCTGTGATTTATTTAGAATTCAAGGCACACTTAACCAGCATAGCTACCACAGAATTCTGCAGCGATACGCCATCCCATCTGGTTTGTGCTTATTGGGACTATAATTTGTTTTTCAACAGGACAATCGCCCAACATACCTCCAGGCTGTGTAAGGGCTATTTGACCAAGAAGGAGAGTGATGGAGTGCTGCATCAGATGACTTGACCTCCACAATATCATGACCTTAACCCAATTGAGATGGTTTGGGATGAGTTGGAACCACAGAGTGAAGGAAAAGCAGCCAACAAGTGCTCAGGATATATGGGAAATCCTTCAAGACTGTTGGAAAAGCATTCCAGTTGAAGCTGGTTGAGAGAATGCCAAGAGTGTGCAAATCTCTCAATGAAGCATAGGGTGGCTATTTTAATCTCAAAGATAAAATATATTTTGATTTGGTTAACACTTTTTTGTTACTACATGATTCCATATGTGTTATTTCATAGTTTTGATCACTACTCACTATTATTCTACAATGTTGAAAATAGTCCAAATACAGAACAACCCTTGAATGAGTACTGTAGGTGTGTCCAAACTTTTGACTGGTACTGTATGTACATAGCCACTGAAAAGAACAATGGTTCGTAACTGCCATCCTGAATGGTTGAACGATCTGCCAGCAGGCACCCCCTCTATATTAGACTCATTACAGAGGAGGAGATTGCCATTGGCGTATTGGGAATAAACTGGAAATGGCAGCTCATCATTTCCAGGCGTCATTACGTGTTACAGTCAGTGGCTAAGCTAAATAGATGAGAAGGCCTGGACAAAGTGTTTCTGTTGTGCAGGTGAAAAGTTTCAAAGAGAAAAGATCTAGAAGAAAATGTGCATTTGTCATTCTACTACTAGGGTGATTTTAGTTATGATCCTGACTGGACTCTCCCCTCTAGGCATCCCGATGACCAGAGCCAGCATCAGGAGTGCTAAGAGAGGACCCACCGCTTATTTGAAGCGTAAGGAGCGTCTGCTGCGGATCTCTCTCCGCCGCATGGTGAAGACACACATCTTCTACTGGACCGTACTGGGCCTGGTGGCCCTCAACACACTCTGTGTTGCCATCGTCCATCACAACCAACCCCACTGGCTGTCTGTGTTCCTCTGTAAGTCACACACACACACACACACACACACACACACACACACACACACACACAGACACACACACACACACACACACACACACACACACACACACACGGGTACGTACCATCATCTCCATCCAAAATAAATCATGTCTGGTGACGTTAATCTTTGAGATGTTTGTTTCTTACTGTGTTCATGAGGGTTGTTGTTGTTCGTATTTCAGACTATGCAGAGTTCCTCTTTCTGGGTCTGTTTCTCACTGAAATGTGTTTAAAGATGTACAGCCTGGGACCCAGACTCTACTTCCACTCCGCCTTCAATCGCTTCGACTGCGGGGTGAGTTTTTATTTTTGTCCTTCATCCCTAACCAACATGGAGAGAACATGCCAGAGGGAAAGACAGGGACATAGATTGTAACATTGCACCCATTATAAGGGAGTGAGAGGAAATTATTTACTTAAAACGTTGGACAGTGACTTAAAGACTTCTTAATTAAATTAACACTGATGGCATAATTTAGTTAATGAAGTGCAGTTAATGTCTCTGTTTCTGTCACCTCTGGTCATGGCTAGACGGGATACAGCTTATCTCAAAGTGACATCAAAAGTTGCTTGTTTGATTCCCATCTGGATCATTTTTTTATTTTAACTAACCCTAAACCCTTTTCCTAACCTTAACCTAATTCTCCTGATCTGCAGCGTAAATTATCCTAACATGCTATGAAAAAAGTAACTTCTGACACTGTATACCAACTATATAAAACTGTCACCTCTGCACTCATGCGCAAACAGACATCCTTTGTCTTTGTCTCTGTTTACTGTATGTTGAAGGCTGCTGTTGGTGTGTTTCAGCTGTCAGTGATATTGTTACTGGGTCTGTTAACAGGTGATAGTGGGAAGCATCTTTGAGGTGATGTGGGGATTCTTCAGGCCTGGCATGTCCTTTGGCATCAGTGTGCTGCGTGCGCTCCGTCTGCTGAGGATATTCAAGATCACCAAGTTAGTCCAAGGACTCCTCACTACTCCTGCCTATTACTTTATAACATTATTCCTGCAGCATGCAATGAGGCAACGCATAGCAAGCAGCAGGTTGGCATTTATTGTCTTGAATCTTGCCTTGGAGGCAGCACTGCAAAAAGGTAACTTGCTGGCACATGACCGGATGCCTAACCCTAACATTAAATGAAGGGTAATTTTTGTTTAAATTATTCTTTACGATAATAGCCAACTTCAACATTGCAACTGGCCCATCAAGCGGAAATCGCTCAGTTCTGCCTCCAGGGCAAGATTCATGACAATAAACGTTAACCTGCTAGCAAGCACTGGTACCTAGGTATCAATGTCCTAGATTTAGGTTGCTGGGTGTTACATAAGTGTCACGTCCTGACCATAGAAAGACTTTATTTTAGGTCAGGGCCTGACTGGGGGGTGTTCTAGTTTATTATTTCTATGTATAGTCTAGTTTTTGTATTTCTATATTGGCCTGGTATGGTTCCCAATCAGAGGCAGCTGTCTATCGTTGTCTCTGATTGGGGATCATGTTTAGGCAGCCTTTTCCCACCTGTTGTTTGTGGGATCTTGTTTTTGTACGGTTGCTTTTGAGCCCTTCAAGGCTGTACGTTTGTTTGTTTGTTTGGTTGTTTGGTTGGTTGTTTGTTTGTGTCTCTTTTTTTTGTTGCTGGTTCACATTTAAATAAATTATGATGAACCCAAATCACGCTGCGCCTTGGTCTACCCATTTTGACGAGCGTTACAATAGGTGTGACGTTGATAGGGGTAAGATATGCAGATATGTCCATTGCAAGGCTAGTGGCAAATAGATTCACTCTCACAATAACAAAATTGATACATTTTTAATTAATTGATTGTCTCTTATTTTGGCTGAATTAAATTGGAACTAATCCCGCCTCTGGTTGGTTGCGATTGACAGGTACTGGGCGTCGCTGAGGAACCTGGTGGTATCTCTGATGAATTCTATGAAATCAATCATCAGCCTCATTTTCCTCCTCTTCCTCTTCATCCTGGTCTTTGCTCTGCTGGGCATGCAGCTCTTTGGTGGCAGGTACAAGCATTTCGCTACACCCGCAATAACATCTGCTAAATATGTGTATGTGACGAATAAAATTTGATTTGAGATACTGTACCGTAGAGGCAAGGACAAACTACCATTCCATGTCTATCAGGTCTAGTCTAATCACAAACTACAGTGGGGCAAAAAAGTATTTAGTCAGCCACCAATTGTGCAAGTTCTCCCACTTAAAAAGATGAGAGGCCTGTAATTTTCATCATAGGTACACTTCAACTATGACAGACAAAATGGGAAAAAATACAGAAAATCACATTGTAGGATTTTTAATTAATTTATTTGCAAATTATGGTGGAAAATAAGTATTTGGTCAATAACAAAAGTTTATCTCAATACTTTGTTATATACCCTTTGTTGGTAATGACAGAGGTCAAACGTTTTCTGTAAGTTTTTACACACTGTTGCTGGTATTTTGGCCCATTCCTCCATGCAGATCTCTCCTCTAGAGCAGTGATGTTTTGGGGCTGTTGCTGGGCAACACGGACTTTCAACTCACTCCAAAGATTTTCTATGGGGTTGAGATCTGGAGACTGGCTGGGCCACTCCAGGACCTTGAAATGCTTCTTACGAAGCCACTCCTTCGTTACCCGGGCGGTGTGTTTGGGATCATTGTCATGCTGAAAGACCCAGCCACGTTTCATCTTCAATGCCCTTGCTGATGGAAGGAGGTTTTCACTCAAAATCTCACGATACATGGCCCCATTCATTCTTTCCTTTACATGGATCAGTCGTCCTGGTCCCTTTGCAGAAAAACAGCCCCAAAGCATGATGTTTCCACCCCCATGCTTCACAGTAGGTATGGTGTTCTTTGGATTCTTTGTCCTCCAAACACGACGAGTTGAGTTTTTACCAAAAAGTTATATTTTGGTTTCATCTGACCATATGACATTCTCCCAATCTTCTTCTGGATCATCCAAATTCTCTCTAGCAAACTTCAGACGGGCCTGGACATGTACTAGCTTAAGCAGGGGAACACGTCTGGCACTGCAGGATTTGAGTCCCTGGCGGCGTAGTGTGTTACTGATGGTAAGCTTTGTTACTTTGGTCCCAGCTCTCTGCAGGTCATTCACTAGGTCCCCCCGTGTGGTTCTGGGATTTTTGCTCACCGTTCTTGTGATTATTTTGACCCCACGGGGTGAGATCTTGCGTGGAGCCCGAGATCGAGGGAGATTATCAGTGGTCTTGTATGTGTTCCATTTCCTAATAATTGCTCCCACAGTTGATTTCTTCAAACCAAGCTGCTTACCTATTGCAGATTCAGTCTTCCCAGCCTGGTACAGGTCTACAATTTTGTTTCTGGTGTCCTTTGACAGCTCTTTGGTCTTGGCCATAGTGGAGTTTGGAGTGTGACTGTTTGAGGTTGTGGACAGGTGTCTTTTATACTGATAACAAGTTCAAACAGGTGCCATTAATACAGGTAACGAGTGGAGGACAGAGTAGCCTCTTGAAGAAGATGTTACAGGTCTGTGAGAGCCAGAAATCTTGCTTGTTTGTAGGTGACCAAATACTTATTTTCCACCATAATTTGCAAATAAATTCATAAAAAATCCTACAATGTGATTTACTGGATTTTTTTTCTTCTCATTTTGTCTGTCATAGTTGAAGTGTACCTATGATGAAAATTACAGGCCTCTCTCATCTTTTAAGTGGGAGAACTTGCACAATTGGTGGCTGACTAAATACTTTTTTGCCCCACTGTATGATGGATACTGGCAGTCAATGTAATCAAAGTGAATGTAGTACAATTGATTGTTTGGTTTGTGTCATCATGCCGTCATGCTTCTTGTGATAAATGTAATATTACAGTGTACATTTTCATCCCCTGTTGCACATTTAGAAACAACCTGACAGGACTCAGTCTTGCCCTAGCAGATTCTGTCACACATCTAGTCTTAGTTGTTGTGCTACAATGTTCCCACGGGTAAAGGACCGTTTCTGGGGAAACTGTCACTTCAATGAATGCAGTGCATAGAGACAGACATTGCCTGGCCACTGGAATACAGAAAACTAAACAGACCTTGGAAAAACTTCCCCTTCTATTACCCAGAAAAGGAAAATTCAACAATTGGTTTCTCTGTCTGGGAAGAAATAATCATTTAAAATCTTGGCTCAACTCAATGTCCTCTCGGTCTTCCTCTTTCAATGCAGGTTCATCTTTGAAGACTACACTCCTACAAACTTTGATACTTTTCCTGCAGCCATCATGACTGTATTTCAGGTCTGGCCCATCTCAATTGTTTTGATTTTTGTGTTTTTGATTTAGGAAGCGATCCGTATGATTGACCGGAATCAAAGCTTTGCATGTGGAAATCTTACATTGTCAGGAACCTACAGATCTACATGTGTATCCTGTCTGAATGTTGGGGTGTGTGGTACGCCTTATCTAGATTCTGACAGGAGAAGACTGGAATGAGGTGATGTACAATGGGATCCGCTCCCAGGGAGGAGTGAAGTCAGGAATGTGGTCCTCCATATACTTCATTGTACTCACACTCTTTGGTAACTGTATCCTTTCTCAGCCAGAAAACCACTTTCCCTACTGCGTATGTAAGATGTGTGGATTCTGTAGATTATTTGATCGTTTTAGGTCCTTGACATGACTGTGACCAGACACGCTGTTGAATGTTTTCTTGGCCATCGCTGTGGACAATCTGGCCAATGCCCAGGAACTAACCAAGGTAAAACCTCCTTTCAAGAATGTACTAGTCTTCTCACAATTGAAGATGATAGCTGCTATCAAAAACAATAGGGATTTTCTAAAATGTTCAATGCAATCTTATATTTAGGATGAAGAGGACGAAGAGGCTGCTTTCAATCAGAAACATGCTCTCCAGAAAGCAAAGGAAGTAGGGGCCATGTCTTCCCTGATGTCATCAGAGTAAGTTGTGTGTACCCCTGCTGCCTGTTCCCCTTCCTCTCTGTCGCCCTCAGGACTCGAACAGACTGCTAACTAACAGTACTAACACTGTGTAGTCTCACCAGGGGCTGCTTCTGCAGCACAGCCAACATTAAAGGATGGGAGGGATTGAGGCCGAGAAAGTTTCACTATGTGCAATTTTCTTACGTAGTGCTATGCCTTGGAATTAGGGTTTTGCAAAAGGACAAGGGAATTTCTCTTGTAATGCATAAGAGCCCCAGGTTTAAACTAGATTTGATTCTAGTTTGTGTTACTGGTTACTTGATTTAGTTAGTTTGATCTAGGTACAGGCTACTGTAAGTGGAGCTGTATTATGGAGCCCCAGACAGTCGTAGAGACCTTCATAATGAGTTCATATCACCATGGCTACCAGCAGGCTTCCTAGTATCTGCAGGGATGAGCCTATACCATCGTCATAGAGACAGCATTACTGGCATCCAAATTATTATATCATTCCCATGAGAGAAATTTACTGCAGTACTTAGGCTCCCTCATTTTCACAAGACATTATGTTTTTAGCATCATGTTTTTAGAAGTATTACCATTATTAGGAATGGTATGGGTTACATACATACATCTGGACAAGCCAATTGGGTTACAAGAGATGAGTCATAAAGTAATGTTATTTAATCAAAGCTCACAATATTGATTTCCTATATGGATGGTCTGCCTCACAGAACTTACAGGACTCCCAGTCTGTCTGGTGGAAATGCATGTACATGCACATGGTGTAACATAGCGTGGGGACACACTATGTTACAAGATGGACACACTATGTTACAAGATGAGGACACGCTATACTACAAGATGAGGACACACTATACTACAAGATGGGGACACACTATACTACAAGATGGGGACACAGTATTCTACAAGATGGGGACACACAATACTACAAGATGTGGACACACAATACAAGATTGGGGGGACACTATACTACAAGATGGGGACACACTATGTTACAAGATGGGGACACACTATACTACAAGATGGGGACACACTATGTTACAAGATGGGGACACACTATACTACAAGATGGGGACACGTTATACTACAGGATGGGGACACACTATGTTACAAGATGGACACACTATGTTACAAGATGGACACACTATGTTACAAGATGGACACACACTATGTTACAAGATGGGGACACACTATGTTACAAGATGGGGACACACTATACTACAAGATGGGGACACACTATACTACAAGATGGGGACACACTATACTACAAGATTGGGACAAACTATACTACAAGATGGACACACTATGTTACAAGATGGACACACACCATGTTACAAGATGGGGACACACTATGTTACAGGATGGGGTGCACACTATACTACAAGATGGGGACACACTATACTACAAGATGGGGACACACTATGTTACAAGATGGAGACACACTATGTTACAGGATGGGGACACACTGTGTTACAAGATGGGGACACACTATGTTACAGGATGGGGACACACTATGTTACAGGATGGGGACACACTATGTTACAGGATGGGGACACACTATACTACAAGATGGACACACACTATGTTACAAGATGGACACACTATGTTACAAGATGGGGACACACTATGTTACAAGATGGGGACACACTATACTACAAGATGGGGACACACTATACTACAAGATGGGGACACACTATGTTACAAGATGGACACACTATGTTACAAGATGGAGACACACTATACTACAAGATGGGGACACAATATGTTACAAGATGGGGACACACTATACTACAAGATGGGGACACACTATGTTACAGGATGGACACACTATGTTACAAGATGGACACACTATGTTACGAGATGGGGACACACTATGCTACAAGATGGACACACTATGTTACAAGATGGACACACTATGTTACAAGATGGACACACTATGTTACGAGATGGGGGCACACTATACTACAAGATGGGGACACACTATGTTACAGGATGGGGACATACTATGTTACAGGATGGGGACACACTATGTTTCAAGATGGGGACACACTATGTTACAAGATGGGGACACACTATGTAACAAGATGGGGACAAACTATGTTACAAGATGGGGACACACTATGTTACAAGATGGGGACACACTATGTTACAAGATGGACACACTATGTTACAAGATGGACACACACTATGTTACAAGATGGACACACTATGTTACAGGATGGGGACACACTATGTTACAGGATGGGGACACACTATGTTACAAAATGGACACACTATGTTACAAGATGGTGACACACTATGTTACAAGATGGACACACTATGTTACAAGATGGACACACACTATGTTACAAGATGGACACACTATGTTACAGGATGGGGACACACTATGTTACAGGATGGGGACACACTATGTTACAAAATGGACACACTATGTTACAAGATGGTGACACACTATGTTACAAGATGGACACACTATGTTACAGGATGGGGACACACTATGTTACAAGATGGACACACTATGTTACAAGATGGACACACTATGTTACAAGATGGACACACTATGTTACAAGATGGGGGGACACACTATGTTACAGGATGGGGACACACTATGTTACAGGATGGGGACACACTATGTTACAAGATGGGGACACACTATTCTACAAGATGGGGGGACACTATACTACAAGATGGGGACACACTTTGTTACAAGATGGGGACACATTATGTTACAGGATGGGGACACACTATGTTACAAGATGGGGACACACTATTCTACAAGATGGGGGGACACTATACTACAAGATGGGGACACACTTTGTTACAAGATGGGGACCCATTATGTTACAGGATGGGGACACACTATACTACAAGATGGGGATGCATTATGTTACAGGATGGGGATCCATTATGTTACAGGATGGGGATGCATTATGTTACAGGATGGGGACACACTATTCTACAAGATGGGGGGACACTATACTACAAGATGGGGACACACTTTCTTACAAGATGGGGACCCATTATGTTACAGGATGGGGACACACTATACTACAAGATGGGGGGACACTATACTACACGATGGGGACACACTATACTACAAGATGGAGACACACTATGTTGCAAGATGGGGACACACTATGTTACAAGATGGGGACATACTATGTTACAAGGTGGGGACACACTATGCTGGCAAGATAGGGACACACTATGCTGGCAAGATGGGGACACACTATGCTGGCAAGATGGGGACACACTATGCTGGCAAGATGGCGCTGACTGACATGGTAGCTCTGCTTCTAGTTCCATAGAGATATAGTGTGCATGTTGAAAATGAACAGCATATTGCATGGGCATTCAAACCACATGAGCGGAAAAAGGCATTTTTAAACGTTTGATGGTTAAAAATGTTGGTCTCATGCTGTGCAGCATTTGTTCTCCTTGGCATTACGTTAGTACAGCAGGAGTAGATGTTAGCGGAGCTTTGGTGGATGCTACAAATATAACCAGTTCTATTCATTGCTTTGTGCAGAATTAACAAAGTAAATATTTGTCTAGATTCATCCAGTTTGAGGTGTAGGGATGTATCTGTGATTTTTGCAGGGTCCCTTAATATAAACCTTCTGACATATTCAGGGTCAGGCACTTGTCGAATCACATTGATGAGATTTAAATAACATAGAGTATCCCGGCATCTGTGTTTGGAGAAGAGTCTTGAACTTTGGTTGCATTGCATCATGTCTGTGTTGTTTGGGGTGAAATGTTGTGACCGTCTATCTTCCTGGGGCTCTTGCACAACTGACTTTCAGAGCATGATGATGATGATGTTGACGAAGTGAAAAGGGTTGTAGCTTGTCTGTGACTTCTGACCTTTGGGGAGCAGAGGGTGCATGTCTCTCTCTGACCAGCATGACCAATGACAATGTGACCCTGGCACAACTTTGGGGACAAGAGCTGCGCGCATAATGCAAACTGACATGTTTGCTTTGCCTAAACAATCTGTCTTTGCTATGTTTGTGCCAATGAAGGCCATTTCTGTGTTTTATTCCTGTACCATACTGTATCTCTGAATGTCTTTTAACTTGTCGTACTTCCTGAATATGTTATATGTTGCACCTGTTGATGTTAATGTTGTTCTCATTGTTCTAATACTGCTACCATCCTGTTTGTCATGTTGCGCTTTGCTTTCCTCGAGGCACACGCCAAAACATTTAGGCATCATTCATTTGGTTGAATAATTCATAAGGATTTTACTACCTGGTAAAACAGAGAATAATGATTTTGTCTATACAGAAATACAGGAGACGTACATACTGATACGGTCCATTCAAATTGACAATAGCCTCTGTAGAGTCTTGCGTTTTGGGCTGTGTCTCAGGCTCTGTTTTGTCTCTGCTCACAAAAGCACTAATGTCTTGTTTTCAACCAATCGCTTATTGATAACACGGACCACACAAGAGTACAAGTACGAGTAAGTATTAACACTGTCTGTTCATTTCAATTTCAAAACAAACTGCCTGATTTTCTTAACTGGGTAAATGTTCTATTCTCATTTTATTGCATTCCTTGTTTTACTTCCAGAATCTTACAGTATTTGGCTCTGCATTTTATATCAGTTCCACATCTCCCACTTTCATTATACTGTAGTTATTATAACTTCCTAGTTACATTTTGCTTAATTTACCACATAACATCTTCATTGATCCAGTAAATTGTTTTCTTATAAATGCTTAATAAAAATTCTGGATCTTATTTACCAAGCTTTGAAAATCAGACTAGATTGCCTTTTCTCGAATGTGTTCCAACTGCTCACTGGTTTTGTACTAATGTTTTATTTATAAGTGTATGTTTCACAAACATTTGTATACAAGCTAGCATAAGAAATTCAAAAGCAATTCTTACACATTTTGGAATTGGTTTCAAATGAAGAATAGCACTTGCAGCATTCAGTGTATATCACTGCGATAGACAAGTACTGTGTTGCTATCTCCCTTACTACTCATCCTGACAGTGTTGTTGTCCTCTCTCCCAGCAGGAGGAGGAGACCCTACCTGTATAGGAAAAGAGCGATACACAGGAGCCGGCCTGCCTACTCTCTGGAGGAGGCTGAGAGCCTCGCCGAGGGGCCCCCATGCCCGCCACTGAATTCCTCTAACTCTTTCATGTCCAGGAGGGAGAGGAGTAGACGGATGACCATGTCTGTGTGGGAGCAGAGAACCAGCCAACTGCGCAGGCACCGGCAGATGTCCAGCCGAGAGATCCTCTTCAGCAACCCCAGTGATGAGCAGGAAGCGCCCCCTGGCTGTCCCCACCACCTCAAAGCAACAGGCACACCCACAGGCAGCTTGAAGCTGGCTGATCCCACAGCTGACCCTAAGGACTTCACAGCTAAGCCCCCAAAGCCCATGGAGATGCCCCTAGAGGAACCAGCCCTGTCCATGGGTGTCCCTGAGCCCCACTTATCCAGCCCTTTACCAGAGCCACCCGATCCCACTGACACGCCCCTGCCGGTCTCCCCCACGTCCACAGCTGTGTTCATACCGGAGCCTACAGAATCTGAGCCATGCCCAGAGGGCAAGCGTGGCATCCCCAACCACTGCCACCAAGGTTTCAATGGCCGCAGGAGCCCCTGGTTGAATGGGGAGAGAAGGCAGAGAGCGGTGCGTAAGTTCCGCCCTCCTGCTGGTGACACCCTGACCACTGACATGGAAGGCATGAGGCTCAGGAGGCCACAGGGCACAGGGCACTGTGAGGCTCAGGCTGGGGCCAGAGGCTTGGACTCACCTCAGGGGGAGGGCAGCAGTCGCTCTGTCAGCATGGAGATGAAGACCCCAGAGGACCCGGTGGAGGAGGTGAGGAAAGACGGTAACAAGGGAGAAACCAGCCAACCTTCCAAGACCAGGGAGGCTGAACACAGGTGAGGAAGAGCTCACACTGATGTACAGCTAGCTCTATTAATTCAATGCATAGTAGACTGTTTGTATAGTATTCTGTAGACTTTGTTTGTAAAGTGTTGATAGTCAGTATTCTCCAATTGTCAATGTATCAGACCTCAGGTTGCCCTAAATACAACAAATCCCCAGTGAATCCAGACTCAGAGTCTGGATGTTGTTCCTTGTCCCTCTGCTCTTCCACAGACAGAGGGACCATGATCAGACTGGGGGTCCTGAGCTGCAGAACAGGGAGGAGGGTCTACAGTCAGATCCACCCACCCTGCAGCCATCTCAGGCTGCAGTTCTGGCACTACCAGAGGGCCCCACAGGAGACAGTGAGACCGATAGCAATGCCACCACTCTGAACCAGTCCCCTCTGAGTTCCAGTATCGTCATCGAGGTGACCGATGTCCAGTTGTCACTAGAGCTCACCCCCATCACAGGTAACACCATCAAGGGTGTCCTTATTTTACATTCAGTGTACTCTAATCACATTCAACATAGTTCTGTTGAGAGGTGTATGAAAGCCTTTATCTCATGCGGGGTAGGAGATACCCCTGATATCACAGCATGGTACCACAATCAGAGTAGCACACCCACATTATCCACCTCTTCCAGGCAACAGTAAAGATGTGGAGGCGTCCAAGCCTGAGAAGGACGAGGAAGAGGTGGCCAACCCAGTCAATACTGTCACACCTGACAGTATGTTCATCTTCAAACCTGACAATCGGTAAGTCTCCCTCTGCTCTTCTCTGCTCCTCCTATTACATCATCCTAATGCCATCCTCCCTTACATCATTCTAACACCCTCATCCCTACCGTCATCCTAACACCATCATCCCTACCGTCATCCTAACACCATCATCCCTGCCCTTATCCTAACACCCTCATCCCTATCGTCATCCTAACACCATCATCCCTACCATCATCCTAACACCCTCATCCCTACCATCATCCTAACACCATCATACCTACCGGCATCCTAACACCATCATCCCTACCCTTATCCTATAACACCCTCATCCCTCCATCATCCTAACACCCTCATCCCTACCGTCATCCTAACACCATCATATCTACCATCAACCTAACATCCTCATCCCTACCATCATTCTAACACCATCATCCCTACCGTCATCCTAACACCCTCATCCCTACCGTCATCCTAACACCATCATCCCTACCCTTATCCTAACACCCTCATCCCTCCGTCATCCTAACACCCTCATCCCTACCGTCATCCTAACACCATCATATCTACCATCATCCTAACATCCTCATCCCTACCATCATCCTAACACCATCATCCCCCCATCATCCTAACACCCTCATCCCTACTGTCATCCTAACACCCTCATCCCTACCGTAATCCTAACACCCTCATCCCTACCGTAAACCTTACACCCTCATCCCTACCACCATCCTAACACATCATCTCTACCACCATCCTAACACCCTCATCCCTGCCCTTATCCTAACACCCTCATCCCTACCATCATCCTAACACCATCATCCCTACCATCATCCTAACACATCATCCCTACCATCATCCTAACACTCTCATCCCTACCCTTATCCTAACACCCTCATCCCTACCCTTATCCTAACACCCTCATTCCCACCATCCCTACTGTCATCCTAACACCCTCATCCCTACATCATCCTAACACCATAATCTCTACCATCATCCTAACACATCATCCCTACCATCATCCTAACACCCTCATCCCTGCCCTTATCCTAACACCCTCATCCCTATCGTCATCCTAACACCATCATCCCTACCGGCATCCTAACACCATCATCCCTACCCTTATCCTAACACCCTCATCCCTACCATCATCCTAACACCCTCATCCCCACCGTCATCCTAACACCATCATCCCTCCGTCATCCTAACACCCTCATCCCTACCGTCATCCTAACACCATCATATCTACCATCATCCTAACATCCTCATCCCTACCATCATCCTAACACCATCATCCCCACCATCATCCTAACACCCTCATCCCTACTGTCATCCTAACACCATCATCCCTACCGTAATCCTAACACCCTCATCCCTATCGTAAACCTTACACCCTCATCCCTACCGTAAACCTTACACCCTCATCCCTACCACCATCCTAACACATCATCCCTACCACCATCCTAATACCCTCATCCCTACCCTTATCCTAACACCCTCATCCCTACCCTTATCCTAACACCCTCATCCCTACCCTTATCCTAACACCCTCATCCCTCCGTCATCCAAACACCCTCATCCCTACCGTCATCCTAACACCATCATATCTACCATCATCCTAACATCCTCATCCCTACCACCATCCTAACACATCATCCCTACCACCATCCTAATACCCTCATCCCTACCCTTATCCTAACACCCTCATCCCTACCCTTATCCTAACACCCTCATCCCTACCCTTATCCTAACACCCTCATCCCTACCCTTATCCTAACACCCTCATCCCCACCATCCCTACTGTCATCCTAACACCCTCATCCCTACATCATCCGAACACCATCATCTCTACCATCATCCTAACACATCATCCCTACCATCATCCTAACACATCATCCCTACCATCATCCTAACACCCTCATCCCTGCCCTTATCCTAACACCCTCATCCCTATCGTCATCCTAACACCATCATCCCTACCGGCATCCTAACACCATCATCCCTACCCTTATCCTAACACCCTCATCCCTACCGTCATCCTAACACCATCATCCCTACCATCATCCTAACACCATCATCCCTAACATCTTCCTCACATCCTCATCCCTACCATCATCCTAACACCCTCATCCCTGCCCTTATCCTAACACCCTCATCCCTACCGGCATCCTAACACCCTCATCCCTACTGTCATCCTAACACCCTCATCCCTACCGTCATCCTAACACCCTCATCCCTACCGTCATCCTAACACCATCATCCCTCCCATCATCCTAACACCACCATCCCTCCCACCATCATCCCTACCAGCATCTTAAAACCATCATCCTCACCATCATCGTAAAATCCTCATCCTCACCATCATCTTAAAACCCTCATCTTCACCATCAAACACAGGCATGATAGAGGTAGAGAAACACAACACCCGTTTCAGACCTGCTCTGTCAGCTGTCTCTGTTTCTCAGTCAGAGTGGTTGTGTCCTCTGTTCCATCTCTAGGATCCGCCGGGCCTGTCACTATGTGGTGAACCTGCGTTACTTTGAGATGTGCATCCTGCTGGTGATCGCTGCCAGCAGTATCGCCCTCGCTGCAGAAGACCCCGTTTCAGCCACCTCCAACTGGAACAAAGTAAGAGCCAGTCTGGTCACTGGGCTTTACATGGACTCAACAGATGGCTGTTTTCCTCTCTGACCTTGAGCCTCATTGTTCTAACAGTCCTTCTCCACAATGGTGGTTAGGCTATTGTCTTTGACGTGTGATTGCTTTTGTTTGGCTTAGTTTTCCTGTGCTGTACTATCTTCTCACAGCATACCGCGTGTGCAAGCGCACACTTGACGCTGTCTCTGATGAGTATCGCTGATCTCACAGGGGGACAGCAATATTAGAATTGTCACTCTCTGCTCACACTGAAGAGCCAGATAGAGGAGGGTGTTGGGAGGTATAGAATCATCACATCACACTCCCTACTCCCACCTCTGGTTTAGGCTCTTCATACGACTACAAATCAGACAGATAGCACAAACAGTGTCAATCTAGTACAATCTGGAATTCTTCAGCATTTCTATTGGCGATGCCATTGTTTTGTACTTCGTTACAGACGTTCCTTGAGGTAAAAAACAAATCATTGGGAATGTGTGCCTGGGGTCTCATATCAGGCCCTGTCCTAGCTGAGCAGCTGGAAGACTGAAAGAAAACATTACGTTAATTGCTTTGTGAAGATCTCCCATGGTGACTTGATGGGGTGGGGCTTCTCTGGATGTTGCTGATTGATGCAAATCGAGTTGGGAATGCAATGGGCCTGGTGACACGCTAAGAAGCTAATCAAAGCAGAAATCCATCAGCGGAGAAGGGCTCCACTTGAAAGCATCATCTTCCAAAGTCTGAAATAGAAATAGAATTCCCTCCGGTTCAACTTAATCAGTGTGACCATTATAGAGAGAAGTTGGTTTCCTAAAAGGGCAATATGTCCCCAGTTCAGCGGTGAAGAACAGATGCAACACATTAAGCAGAAGCTCTGTCTCTCTCTGATCTGTCTCTGTCTCTCTCGGATCAGTTTCTATCTGATCTGTCTCTCTCTGATCTGTCTCTGATCTGTCTCTCTTTGATCTATCTCTCTCTGATCTGTCTCTCTCTCTGTGTCCCTCTCGGATCAGTTTCTATCTGATCTGTCTCTCTCTGATCTGTCTCGATCTGTCTCTCTCTGATCTGTCTCTCTGATCAGTTTCTCTCTGATCTGTCTCGCTCTGATCTGTCTCTCTCTGATCTGTCTCTCTCTCTGTGTCCCTCTCGGATCAGTTTCTATCTGATCTGTCTCTCTCTGATCTGTCTCGATCTGTCTCTCTCTGATCTGTCTCTCTCTCTGTGTCCCTCTCGGATCAGTTTCTATCTGATCTGTCTCTCTCTGATCTGTCTCGATCTGTCTCTCTCTGATCTGTCTCTCTGATCAGTTTCTCTCTGATCTGTCTCTCTCTGATCTGTCTCTCTCTCTGTGTCCCTCTCGGATCAGTTTCTATCTGATCTGTCTCTCTCTGATCTGTCTCGATCTGTCTCTCTCTGATCTGTCTCTCTGATCAGTTTCTCTCTGATCTGTCTCTCTCTGATCTGTCTCTCTCTCTGTGTCCCTCTCGGATCAGTTTCTATCTGATCTGTCTCTCTCTTATCTGTCTCGATCTGTCTCTCTCTGATCTGTCTCTCTGATCAGTTTCTCTCTGATCTGTCTCTCTCTGATCTGTCTCGCTCTGATCTGTCTCTCTCTGATCTGTCTCTCTCTGATCTGTCTCTCTCTGATCTGTCTCTCTCTGGTCAGTTTCTCATTGATCTGTCTCTCTCTGAGCTGTCTCTCTCTGATCTCTCTCTCTCTGATCGCTCTCTCTCTGATCTCCTCTAATGTTAATGGCAAGGAATGAAATGTTCTTCCTCATCCCCTGGAGTCCAGTTTTGTAATGGATGTGTTAATTTTTTTGTCTACTTTTTACCCCACAGGTTTTGCGTTACTTTGACTACGTGTTCACAGGTGTCTTTACCTTTGAAATGATAATAAAGGTGAGTTATAGAACAAGTTAATAGAACAAAAATACAGTATTCTTAATTCAATCAGCAAGGATCCTGTATTAAAACATTACCAAATGATGTCATATTGACATGCTATAGGTCATACCATACGGTAGCAGAGTCAGTTGGATTGGACAGAAGGTACATGAACATGTTTGGCATAAACTGTTAGTCCCAAGAAAATGTAATGTCAGATAGACAGAATATATTGTATTTAGCTAATTAACAGTGAGGCAATTGCAAATATTTAGCACAGTTCTGTTTTCAAATCATTTAACAAGATATCTTTTTTGACAGATGATAGACCAGGGCTTGATTCTCCATGACGGCTCCTACTTCCGGGACCTGTGGAACATTCTAGACTTTATCGTGGTGGTCGGAGCTCTGGTTGCCTTCGCCCTCACGTGAGTCATGTGACCTTGCATAGTTTATAACTTCCTGTGTAGTGTACATTACCAGTGTATACTGCCACTGTAGTATAGCACTGTGTTTCACTCCGTTTTGTGATATACATGTTTTTCCCATCCTGAGATATACATGTTTTCCCATCCTGAGATATACATGTTTTCCCATCCTGAGATATACATGTTTTCCCATCCTGAGATATACATGTTTTTCCCATCCTGAGATATACATGTTTTCCCATCCTGAGATATACATGTTTTCCCATCCTGAGATATACATGTTCAGCATCCGTGTTTTTCTCTCTGTCATCCTCTGCTCCTGTGGATTGTGTTGCTGTGGGACTGCCAGGAATGTGCTGGGGTAAACACTTTCTTCACTTCCTTTCCTTCTGCTCTCTTCAACAGGATTCTATGTGTCCTCTGTAGTTTATTACATAGAGTGCCTTCAGAAAGTATTCATGGGGCGGCAGGTTAGCCTAGTGGTTAGAGCGTTGGGCCAGTAACTGAAAGGTTGCTAGATCGAATTCCCGAGCTGACAAGACCAAATTGAGCAACCTGGCAAAAATGTAACTATTTAGCCTGAATACAAAGCGCATTCAGGCCAGATAGTTGGAGGTAACCAGGCACAGCTCATCACCTGTCTAACACCATCCCCACCGTGAGGCATGGGGGTGTCAGCATCATGCTTTTCAGCAGCAGGAACTGGGAGACCGGTAAGGATAAAGAGAACAATGAATGGGTCCAAATACAGGCAAATCCTTGATGAGAACCTGCATCGGAGTGAAAATGACCTTAAACTGGGGCAAAGATTGACATTCCAACAGGACAATGACCCCAAGCATACAGCCAATGCAATGCTGGAATTGCTTCAGAACAAGAATGTGAGACATTGAATGGCCCAGCCAAAGCCCAGACTTGAATCCCATCTAATTTACCAGAGCTTGAGAAAATCTGCAAGGATTCCCGATGTGTAAAGCTGATACAGACATACCCAAGACGACTCAATGCTATAATCGCTGCCAAACATGCTTCTACAAAGTATTGACTCAGGGGTGAGAATAATTTACTGTAATAGCGACTAAATCACATTAGCACATGTTAGCTCAACCGTCCCGCGAGGGGGACACCGATCCTGTAGAGGATTTATGTAAATTAGATATTTCTGTGTTTCATTTTCAATAAATTAGTAAACATTTCTAAAACATGTTTTCACTTGGTCATTATGAGGTATTTTGTGTAGATGAGTGAGAAAAGTACATTTTGAATTCAGGCTGTAACAGAACAACATGTGGAATAAGTCAAGGGGTATGAATACTTCATGAAGGCACTGTACATGTATCTTTCTAATCAGAAATGTAAAGCACAGTAATACCTCGCCTGTAATAAGTAACATGGTTAGCTCAGTGTTAAAGTGAGTTCAACAGGTTCTTCATTCTACGTGTGTCTACTTGTAGAAATAATAAAGGACGGGACATCAAAACCATCAAGTCTCTTCGGGTGCTGCGCGTCCTGAGGCCCCTGAAGACCATCAAGAGACTACCGAAACTCAAGGTAACCCTTTTCTCAGAGATGACTTCCCATGTTAACCGTGCCTCCTCTAGTCAACAGTCTGAGGGATAGACTACATACGAGATATATCAAGGTGTTCAAAGGTGAGGTAATGTTTATGTGTGGTATGATGGTATCAGGTGAGGGCAGAAGCCACTGTTAAACAGGTGGTGATGACTTTATATCCATTTAGTCACACCTGTTTCCACAAGAGGGTTTCCATGAAGCAGAGAATCAGTCAGAGAGAAGATTAGGTGATAAACCTGAGCGTTTGATCATGAAAACATTTAGTCACAAATTGATTTCCCAAACATCACACATCCAATTTCTGCTGTGGGGAAGAGTGTCTCTGTCAAACCTGGAGGAAAGGAGTCAGACTGATAACTTTGTGAGTGTACCAGGTGCTACCAGAACAACTGCAATCAATAAACCTGATTATCCTGGGACTGTAAAGTGAAATAAAGATCTACAGAATAATACAATCCTCTTCCAGTCAGTCATGTCACAACAACAGTTTGGGATCATTTTGGACAATTGTATGCTATTTATACCACTTGAGTTAGAAGTCACCCTCAACAAATCAGACACTATCGATGTAAGATCTTAATTTGAGCCAGTTTGCTACAGCAGGAAAATAATCCTGCAGCAACAGGAAATGTTCATTATTATGTGTATTACAATGAATTACATTTTTTGTAGTGGTTGCTAAATTCTTCATTAGAGAAAATCAAGTCTGACATTTCACAGTGTAAATTACAAACTTCAGAAGCCTTTTCAAATCTCAAATAAACTACATGTTTTAAATGTCCTCCTGCAACAGGTTGATCAAATTAAGATCCTACATCAGTAACTGTACGAAAGATAAACCCCTACAGTTTTAGCATATGTCTGACTTTTTTTGTTGTTAATTGCCCTCCCTCATCCTTCGTCCTCTGTATGTGTGTAGGCAGTGTTTGACTGTGTGGTGACCTCTCTGAAGAACGTCTTCAACATCCTCATCGTCTACAAGCTCTTCATGTTCATTTTCGCTGTCATCGCTGTGCAGCTGTTCAAGGGGAAGTTCTTCTACTGCACTGACGGATCCAAAGACACAGAGAAGGACTGCCAGTAGGTGTCTGCTGAGCTGCCTGCATAGGGCCTTATAGAACACTAACATAGTTGAAGTGGATGGAGACCTATTGGAGACCTACAGTATTGTCATGTTTTCTAGTTTCTTTGTCCACTGAATGTCCATTGTACACTGTGTGTCTGACTCGTCCGATCAGGGGCTTCTACATCAACTATGAGAAAGACAAGCAGGAGGTGAAGAGGAGGGAGTGGAGGAGACATGACTTTCACTATGACAATATAGTCTGGGCCCTACTCACTCTGTTCACCGTCTCCACTGGGGAAGGCTGGCCACAGTAAGTCTCACTCTCCATACACACTACTCACTATGTCATAACTGTACTTAGGCTAGACTGAAATATACTTCAGAATGTCAGTGTGGGTGTCCAGTGCTGAGCACAGTGTGATCTGTGTGTCTGTCCAGGGTCCTGCAGCACTCTGTGGATGTGACAGAGGAGGACAGAGGACCCAGCCAGGGCAACAGGATGGAGATGTCCATCTTCTATGTCATCTACTTTGTGGTCTTCCCCTTTTTTTTCGTCAACATATTTGTGGCTCTCATCATCATCACCTTCCAGGAGCAGGGAGACAAGATGATGGAGGAGTGCAGCTTGGAGAAGAATGAGGTGATTGAGTCAACACACACAAGCATGCGCGCACGCACGCACGCACGCGCGCACACACACACACACACTTTACACAGAATCCTCAACCAAATGAAATGTAACAGACATTCAATTTGAAATGTAGAATTTCCAGTGATACCATAGAACACACCAGCTCAGTGTAAGTGTTAGTAATCTGGTTTGCTGGTAGAATGTAGCAAACGCATCAAAATGACGCCGTCTGTGCATTTAGACTTAACTTGCTCGGTCTTGACAGGTGATTACGTAGAGGACCACACTGACTCATGGAAAACACTAGGTAAATATACAGGAATAGTGAGAGTTCCCCTCCAGACACAAAGTCTCTCCCACCAGTTATTTCTCAGCCGACACTGACCAGAATGTTCCCAGCAGTCCACATAGCAATGTGTCTACTTCAAGGATCAAATATAAGGACTTTCCCAGAGCTAGCTGCTACATACTGTACTTAATCCCAGGCTATTTCCTGCACAACAAACTGTTCTTCAACTTTCCTTCTTGTGTGTTTCCCCTTACAGAGGGCTTGCATTGACTTTGCCATAAGTGCCAAACCCCTGACCCGCTACATGCCTCAGAACAGACAGACGTTCCAGTACCGCCTCTGGCACTTTGTGGTCTCCCCCTCCTTTGAGTACACCGTGCTGGCCATGATTGCACTCAACACCATTGTCCTGATGATGAAGGTGTGGATAATGATCATATACAAACAGTACATTCATTTACACCTTGTTCATTATCTCTAATGTACAACCTGACCCATATGCTGAACTAATCCCATTTATAAAGCCTAATAGCGGTCCCTGTGGTGCAGAAGGTATTATGGAGCCTGTTGCTGTACCTCAGGGGTGTCAAACATCTGGCCTGCAAGGGGGGGGGGGACTATATTTAGCAAATTATCTAGAGGACCAGCTTTTGCAGATTTTGACGCCGAGGAAATATAACCAATTTTCAGTGCGCCCCTCCGGGCCTCGTTGAAGACCGAATTTGGCCATCGTGGCAAAATGTATTTGACACCTCTGCTGTAGCTGATTGGGTTGTAAGATGCATGTCCCTCTACCCTGTGCTGGGCTCTAGCTAACGGTCTGGGTTTTTTCCCATCCCATGAGCATTTCATTTATTCCGAGAAAAAGCCTTCGGTCAGACAGAGGGAGAGAGCCATCAGACAGAGCAGAGGATGACTCAGCCTTTATTAAATATTGATCTATATCCACCTGCTAGTATTTAACATGCCCTCATTAACTCTGCCTGTACAACTCAGATGAATTACCCCTTTTAGCCTCAGCTCTGCTCAATGTTTCACTATTTATGTATCAGAGGGAATCTGCCATTAACCTGTGGCTATAGTTCTATAGTTGTATGGTGGTTGAGCAAGATGGTGTGTGTTTGGGTTCATTGTGTCATTTGGGGTTATCTGTGCATCCCAGTAATTTGGAGTAATTCCAATTGTGTTTAATGGTGTCTCTCTCTTTCGCTCTCCTATGTGGTGGTAGTATTATTCAGCCCCACCAGTGTACGAGGCTGTGCTGAAACACCTGAACACAGCCTTCACTGTGCTCTTCTCTGTGGAGTGTGTCCTCAAGATCATGGCATTTGGCTTTCTGGTGAGGAAACAGTTTAAACTTACAGATGTAGGATCTTAATTTGAGAAGTTTCTTGCTGAGACTTTTCCTGCATGGCAGGAAATTTAAACTTGTAGTGTATTTGAGTTTTAAAAAGGCTTCTAAAGATTGTAATTTCAGACTTGATTTTCCCTAACGAAAAATGTATCAACCCCTACAAAAATGCCCATTAATTATAATCCACATAATAATTCACATTTCCTGTTTCTATTTTCCTCCTGTAGCAAACTGGCTCAAATGAAGATCCTACATCTGTACTGCCCATAACATCATGATCTGATAGTGTATGCAATGCTACTAACATCTACTGACTGAAGTATGGATGTTTTCCTCTCTTTTCCAGAACTACTTTCGAGACACTTGGAATATATTTGACTTCATCACGGTTTTGGGCAGCATCACAGAAATAGTGGTGGACCTGCAGGTAAAAAAGCATGACTGAATATCAGTCAATGGCTGATTACGTTGCCATTTCTATGCAGTGTACTGTAAATAAATGTCATATATAGTGCGAGTGTCTCTCTCATCTCCCTTTAGTCAATTGAGACCTTCAACATGGGTTTCCTGAAGCTGTTCCGAGCTGCTCGACTGATCAAGCTGTTGAGGCAGGGTTACACCATCCGCATCCTGCTCTGGACCTTTGTCCAGTCCTTTAAGGTCAGCTCCACTCACATTACAGTACAACACTGGAAAGAGACACTTAAGACTGAAGCCAGGTGTGTGTGTGTGTAACGTCTGGTACTGTTATTTTATCATGACATAGGGTTTCTCTTTCAGGCTCTCCCCTACGTCTGTCTGCTCATTGCCATGCTCTTCTTCATATATGCAATCATCGGAATGCAGGTAAGGTGTTGCTCACACGCTTGATCTATTCTGCCACTTTCTTGGTTCGTCATTGCATGGTGTGAATGTGTCGGTTCTGCATATAGCACAAGACATATCTCATGAATCGTCTCTATTCATATACTGTCCATACTGTCTATACACACCATTATATACTGAACAAAAATATTAACGCAACATGCAACAATTTCAACAATTTTAATGAGTTACAGTTCATATAACAAAATCGGTCAATTGAAATAAATTCATTAGGTCCTAATCTATGGATTTTTGCATAGGCCCACCCACTTGAGAGCCAGGCCCACCAACTGGGGAGCTAAACCTAGCCAATCAGGGCTTTTTGCAGACAGAAATCCTCAGTTTCATCAGCTGTCCGGGTGGCTGGTCTCAGACAATCCCGCAAGTGAAGAAGCCGCATGTGGAGTTCCTGGGCTGGCGTGGTTACAAGTGGTCTGTGGTTGTGAGCCCGGTTAGACATACTAACAAATTCTCTAAAACAACTTTGGAGGTGGCTTATGGTAGAGAAATTAACATTCAATTCTCTGGCAAAAGCTCTGGTGGACATTCCTGCAGTCAGCATGCCAATTGTACATTCCCTCAAAACATTAGACATCTGTGGCATTGTGTTTTTGTGACAAAACTGCACATTTTAGAGTGGCCTTTTATTGGCCCCAGAGCGAGGTGCACCTGTGTAATGATCATGCTGTTTAATCAGATTCTTGATATGCCACACCTGTCAAGTGGATGGATTATCTTGGCAAAGGAGAAATGCTCACTAACAGGGATGTAAACAAATTTGTGCATATGTAAAAAGTCTGGAATCTTTTATCTCAGCTCATGAAACATGGGACCAACACTTTACATGTTGCGTTTATATTTTTGTTAACGACTCTGACATGGCTCGTTCTGATATTTCTGATATATACTGTATTTGGAATTTGTGTATTATTTTGTATTGTTAGGTATTACTGCACTGTTGGAGCTATAAACATAGGCATGGCGTATGTGTACACGACCCATACAATTTGATTTGAATATTCCTCAAGGTTTTTGGAAACATCAGACTGGATGAGGAGACTCACATCAACCAACACAACAACTTCAAGACCTTCTTTGGTGCTCTGATGTTGCTATTCAGGTACAGTAGGATATCCTGCATGTGTCACACAGTGGCTAACTAAGGCTCAGTCTCTGAACAACACACTGCTGTCTGCCTGCAGGAGTGCCACGGGGGAGTCGTGGCAGGAGATCATGCTGTCATGTTTAGGGGGGCAGAAGTGTGAGCCAGACCCCTTAGCTCTAACGTCAGACCATGAGGAGCGCTGTGGAACTGAGTTTGCCTACTTCTACTTTGTTTCCTTCATCTTCTTCAGCTCATTTCTGGTAAGAGTCCTACTCTAAGAGTCCTACTGTCCTACTCTATGAGTCCTACTCTAGGAGACCGTCTCTTACCAGAAATGAGAGGAAGAAGTTGAAGGAGACACTTACATGCATACATATTCCCTTTCATGTACACCTATTGTAGTTCCTTGTCTATGACCTCCTCTAATCACTGTTCAGATGCTGAATCTGTTTGTGGCTGTGATCATGGACAACTTTGAGTACCTCACCCGGGATTCTTCCATCTTGGGGCCTCATCATCTGGATGAGTTTGTTCGTATCTGGGGTGAATACGACCGAGCTGCTTGGTAAGTCAGAGGCCCAACAACACATACTAACACATACAAAGTAGCAGCACAGCACATATGTTATACAGCATGTGTAGGAATTATTTACTATTTTAATGTTATTCTAATGTTTCACCCAACTACTTACAAATACCACCATATGGCCTTAACCATTTCACAATATGAATAGTATTGCATATTTGCCTAATTGTTGTCCGATATGTCCTGATGCTCTGCTCTCCGGGTTCTTGTTAGGACAATGGTGGCAATCCAGCTCTAGTAAACTCCAGCAAAGCTGAATCTCTGTGTTTATTGTTAACTACAGAAATATATGTTCTTTCCAGTGGAAGGATTCACTATAAGGAGATGTACACAGTAGTACGCACTATTTCACCTCCCCTGGGCTTTGGAAAGAACTGCCCCTACACCGTGGCCTGCAAGGTTTGGCTCCCCCACCACTACCCCATCACTTCCCCACTATCCCTTGATCCCTTAACCCCCTCCTACCTGTTGGGACCCTTCGTATGCCCCCTTCCATTCCTCTCCAACAATTTTCACTACCCCTCTAAGGCCTGCTTGCACTGCTGAAGGGGGACCACCCTGTTCTGCCCCAGGCCAAAGAATGACTGGGTTATGGCTTCAGGATACAAAGAGACGGCTCCTCCTCTAGCATACAGACAATATCATTATGCACTTCATGCTGTAGATGCAGAGCAATGAACTATTGGAACATATAGTGTAACAAACAACTACACAAAACCAGTGTGCTGAGTCGTGACACTCTGTAGCTGGTTGGATCTGGTACCTCTGATTTAGTTGAGTGGTTATAATAGAATCATGAGAAGGGTTATAGTGGGGCCTACTGTAAGTCCCTCCCTGACAATTGTCAGCAGTAACGCTGCAGGTTTAGGATACCAGGTAAGTATCTGCCAGATCCACAGAGGACCCTGCTGTCATTCCTTTGGTCTTTGATTTTAGATTTCTTCTTCTCTCTCTTTTCTATGCCAAGTCTGCATAGAAATACCACAACCTGATTTGATCCTCTCTGTGTAATGCCATTGAATAACCCTCTTTCTGATCTCTTCCTTTTTTTCATATTCTTTTCTTCCTCCATTCCTTGGTAATACCTTCCCTGCCCTTCCTCCTCCTCCTCGTCCTCCTCGTCATCTGCCCTGCTCCCTGCCTCCTCCCCAGCGGGCGTATTCATTACACTGACATGTACGAGATGCTGACTGATATGTCGCCACCTCTTGGCCTCGGAAAGAAATGTCCCTCCAAAGTGGCTTATAAGGTAGACCAAAGACAACTGGGCAACGGTTCTACATTTGGTCAATGGAGATGGCAAAGTAAAACCTTTCCCTCTGTGTTGTATAGCCAATTCTAATGAAGTGTGGAAAATGACTGTTGTCTATATCGTACCGTAACGTGTCGCTTGTGGAATTGTAAGAGAATCCACAATGGTGTTTTTTGATCGGCAGATGACAATACGTAGAGTAAAAATAAATTAGCATTGTGCTTTGGCGTTTTCTTTTTTGTATTGATTTGCATCTTGGCAGAGAACTAACTGAGTAAGGTTTTGTGTGTTTAAGAGCTGTTTGTGGAATAACTGGTTTTCAGTGTCAGTAAGAATGCTTCGGTTTTGAAACGGGTGCAAAAAGCTAACATGTATTTCATAGAGCCACATTGTACAGTGTCAGAATGCCAAACAACCTTTCTCAATCACTGCTGCTTGATTACTTCCTCTATCTCTACGCATGTGCCTTCTGCCCTTGCCCTCTTTGCCTTTTTTTCTCATTATCATTGTCTTGTCATATGTGTGCATGGACTGTACAATGGGAATGAACCTAACCTCTTTGTGCACACTGTGTTGTGAGTCTCTTGGCTGTTGTTACAATGTCATACTTATTAGAGAATTGTGTTATTAAAACATGCATTTATAATCCTTCGATTGTAAGTTTAGCTTGAACAGTGAAAAAAGACCAAGTAGTTGAGACTTGTATATTACTGTAAGGCATAGATGGTTAACTGAGCTTCTCTTGTTGGCAACATGTTGTCTCCTGGTTAGTGAGTAATATTTCCTGCTTTGCTCCCCCCTCTTTCCCTTCCATGGACACCCTCAGAGGCTGGTGCTGATGAACATGCCCGTGGATGAGGAGATGTCTGTTCACTTCACCTCCACCCTCATGGCCCTGATCCGAACTGCCCTGGAGGTCAAGATAGCCAGAGGTCAGGCTAGCATGTGAAAATAGCTGAACATGAACAACTCTCTGAACTTGTTGTTCTTCTCAACTTTCTCTACACACTGTTGACCAACTGCCCCCATGAGCACCTGCTGCATGCTTTATCTCCTGTTGTTGTTGTGGTGGTTCCAGGAGGGGAGGACAGGGGGCAGATGGATTCAGACCTACAGAAGGAGATCAGTATCATCTGGCCACACCTTTCTCAGAAGACGCTAGACCTGCTCGTCCCCATCCACAAAGGTGACAGTCAGAATGTATAGTACCTCTGGCATTAGTCAATGTAGTTGAACTATTTGCTATAGTAGTTTTGCTTTTCAAAGAATTCCAAATGAGTGACATTATGCCATTCTTCCAGCCAATCATATGACCATTGGGAAGATCTATGCAGCTATGATGATCATGGACTACTACAAGCAGAGCAAAGCCAAGAAGCTCAGGCAACAGTTGGAGGAGCAGGTATATCTACCTCTATGTACAGTATGAAACTATGGCCTCTGAACAGTAGTTTGCATACTCTCATACTGGACCTATTTCATCCTCATCCCCTATAGAAACACGCTCCCATGTTCCAGCGTATGGACGCGTCCTCTCTGCCTCAGGACATCCTCTGCAGTGCCAAAGCCCTCCCCTTTCTGACCCACAGCGCTGGATCTGCCCTGTAAATATGCTTTTTGACTCCTAAAGTCCCCGAGCCTGTGTGTGCGTGTGGGTACGGGTATGTTAATAGATGTGTGTGTTCATCCTAGATAGGCATGCTGAGCGCCGATGACGTACGCCGTCAATTAAGGCAGCCCACTGCACCTCTCTGATTCTGAGGGGTTGGGTTAAATGCGGAAGACACATTTAGGTTGAATGCATTCAGTTGTGCAACTGACTAGGTGTCCCCTATCCCTCTCTGAATGTCTGTCTTCTTATCCATTCCATCAGGACCAGAGGAGGGTTTGTGGCCTTGAGTCCCATCTCCCCCCAGGAGATGTTCATGCAGCCCATGTCCCAGGACCTAGAGGACAGAGAGGAGGACTACCACCACTATCACCACCACCACCACCAGCTCCACACTCTGGTAAGGAATAGGTCTCAGGTACTGTAACACCCCCAGAAACACACTCACTCAACGCCCTAATCAAAGCAAATCAAATCAAAGGGATAGTTCACCAAAATTTCTAAATTACACATTGCTAAGTAAATCAATGTATGTATGTTGAACAAAAATATAAAACGCAACATGTCAAGTGTTGGTCTCATGTTTCATGAGCTGAAATTAAGAATTTTCCATACACACAAAAAGCTTATTTCTCTCAATTGTTGTGCACAAATTTCTTTACACCCCTGTTAGTGAGCATTTCTCCTTTGCCAAGATAATCCATCCACCTGATAGATGTGGCATATCAAGGAGCAGATTAAACAGCATGATCATTACACAGGTGCACCTTGTGCTGGGGACAATAAATGGCCACTCTAAAATGTGCAGTTTTGTCACATAATACAATGCCACAGATGTGTAAAGTTTTGAGGGAGCATGCAATTGGCATTCTAACTGCAGGAATGTCCACCAGAGCTGTTGCCATAGAATTGAATGTTAATTTCTATACCTCCAATGTCATTTTAGAGAATTTGGCAGTACGTCCAACCAGCCTCACAACCGCAGACCACTTGTATGGCGTTGTGTGCGAGCGGTCTGCTGATGTCAACGTGATTTGAGTGCCCCATGGTGGGGTTATGGTATGGGCAGGTATAAGCTATGGACAACAAACACAATTGCTTTTTATCTATAGCAATTTGAATGCACAGAGATACCGTGACAAGATCCTGAAGCCCATTGTCATGCCGTTCATCTGCCGCCATCACCTCATTGTTCCGGTATGATAATGCACAGCCCCATGTCACAAGGATCTGTACACAATTCCTGAAAGCTGAAAATATCCCAGTTCTTCCATGGCCTGCATACTCACCAGACGTGTCACCCATTGAGCATGTTTGGGATGCTCTGGATCGACATGTATAACAGCGTGTTCCAGTTCCCACCAAAATATCAAGCAACTTTGCACAGCCATTGAAGAGGAGTGGGACAACATTCCACAGGCCACAATCAACAGCCTGATCAACTCTATGCGAATGAGATGTGTTGTGCTGCATGAAGCAAATGGGGGTCACACCAGATACTGACTGGTTTTGTGATCCACGCTCCTACCTTTTTTAAGGTATCTGTGACCAACAGATGCACATGTGTGTTCCCAGTCATGTGAAATCCATAGATCAGGGCATAATTCATTTATTTCAATTGACTGATTTCCTTATATGAACTGTTAGTCAGTAAAATCTTTGAAATTGTTACATGTTGCAGTAATATTTTTGTTCAGTGTACAAGGTACGGCAGCAACCTATGCTTTGGTATAGTTTCCCTGGCAGTGGCTCGCACTGTTTCCAAATGCTAACATTTTTGCATTTGGTGCACAAATCACATTCAAGTCATGGGACTGATTTTTGCATTTTTCGGAATCAATTTGAGATACTTTCAGATGATGTGGACATGATGTGTGTAGATTGCTTACATGGTAAGTAAACCAATATTTTATTTTGTCATTTTGGTGAACTATGCCTTTAAAGTTAATTCCACATGTACACAGTGTAAAAGCATGTATTAGTATGTTACTCACTTAATGGGGAAATGATTGTGTTTTTAGTATCAGACACTTAATGCATTAGTAGTTAGACTTTTGATGGATCCAGTGAGATATTATGGGGTTGGGTTATAGTCTGGTAGGATGTGGTTGTGATCCAGAGAGAATGGGAGGGGGGAATTGAGACTGTTTGTCCCAGGAGAGGCAGCGTCTGGCTGGACTCACTCTGACTCATCCAATCCCCCATCCATCACTGTGTCACTGTCCAGTCAATTAGTTGTCGCTGTCCCAGCCCAATCAGTATGCAGTATTCGGACGCTAGTGGGGTGTGATTTGTGTCGAGAGGTTTTATGTATGGTGCCAGTGTATTCTGCTTCATCATCAAACTCTTGTCTGAAACAACATTGTATAAAGCACTGTTGCTGATCCCTACACTCTTATTCTTAGAAAAAAAGGGTTCCAAAAGGGTTCTTTGGATATCACCGTTTTTGGTTCCAGGTAGAACTCCTTTGGGTCCATGTAGAACCCACAGTGGAAAGGGTTTGACCTGGAACCGAAAAGGGTTCTTTAAAGGGTTCTCCTATGGGGACAGTCGAATAACAATTTTTCCAAGCGTGCACGGTACGATCAGACTGTCATCATAACTATTAGACCCAGCACAGATTCGTTTCTCATCTGTGATTCAGGCACCCTTTTAGTCCTTTTTTGCCCCAAATGGTAGTTACAGTCTTGTCCTATCGCTGCAACTCCAGTACAGACAAGGGAGAGGCGAAGGTCGAGAGCCATGCGTCCTCTGAAACACGACCCTGCCAAGCCACACTGCTTCTCGACACACTGCTTGCTTAACCCAGAAGCCGGCCGCACCAACGTGTCGGAGGAAACACTGTACAACTCGCGACTGACGTCAGCGTTCATGCGACCGGCCCGCCAAAAGGTGTCGCTAGAGCGCGATTGGACAAGGACATCCCAGCCAGCCAAACCCTCCCCTGTGCCGCCTCATGGGTCTCCCGGTCGCGGCCGGCTGCGACACAGCCTGGAATCAAACCCAGGTCTGTATCGACACCTCAAGCACTGCGATGCAGTGACTTAGACCGCTGTCCAACTCGGGAGGCCCCGTCATACACACTCTCACGTTACACTCAAAGCCATTCAAACACACACCTATATTTTTATCAATACACGCTCTAATGACCTCTACACAATCAATGCCAGTTCTATCTAGCAGTACTGGATTGTAGTAGCTGATACAGCTGCCTTGCCCCCTTCTGTGTCATTCCCAACTTCACCATGGCAATGTCTTACCATGCTGTATACTCCACACAGTGTTGTTCCTTGTTTTAGGCATTATGACTGCGCACCCATTTCTATGAAATGGTATCATAATTTCTTCGCCATAGGCTTTGATGGACCATGCATATTATGCTTACTTTGCAAAATTGTCGGGATTCCGCTGAGCTTTGGCACTATGGAGAGTGTGACTCTGACTACATGAAAGTGTGTGCCTTTCTGTAAGTGTGTCAATGGAACAGAGATGGAGACGGCAGCTTGTCTCTAGTGGTTCAGTGTCAGACTCAGCACTCCTCTCATGGTTTTGTGGTTTAACTGTACTGTGCCGGTATTTGGCACCGTTCTCATCATACAGAGCTGTATGACATATGGCTCTCCCACACACCTCTCTGTTCTTTGAGCAGCTGTACAGAGTTCTGTTGGAGGATACTACTCACCTCTTTTGGTTATGGTTTCTCAGCTCCTCTCAACTCTTTGGTGATGAGTGAGGCATTTTGGTTTCCTAAGCCTGCATGCATGTGACTGGTTCTTTCCTCCGCTTCATGACTTTCAGTTATTCAAGCGCCAGCTTTAACCCCTTTTTGCGCATGTTGACTCCGCCCCCTTCCTCCCCTCAGCCCCTCCTCTCTGCCCCGCCTGGTTGTCAGCCCCTCATTGACAGTGGTACTCCAACCCACAGTACATCTGAGGAATCCAGACAGGCACCACTCACACAGGTTCACAATGAATAGTGAAAAATGAATACATTACACTGCCAACACACAGTGCTTTGGCTGTCACTGTGCTCAGCCAGTGCTTTTACTCTGAGTTAAGAGGGTGTACGGCTATTCGATATTGATAGCTCCACTCTACAGTATGTCAGTCAGCATACTACATCTGCTTGTGGCGTGTTGGTACAGTAGTCCTCTGCTGGTCCCCTGACGTCATTGCTGCAAACTCTGTCTGTTTTCACACATTAGAACTCTGCTGTGTTTCTCTCCCCTTCCTCTTTCTCTAACTATATAGGTTCCGGAGCGCAAAGAGTTTAACCGCATCCTTTGCCCTACTAACAGGCAGGATGCCCCACTCAAGGTGCCCGGGTGGGCAGTCTCTATCCGAGCCTCGTCTATGCCTCAGCTGGCTGTAGACACACAGGTACCTGTTACTGTACAGCCCCTCACCTCCCCTCCTCTACCCATGGGGAAAGAACAGGACCCAGGCAGACAGCCTCTGTGGCGGCTTCAGAGGGATTGATGAACACTGGGGCAGTGCAGGGACATAGATACAGCAGTCAGTCAGCCAATCTGCCATGAAGTGGAGGATTGGGTGTTACTAGGTTGCTATAGTAGATACATATGATTTCAACTGTTACCTTCAATGGTTGTTGACAGTGTGGGTGGCATACTTTGATGGTTTCTAATCATTGTGTGGCAAAAATGTCAGTATGCCAGGTTTTCCAAAACGGTGTCTTTTTAGTTCAAGGTATTATGGCTTGGAAGTGACTTTGGGTCCTTGAAAAGCGCTATGTAAATACCATGTATTAAACATGGAATGTGTGTGGTGAATGGGAGAAAGTCTTCTGCTCAGAACTAGAACTCCACACACTTCCTACCCTCCCACATCCTCTCAACCAATTGCATATGCGTGTGTGTGTGTGTGTGTGTGTGTGTGTGTGTGTGTGTGTGTGTGTGTGTGTGTGTGTGTGTGCGTGCGTGCGTGCGTGCGTGCGTGCGTGCGTGCGTGCGTGCGTGTGTGTGTGTGTGTTTATCTGTGTGTGTAGGTTGGGACAGACAGCAGCAAATTGATGAAACGCTCCTTCTCCACTATTGGTGATCAGTGCGTAAATGGGCTGTGGCAGGAGGAGTACTCTCTGGAGAGGGTCAGTTCTGACCGTCTGTATAGACCACGACAGAGGAGCATCAGAGGTACCTTATACACAGTTGCAGGAATGTGTTCACTATGCCATTGCTTAGGGTCTATTCACTGGTCCTGTTCCATTTGAAGAACTATTGAAGAACACTGGTGGTTCTCAGTTTTAGAAGCCCCCTGATGAAAGCTGTGTGTTTACTAAAATGTATGTGACCCTCTTCATAGCTCCCCTCTCTCTCCTTGCCTCTCAGGCATCAGGTCCAACCTCAGGGAACCAGTGGATCAAGAGCGGGGGCGCTCCAAAGAGCGGCGCCACCTGCTGTCTCCCGACGTGTCCCGCTGCAACTCTGAGGAGCGGGGCCAGGACCCATCACAGGAACGCAAGCAGTCCCGCTCCCCCAGCGAGGGACACGCACATGTCCACCATAGACAGGTGGGTGTTCTTTTAACGGCCCTGACACTGTTATTATTTAATTCCTGGCTTTAACTGTCAATAACCGCCCCTACTACCATTAAAGCCTGGTTTATGTGTGAAATCTCTTATCTCTGCAGGGCAACACTTCAGGCAGCCCAGGCCTGTCTAACTCTGAGTCCAGCACACCCAGTGGCCGTCGGCAGCTCCCCCAGACGCCATCGCGGCCACGCCCCCACATCTCCTACTCCCCCCTGATATGCCGAGCCCACCCCTCCCCCTCTGCTGTCAGCGAGGGCAGAGCCCAGACCCAGGAGGCCCCTGGAGAGACGGAGGAGCCCTTGTGGAGGGAGGAAGGGGAGAGGCCAGCCCAGGTGGCAGGAGGAGGATCGGGGGTGGGGGTGGTAGTAGGGGTGAGTGACCCAGGGTTAGGGGTCAGTCACCCACATCCCTCCCCTCACCGGTACATCTCGGAGCCATACCTGCCCCTGCACGAGGAGTTCCACAGCCCAGACTCCTCAGGCCTGGAGGAGACTCTGACCTTCGAGGTGGCCATTGCAACCAGTCTGGGTCGGGCCAACACCATCAGCTCTGCCCCCCAGCTCAGACACAACTGGCAGGTCCCCAACGGACACTTCCATAAACGCCTGGGTCAGGCCAGCTCTGTGGCCGCCTGCGAGCTCCTGTGTGACACCGACGAGGATGACCGCTGTTAGGGCCGGGACTGGGAGAGGAAGAGGAGGAAGATGGACAGCAAAACTGGGTACCAGAGAGACAGGGGTCCTCAGTCTGAAGTACACTGTCAGGGCGTGTACTGAGTGTACATCTGTCTGTGTGTGTGTGTGTGTAGGAGTGCAATATGTTTGCTAAATCAATAAGACAGGGAAGATATGGGAAGTGCACTGCTGACGTACAGTGCAAAAGTTCACCAGTTGCATTTTGATTGTTGTTTGAACAAAGTCGAATAACTGGGGAGAATGTATCCTCACTGCTTAGACCTATGAAAAATAATACGTATGTTTCAAGTACAGTATGTAGCTGAAAATAGCATGTGAGACTGAAGTAGCAGGAATGTATTAAAATTGTTCTCTTTTCCTCATGTAAGATAAGAAGAAAGCTCTCAATTGTTAGATCTTTGTGGATCATGAAACAGTGATCGGTGTGTAGGGATCCGAAGCAGACATTGGCTGTCACAACAGACACTGCTTTAAAACAACCCAGCTAGCACATTTGGTTGCTTGGAAATTATGGCAACGAAAGTTCTTGGTCCTGGCAACGAAGCCATACGTTTCTTCACCCGTAAAATGCAACGTTTTTTAAACATTCTGAGAATGGAGATGAAAATATTGTCTCTTCTGGAAAAGTACATTTTTAGGTTGCAGAGAGGATCTGAGAACATTTTACTATGGTTACCTGAAAGTTTTATTAACGTTCTGAGAACGTAAATTATAGGTAGTTTTACTGTTTTGAACTCCAAGCACAGATAGGACATTCATGAGGCATTAGTCATGCAAACACATTTCTTTTTTTTATTGTGGCACAGCGCCAGTGAGATTCAAACCTATAATCCTCTGTTTTCTATTCATGGAATTAGTCCACTGTGCCACCAGGATGCAGTTAGCATGCCATGTTTTTTTAAACTCATACAAAGCTGTTAATTTTAGTCTATTCAAAAGACCCTATTTCAAAGGAAACAAGCACTTATTAAGATCAGGTGTGGCTCATTAGTGGTCATGGTCAACACACCTGAACACACTTAAGAGTATAGAGAGAGTTTTGTTGATGCTGTGAACAGAATGTACAGTAAAAAAGTTTGGACACACCAACTCATTTCTTTATTTTGGCTATTTTCTACATTGTAGAGTAATAGTGAAGACATCAAAACTATGAAATAACACATATGGAATCATGTAGTAACCAAAAAAGAGTTGAACAAATCCAAATATATTATAGATTTTAAATTATTCAAAGTAGCCACCCTTTGCCTTGATAACAGCTTTGCACACTCAACCAGCTTCATGAGGAATGCTTTTCCACCAGTCTTGAAGGTTTTCCCACGTATGCTGAGAACTTGTTGGCTCCTTTTCCTTGATTCTGCGGTCCAACTCATCCCAAACCTTCTCAATTGGGTTGAGGTCAGGTGATTGTGGAGGCCAGGTCATCTGATGCAGCCCTCCATCACTATCCTTCTTGGTCAAATAGCCCTTACACAGCCTGGTGGTGTGTTCTGGGTCATTGTCCTATTGAAAAACAAATGAAAGTCCCACTAATCGCAAACCAGATGGGATGGCATATCGCTGCAGAATGTTGTGGTAGCCATGCTGGTTAAGTGTGCCTTGAAATCTAAATAAATCACCAACAGTGTCACACATCCTCCTCCATGCTTCACGTTGGGAACCACACATGCGGAGATCATCCGTTCACCTACAGTACTCTGCGTCTCACAAAGACACGGTGGTTGGAACCAAAAATCTCAAATTTGGACTCTTCAGACCAAAGGACAGATTTCCACCGGTCCATTGCTCGTGTTTCTTGGCCCAAGCAAGTCTCTTCTTATTATGGGTGTCCTTTAGTAGTGGTTTCTTTGCAGCAATTTGACCATGAATGCCTGATTCCCACAGTCTCCTCTGAACAGTTGATGTTGAGATGTGTCTGTTACTTGAACTATGTGATTTATTTGGGCTGCAATCTGAGGCAGGTAACTCTAATTAACTTCATCATAGCGCTTGACTGACCTTCATGTCTTAACCCTTGTGATGTCTTAAGGGTAAAAAATTACCCGCCACTATGTTTAACAGCAGAGAAAACCCCCTAAATTATATTTTGTCAACTTGAAATTTGATTGAGTGACCCCAACATTAGAAAAAGTGAAACATCGCCTTTGTTCATATTTCAAAGAAAGCTGTACACCACCAGGGTACAAAGATTGTCTAATAGGCTGACCACACCGCTCGCGTTGCGTGCACGAGCGTCGCAAAATAAATGTAGAAATCCATGTTATTAAATGATTCCACCCACACTGCTCACGCGCACCAACGAGTGTCTGCGTTGCCAAAGGCTAAAATAGAAATCGGTTCTATTTCTGACGCAGATCGTGCTACAAGTCCTGCCACTCCCATTGGTTTGTAGAAGCAGGTACCCACGTGCCACCTCCTCACTGGTTATACCAACGTGGGTGACTGAAGACGAACAAGGTCGAGGCGAGGCTATACAAGTGCTATCTCTTGCAAAAAAATATGTTTACACCTATGCAGTACCTTTAGCAGTAGTAATAATAATAATAAACCTCTACTTTAGTAAAGAAAACAATTATGACAGGTGTGTTAAAAACGAGTGGTGTTCACTGATGCAGTCAATGCAGTCTTTATGCATTGTGAAGAGTGACAGGTGACAGGTTGTTTCTTCATGCAAAATAGATTTGGGGTTTAAAATTCAATTAAGCTGCTTTATTTTAGGGGTTTAATGAAGGCAGGTCATTTTTTACTCTTAGGACAAAGGGAGTATACAGAATGCTAAGACTACACAAGGGATGTCTTAAAGTAATGATGGACTGTCGTTTCTCTTTGCTTATTTGAGCTGTTCTTACCATAATATGGACTTGGTCTTTCACCAAATAGGGAAATCTTCTGTATACCACCCCTACCTTGTCACAACACAATGGATTGCCTCAAATGCATTGAGGAAAGAAATGTCAGAAATTAACTTTTAACAACTCACACCTGTTAATTGAAATGCATTCCATGTGACTACCTCATGAAGCTGGTTGAGAGAATACCAAGAGTGTGCAAAGCTGTCATCAAGGCAAAGGGTGGCTATTTTGAAGAATATAAAATATATTTTGATTTGTTCAACACTTTTTTGGTTACTACATGATTACATGTGTGTTATTTCATATTTTATTATTCTACCATGTAGAAAATAGTCAAAATAAAGAAAACCCCTTGAATGAGTAGTTGTGTCCAAACTTTTGACTGGTACTGTATATGTTTTTAAATAACATTCTCAGAATGATCTTGGAACTAGTGATGAGGAAACTAAGCTTCCTGAAGCATTGCGCATTTCCAGCCAATTGTGTCAAAAATAGGTTAATTACTCGAAGCTTTGATCAACACGTTGTACACTAGTGGCACCTGCTGGTCAAAATCATTTAGAACCACCAAATTATTATAGATGAAGTCGCACACGCCGTAGCGCGTGTGCAGTGTAGCGTTTTTGTCTTCTACCAAAACCAATACCAAACCAATCAGGTGGTTGCTCGAAAAAAAACTAAGTTTCGGATGTCACTGATCTCGTACTTCTGATCAAGTGAAACAAGCATTGGCACACTGCTTCAAAGTAAACTTCTTAGCAATTTCGACCCATGCCTCGGAACGTAACATTACTACTTTGAGCGTTGCTAATGTTTTCTTGTGGTTTTTATGGAATGTTTTCTTAATGTTCTGAGAACATTTGGGGTGGCAGGTAGCCTAGTGAGCGTTGGGCTAGTAACCGAAAGGTTGCTAGATCAAATCCCCAAGCTGACAAGGCAGTTAACCTGCTGTTCCTAAGCTGTCGTTGTAAATAAGAATTTGTTCTTAACCTGGTTAAAAAATAAAAACATTAATTTAAGGAGAACCATGAGGAAACCTTCAGGAGATGTTCGGCTGAAAGTAGTGAAATTCCCAAAGAAAACGTTGTTTCTGAACCTTCTGAGAACATTACATTAAATAGAGCCATGAAGAAACCTGTAGAAAGTGTTATGCTGAAGTACAGAAATTCCTACAGAAGAATGTTGTTTCTTAACGTTCTCTGAACAATTTGAGAACATTACTTTAAATAGAACCATGTGTAAACGTCATGCTGTGTGATTGTACAAAACATTAAGGACACCTTCCTAATATTGAGTACACTCAATGTATATGGCTCTCAGAACTTATGTGCTAGCTGCACCTTTCCCAGACCCTTGTGGGAAGGTTGTACAGTATGCAAAATAACCATAGGACAACCACGCTCTCACCAAGCTCTAAGAAACATATGGTTCTCAGAATGTTATGTTATTTAGGACCCGTTAAGCAAGGACATGACCTTTCCCTGATAGATACTGTACGTTTCCAGAGCTCTGGGGCTTTGAACCCTCTAAAGTGAGGTGTTCCAGTGTCATTCCATGTCAAATCTCTAGTTCTCATTTTCAGCCTAAACATGGTGGCTTTGTCCTTGTGTGACCTTCAGTGTGTCTCTGGACAGAAGACCCACTGCCATGCTGGTGTCTGTCACTGTCACCTCATTGGATTAAGCATGATTACCACTTTGAGTACTTGGGAGAGGGCCAGCCCTAAACTATAGACCCTCAGTGGACAGCAGCAAGACTGGCCTCTCCTAAACTACAGACATAGTGTAATGTTCATGTGTTGGATACTGCTGTCATGTCAATAGTCTGGAAAACCAGGCCCTGATAAAGACATGCTCTGGAAACATTGGCGACGACTAAGTATTTTTTATACCTCCCACTCTGGGCTGGATGTGTTAATGTGTAGTTCATACATGCATAATCTATGAGCAATTAGTACACAAAATCCCTAGTTTGGAAGCAACTGATTTTTTGGAAGCTGTGCTGCACCATTTTCCCTAAGTTTTCCCCCACGAGAGCCATCCCTCTAGTAATTTGAGTTCAACCAATGAGCTTCAGTCCCTCGCCATTTGAGTGACCACACAGCAGAGCAAGAGAGAGAGCAAAGACGTGGTGCACATATGAGACACAGTACTCAATTTTCGTGGACCACTTTTGGCTCGTAAGCTCTATTTTCAGAACTACTGGCTAAAAAGTAAACACAAGTACTGGACAATCTCTTTAAGCTGGAGCATTTGAAAATTATGTGAGACAACTCGGATTTCTACAGAGACTACAAAGTCTACAAAGCCATTCTTTCTGTAAATAGAATCAAGTGTCTTGAGGTTGTTTCCTTTTGTGTAATGAATCATATCTGTCATTTGATGGAAATTATTTCAACATGGATATTTTTATGGATGATTCCTAACTATGATTTATTTTGAAGTTAACTGCCATGTCACTCAACACTGACCGAGTCCATTTTTGCTATCAGGTTTACAGTGCTGTATAAAACTAGATTTTACCCAGATACAGCTCTGTCTTGTAGCAACATTATGATGGTTATGATGATGGTTGTGATGATGGTGATCATCATGATGGTGATAGTGATAAAATGTGCCTGCCTGTGAGTAGGGTGACTCAGTGCAGTTGATGGATCCATGTCCACTCAGTGGCGTTCTCTCTCATCAGACCCCAACAGAATTATGTTTACGCGTGGTTTTTAAGCCCAGCATTTGAACATTTCCACTTTTCAACATTCCAGCTTTTGAACAGTGATTGTTCCCCAAAAGATAGCTTCTATTATATCACATGCCGTGTTGTAACTTGTTTTGTGGACATATTTCTGAAATGTGAATAGGAGGTATTTGGTCCAATGTTCTTCTGGCACGTACGGGCCCACTGCTCTGTGGAACATGATGAGTTTTATGTTGCTATTGAATTTCTGGTATTGAAAATAAAAAGCTTTCTGGTATATACAGTGCCTAGTGAAAGTCTACACACCCCTTGCACAGTCTTCACATTTTGCTGCCTTTTAATGTAATTTGATATTTTTTCTACAGATCTACACAACCTACTTCACATTTTCAAAGTCGAAGATAGTAATAGAACGAAGATGTACTCTGTGAAAGCACCTGAATTGCCAAGTTAAATAAAGCTTAAATAAAATAAATACAAAAAAACCTTTGGCAGCTATTACAGCTGTGAATAATTCAGAAAAATATTCTACCAACTTTGCACAACTATTAGGGCAACGTTTGTCCATTGTTTTTGTCAAAATTACTCAAGCTCATTAAATTTGGTTGGGAATCATTGACGGACAGAAATATTCAAACCTTGTCTCTGATTTTCAGGCAAAAGTCAGGACTGAGACGAGACCACTCAGGAACACTCAACACCTTTTGTAAAGCCATTCTAGCGTGTCTTTCATTTTTTTGTAATTGTCTCACAGAAAAATAAAACTCTTTTACAAGGTTAGGTTTTCAGAAGACTGGAGCAGGTTTTCTTTGAACTTTTTACCTGGGCTTTGCTCCTTTCATATTTATTTTGATACTGACAACCTCCCAGTCTCTGCCGATGACAAGCATACCCATAACATGATGCTGCTACCCCCACAATTCTTTAAAATACATAGGGTTTCACTCTGTGTTGTGTTGTATTGGATTTATTCCAAACCTGTATTTTTAAATTTAGGCCAAAAGTTAATGTCTTTGACGTGTTGTCTTTCAGTATTACTTAACGGCCTTGTTGCAAACCAAATGGATCATTTGGAGTGGATTTCTTAACACAGGCTTCATTCTTTTCACTTTGTCATACAGGCCAGTAATGTGGAGTGAATGCAATGTTGTTGATCCCTTTGTATTGTGGTGGCAAGATTATGATATGAGTATGCTTGTCACAAGCAGGGACTGGGGAGTTTGTTAGGATCAAAATAAATATGAAATGAGCAAAGCCCAGGTAAAAAGTTAGAGGAAAAGTTTTCTGAAAACCTAACTCTGGGATAGAGTTTTATTCTCTGCGGGCGATTACATACATTTTAATGCCAAAGACAAACCCGAATAGATTTCCAAGAGACATTGAGTGTTCCTGAATAGTCCCGTCTCCGTCCTGACTTAAATCTGCTTTAAAAAAATCAGAGACAAGGTTTGAATATTGCTGTCCATCAATGACTACCAGACAGATTTACTGAGCTTGAGCAATTCTGTCAAAGATGGATATAATGTTGCCCTAAGAGTTGTGCAAGGTTGGTAGAATCTTATTCAAAATTATTCACATCTGTAATGGCTGCCAAAGGTGCTTCCACCAAGTATTCATTCTGGGGTGTGAAGACATACCGAATCAATACATCCTCAGTTAGTATTTCTTAGTCATTTAGAAAATGTTCTATAAAGTTTAGTTCCAAAACGCTATAACCACACATTTTTCATGTTTTTTTTCATCCAAAATTATTACTTGTGGGTAACTTCATGTGTGTAAACTATTACTGCTCTCAGAATTTTTGTTAATGGATTTTAGATGTGTATTAAAATGGGGTTTGCTGCAAAACGCTATATATCCATTGTTTAGCTGGAATGAAATGTTTGTATCCTGTATTTGACTGTGATATGGGGTGTCACCTAGAGATCTTAAGATGAATGGACTAACTGTAAGTCGCTATGGATAAGAGTTACAGCCTTATTCTAAAATTGATTAAATAGTTTTTTTTACTCATCAATCTACACAAAATACCCTATAATGACAAAGCAAAAACAGGGGAGTTTCTCCCATTCTTCTCTGCAGATCTTCTCAAGCTCTGTCAGGTTGGATGGGGAGTGTTGCTGCACAGCTATTTTCTCCAGAGATGTTCGATCGGATTCAAGTCTGGGCTCTGGCTAGGCCACTCAAGGACATTCAGAGACTTGTTCCTAAGCCACTCCTGTGTTGTCTTGGCTGTGTGCTTAGGGTTGTTGTCCTGTTGGAAGGTGAACCTTCGACCCAGTCGGAGGTCCTTAGCGCTCTGGTTTTAAGGTTTTAATCAAAGATCTCTCTGTACTTTGCTCTGTTGATCTTTCCCTCGACCCTGAATAGTCTCCCAGTCCCTGCCGCTGAAAAACATCCCCACAACATGATGCTGCCACCACCATGCTTCATCGTAGGGGTGGTGCCAGGTTTCCTCCAGACGTGATGCTTGGCATTCAGGCCAAAGAGTTCAATCTCCAAGCAGGCTGTCATGTGCTTTTACTGAGGAGTGGCTTCCAACTGGCCACTCAACCATAAAGGCCTGATTGGTGGAGTGATGCAGAGATGGTTGTCCTTCTGGAAGGTTTTCCCATCTCCACAGAGGAACTCTGTCAGAGTGACCATCGGGTTCTTGGTCACCTCCCTGACCAAGGACCTTCTCTGCCGATTGCTCAATTTGGCTGGGCGGCCAGCTCTTGGAAGAGTTTTGGTGGTTCCAAACTTCTTCCATTTAAGAATGATGGGGCCACTGTGTTCTTGGGGATCTTCAGTGCTGCAGAAATGTTTTGGTACACTTCTTCAGATCTGTGCCTCGACACAATCCTCTCTCTGAGATCTATGGGCAATTCCTTCGACCTCATAGCTTGGTTTTTGCTCTGACATGCACTGTCAACTGTGGGACCTGATATTAACAGGTGTGTGTCTTTCCAAATCATGTCCAATCAATTGAATTTACCACAGGGGGACTCCAATCAAGTTGTAGAAACATCTCAAGGATGAACAATGGAAACAGGATGCACCTGAGCTCAATTTCGCGTCTCACAGCAAAGGGTCTGAGTACTTCAAGGTATTTCAGTTTTTTCTTTCTAATAAATGTGCAAACATTTCTAAAAACCTGTTTTCGCTTTGTCATTATGGGGTATTGTGTGTAGATTGATGATGATTTTTTTATTTTATTTAATCCATTTAATAAGGCTGAAACCTAACAAAATATGGGACAAGGGAAGGGGTCTGAATACTTTCCGAATGCACTCTATAGTGATGTCACAAATGTATAATTTGTACATTTCTTTATAAAAAAAAGTGTTATTTGACGTGTTTGACTCTGTAACTAGAAGTTCTACTTATTTCTCTGACAGTGATATATAGCGTTTTGCAACAAAACATGATTATTTGTCTCTCTGAAATGAAAACATTAAGTTAGCGATATCAAACAAATACATGCCTGTCATTGAACAACTCCATGCCCTGATTAAGTGGTGAAAATATACACCAACCTCTTTTATAAGTTCTTTAAACAAAACAAGCTAATTTACCAACATGTCTGAACATTTACATATAGCGTTCTGGAATGAAACTTACATTTTTCTTTCACTTTGAAAATGTGGAGGTTGTGTAGATCGATAGGAAAAAAACTAATTGAATCCCTTTTTAGGTGTAATTTTAAGGCAGGGAATGTGTAGACTTTCACTAGCGACTGTATGTAGTGTATATATAAACAAATACATGTCTAATTTAATGCACTGTTCATACTGTATTTAATCTAGATGCCTGTCTATGACTTTGAAAAAAAAATATGTTTGCATATCTGTGTAAAGACCATTAAAAAATATTAATCCTCTTTAATGAAATGTCAACTAAGCTGTAGTGACAAATCATCTTTTGAAAATCGATTTATGACAGCGAAAACATTTGCAGGATTAACACAACGTTTTGACTCCGGCGAAATTAGGACAAGAGATGTCTTTTTTTGCAGGTGTTTTGGTCTCATCTTTGATGATTCTAATGTTTATTAAACTTATATAATGTATAAATCACAGCTCACTGCTTTAGATGTAGCAGATATAGTTATGATGATGGGGAGAGCTGTGTCTCTTCTGGCATAGCTACTTGGCTTTGTCTCAGTAGGTTAAAGATAAACCACATGTAGTTTGATATGGGCTTGTGTGTGTACCCACAGAGCTCAGGTGGTGGATCTCTCGACATTGTGTGAGAGGGGAATGCTGCCATGACAACGCTGATACAGTGAGTCATTGTGACCGTGTCCTCAGATCCTCCTAACTAGCCCTCCCCTGGGACATGATGGACACCAGAAGGGCACCTGGAGGGGTTGGCATGGCTGGGACTCTGGTGCTTCTCTGGGCAGGACTAGGTCTGTTCGAGGCTTGGGGAGAAGGAGCCTCCCAGGATGGGTCCACACATGGGCTGTCCCCTCTCCAAACAGTACCATAGGAGTATGGGAGAGTCAGGGGAGACCTAACACCAGCCGTGGCCAAAGGTGAGTATGGCACCACAGGATAAAATTGATCTGGTCATGGCAGCAATATATTGTGTGTTTGCATGTTTGGTGTATTTACAGTAATTGATATTGAAGGTATTGAGATTTTTTTTAAACTGTTGTAATCCCAGAATTGTGATAATCTGTAACAAATATTAATGTATTTCGCAGAAATGTGTTGTTTTGTGTGATGTGTTCCTAACCATGCCAACTTCACCAAAGCCATACATCTCAATATCTCTATCTAAATGGCTCTGGCTTTCGCCACACAGTGTTGTCACCTTTAAAATAGGTGGAGAGTTGGTCCATGTCAAACATGGGTGTTGCTTTCATGCTTGGGGAGATTCCACTCAGATATTCCATACTGGCAGCAGGTGAGACTCCAGTCTTTGATCTCACAGAGAGGCAGCCAAGTTCTCTCTTCTCTAGGTAGACACAGCAACCTGTTCCAATTATCAATGGATGGTACCTCACCTTGCTCTCACGTTGGCTGGCCAAACAGATGTGGGAGAAGATGATCACATCCAGTTCATTTTTAAACTCACTGCCATTCTAACATCAAAGTTTGTTTCAATTCCATTGATTGAGGTGATGTAATATACACTACTGGCTGGTGAATTCCTAACATTCATTTCAATCAAAGTTGAGCATTGCCAAAGCTATCGTATTACACACTTCAGTCTCACAATCCTCTCACTGATTATTGATCCATGTTTTGTTCCCTTTTCTAGAATCTGTTGGACCTCTTGGACATGCTTTCCCCCGACCACTGCAATGTCTCTACAGCAGGGGCTGATTGGCCTACGAGACCGGACAGTACTCCACCTTGTTCCTCCCCACACACACAGCGTTTGGCCTTCAGTAATTCATATGGATAGACAGCGTGTGGAAATGATAACCAGCAAACTGATGTAAAGATCAAATCTAATAATTTTGAGTTTGAAAGGCATTGTCGAAATGCCTTATTTTATTGGGTAGATGGGGAGGTTCTTTCAAGGTTGACATTATGCTTTGGTGCGAAACTTTAACTTGAATGTTGACATGTCGGGCACTGAAGCTGAATGAATATGACTTTGCATTGGCTTATGAAACTGGTCTTCAATGTGTTTAAAGGACCAGTTACCCTGTCTGAAACACGACAATTACATTTCACTCCACTTTGAATGCAAAACAGCCTTATTTGGCTTGCTAATTTGCATCAGTCACAATTGCATAGACAAGACTGTCAAGACTGTTTGTGGTTGAAGATGCAGTGTGAGCCTGTGGGAGATGTGTGTGTCAGGTTTTCAGATGAGGCTGGGAGGCCTGGGTGGAGGAAAGGAGTCTGCTGGCAGTGCTGTCAGAGGAAGCGGAGGAGTTGCTACAGCTGAGACTGGGATCTGGACTACTCACCTTCATCAGTACCTGGAGCTGACGCTACTCAGTACCAACAGATACACGTGTACATATGTACACACATACAGTCACGTCCTCATCCTCACCGCCAGGAGCTATGGCTGAGGATGTTGAAATAGATGTCATTAGAATGGTTGACGTGACAAATATGTCTCCTATTACAATGATATGAAAATCCATAGAGCATATCATTTATTTTTGCCCTTAAGACAAAGCTCAATGTCTATTTCCACGCATAGACACTGTGGTTCACACATAGACACTGTAGGCACAATGTCCTCTACAGTGGAGTGTCTCTATACCAGTTGCCTACTGATCCACCACATCTCTCTCTGTGTGTCCTCTTCCTCTGGGCAGGTTTCAAGCAGAGGGATGGAGAGTGGCACCGGCTGGCCCTGTCTGTCTCTCTGTCCAGACTGGAGATGTATGCTGACTGCTGCCTGTCAGACTGTAGACCTGGGGCCATCCAGCCCTACCACAAACCCTTTACCGTAAGCTCACTGCTTTTCTGATCCCTGTGCTACATTCCTCACATCGGCCCCAGTCTTCCTCTCACCCCGGGGAAAAGAGGGATGCACCAGGGAGGAAGGTCAAGTTTCATGTTTGTATTAGTCGTAGGTACACCGTCCAATGAAACGCTTACTTGACTTGCAGGTTCCTTCTCAACAATGCAACAACAATAAGAAATAAGAAAAGATAAGAAACAAACATAAAGTAAATGTCTCAGTAGAACAGAATAAACATTTGAGTATAAGTATAATACAGGAAGGCGCAATTTATAGTCCAATATTTACACTTGTTTTGAGGAAGAGAGGATTGGGGGGGGGAGTGCTTAAATTGTGCAGTATTTACTGTAGGTTGGCTCAATGTGAAGTTCAATGGCACAAAAATAAGTTTGGCTTGATTGGACTAATCAGAGAAAATGACTTGGTGATGTACTGTATGTTTGTTTTATTTGAACTGTTATTGCTCTTGATAATTTAACAGTTTTACGATGCATTCAAAGCGTTATTGGATTTTTTCCCCCAATTTGAATCAAATTAATATCTCTTAACATTTGAAGCTATAAGATCTTTTTATTTTATTTTTTACATTAATCAAAAATCTGTCTGCCTGATAGACATAGCTCTAATTGTGCAGACCTAAACCAAAGAGTGAATATTAAAATCAATGGAGAACCATCATCATATTGTATGTGGTGGTGCTGTATGGCTTGTCTTAACCAGCCACGGTAGGCAGGCTGAGTCCAGCCATCTCAGTGAACATCCTTTATCCTAGCCCACGTCATTGACAAGGCTTCTATGGATGACACTGCCTCCTCAGTGATGCCCTGCCTGTATAAAACCTCACGTCTCCCCTCACCCTGTCCTTCCCTGCACATGAACAAAGCAGGACTAACACATACCACACACACCAACAACTGGCACTCCCATCTGAAAAGAAGGGACCTATGCATGTGGAATATACTGATGTTTACTCGTAAGAAGCTACCTGGTGGATATTGATCTCACCGTCTGGGGCTGCAACTGTGGAACTGTCACCGGAGGTTCCGGACCATGGACCGTCGCAGGAGGTTCCGGACCGGGGAGGCGCATTGGAGGCCTAGTGCGTGGAGACGGCACAGGTGGTACCGGACTGGTGACACACACTTCAGGGCAAGTGCGAGGAGGAGACACAGGACGTACCGGACTGGGGAGGCGCACTGGAGGCCAGATACGTGGAGCCGGCCCAGGTTTCACCGGACTGATGACACGTTCCTCCAAATGCCTGCGTTGCCGCATACTCCTAGCCAACTCCATTCTCCGGTATCCCTCCTCACACTGTTCCAACAAATCCCAGGCGGGCTCTGATAATCTCCTTGGGTCGACCGACCACCTCTCTATCTCCTCCCAGGTGGTCTTTGGCTCTCTCCATTCACTGTCCTCCAATTTCATATTTTCCCAGATGGGCTCTGGTTCCCTCCTCGGCTCCGCTAACCACCCCGTGTGCCCACCCCCAAAACATTTTTGGGGCTGTCCTTTGGGCTTCCGTTGTGGCCACGAACCCCGGCGCCGGCGCTGTCCTCCCTTCTCTCCTTGCGTCTGCTGCCAAGGAAGGCGATCCTGTCCTGCCAGGATTTCCTCCCAAGTCCAGGATCCCTTCCCATCCAAGATCTCCTCCCAAATCCAGGATACCTTCTCCTCCTGGGCACGCTGCTTGGTCCTGGTGTGGTGGGATCTTCTGTATTATTACGATCATCGTAATAACTTTCAGATCAAGGCGCAGCGTGATATGGCAAAAAACAATAAAGAGCAAACGACACGTGAAGCTATGGAGTGCTCACAGGCAACTCCACATAAACAAGATCACACAAAAAAACAATTGGCCTAGCGTCGTCCGGGTTAGGGAGGGTTTGTATTTAGACTCATTACATCAGTCTCGGTTTTGAGAAAAAATTGTTTCTGCATTCAAATATGGCTGCACTGTACCTATAGATGCACGTTAGCACATTTGCTAATGCTAAAAATACTTTAAAAATCTTCTCCTCGTGTACTCGACTGACCCCAGATTTGGTATATAGACTCAGTGGCCGACTTTGCTGCATTCGAAGTCAGCCACGCTACACCACTAGTTAGCACCAAATCATACTCGGGCTATAAGAACTGAACCGATGGACATGGGGCCATGACATTTCTTATGTACCTTATGTACAGTATATGTCCTTAGAAAGTCACTGTCAATAGAAAGTCACTGCAACCATAGATGGCTGCACCAGACCAGTTGGTGGCACTATAGATGTCATTGGCACCAGTGGCACCATAGGATACTAAAGCAAGTGATTAACTAGTGATTAAGTGGAATTTGTCTCATGCAAATGAATGTTACATTTAAATTATCCAGATGAACAATGTGAAATATCATGATTAGTACATTGGTATAATCACATACCGTATTGTTGCCCTATTATGTTGTCTGCACATAGTGAAACGTGGATATTTTATTTGGGAAAATGAGGAACCGGACATCCTGCTGCTTGCGCAGCCAGCATATATATATATATATTTATAAATATTTATAAATTAACTTAATACATTAAGTAATGACTCTAAGAATCATTCCAATCTACATTCAAAGAACCAACCTACAAGACTAAACTTCACTTCCGTCATCCTTGCGGTATTGAGAGATAAACATGGTAATGCTTTCACTTATTACACATAGGAAGATAGTTCCTTTGTTATCCAACTGATCTTGTGTCCTTTCTGTCATCCTGTGAACCCTGTTCATTGCTGCTCGCAGATATATTTTAGTTGTTGTTCTTTCACAAAATGTGATTATATTTCAGCATAAAACTGTTGATTATATATCCAGACCTTTGATTTCTTTATAATTCTTCAAAATGTGGTGTTTACTGTCCCCTTACAGAAAAATGTATTCTACAGAAAGCTTGTTGAAACATGGCCGGTAGGTGATCTCATCTCATACTTGATTTCAGTCATTTCTAGACCATGTTATTGGAGGATGTGCCCTTTAGGTGGCAGTGTAGTGAATGAACCCTCTGTATACCAAAATAGTTGACATCACAGTTTATTGTAAACACAATGCAGCATATCAAGTGAAATGTATTCCATCATAAAGGAAAGGGGATACCTAGTCAGTGGCACAACTGAATGCATTCAACCGAAATGTGTGAATCAGAGAGGTGCAGGGTGCTGCCTTCATTGACATCCACTTCATCAGCACCCGAGGAGCAGTTGTTGGTTAACTGCCTTGCTCAAGGGCAGAACAGCAGATGTTTACACCTTCCCAGCTCGGGGATTCGAACCAGCAACTTTTCAGTTACTGCCCCAACGCTTCTAACCGCTAGGCTACCTGCCACCCCATACAGTATTTCATATATTTACAGTCCATGTACTGTATGTCAGTTAGAGAGTTGTTTCTTTCGCCTCAGAGACTGAAAGGCCCTCAAGGGCCTCTTGGCCCCCCTGGGGATGCTGGACCTCCTGTAAGTAAACATACACTATTACTGTAACAATATCATCATTGCTGATAGACTGATTGATCACACTGATGCTTGTCCACTGAAAGTCAGAGATTGTTTTTATTCCAGGGATCACCAGGAACTACTGGAAAACAAAGAGGAAAAGGAGATGGAGGGAAAATTGTAGGTTTTATCTGAATTTGATCAGAATCTACACCGAGGCATAACTTGTTTGCTTGTGGGTTGAAACTCATCCATATGTGGACACGAGTAGAAACTGAATGATATGCTTACAGTGCCTTCGGAAAGTACTCAGATCCCTTTACTTTTCCCACATTTTGTTAGGTTACAGCCTTATTCTAAAATGTATATATTTTTTAAATCTTCAGCAATCTACACACAATACACCATAATGACAAAGCAAAAAAAACTGTTTTTTAGAAATGTTTGAAACAAGTCTCTGTATGTCTTTGTGTAGCCCAGCCAGAGCCCGGACTTGAACCCAATCGAACATCTCTGGAGAGATCTGAAAATAGCTGTGCAGCAACGCTCCCCATCCAACCTGACAGAGCTTGAGAGGATCTGCAGAGAAGAATGGGAGAAACTTCCCAAATATAGATGTGCCAAGCTTGTAGTGTCATATCCAAGAAGACTCAATGCTGTAATCTTTGCCAATGGTGCTAAAACAAAGTACTGAGTAAAGGGTCTGAATACTTACTTGAATATCTTTTTATTTTTTTATTGGCAAACATTTCTAAAAGCCTATTTATGCTTTGTCATTATGGGGTATTGTGCGTAGATTGATGAAAAAAAAACGATTTAATCCATTTTAAATTAAGGCTGTAATGTAACAAAATGTGGAAAAAGTCAACGGGTCTGAATACTTTCTGAGGGCACTGTATGTGTTCACACAAATACATTACAGATACATTGCAGTTGACAGTTCCAACTGTGAGAACACAGGATAAGTAAGCCTGCCCATATGCTGAATGTCGCCATTAACAACAATTACTTCAACTCTGAGATCTAAAAGCAACAGAGGGAGGTGAAGCTAACACACCTGCTGTTTCTATCCTCCCTCCTCCACTATCACAGAATGTCAACTTCCCTAAAATAGGATTACAGGATGCTGTTAGATGACACAGGTAACTGCTTCCACTCAGGCCACTCTCATTAGCTTCCATTAGAGATCTGAGCCCAAAGGCTACATGCTGATTTACTTCCAGCACTTCTGTTTGTGAAGTAGCAGCACTATCATGGATATGAGCATTACTAGTGATTGATATAAGTATTAACAGCACCTTTAGAGCTGAAGCTCTTTAATCATCTGAAATGCACCACCACTAAGTGTTGCTCTTTTTGCCCTGGCACACTGCTACTGCTGTGATAGCCAGTCCTGCCAGGCTGTCCCAGACAGACGGTGTCAATGGTGGCGCCACACAGGGCAAGCTGTCCACATCTGAGTGCCAGTGAACCCAACTGACACACTGAAGGAACCATTTTCACCACAGCTTTACTTCAGCTATGGCACAGAAAACTGTTGTTCTGATTTTACACAACACCACTTTTGGGGTTTTGATCATTATCTGCTAGTCTTCTGTAGCCAGATGAGACTCTGTACCCTCGCATTCGCTCTGCATCCTGGCTAGAAGAACCTAGAAGCCTGGCACGCTAACCAATGAGGGGAGGCTTTACATTTCCAGCATTGTGGTTAATTGCCACACACTGAAGTCTATACTGACCATTCATGGAATTAACTACTTACTATACAATTGCATTCAAATTTGGGTGGGTCACTTTCATTTTTTAACTGGCCCTCACATGGCCCTCACAGTTGAAGTGTACCTATGATAAAAATTACAGACCTCTCACTAATATTTTTGTTTCTTATTCCAGGGAGAGCCAGGTCCTGATGGGATTGTTGGATTCCCTGGCGTTAATGGACGACAGGTAGGATCATATAGTTTTTCTCACTCTCATTGCTTTGATCATGCTACATTTAGTCACAAGAGAATATGCCCATACATCTGTGTCAGTGACCATAGGCCACCTGAAAACCATTGTAGAAGATCAAGTCCCATTTATTCTCCAGATTTACCTCACAATGAATGTAGAGGATCAATAGGTTTTGGATGTGTCTACAGGGAAAAACAGGTGCAGATGGGCCTGCAGATCCAAAAGGGGATTGATCGCGTAAGTATCAATTAATGCTGAAGAATGTATTTTTAAAAGCAATTGTCATTCATATTTTAATAAATTGTGCTTGTATTCTACATGAGTCAATATTACGCAATCCTTCATGTTTTTAAATAGAGGGACTCCCTGGGTTTAATGTAAGCACACACTAAATGTACAAGTAAGATGTGAATATTGATAACAATGTATTTTATTAAACCAATTATGCTGTAAAAGTAATTCATAAACTTGGCCTCTGTGTAACGATTTTCGTTGGTGGAAGGAGGAGTAGACCAAAGCACAGCGTGGTACGTGTTCATGATGCCTTTAATAAACTGAACACTGAATACAAACAAACGAGAATAAAGGAAAACTGAAACAGTCCCGTATGGTGAAAACACTGAAACGGAAAATAATCACCCACAACTCAAAATGGGAAAACAGGCTACCTAAGTATGGCTCTCAATCAGAGACAACGATAGACAGCTGCCTCTGATTGAGAACCATACCAGGCCAAACACATAGAAAAAGAAAACATAGACCTACAACATAGAATACCCACCCACATCACACCCTGACCAAACTAAAAATAGAAACCTACAAAGCAATCTACGGTCAGGGCGTGACAGTACCCCCCCCACCCCCCAAAGGTGCGGACTCCGGCCGCAAAACCTAAACCCATAGGGGAGGGTCTGGGTGGGCATTGGTCCGTGGTGGCGGCTCTGGCATGAGACGTGGACCCCACTCCACCACAGTCTTGGCCCACTTAAGTGGCGCCTTTGGAGCGGCGACCTTTGCCGCCGACCTCGGACTGGGGAGCGCCGGAGCGGCAGCGCCGGACAGGCGGGAGACTCTGGCGGCGCCGGAGTGAAGGGCGACTCTGGCAGCGCCGGAGTGAAGGGCGACTCTGGCAGCGCCGGAGTGAAGGGCGACTCTGGCAGCGCCGGAGTGAAGGGCGACTCTGGCAGCGCCGGAGTGAAGGGTGACTCTGGCAGCGCCGGAGTGAAGGGCAGCTCTGGCAACTCCTGACTGACGGGCAGCTCTGGCAGCTCCTGACAGACTGGAGAACCTGGAGGGAGGAGACGGAGAGACAGCCTGGTCCTCGGAGGAGGCACAGGATAGACCGGGCAGTGGAGGCGCACTGGAGGTCTCGAACTAAGGGCCTGCACAACCCGTCCTGGCTGGATGGTGATTTTATCCTGGCACGTGCAGGGCGCAGGCACAGGACACTCTGGGCTGTGTAGACATACGACGCACTGGGCTGTGCAGACACACGGGAGACACAGTGCGCAGAGCCAATGCAGGATATCCTGGCCAGAGGAGACGCACTGGAGACCAGATGCGCTGAACCGGTTTCATTCCTCCTGGCTCGATGCCCACTCTAGCCCGGCCAATACGAGGAGCTGCGATGTAGCACACCGGACTATGCATGCGCACTGGGGACACCGTGCTCCTCACCGCATAACACGGTGCCTGCCTGGTCAACCTCTCGCCCCGGTAAGCACGGGGAGTTGGCTCAGGTCTCCTACCTGACTTAGCCACGCTCCCTGTGTGCCTCCCCCCAATACATTTTTGGGTCTGCCTCTCTGGCTTCCTTGCCAGCCGTGTTAACTCCTCATAGTGTCTCCGCTCAGCCTTAGCGGCCTCCAATTCCTCCTGCGGACGGCGATACTCCCCAGCCTGTGCCCAGGGTCCCTTGCCGTCCAATATCTGCTCCCAAGTCCAGGAGTCCAGAACCCTCTGCTCCTGGTTACCACGTTGCTTGGTCCTTTCTTGGTGGGTGATTCTGTAATGATTTTCGTTGGTGGAAGAAGGAGTAGACCAAAGCGCAGCGTGGTATGTGTTCATGATGCCTTTAATAAACTGAACACTGAATACAAACGAACAAGAGAATAAAGGAAAACCAAAACAGTCCCGTATGGTGACAACACTGAAACAGAAAATAATCACCCACAACTCAAAATAAGAAAACAGGCTACCTAAGTATGGCTCTCAATCAGAGACAACAATAGACAGCTGCCTCTGATTGAGAACCATACCAGGCCAAACACATAGAAAAAGAAAACCTAGACCTACAACATAGAATACCCACCCACATCACACCCTGACCAAACTAAAAATAGAAACCTACAAAGCAATCTACGGTCAGGGCGTGACAGTACCCCCCCCAAAGGTTTTTTTCCCTCTTATGTCAGGGACCAAATGGCAAACCAGGAAAAACTGGACCTGCAGGTGACCCAGTAAGATTACTTAAAGCAATTTCTTTATTTTCTATTGGGTTGATATCTAAGTCTTAAGTATAAGTAATCATGTTAACACTTGTCAAACTACACTTAATAAAAATATAAACGCAACATGTAAAGTGTTGGTCCCACGTTTCATTAGCTAAAATAAAAGATCCCAGAAATGTCCTTTATGCACAAAAAGCTTATTTCTCAAATGTTGTGCACAAATTTGTTTAAATCCCTGTAAATGAGCATTTCTCTTTTGCCAAGATAATCTATCCAGCTGACAGGTGTTACATATCAAGAAGCTGATTAAACGGCATGATTATTACACAGATTTACCTTGTGCTGGGGACAATAAAAGGCCACTCTAAAATGTGCAGTTTTGTCACACAACACACTGCCATAGATGTCTCAAGTTTTGAGGTGCAATTGGCATGCTGACTGCAGGAATGTCCCGCAAATCCAATCAAATCAAATTTTATTTGTCACATACACATGGTTAGCAGATGTTAATGCGAGTGTCGCGAAATGCTTGTTCTTCTAATTCCGACAATGCAGTAATAACCAATGAGTAATCTAACCTAACAATTCCACAACTACTACCTTATACACACAAGTGTAAAGGGATAAAGAATATGTACATAAAGATATATGAATGAGTGATGGTACAGAACGGCATAGGCAAGATGCAGTAGATGGTATCGAGTACAGTATATACATATGAGATGAGTAATGTAGGGTATGTAAACATAAAAGTGGCATAGTTTAAAGTGGCTAGTGATACATGTATTACATAAAGATGGCAAGATGCAGTAGATGATAGAGTACAGTATACACATATGAGATGAGTAATGTAGGGTATGTAAACAGTATATTAAGTGGCATTGTTTAAAGTGGCCAGTGATACATTTTTTCCATCAATTTCCATTATTAAAGTGAGCTGGAGTTGAGTCAGTATGTTGGCAGCAGCCACTCAATGTTAGTGGTGGCTGTTTAACAGTCTGATGGCCTTGAGATAGAAGCTGTTTTTCAGTCTCTCGGTCCCTGCTTTGATGCACCTGTAATGACCTCGTCTTCTGGATGATGGCGGGGTGAACAGTCAGTGGCTCGGCTGGTTGTTGTCCTTGATGATCTTTATGGCCTTCCTGTGACATCGGGTGGTGTAGGTGTCCTGGAGGGCAGGTAGTTTGCCCCCGGTGATGCATTGTGCAGACCTCACTACCCTCTGGAGAGCCTTACGGTTGTGGGCGGAGCAGTTGCCAATCCAGGCGGTGATACAGCCCGACAGGATGCTCTCGATTGTGCATCTGTAAAAGTTTGTGAGTGCTTTTGGTGACAAGCCGAATTTCTTCAGCCTCCTGCGGTTGAAGAGGCACTGCTGCGCCTTCTTCACAACGCTGTCTGTGTGGGTGGAACAATTCAGCTTGTCCATGATGTTTTCGCCGAGGAACTTAAAACTTACTACCCTCTCCACTACTGTCCCGTCGATGTGGATAGGGGGGTGCTCCCTCTGCTGTTTCCTGAAGTCCACAATCATCTCCTTTGTTTTGTTGACGTTGAGTGTGAGGTTACTTTCCTAACACCACACTCCGAGTGCCCTCACCTCCTCCCTGTAGGCCATCTCGTCGTTGTTGGTAATCAAGCCTACCACTGTAGTGTCGTCCTCAAACTTGATGATTGAGTTGGGGGCGTGCATGGCCACGCAGTGAACAGGGAGTACAGGAGAGGGCTCAGAACGCACCCTTGTGGGGCCCCAGTGTTGAGAATCAGCGGGGTGGAGATGTTGTTTCCTACCCTCACCACCTGGGGGCGGCCCGTCAGGAAGTCCAGTACCCAGTTGCACAGGGCGGAGTCGAGACCCAGGATCTCGAGATTGATGACGAGTTTAGAGGGTACTATGGTGTTAAATGCGGACTTGTAGTTGATGAACAGCATTCTCACATAGGTATTCCTCTTGTCCAGATGGGTTAGGGCAGTGTGCAGTGTGGTTGCGATTACGTCGTCTGTGGACCTATTGGGGCGGTAAGCAAATTGGAGTGGGTCTAGGGTGTCAGGTAGGGTGGAGGTGATATGGTCCTTGACTAGTCTCTCAAAGCACTTCATGATGACGGAAATGAGTGCTACGGGGCGGTAGTCGTTTAGCTTAGTTACCTTAGCTTTCTTGGGAACAGGAACAATGGTGGCCCTCTTGAAGCATGTGGGAACAGCAGACTGGGATAAGGATTGATTGAATATGTCCGTAAAAACACCAGCCAGCTGGTCTGGGCATGCTCTGAGGACGTGGCTGGGGATGCCGTCTGGGCCTGCGGCCTTGCGAGGGTTAACACCTTTAAATGTTTTACTTACGTCGGCTGCAGTGAAGGAGAGTCCGCAGGTTTTGGTAGCGGGCCGTGTCGGTGGCACTGTATTGTCCTCAAAGCAAGCAAAGAAGTTATTTAGTCTGTCTGGGAGCAAGACATCCTGGTCCGTGACGGGGCTGGTTTTCTTTTTGTAATCCGTGATTGACTGTAGACCCCGCCACATGTCTCTTGTGTCTGAGCCGTTGAATTGCAACTCTACTTTGTCTCTATACTGATGCTTAGCTTGTTTGATTGCCTTGCAGAGGGAATAGCTACACTGTTTGTATTCGGTCATGTTTCCGGTCACCTTGCCCTGGTTAAAAGCAGTGGTTTGCGCTTTCAGTTTTGCGCGAATGCTGCCATCAATCCACGGTTTCTGGTTTGGGAATGTTTTAATAGTTGCTGTGGGTACGACATTCGCCGATGCACTTTCTCATGAACTCGCTCACCGAATCAGCATGTTCGTCAATGTTGTTGTTGGACGCAATGCGGAACATATCCCAATCCACGTGATCGAAGCAGTCTTGAAGGGTGGAATCAGATTGGTCGGACCAGCGTTGAACAGACCTGAGCGCGGGAGCTTCTTGTTTTAGTTTCTGTCTGTAGGCTGGAAGCAACCAAATGGAGTTGTGGTCAGCTTTTCCAGAAGGAGGGTGGGGGAGGGCCTTATATGCGTCGCGGAAGTTAGAATAACAATGATCCAGGGTTTTACCAGCCCTGGTTGCGCAATCAATATGCTGATACAATTTAGGGAGTCTTGTTTTCAGATATCCTGGGGCTATGTGGTTTCCAGTTTACAAAGAGTCAAATAAAGTTTGTTCAGGGCCATCGATGTGTCTGCTTGGGGGGGAATATATATGGCTGTGATTATAATCGAAGAGAATTCCCTTAGTAGATAATGCGGTCGACATTTGATTGTGAGGAATTCTAAGTCAGGTGAACAGAAGGACTTGAGTTCCTGTATGTTGTTATGATCACACCACGTCTCGTTAATCATAAGGCATACCCCCCCGCCCCTCTTATTACCAGAAAGATGCTTGTTTCTGTAGGCGGGATGCGTGAAGAAACCAGCTGGCTGCACCGACTCCGATAGCGTCTCTCGAGTGAGCCATGTTTCCGTGAAGCAAAGAACGTTACAGTCTCTGATGTCTCTCTGGAAGGCAACCCTTGCTCGGATTTCATCAACCCCCGTGATATGCAGCTGTTCAGGGAAGCTAGAAACCATTATACACAGGCAGTTAGAAAAGCCAAGGCTAGCTTTTTCAAGCAGAAATTTGCTTCCTGCAACACTAACTCAAAAAAGTTCTGGGACACTGTAAAGTCCATGGAGAATAAGAACACCTCCTCCCAGCTGCCCACTGCACTGAAGATAGGAAACACTGTCACCACTGATAAATCCACCATAATTGAGAATTTCAATCAGCATTTTTCTACGGCTGGCCATGCTTTCCACCTGGCTACTCCTACCCCGGTCAACAGCACTGCACCCAAAACAGCAACTCGCCCAAGCCTTCCCCATTTCTCCTTCTCCCAAATCCATTCAGCTGATGTTCTGAAAGAGCTGCAAAATCTGGACCCCTACAAATCAGCCGGGCTAGACAATCTGGACCCGTTCTTTCTAAAATTATCTGCCGAAATTGTTGCCACCCCTATTACTAGCCTGTTCAACCTCTCTTTCGTGTCGTCTGAGATTCCCAAAGATTGGAAAGCAGCTGCGGTCATCCCCCTCTTCAAAGGGGGACACTCTTGACCCAAACTGCTACAGACCTATATCTATCCTACCGTGCCTTTCTAAGGTCTTCGAAAGCCAAGTCAACAAACAGACTACCGACCATTTCGAATCTCACCATACCTTCTCTGCTATGCAATCTGGTTTCAGAGCTGGTCATGGGTGCACCTCAGCCACGCTCAAGGTCCTAAACGATATCTTAACCGCCATCGATAAGAAACATTACTGTGCAGCCGTATTCATTGATCTGGCCAAGGCTTTCGACTCTGTCAATCACCACATCCTCATCGGCAGACTCGACAGCCTTGGTTTCTCAAATGATTGCCTCGCCTGGTTCACCAACTACTTCTCTGATAGAGTTCAGTGTGTCAAATCGGAGGGTCTGCTGTCCGGACCTCTGGCAGTCTCTATGGGGGTGCCACAGGGTGCAATTCTTGGACCGACTCTCTTCTCTGTATACATCAATGAGGTCGCTCTTATCTGCTGGTGAGTCTCTGATCCACCTCTACGCAGACGACACCATTCTGTATACTTCCGGCCCTTCTTTGGACACTGTGTTAACAACCCTCCAGGCAAGCTTCAATGCCATACAACTCTCCTTCCGTGGCCTCCAATTGCTCTTAAATACAAGTAAAACTAAATGCATGCTCTTCAACCGATCGCTACCTGCACCTAACCGCCTGTCCAACATCACTACTCTGGACGGCTCTGACTTAGAATACGTGGACAACTACAAATACTTAGGTGTCTGGTTAGACTGTAAACTCTCCTTCCAGACCCATATCAAACATCTCCAATCCAAAGTTAAATCTAGAATTGGCTTCCTATTTCGCAACAAAGCATCCTTCACTCATGCTGCCAAACATACCCTTGTAAAACTGACCATCCTACCAATCCTCGACTTTGGCGATGTCATTTACAAAATAGCCTCCAATACCCTACTCAACAAATTGGATGCAGTCTATCACAGTGCAATCCGTTTTGTCACCAAAGCCCCATATACTACCCACCATTGCGACCTGTACACTCTCGTTGGCTGGCCCTCGCTTCATACTCGTCGCCAAACCCACTGGCTCCATGTCATCTACAAGACCCTGCTAGGTAAAGTCCCCCCTTATCTCAGCTCGCTGGTCACCATAGCATCTCCCACCTGTAGCACACGCTCCAGCAGGTATATCTCTCTAGTCACCCCCAAAACCAATTCTTTCTTTGGCCGCCTCTCCTTCCAGTTCTCTGCTGCCAATGACTGGAACGAACTACAAAAATCTCTGAAACTGGAAACACTTATCTCCCTCACTAGCTTTAAGCACCAACTGTCAGAGCAGCTCACAGATTACTGCACCTGTACATAGCCCACCTATAATTTAGCCCAAACAACTACCTCTTTCCCAACTGTATTTAATTTTAATTTATTTATTTATTTTGCTCCTTTGCACCCCATTATTTTTATTTCTACTTTGCACATTCTTCCATTGCAAAACTACCATTCCAGTGTTTTACTTGCTATATTGTATTTACTTTGCCACCATGGCCTTTTTTGCCTTTACCTCCCTTCTCACCTCATTTGCTCACATTGTATATAGACTTGTTTATACTGTATTATTGACTGTATGTTTGTTTTACTCCATGTGTAACTCTGTGTCATTGTATCTGTCGAACTGCTTTGCTTTATCTTGGCCAGGTCACAATTGTAAATGAGAACTTGTTCTCAACTTGCCTACCTGGTTAAATAAAGGTAAAATAAAATAAATAAAAAACCTTGTTGTCAAGAGACTGGACATTGGCGAGTAGAATGGTAGGGAGTGGTGCGGGGTGTACCCGTCTCCGGAGCCTGACCAGAAGACCGCTTTGTTTGCCCCTTTTACGGCGACGTTGTTTAGGTTCGCCGGCTGGGATCCGATCCATTGTCCTGGGTTGGAAGGCAAAACACAGGATCCGCTTCAGGAAAGTCATATTCCTGGTCGTAATGACGGTGAGTTGACGTTGCTCTTATATTCAGTAGTTCCTCCCGACTGTATGTAATGAAACCTAAGATTACCTGGGTTACCAATGTAAGAAATAACACATTAAAAAAAATACCGCATAGTTTCCTAGGAACGCGAAGCGAGGCGGCCATCTCTCTCGGCGCCGGAAGCAGAGCTGTTGCCAGAGAATTTAATGTTAATTTCTCTAATTTGGCGGTACGTCTAACTGGCTTCACAACCGCAGATCACGTATAACCACAACAGCCCAGGACCTCCACATCTGGCTTCTTCACCTGTGGGATCGTCTGAGACTAGCCACCCGGACAGCTGATGAAACTGTGGGTTTGCGCAACCGAAGAATTTCTGCACAAACTGTCAGAAACCGTCTCAGGGAAGTCATCTGCGCGCTCGTCGTCCTCACCAGGGTCTTGACCTGACTGCAGTTCGGAGTCGTAACCGACTGCAGTGGGAAAATGCTCACCTTCTATGGCCACTGGCACACTGGAGATGTGTGCTCTTTTCTGATCCACGCCCCTACCTTTTTTAAGGTATATTTGACCAACAGATGCATATCTGTATTCCCAGTCATGTGAAATCCACAGATTAGGGCCTAATGAAATTATTTCAATTGACAGATTTACTTAAATGAACTGTTAGTCAGTAAAATCTTTGAAATTGTTGCATGTTACGTTTAATATTTTTGTTCAGTGTACACTATAAGGCACTATAAGGACATGTACCTTTGTCTCACAAAGTAACAATTCCATGATACTTCATCAGCCGTTTCATCCTGACACTGAACCTTTACTAACTCTGATAAAGTTCTGGCCGGGTTTTCTAACTAATTCATATTCCCGTCCATATCAAACCATCAGTTAACCTGTAGCTGTTTGTGTGTCTGTCCATATTTACCTTCCTCCTCTAGGGGATCAAAGTATATAAGAGAGGTGACAAGGGTGACCCAGGATTTAAAGGGGACCAGGTGAGTGGACATTAGGCACATGGCTAACATTACTACATGTATTAGTTGCTTCATTTTATGTGACCCCACTCTCCTGTCAGACATGACAGTTCTGTTTATTTGCTTGCACCTGTTAGCATTTTACCTCCTTCCATCCCCTCACCTGTGCCTCCAGGTAAATGAGGCTTTAAAGGCAGAGGATGGGCATCAGGGCTGCTGGGTAATGTTGGACCAGTGGGCACCCCTGGATTTCCTGGAACCAGAGTAAGTAGAACCTCTTTGATCTGGTCACTGTAATGGGATGGGATGAATTATTATTACACCTGTTCAGATCACCATATCCTGGTGTAATGGTAATTTACCCATCTGTTTTAGGGTTATGATGGAATAATTGGGGTGAATGGTAAGCAAGGAAAAGATGGGCCAAAGGTGAGAGCAGTCTGGAAGTGAAGCTAGCATACTTTACCTTGTAGTGATCCAGATTGACTCTTGTATATTCATTATCTGTCTTTGCAGGGTGACAGAGGTCCTACCGGTGGAGAAAGCATTGATAGACCTAGAGGCGATAAGGTACTGAAAATTGTTTGCGCTTACTTTTGACATTCATTTGTGGAGTCATTTTGAATATCGTACTTGTTTAGAATTGTTGTGTGAGACGTACTGATGTTTTTTGTGGGCAGGGGGGTTTCACGGGGTGGAGATGGTCGAGGGGAATTTTCTAGTTTGCCAGGCCCTTTTGTAAGTGGAAATAGTCTGTTTAATTTGATGGATCATTCTTATCTGACTGTGGCTCAATGTGTCTGTCTTGTCCACAGGGAGAGATTGGGAAATCAGGAAAGAGAGGAGCTGAAGGAGACCTGGTATTAAGGTTCATGTGTAACTACTCGTCTTATTCTGTCTATACAGCTTCCTGTCATTGTCTCAGTAGAAGAAAAAAAATCACCATCAATCCTATTTTTGGTGAAGAATTGACCTGATATTACAATTGAGATATCCAGACCTCCAGTTGTTTTCCTGTCAGTATGTTTGAGGTATTGTATTTTCATCTGACCCTTGGATTTGAATCACACAGGGGAGGCCAGGAATTCCAGGACTCACTGGACTAAAAGGGCTGAAGGTGAAACTTTTACTTCAGGGTGCAGTCTTGCCACACTTGGACGTGCTGATATTACCAATAGAGGGCCAGAATTCAAGTGAAAACTCGAGAAAAATGGAATGGAATGGAACAGGTCTTTCTTCACTTAGGGACTTCCAAGGCCATCTTGGGGGTAGGGGACTGGATGGAACACATGGACCCCATTGTATCCCATTGTCCTGTGCCAGAGATGGTCCTGTGTCTAATATACTCAGAGGTGTCACACACATACTGTATGTGGTTTGACCATGATCCCTGCCCTCTAGGGACCCATCGGAGGAACTGCATCTGACGGGAATTCCGGATCTACCAGACTAAGGGTAATATTTCACAGTTCAGATGTTTCTTTTGCTGTTATATGTCTTTTCAGGCTCTTTGGCACTCCTAACGCTTATACTTCCCACTGGGCACAGACATCAATTCAAAATTCCATGATTCAATGTAATTTAATTGAAATTAAATGGAAACAACATTGATTCAATTAGTGTGTGCCTAGTGGCTTGTGATATACAGTGCATTTGGAAAGTATTCAGACCCCTTGACTTTTTCCACATTTTCTTATGTTACAGCCTTATTCTCAAATGGATTAAATAGTTGTTTTTCCTCATCAATCTACACACAACACCCCATAATGACAAAGCAAAAACATTTTTTTTTTTTTTTTTTTTTTTTTACAAATGTATTAAATATATGTGTATTGGAAATATCACATTTTCATAAGTATTCAGACCCTTTACTCAGTACTTTGTTGAAGCATCTGTGGCAGTGATTACAGCCTTGAGTCTTCTTGGGTATGACACTCCAAGTTTGGCATATTATTTGGGGAGTTTCTCCAATTCTTCTTTGCAGATCCTCTCAAGCTCTGTCAGGTTGGATGGGGAGCGTCGCTGCACAGCTATTTCCGATTGGGTTCAAGTCCAGGCTCTGGCTGGGCCACTCAAGGACATTCAGAGACTTGTCCCAAAGCGACTCCTGCGTTGTCTTGGCTGTGGGCTTAGGGTCATGGTCCTGTTGAAAGGTGAACCTTAGCCCCAGTCTGAGGTCCTGAGCACTCTGGAGCAGGCTTTCATCAAGGATCTTTCTGTACTTTGCTCCGTTCATCTTTCACTTGATCCTGAGTAGTCTCCCCGCCATCCATAGGGATGGTCCCAGGTGTCCTCCAGACGTGATGCTTGGCATTCAGGCCAAAGAGTTCAATCTTGGTTTCATCAGACCAGAGAATCTTTGCTTCTCATGGTCTGAGAGTCCTTTAGGTGCCTTTTGGCAAACTCCAAGCGGGCTGTCATGTGCCTTTTACTGAGGAGAGGCTTTCATCTGGCCACTCTACCATAAAGGCCTGATTGATGGAGTGCTGTAGAGATGGTTGTCCTTCTGGAAGGTTCTCCCATCTCCACAGAGAAACTCTGGAGCTCTGTCAGAGTGACCATCGGGTTCTTGGTCACCTCCCTGACCAAGGCCCTACTCCCGCGATTGCTTATTTTGGCCGGGCGGCTAGCTCTAGGAAGAGTCTTGGTGGTTCCAAACTTCTTCCATTTAAGAATGATGGAGGCCACTGTGTCCTTGGGAACCTTCAATGGTGCAGAAATGTTTTGGTACCCTTCCGCAGATCTGTGCCTCGACACGATCATGTCTCGGAGCTCTACGGACAACTCCTTTGACCTCATGGCTTGGTTTTTGCACTGACATTCACTGTCAACTGCGGGACCTTTCCAAATGATGTGCAATCAATTGAATTTGCCACAGGTGGACTCCAAGGATGATTAATGGAAAAAGGATGCACTTGAGATCAATTTTGAGGCTCATAGTAAAGGGTCTGGAGCAACAGGGATTCAAGGTCCAGTTGGGAAGAGTGTGAGTATTGTTCTGTTCTTTGCTACACACTAATATTCAGTAGTTTCTAAAATTATAAAATGGAACATATTGACTAAGCATGGTGTACTTATTTTTCAACAGGGGGATTCTGGAAGTAGAGGAATCACTGGCAACCAGGAAAGCCAGGAGTCAAGGTAAGTCCCTGTTACCCATACAGAATATGCTGTTTCAACACTCTTTACTTTGCAAATAATTGAAGTCTCTGAAGTTATGGAAATGTTGTTTAGTACTGTATTTTGCTACCAAACCAAAGTCATCTGTTTTCATAGCTTTTCGCTTAGCTATGTCTGACTAGGGGATGTTACATAGCAGTTCTATTTGTCAGTGTTTTTGTGGATTTTGTTTGTCAGTTTGTTTACCATCCTGTACATAGGGTGCCAAAGGCAAAGAGGGTTCTAATGGGCTTCCAGGGAATCCTGGAGTTAAGGGAATCCGAGGTCAGGAGGGTCTAAGGGGGAAACAAGGAAGCACAGTAAGTATACAATTTGTTCTATTCTCAGTGCTTTGTAAAGTGTGTCTGACTGAATCTACAGGGAGACTCAGGGCATCTTCTCCGGTTGTGTTTCAGGGCCTACAGGGATTGACAGGGATACAGGGATATAGAGGAGCTCATGTAAGACAACGCCACATTTTAGTCATTGTAACAATATATATAACATTAATCCGGAATATATACTACACTGTTTAAAGTCACCAAACAATCTGGTTTTAGCACTAGACTAGAGCATGTAGTGTTATGTACTTGAATTTGTGTTAGATGTTCTTAATGGTCTGTACTGATCCTATTTCTACAGGGCATAGCAGACAATATAGGACCATGGGGTGAGGTGGGCCTCCAAGGGCCACCATGGAAGAAGGGGCCCCCAGGACCAGTTGGGCCCCGTGGAGTTATAGGTTACCCAGTAAGTTACCCCCTCCTATTTTATTGATTGCTGTATTGTCAACAATTGTGGGACGATTTACATTTTCTTTCTATTTTGATGTCTTCACACATTGTGTCTTCACACTGTGAATGTCCTTAAATTCTAGGGTAAAGACGGACCACCCGGAGGCATTGGGCCAGTGACAGACAAAGGGGATAAGGTAGAACTATACTACTGTGTATTATGTCATTATCCATGTCAATGGAGAATCAGCTGTATCCAGTGTCTTCTTATAATCCTCTGTGTTTGTGCAGGGGTCCAGAGGAGCTATTGGACAGAAGGGAGTTGCTGGTGTCGATGGTGAGGAGGTAGATGAATTATACTGTATTGATTATTTAGTCATTCTATTCATTCTAAATCTGTATATACTTGGTATTCCAAAATCCAGGGATAGCATTTTTGACTAAAGAGTCTGATGTAAGTCCATTGATTCTCAATGAGTAAAGAAAATAATGACATAAGAAGAGACAAGTGTTGCTGTTCTTTAGGGCCCAACTGGATTACGGGGGCCAGTGGGGCCACCAGGACTAAAGGGACTACCGGTGAGTATCACAGGATTTATTAATCATGGCTGATAACAACTGTGATATTCATCTGACAAAATGATAAATATGAGGTTTTAATATGTTAGGGTGAAAAGGGGAAGATGGGAGCTCGTGGGGAAAGAGGTGAAAAATGAATCCAGGGAGATGGAGGCAACCAAGGTCAACAAGGACCAAAGGGCCCACTGGGAAAGAAGTAGGTGGTGTGTTTATTCTAGAATTATACAACGGGTGGGTCTTATCCTGAATGCTCAGGATTGTGATTGTGATGATGGCACAGAATCAGTGTTCCTGTTAGTTTACACTGTATCTATGAAAAAGAGCTAATGCTGGTGTCCTCTGATTCACAGGGATACTCAGGGCCCTCAGGGGACAGAGGGAGCAAATGAGTTCCAGGACTAAAGGTGATTCACAAACCAGCAAACAAAGGATGGCTTTTCAACACCACATAAACCATGAATTGAATTGAAATTATATTCCTGCCTGATTCCTAATTCTCCTGATGTGGATGTGTGTTGATAGGGCCAGTAGGGCATCAGAGGCCCATCAGGCCTAGCTGGGCACTATGGACCAGGGGGCAACACCGGAGAAGGAGGGGCCAAAGGAGAGAAGGGGCTCCCTGGAACCATAGTAAGTAGGCGCAGGCTGTTATGCTACCACTATTTGTAAATATACAGTATGAAGCTGAAATGTTGCTGAGAGATGTTCTGAGCTGTGAATGAGTGTCTGACTGGTGTTCTCTCTGATACTATAGGGGCCTCCTGGAAGGTTTGGGCCTACAGGCTTAGTGGGACCAAAATGATCAACAGTAAGGACTGATTTCAAAACACAGTATTTACAGTTCATTTAACCCGAGAATACATAAAGGACAATTAGTGTATTGTCAATGCAGGGTTTACCAGGAAAAAGAGGAGTTGATGGAAAAAGTGGACTTCGTGGACCAAAGGTGTAATGCACCTTTCAATCGGTTACATTTACATTTTAGTCATTTAGCAGATGCTTTTATCCAGATACCTTAAGGATGTTGAGTAATTCACATTGTCTAACCAGCTTATATGGATTTGAGTTACCATGATTCAATTTGAATGCAATTTGTGTTTGATTCCAGGGAGATTAGGAGAGGGGAGATTAGGGGAGAGGGGAAAGACTGGGACCAGTGGTCTCAAAGGAGACGTGTATGTTTTACTCTGCAACTTTTTATGATTATTATTTTCTTTAAGGTTTTCTCATAGATTTATCCTTCTCCTTCCTCTGTGTTTTTCTCATGGATTACAAGGTCCAAGAAGGAAGAAAGGTGAGTCTGAAACAAGAGGAAAAATTGTGGGATATTTAATTTTTATTTAATATATACAGTATTAGTAGCTGTTGTGTCATTAAAGTTTGAATACGTGTGTGGATGTTTGTACACAGGGGACATTGGGAAAGAGGGGGTTAACCGGGTCTCCAGGAGGTAAAGGCAGACCTGGGCCTGCTGGTCCCCTTGGAGAGAAAGGTGGTAAAGGAATAGAAGGGCCAAAGGTGAGAGGTCATGGCATTACAGTATACAATGCCTCTTGAAATCTCACAATCTTCACATAAAGTGGTTGTTTGACCTGATTTTCTCATTTAACTTCAATAACGGGATTGCACGGCAGCCCAGGAAAGAAAGGAACAAGGGAGTTAGAGGCAAACCGGTGAGTTTAATCAGTTCTTTCTTTCAATGCTTGCTGTACACTCTACCAAACCCTTTTCCCCCACCACGTATTTAAGCAAATAGTTAATGGTTACATTTGAACTTTTATTATGTGCCACATTTTCCTCCTATTGCTTATAGGGAGAAGGCCCATTGGGACCGGATGGACCAGTTGGAAGACCTGGAAAGCCAGCAAGTATCCCTATAGGCCACATTGACTATGACACCCAATTACAGCTGCATGATCCTATCACGGAGATTGCAACAAACCATGTTGTGATGATGATCCTATTGATGGGACGTTGTTTATTCTATCTTTTGTTTGGGTTGTTATCACAGGGACTTGCTGGTTTGGATGGATTGTTGGGGGTTGAAGGAAACGAAGGAGATAATGTAAGCATTGTCTGGTGCCCAAGTGAAATCTTTATCCATTTGTCAACCAGTTGCCCCCAGAAATAAAACGGCACATATTATCTAAAAGATCTTCCTTTGATATGATTCATCTCCAGGGTGATATTGGTTACAGAGGAACCCCTGGGAGGCCAGGTATGCCAGGGAAAATGGTGAGTGAAATACAGACCTAATCATAGTGTTTTGGAGACAATATAAGTATACAGTATGTTGGAATTTGATGCATCCTTACTCTAATGATTCATGTTACAGGGTCAAATTGGACGAACTGTATTTGACCAATTGAGATACCCAACGAAGGTACTCTTTAGTGCATGCACATAGAGCTATTTGGCCAAAACTCTTTATTTTGCCATGGTTTACATTCAGAACCTTCCACCAATGTTTTGTCAAGGGTAATCTTGGATCTAAAGGAAAACAAGCACCTGCAGGGCCAATGGGGCAAAGGGTAAACCAATACATTTGAAACCTTTACATTCATGGTTGATTGTAAATCCCTGTCTATGTTCTCAGGCATTTTTCATATGCTTGATAACCAAGCTCTCTGGTATTGCTATTTTGTGTAGGCTATTCCAGGGCTTGGAGGAGAGAAGGGGACATTTGGCCAGCATGGCTCAAAGGTGCTGTATAGGTCTCAATATTCAATAACACCTATGTTATAGAGTAAAATAACAGTATTCATTTTCTATGGTGCCATATCATCGCTCCTTAATATCTGTTCTCCTCTCAGGGTCAGAGGCCTACAGGGACATATTGGACCACGTAGAGTTAAAGTATGCTGGAATAAAGTTGGAAATCAATCAACAACACATCACATTTAGACAGCAGATTACATTTCTGTCTTTTATTTAGGGGAATCCAGGACTGCAAGGGAATAAAGGGCGGCTAGGTTCAAAAGGCATACAGGTTAGCTTGTGGTATCTCTTTTCCATATTAGTTGTTTTAATGGAATCATATCCTGATACATTTTGATAACAGTATCAGAACAATATTTCTTATCAGTTTATGTCAATGCATTGGTAATTTATAGGGAGACATTGGTCCTCGCAGTCCACCTGGGAAAAAGGGCTTCCCTGGTCAACCTGTATGTATTTTGTCATTATTTCACAAACCTTTTCAGTTTTTTCTAGTAAGTTTGCTACAATTATGACATTTTGAAGTCTTGTTTGGTCAATGTTTGTTTGTTTTATTTTTCAGGATCTGTTAGGAAAGAGAGTAAGTAACCATTTGGCATTCTAATGTCTATTGTTGGGTATATTTCCATGGTTTCCATCTAAATCTATCATGCTCTTTGCAGGGATACAAGGTATGCCTGGAGCTAAGGGGGTGAGAGGTCAGTGTGGATTACCAATAAGGAGGCTTATTGTGTCTTTTGATCCAAATTAGAAACAGTAACTGAATTATTTAGAATGCAGTGTACAGTATATAATAGATCTATGTAAATGCAAGCCCCCATTTATGTTACAGGGGAAATCAGGTCCTCCTGGCCGTCCAAGAAATAGGCGACCTGAATCCCTTGGAAAAAAAGAATAAGATTTTAAAAAGTTGGTACCCGATTTATTGTAATCTAGACCTGTTTATTTTACTGTAAGACTGAGGAATCGTACTCTGCAGTCCACACAAAATATTTCCTCAAAACAATTGCATAACCTGCACTCCATGTCTCAAGTTATTAGTAAAACCTCCTAAAGTGAGTGTTTTTGGATGGCCATTTTCCCAGCAAAACCGGACCATGACCAGGAGAACGCTTGACTCTGACCATCACTCAAGCAGCTCCTTCAGCTGGCCTCAGGGCACCAAAGACAGCCCTGCAACAAGCTGGGGCTGATTCATCCACACCTGCAGGATGGTGAGTAGAGCTCAGCAGGTAGCAGTTAGACTGGCCACTGAGCTGATGTAGGCAACAGATCTAGTGAAGCCAACATCTCATCCTTTTTAGAGCTAGAGAGTAATTTGTCCAATAATGTGTTAGTTTTACAAAGGTGTGATCTTTCCAGGAAACTTTTATGTGGACCCTAAGCAGGGCTGCCTGTTTGATGCCCTGCAAGTGTACCTGTAACTTCACTGTAGGAGGGATGACCTGTATACCTCCTGTGTTGTCACAAGTAAGTAGCTTGTCCTGAAATCGTACAACTTTGCGTATCTCTTGAGCAGAATATTGAAGGCTAGCTAGCTATTATGGCTAACATAATTTCTCACAAACAGTACCATTCAAAAGTTTGGACACACCTACTCATTCAAGGGTTTTTCTTTATTTTTACTATTTTCTACATTGTAGAATAATAGTGAAGACATCAAAACTATGAAATAATACATATGGAATCATGTAGTAAACAAAAAAAGTGATAGAGTGCTGCATCAGATGATGCACCCGACCTCAACCCAATTGAGATGGTTTGGGATGAGTTGGACCGCAGAGTGAAGGAAAAGCAGCCAAAAAGCTGGTTGAGAATGCCAAGAGTGTGCAAAGCTGTCATCTAAGCAAAGGGTGGCTAAATATACTGTATTTTGATTTGTTTAACACGGTTTTGGTTACTATATGATACATGTGTTATTTCATCATTTTGATGTATTCACTATTATTCTACAATGTAGAAAATAGTCAAATAAAGACAAACCCTGGGATGAGTAGAGCTGTGTTTGAATACCCATACTAACATACTATATACCATTAGTTAATTTTAGTATACTGTAAACAAATAGTATAATTTCAGTTGAGAGTACTAGCTCTTCTCCGATCTACCGGAAGTTGATGCTGTTGCTATGCAACCTCTTGCAAGCTAGTTAGCATAACAAATTACTAGTTAGACATTTTACTACTTCGGGTGTGTTCTTAAATTCAATCTGGAGTGCTCTAAATTCAGAGTGTACTGGACGCTTGGGCCGAGGAGTAGGGTGTTCTGACTTTACAACGGCAGTCAAGCACCCAAGTTAACATTGGCTAGCTTGCTAGCTACTTCCAGACACAAATGAGAGTGACCACTTTACTCGCCCTACCAGAGCTGGTTAGGTTGTTTTCATGTTATCCAGAGCGTTGGTGACTAACTGTGCTATTGGCAACAATTAAATTACGTTTTTTTTGCCGACGTTTACTGACACCGGCCATATTCAACCGGTGTTGAGTGCTCGTAAATGAATTATTATTGTTGTTCATATAAATAATTTATTATAACTTACCGGTTTCTTGCAGTTATTTATTCCGGGAAAAGGTAGTGATTTTGGGCGGTAAATCTCGGTAACCGGTTTCCCGCCATTCAACCGTAATACACACCGAGTACATTTGCTGCTTTATGTTAATTAACTACAAGACAAGTCATTCGACATAATCATTGTAATTCACCACCTGGCCAGTTGATGTCAGTCAAGACTTATAAAAAATACTACAGGCCACAGTACAGTGTGTGATACCAATGTTGTGTACTGTAATTACAGCCTGGTATTTTCTGCTTGTTTTCCCATGTCTGTCACTCAGGTGGAGGTACGAGTATGGGGGAGCACAGAGATCCATAGAGGGGACTTGGAGCTGTTGCCCCTCAGGGATGTTAGTGCGGAGGGAAGGGGAGATCACTGGGACACAGACCTCAGAGCTGTCCTGAGACCTTTGTGCTTTTTGTAGCCTCCATTTATCCAGAGAGAAGAAGCAAGCACTGCCCAGTGTATGGGGCAAGATCATTTGGCTGCAATTCCTCATCAGGACAAAAGAATGTTGTCTCATCATGTTGTCTGTTCGCTGCAGCGCTTATGTATAATTGCGATAACAACTAGCTGTACTGTATGATGAAATATGTATTTTGGAGAGATTGATATAATGTGTATTTTATAAAGAAAAATATATAGCTGTTGTGTTGTTTGTATCTCCTGCATATCGATTATTTTTTATTTATTCATTTCTCAGTGATGTACTGTGTGTGCTAATATATGCTTCATATTTGATTAATGTGGATGTTTTAAGAATGTAATGTACTCATTTGTATTTTATTGTTTAAGTGTTTGTAAATATATCTTTGCTAATATTTTATCTCTTGTTTTTTATTCTTGCAAACGAATACCAGAAAACTTGATGACCTCCCATATCTGGATGGTCTAAACTTGTTGTACATTGATATGTCACTTCAGCATACTTTACAATCACTTTCTTTATCACACATTTTATGGTTTACAGCTATAATGCAATAAACCGCAGTACACCCTGTTGTCACAAATGGAATGAACTGAAATACAGTTGAAGTCTGAAGTTTTCATACACTGAGGTTGTAGTCATTTCAACTCGTTTTTCAACCACTCCACAAATTTCTTCTTAACTATACAAAGTATAGTTTTGGCAAGTCAGTTAGGACATCTACTTTGTGCATGACACAAGTAATTTTTCCAACAATTGTTTACAGATTATTTCACTTATCATTCAGTGTATCACAATTCCAGTGGGTCAGAAGTTTACATACACTAAGTTGACTGTGCCTTTAAACAGCTTGGAAAATTCCAGAAAATGATGTCGTGACTTTAGAAGCTTCTGATACGCTAATTGACAACATTTGAGACAATTGGAGGTGTACCTGTGGATGTAATTCAAGGCCTACCTTCAAACTCAGTGCCTCTTTGCTTGACATCATGGGAAAATCAAAAGAAATCAGCCAAGACCTCAGAAAAAAATGGTAGACCTCCACAAGTCTGGTTCATCCTTGGGAGCAATTTCCAAACGCCTGAAGGTACCACGTTCATCTGTACAACCAATAGTACGCAAGTATAAACACCGTGGGACCACACAGCCGTCATACCGGTCAGGAAGACGAAGTGTTCTGTCTCCTAGAGATGAACGTGCTTTGGTGTGAAAAGTGCAAATCAATCCCAGAATAACAGAAAAGGACCTTGTGAAGATACTGGAGGAAACAGGTACAAAAGTATCTATATCCACAGTAAACCGAGTTCTATATCAACATAACCTGAAAGGCCACTCAGCAAGGAAGAAGCCACTGCTCCAAAAACGCCATAAAAAAGCCAGACTACGGTTTGCAACTGCACATGGGGACAAAGATCGTACTTTTTGGAGAAATGTCCTCTGGTCTGATGAAACAAAAATAGAACCTTTTGGCCATAATGACCATTGTTATGTTTGGATGGAAAAGGGGAGGCTTGCAATCCGAAAAACACCATCCCAACCGTGAAGCACGGGGGTGGCAGTATCATGTTGTTGGGGTGCTTCACAAAATAGATGGCGTCATGAGGCAGGAAAATTATGTGGATATATTGAAGCAACATCTCAAGACATCAGTCAGGAAGTTAAAGCTTGGTCGCAAATGGGTCTTACAAATGGACAATGACCCCAAGCATACTTCCAAAGTTGTGACAAAATGGCTTAAGTACAACAAAGTCTAGGTATTGAAGTGGCCTTCAGAATGCCCTGACCTCAATCCTATAGAACATTTGTGGGCAGAACTGAAAAAGCGTGTGCGAGCAAGGAGGCCTACAAACCTGACTCAGTTAAACCAGCTCTGTCAGGAGGAATTGGCCAAAATTCAACCAACTTATTGTGGGAAGCTTGTAGAAGGCTATGCGAAACGGTTGACCCAAGTTAAACAACTTAAAAGGGAATACTACTAAATACTAATTGAGTGTATGCAAACTTCTGACCCACTGGGAATGTGATGAAAGAAATAAAAGCTGAAATAAAATATTCTTTCTACTATTATTCTGACATTTCGCATTCTTAAAATAAAGTGGTGATCCTAACTGACCTAAGTCAGGGAATTTCTACTAGGATTAAATGTCAGGAATTGTGAAAAACTGAGTTTAAATGTATTTGGCTAAGGTGTATGTAAACTTCTGACTTCAACTGTAAGTACAATGAATTATAATATGAATGGTTTTTGTAGGATGATGGAAAACTGTTGTAGCAGGAAATAGCAGTATTTATTACAGAATGTGATTTGCAAGATAAACCCATGCTGGGTAGAATTGTTCCTAACTGCTGTTCATGCAGAGTGTGTGCAGTAGGTTTATACACGTTCATGCATTGAGGACTAATCATTATGTGTAGAATATGTTCTCATCCTCTCCTGCTAGCATGCCTTTAGACCATATAGCTATGGCTTTAGACCTATCTATGCCAGGGCACTATTAGAAATAATCTAATATTTTGTCTGTATAGCAATAACTGTTATAGTCTCCAGCCAAAAGCATAAAAACAGAAGTTAATCCCACACAGAATGTATTTATATCACAGCGAGTAAACCTAATCCAACGCTGGAATTACACAGATCCTCATGGTTTATATTGTTATTAATTTCAAAACTAGTTTCCTGAATATCATTTATAATCACCTCCACATAGATGGCCTATGGTTGCAATCATATTCCCTCAATGACCCATAAACTACGTCCTTTATGGCACCACATTCACTTTATAGTGCACTACTTTTGACCAGAGCCCTATTGGCCTGTAACAATGTCAAATACATTTCTGTAGCCTACCACTACAGCACTTGCACATGCATGCAAAATAAAGGTTTTAATAGAGGCCTAATTGTCTTCTCTTCTGCAGCAACAATTGAGCAGTTATTGCCCATGCTTGCACAATAAAATTCTAATTGAGATGATTAAACTTAAATAGTGTACAAGGACTGTTGTCAATGTTCTCACAAGCTCTAACCTAATTTTGATTATATTTTGTCTATGAAGGACTGTGTCCATGTGTACTCTGAGGTTTCTTACATGGACAGCTTGTCACAGAACGTAAAATGTAATTTCCCAAGTTGCTCTAACCATGTAGACCAATTGAATTCACCACACTTTAGCATTTGATGCCATTATACTGGTCTGGAGAGGGAAACAAATAGGCCTATTGACTATTCATGATTAATGATTCAATTAGGTTCCAATCCACTACAGTGCATTTGGAAAGTATTCAGACCCCTCCCCTTTTCCACATCTTATTCTAAAATGGATTAACTAAAAATAATCATCAATCTACACACAATACCCCATAATGACAAAGTGAAAACAGGTTTTTAGAATTTTTGCAGAAAAAAACAGAAATACCTTATGTACATAAGTATTCAGTCCCTTTGCTATGAGACTTGAAATTGAGCCCAGGTGCATCCTGTTTCCATTGATCATCCTTGAGATGTTTCTACAACTTGATTGGAGTCCACCTGTGGTAAATTCAATTGATTGGACATGATTTGGAAAGGCACACACATATCTTTATAAAGTTGACAGTGAATGTCAGAGCAAAAACCAAGCCATGAGGTCGAAGGAATTGTGCGTAAATCTCCAAAACAGGATTGTGGCGAGGCACAGATCTGCGGAAGGGTACCAAAACATTTCTGCAGCATTGAAGGTCCCCAGGAACACAGTGGCCTCCATAATTCTTAAATGGACGAAGTTTGGAACCACCAAGACTTCCCACAGCAGGCCGCCCTGCCAAACTGAGCAATCGTTGGGAGAAGGGCCTTGGTCAGGTTGGTGACCAAGAACCCGATGGTCACTGACAGAGATTCAGAGTTCCTCTGTAGAGATGGGAGAACCTTCCAGAAGGAAAACCATCTCTACAGAAGGAAAACTGAAGGAAAACAATCTCTGCAGCATTCCAGGCCTTTATGGTAGAGTGGTCAGACGGAAGCCACTCCTCAGTAGAAGGTTCATAACAGCCCGCTTGGAGCTTGCCAAAAGGCACCTAAAGGACTCTCAGACCATGAGAAACAAGAATCTCTGGTCTGATGAAACCAAGATTTAATTTGTTTGGCCTGAATGCCAAGCGTGACGTCTGGAGGAAACCTGGCACGATCCCTACGGTGAAGCATGGTGGTGGCAGCATCATGCTGTGGGAATGTTTTTCAGCGGCAGGGACTGCGAGGCTAGTCAGGATCGAGGGAAAGATGAATGGAGCAAAGTACAGAGAGATATTTGATGAAAACCTGCTCCTGAGTGCTCAGGACCTCAGACTGGGGTGAAGGTTCACCTTCCAACAAGACAACAACCCTAAGCACAAAGCAGGAGTGTTTTCGGGACAGGTCTCTGAAAGTACTTGAGTGGCCCAGCCAGAGCCCGGACTTGAACCCGATCGAACATCTCTGGAGAGACCTGAAAATAGCTATGCAGCAACGCTCCCCAGCCAACCTGACAAAGCTTGAGAGGATCTGCGGAGAAGAATGGGAGAAACTCCCCAAATACAGGTGTGCCAAGCTTGTAGCATCATACCCAATAAGACTCGATGCTGTAATCGCTGCCAAAGGTGCTCAACAAAGTAAAGAGTCTGAATACTTATGTAAATATGATCTGTTTTTTTTAATAAACAATGCAAAAAAAAATTTAAACCCACAATTTCCTTTGCAACTTAGTCCTGAAGTAATTTGGGATTCATATTACTCACCGGCACTGGTAGACTTTGGAACTGAATGAATATGAACGTCTGACCCATAATTTATTGCTTTGCTTTAATCACATTTTCTCAATTTATTTCAGGGAAAATGGAGGTGGAGCAACACATCAGCAAAAATCTCCAACTGAAGAGGAAAACAGAGGTCGGATTGCTATAAAACAGAGAATGTGTTCTATTGGTTCTGAGCAAGTGATTAGATGCTGATGTCGCATCCTCCTAACAATGTTGTCTGTTCTCACATCTCACCTGTCATTGATTGAGTCCCAATGATTCAACAAAGTTATCTTTGTTCTGTCACTGTGTCACTGTATACTCAAAAAACAGTGTTGTGCCATGGCTCTGCACTGCCAAATCCCTACTGGACTGACTAAATCTCCCTTAAGCCTATATGACTTGTAATCTTGTCATTTTAAACCCTGGCAAACTGCTTTGCCTTGATTGTCTGTTTTCATATCTGGTTATTTGTGCATTATAAAAAGAGCATATAACTAACAGAGTGAGCCAAAGTGATGTAAAAAGGCAATACTCATCTGCATCTCTCTTCCACATTGTAGGAGTCAACCTAAGTGACTGAGTGGCCAAATGAAAGGTTCACAGTGAATCGAGAAGTGCAGACTGAAGTGAAAAAGCCACTTAAAACATGTTTTGCTTTATGTATTGTTGAACAGTGTAATTGGCTGAACTATGACTCGTCTTATTCACGTCTTAATAGTCATGGGTGAAATGAACACATGTTCTATCTGTACTGTACACAACAAATCAAAGCAAAAACTAATCCTGAGAGCTCCCTTATTTGCACACAATGTAAGAGAATGAGGGCTGTTTGTTTAGTATAATGGTCACCTGACATCTACCCTCGTCAGCTGTTACTGTGCAAACATAAAATAGACAGAACAATCGCCACAGTCTTTCTGGGCATTAGGTCATCAGTTAAAACATGTTTTTTTTTTGAAGGGTCATTGTCTCCAGCTATAAAAATGTTGGTTACCTTAGTATCTGACTTAATGTGTCTAATATCATATGGATTTAAATCATGACTTATTTTTAATTCACAACCATCCTTTTAATTTCACTGGAGCCTGCTCCTGTCCCTGCTGTCTTCTTCCCTCCTCTGTCCGATAAGGAGAGAAGTAAGCTCAGGTACTGAGCCTCTCACTGCTCCCCCTGCCCCCTTTTTCCTTCCACCCTTCTCCATCCTGATCTGCTCTCTTACTATGTCAGAGATCGACATGACATGTGTGTCATGGTCCTGTGTGTGTTCAACTCTATCCTGCCAAGGATAACTTCCGTCAACACATCCTCACTCACAGCCAGCCTGTCCCATCGGTATGACACTCTTCCTGCATCTTCATTATATTGTGTATTGCAGTGGTTCCAAACTGTGGGGTGTGCGAGGGGTCGGCAGGCGGGGTGCCCCCCCATCAGAAATACAGTGTAGACATTATTAATGTTGTAAATGACTATTGTAGCTGGAAACAGCTGATTTCCCACGGAATATCTACATAGGCGTACAGAGGCCCATTCTCAGCAACCATCACTCCTATGTTCCAAAGCCACATTGTGTTAGCTAATCCAAGTTTATCATTTTAAAAGGCTAATTGATCATTAGAAAACCCTTTTGCAATTATGTTAGCACAGCTGAAAACTGTTGTCCTGATTAAAGAAGCAATAAAACTGGCTTTCTTTAGACTTTAGAGTATCTGGAGCATCAGCATTTGTCAGTTTGATTACAGGCTCAATTTGGCCAGAAACAAAGAACTTTCTTCTGAAACTCGTCAGTCTATTCTTGTTCTGACAATTGAGGGCTATTCCATGCTGGAAATTGCCAAGAAACTGAAGATCTCTGTAACGGCTCTCGTTGGGAGAAGGAGACCAAGGCCCAGCGTTGTAGGCGTTCATCGTATTTTTATTGATGACACCAAGTAAAATAACAAAGACAAAAAACAAAAGTGCACAGTTCTGTCAGGAAAAAACACTAAACAGAAAACAAGATCCCACAAAACCCAAAAGGAAAATGACAACTATATGATCCCCAATCAGAGACAACGATTAACAGCTGTCTCTGATTGGGAACCTCACTCAGCAAAAGACAAAGAAATAGAAAACATAGACTTTCCCACCCTGACCTAACCAAACATAGAGAATAATAAGGATCTCTAAGGTCAGGGTGGACTCCGGCCGCAAACCTGAACCCTATAGGGGAGGGTCCGGGTGGGCATCTACTCTCGGTGGAGGGTGCGGGACGCAGACCCCGCTCCACTTGAGGCTCCCCCACTTCGGTTGCGCCTCTGGTGCAGGGATCGTCGCAGAGACCTCCGGACCATAGATCGTCGCTGCAGGCTCTTGACTGGGGACCGTCGCTGGAGGCTCTGGACAAAGGACCTTCGCTGCAGGCTCCGGACTGGGGACCGTCACTGGAGGCTTCGTGCCATGGATCATCGCTGCAGGCTTTGTGCCATGGATCATCACTGCAGGCTTTGTGCCATGGATCATCACTGCAGGCTTTGTGCCATGGATCATCACTGCAGGCTCCGGGCCATGGATCATCACTGCAGGCTCCGGGCCATGGATCATCACTGTAGGCTTTGTGCCATGGATCATCACTGGAGGCTTCGTGCCATGGATCATCACTGGAGGCTTCGTGCCATGGATCATCACTGGAGGCTTCGTGCCATGGATCATCACTGGACGCTTCGTACATGGAGCCGGAACAGGTCTCACCGGACTGAGGAGACGTACTGGAAGCCTGGTGCGTGGAAGCCTGGTGCGTGGAGCTGCCACAACGCGTCCTGGCTGGATACGCACTTTAGCTCGGTGAGTGTGGAGAGCTGGCACAGGATGCACTGGGCTATGAAGGCGCACTAGAGGCATAGTGCGTAGAGCCGGCTCAGGATATGCTGGGCCGTGGAGGCGCACTGGAGGTCTGGAGCGTAGAGCTGAAACAACGCGTCCTGGCTGAATACCCACTGTAGCACGGCAAGTGCAGGGAGCTGGTACAGGTCGCACTGGGTTGTGCTGGCGAACTGGGGATACCGTGCATAGAGCTGGCGCAGGATATCCTAGAACGAAGAGACGCACCGGAGACCAGGAGCGCTGAGCTGGCATAATCCGTCCTGGCTGAATGCAACCTCTAGCACGGCAACTGCAGGGAGCTGGCACAGAGCGCACCGGGCATCACTGCATAACACAGTGCTTGACCGGTCACACGCTCCCTACGGTAAGCACGGGGAGTTAGCTCAGGTCTAAACCCTGACTCCGCCAATCTCCCCGTGTTCCCTCCCCCCAAAATTTGGGGGGAGCTGCCTCTCGGGCTTCCGTTGTTGTTCTAACTCCTCGTATCGTCGCAATTCCGCTCTCGCTGCCTCCAAAAAACAAAGAAATAGAAAACATAGACTTTCCCACCCAAGTCAATGATGTTGTTCCCCAATGCTGGAAGGGGGTCTGGGTGACAAAGTTTGGGAACCCCTGGGGTACTGCGTCATTCAAATGGACAATTATATTAACTACCTCCATATTGCTAGAGCAATAGTTTAAGGAATTGAAGGAAGGAAATCATAAGTCGTTTTCCTTTCTCTATAAGTTCTGGTTCTCTTCTAAGCCTTCCTGCACTGCTGGCTCAACACATTTGCTGGTATGTTACGGTTTGCTGTCGAGATGTTTTACAAGGTACACTGGCAGACACCTTTACTCGATCATATTACTCATTTACTCCATCACTGACCAGATCTGCAGGACACTAGTGCCAGTGCTCACTACACTGCCTCAATGACACATCAGCAGACATGGACGGACAGAATTATCTGAATTTGGATACTTTATATAGTTTAGCTGGCCATCTTCTTTACTGTTCTTTTTTATACAGGTTTTGCTTCACAGGATTGGTGGAACTCGACACCCTTTGACAATTGCTACCACACCTGGAACGTGGTGGTTAATGACTGGCTGTATTACTATGTATATTGTGAATTCCTAAGGGTGAGTGTTGCGTTATTGTTGCACTTAGCATTAATGTTACTCTGTTTTTATAATATTTAGGAAATATCCCTCCCATTGTTTTGTAACTCTAACCTTAAACTAGTAAACCAGTTGACCAACTTTGATAAACTGAAATTGATCTAATTTTCTCCACGCCGATTCTAAGGATTCTTTCCCCACTCCACCACCACCTGACAGATGTCAAAGAAGACATTTCTGGCTGCAGGCATGTTTTTGGTCTTCACTGTGTCTGCAGTAGTGCATGAGTACATCCTGGCTATCTGCTTCATCTTTTTCTACCCAGTCCTCTTCTGCCTCTTCGTGTGCTTTCGGAAGTAAGGCACCTTCATTACAATATACATGGCACAATATAACAAGGTTTTCTCCGGTTGTAGCATATTTTTCACTCCATCTTAACCGCTCTCTCATAATTTTCTTTACTGTGCTGTTCTCCCCCTTTTCAACTTCTGCCTGTGATGTTCAACTTCGTTCTTCATGATCAGAGAAAAGGCCCAATTTGGACCGTGATCATGTGGACTGCTCTGTTCCTCGGTCAGGGGGTCACCATCTTCCTCTACTCCCAGGAGTGGTATGTACAGCGCTACTGCCCCTTCAGGAGGAAAACATCATTGCGATATTGGAAAATATAAAATGTAGCCTTGTATTTTAATTGACTTTATACTTGAGTAGAGGCTCTTATCTAGGGTGACTTAGATGAGCAAGTATGGTTAAGTGTCTTGCTCAATGGCACATCGACAGATTTTTCACTGAATTGACCTTTCGGTTACTGGGGCAATGCTCTTAACCGCTAGGCTAGCTGGCACCCTTTATAGTTTTATCATTCCTTTTAGCTGGGGGAAATTACTATACTCTTTCATTTCAAATGCACTTTCAAGGCCAATATGGTAAATCGTGAAATGGTAGCTTTGCCTAAAAGTTTACCTCTTTTCAAACATGCAGTAGTATATTTAGCAAATAATCTAGTTAGAGAATGTTTGTGAATGTTTTATGTTCAGTCTCTGAATTTTCTGTCTACTGGTCCCCAGGGTGTTTTCAATCATGTTGAGGGATTATTCAACAAAATGTAGCTTTGTTTGCAATGTTATTACTGGTAGGACTACTATGAATGTTACTATGAATGAATGTTTTGTCAGATGTGAAGCCTTATGCACATGATCAGATTAATTTAATGCTAATAAAGAATGCATATTTATTCAAAAGCAATATTGAAAGTGATTCTATACAAATCAGAAATTCATTCCACACCTGAGCTTGAATTGGTGGAAACTGTTGTTGCAGCTGGATGTTACAATCTACCATAAAGGCCTGATTGGTGGAATGCTGCAGAGATTGCTGTCCTTCTGGAAGGTTCTCCCATTTCCACAGAGGAACTCTGAAGCTCTGTCAGAGTGAACATCGGGTTCTTGGTCACCTCCCTGACCAAGGCCTTTTCCCCCTGATTGCTCAGTTTGGCCGGGCAGTCAGCTCCAGGAAGAGTCTTCGTGGTTCCAAACTTCTTCCATTTAAGAATGATGGAGCTGTTGTGTTCTTGGAGACCTTCAATGCTCAGATATTTTTTGGTACCCTTCCCCAGATCTGTGCCTCACCACAATCCCGTCTCGGAGCTACACGGACAATTCCTTCGACCTCATGGCTTGGTTTTTGCTTTGACAGGCACTGTCAACTGTGGGACCTTATATAGATAGGTGTGTGCCTTTCAAAATCATATCCCAAAAATATAAAAAATTACATATCCAATCAATTGAATTTACCACAGGTGGACTCCAATCAAGTTGAAGAAACATTTCACGAATGATCATTGGAAACAGTATGCACCTGAGCTCAATTTCGAGTCTCATAGCAAAGGATCTGAATACTTATGTAAATAAGGTATTTCTGTTTTTATTTTTAATACTTTTGCAAAAATGTATTAAAAAAACGGTTTTGCTTTGTCATTATGGGGTATTGTGTGCAGATTGATGACGAAATTGTTTTATTTCGTTAATTTTAGAATAAGGCTGTAACGTAAAAAAAGAGGAAAAAGTCACGGGGTACGAACACTACGAATCAAATGTTTATTTTTCTCTCGGGTATTTAAGATTTTGTAGATTTACATTTGTAATCTCATCCAGCAGATGGCGCTGAAATGTAAAATGTCAAAATTCCCACACTGACAATACATTGTCAATTGATAATCCCAAATGATCCATAATTTTCCATTTTACTCAGTAGATAAGTAATTATCGAAACTGAACCGCTTACAATTGTGTGTTATCTGAGAAAAATGTATATTGATATGTATCCTATTGAGAGATTTTATTGCAAGGCTACTTCAGCCTGGCTGTAATTTCAATTGGGGGACATTTCTGTGCTGTTTACTACAAATTACTATTTGTTTTACTATTTCAGTGTTTTTCAAATTTATTTGAGACAACCTTTGAGCTCGCTCGTGATGTCTTCTGATCATTTAGAACATTACTTTTTGTTTTACTCCAGAGTGAAACTTTTGTTCAGATATCTATATTTTTTTAACAGAGATTGACATTCCTCTATTTTTCTTGAGATCAATTTATGGAGTTATGGTGTTTAAAACATTTCTGTGAAAATGGGTGTTCTGAGATATGCTTGATGTTATTACCATTACAGTGCATTAGGTTTTGTTTGTCAGGTGGTGCCCGCTTCAAAACTAAGCTATGAATCTTTGAGAAAGAGTCTATTGTTGGTCTTTGTCACAAAATCCTGGGTTAGAATTGTGACTTCTGTATTTTTCATTTCAAAAGTTTATGAAGCATAAACTGTGAAGCACAAACTGTGTCATGTCAGGGGTGATGGCATAAACACAGTATTGTCTGTCGCTGCCAAAAGAAAATAGCCATAGGCTGTCTTTTTAAATGTGTTTTTATGGGATAAATAGCTATAACACAAATAACAGTATATCAATGTTATGACAATATTTCAATAATTTATGTTAAACGTTGAACAATATACATTTCGTTTTTCCAGATGTCTTATTTCACACATACAAGTTATGAACAATGCAATCATGCTGGGTGCCATGGTAATAGTTGGTCCAGGGAATCTCATTCTCCAATAGGGTGGAGGATCAATGATGTATATAATCATTGGTTGGTCCTCGGGCTGTCCGTCATCTAGTGGCTCTGAGGTCCTTGTAACGTTGGGGACTTGTAATGGATCAATGTGACCTGGAGAGTGTGGTGAAATCCTCTTCCTAAATAGTAAACTCTATTCTGCGGTAAAGATGGCGGCTGCAGAAGGGGCGCGCAGTGCCTGGAGCACGGCGAAACAACCCTGAAGGGTCCATATTTCGCAGAAACTCGGACGTGGGGGACTGAACATTCCTGCCTCGAGATCCCACGGACCGTTGGCATTGAGTTTCAGTGACTTTTGCTTTATTGTTTGTGACAAGGTGGGTGGGTTTCACCGATACTAGCTATCGAGCTAACGTTAGCGAGATAAGCTAGCTAGCTAGGACGTCGGGTGGATAAAAGGGTGTCGAGGAAGACTATTCGGAACAGGCCGCTCCACAGTTGGGGGATGTGAACCAGGAGTGTGCAGGATTGGCTAGCTTCGTCCCGAACTTCTTTACACCGAACTGCGGGGATGGGACAACAGGTAGGCCGCGTCGGTGAGGGGGCTTCAACAGGACTCCAACCGCCACCACCGCAACAACACCCGGGCAAGGGGAACAGGGGAAGTGCAGGGAGGAGACCCCGGGAAGTCAGCAGTACCGGAACGGCACCAGGCAGGGTTGCTGCCGTTAACGTGCCGGACCCAGCAATTAATATATTCACCCAGCATTCAGGTAGGAAAAGACACATAGTATTATAAAATTGTTTATTTTATCAACTGGTATGTCAAGTAATAACGGCAGCTAGTTAGTCAAACTGATTTATTTAGCGGGTGTTTGCTAGCTAGTTAGCTAACGTGCTAACTAGTTCACTGCTAGTCAACTCGGTGCCTGACTACGACATCGTAGCGGAAATACAAGAACTTGCTATCATCCGTGACAGCTCTAGGTGTACCGTTAGTCAGCTTGTGTTTGCTAGTTTTCTTGATTTCTAGATAAGTGTAGCTAGTCAGTGCTACTACGAACGTGGATTGTGTTTCGTTATTCTGAGACAACAGAGAGGGATGTGGCGAAAACACGTTTCGGTACTGCACAGCTGCAAGGAACAAAAAGGACCGTTCACGTCTATGGCGACCTGGACTCCGGGTCCGAGATGCTTGTTAAACGATGATCTCTGCCACCCGGGATGCAGTGGCAATTCCACTCCATTAACTCACTATGGCAGCCACAACAATGCCACATTTCAGCCTGGAGTGATTTTCAAGTATGGTCTTTTACAACAGCCCACTCAACAGAAAATTGATGTGCAAAGTAACTTTGAATTATGTTTGTGTAACAAACTATAATCCAACATATTCCTTGAGGATACTCAATTTCATAGATTGTAATTAAGGTACTAAAATACTCACTGTGCTCAAACTTGTGATGTAGTAGTAGTGCCCCAGTGGCAAACTCACATTGGTGTTCAAGGAGGGTCAAACTGGATTGATATACAGTACCAGTCAAAAGTTTGGACATACTGATTCTAGCGTCTTGATTCATTTGTACTATTTTCTACATTGGAGAACAATAGTGAAGGCATCAGAACTATGAAATAACACACATGGAATCATGTAACCCAAAAAGTTTTTAAAAAATCCGAATATATTTTAGATTATTCAAAGTAGCCACCATTTGCCTTGACAGCTTTGCACACTCTTGGCATTCTCTGAACCAGCTTCACCTGCAATGCTTTTCCAACAGTCTTGAAGGAGTTTCCACATATGCAGAGCACTTGTTGGCTGCTTTTCCAGCGGTCTAACTCATCCCAAAACATCTCAAATGGGTTGAGGTCAGGTGATTGTGGAGGCCAGGTCATCTGATGCAGCACTCCGTCACTCTCCTTGGGCAAATAGCCCTTACACAGCCTGAAGGTGTGTTGGGTCATTGTCCTGTTGAAAAACAAATGATAGTCCCACTAAGCGCAAACCAGATGGGATGGTGTTTTGCTTTGCAGCAATTCGACCATGAAGGCCAGATTCAAGCAGTCTCCTCTGAACAGTTCATGTTGAGATGTGCCTGTTAATTGAACTCTGAAGCATTTATTTGGGCAGGGGTAACGGGCACACCTGTTAACTGAAATGCGTTCCAGGTGACTACCTCATGAAGCTGGTTGAGAGAATGCCAAGAGTGTGCAAAGCTGTCATCAAGGCAAAGGGTGGCTACTTTGAAGATTCTCAAATATAAAATATATTTTGATTTGTTTAAATACTTTTTTGGTGACTACATGATTCCATATGTTATTTAGTAGTTTTGATTTCTTCACTATTATTCTACAATGTAGAAAATATAAAAATAAAACCTGTGAATTAATAGTCTGGTACTGTACGTACAGTCATGCCTCTATCTAGGCCTGCAATGTGTCAATGGCACTCAGGATTTAGTCAAGGCTATCAGTAAGGATCTTCATATGGTGAAACTATTATTACATTTAGTCAGCGAAGTCCTGCTTTGAGCTACTGTAGAAGTAATTGCCGTTATGTATATGTTATCGAGTTCTGTAAGACCATTTAGGGATGCATTGTTACAGAAGTTGAGAATGTTATTATTCTGTGTCTGACAAAGACACTGTATATCCATCCACAATTGCAACAACTATCCAGTCTCTACTGCTTCCGTTGAGCTTTGCTTTACCCAAGGGAAGGTCAGTCAGTCTTGCATGGAATCAGATGTGATGGGAATGGCGAGAGTGTAAGGCTCGTCTAGTAGTTGTTTTTTCAGCTCTCTGCACAGGGGCAAAGCGAGACCTGTCACATCTCCACAATGAACCTCTTCAGCTGGAAACGCAAACCTGCAAAGTGCACAAGGTCTGTACTTTCAAATGTCCAAGTGTCCTTTTTATAACTGGATGCATAGCCAAGTGTCTAAAGGCTATTACCTTGTAAACCCTCACAATATAATGGAAGTATGAAAGCATTTGTCTGTGCAACTCTCTCCTTGAATTGCAGGAGCAATTCTAATTTAAGCCTAGGCTATATGATGCCGTTCTATCCTTGTAGTGCTACTGTTGGGTAAAAGTATTGTCTTGTGAAACCATTGGGCCATGGAAGTAAAGTCAGCACTATCTGTCGAACATGGTTTTGTCTATTCATAGGATTTGATCCCTTCACATCTGGCTGAGTTATGTCACCATGGCTGATTCTAAGGAAGTTATTATTTTGCAACAAAGCCCATTTCCTCCTTTTCTTTAGTCCGCAAGATGATTTGGCGGTTCTTCCTGGGTAATTCCACGGTGATGCTTAGACTCCAGATTTTATTTTACTTTAAAATGTAAGACAAACTGTCTTTCTGTGCTGTCATTATGTTAGCAATCTTTGCATTTCCACTGTTCTTCTAGTAAATTACCACGGCAAACTTAACAAACGCATTAAGTACTCCTTGTGCATAGAGTTGTAAAGTTTAACTTTGTATTCATTCTGCATCATTCTGGTATTGTGGAATTGCCCTCCTTTTAGCCATTTTGGGGTTGTTAGTGTTGAACAGTTAGTCCTTTGTATGGTTTGTTAGTTGTAAAAGGCCTAGGCCAATTGTTTCCCCAAATGAAAGTACAATGACATGTTGCGTTTGATACCGTGGCTACTTGAGATGGATGCCTCAATCTGTGACCCTTTTGAGGTTTGTGTGTAGTATGCGTACATGTATTTTTGCCTGAAGGAAGTGATTCACTGTGGGGACGGACACAAGTTCTTCTGAATCAATAGCCTCTGCATCTCCCGTTCCCCCACAGGCAAGTTGACTCAGCTTGTCCCTGTTGGCCCACAATGCCATTTTGGTATTTCTTTATTATTTATTCATTGTCTCCGGCCCTTACAAGAAGTTTTTTTGCAGCGTTATGAAAACCAAAGCCTACGTTGCAATTTGAAGCTGAAGGTAATGGTATCTTTGTGATAGGGCAATATGAAGCTCAAGAAGGCTTGCATTCCCCCTAACCACATGACTTTAGAGTGCTCACTCAGCGTAATGCTCTTCTGATCAAGTGAACTTTTATGGCACTTGTGTGGAATATGGCCTCTTATTTGGCTTTGCTTTGGGCTCTCACTCTTTTTTGCAGAATTCACAGAAGTGATGATTTGGCTATCAAGCCCATAAACCGTTCAGCAGGTCCAGGTCGAGAGCAGGTTTCATATACTTGATTAGAAAATGGGCCACGTACAGTGCATTTGGGAAGTATTCAGACCTCTTGACCTTTTCCACATTTTATTACTTCCAGCCTTATTCTAAAATGGATTTAGTTGTTTTATCCCCCCTCATCAATCTATACACAATACCCCGTAATGACAAAGTGAAAACAGGTTTTTAGAATTTTATTTACATAAGTATTCAGACCCTTTGCTATGAGACTTGAATTTGATCTCCGGTGCATCCTGTTTCCATTGATCATGCTACAACTTGATTGGAGTCCACCTGTGGTAAATTCAATTGATTAGACATGATTTGGAAAGGCACACACCTGTCTATGTAAGGTCCCACAGTTGTCAGAGCAAAAATCAAGCCATGAGGTTGAAGGAATTGCCTGTAGAGCTCCGAGACAGGATTGTGTTGAGGCACAGATCTAGGGAATGGTACCAAAACATTTCTGCAGCATTGAAGATCCCCAAGAACACAGTGACCTCCATCATTCTTAAATGGAAGATGTTTGGAACCACCAAGACCCTTCCTAGAGCTGGCCGCCCGGCCAAACTGCGCATTCGGGGGAGAATAGCCTTGGTCAGGGAGGTGACCAAGAACCCGATGGTCACTCTGACAGAGCTCCAGAGTTCCTCTGTGGAGATGGTTTCCCTTCTGGAAGGTTCTCCCATCTCTGCATCACTCCACCAATCAGGCCTTTATGGTAGAGTGGCCAGACTGAAGCCACTCCTCACTAAAAAGCATGTGACAGCCCGCTTGGAGTTTGCCAAAGGGCACCTAAAGGACTCTCGGACCATGAGAAACAAAATTTTGTGTTCTGATGAAACCAAGATTGAACTCTTTTTGTTTTTGGTTTGAATACCAAGCGTCACTTCTGGAGGAAACCTGGCACCATCCCTACGATGAAGCATGGTGGTGGCTGCATCATGCTGTGGGGATGTTTTTCAGCGGCAGGGATGGGAGACTAGTCAGGATCGAGGGAAGAAGAACAGAGCAAAGTACAAAGATCCTTGATGAAAACCTTCTCCAGAGTGCTCAGGACCTCCGACTGGGGGCGAAGGGTCACCTTCCAACAGGACAGCAACCCCAGGCACACAGCCAAGACAAAGCAGGAGTGGCTTCGAGACAAGTCTCTGGATGTACTTGAGTGGCCCAGCCAGAGCCCAGACTTGAATCCGATCGAACATCTCTGGAGAGGCCTGGAAATAGCTGTGCAGTGACACTCCCGATCCAGAGCTACAGAGGATCTGAAGAGAATAGGAGAAACTCTCCAAATACAGGTGTGCCAAGCTTGTAGCATCATACCCAAGAAGACTCGACGCTGTAATCGCTGCCAAAGGTGCTTCAACAAAGTACTGAGTCAAGGGTCTGAATAGTTTTGTAAAAGTATACATTTGCAAATTCCAAAAACCTGTTTTTGCTTTGTCATTACCGGGTATTGTGTGTAACGGGGGTGGGGGGGGGGGGCAATTCAATCCATTTGTAAATAAAGCTGTAATTGTAACAAAACGTGGAGAAAGCCAAGGGGTCTGAATACTTTGCGAATGCACTGTATTTAACAACATTTGCCCATGCCCATGACTCCTGATACATTTAAGCTGATTTGCATTAGGGATCAAATTGGATTAGTCAAATCCACTTTTCTATATCTGCAAAGGCCCCAACAACCGAAATAAGTCACACTGTACTGAAAATAGAGTTTTGGAGGCGGCTGTGAGATTTTAACTAATTTAAACTTAATGTAATAATGTATCTTGTTGACTTTCAGTTTAATAATGAACTAGGTATCCCCCTTTCCCCTTTATTTAACTAGGCAAGTTAAGAACAAATTCGCATTTTCAATGATGGCCTAGGAACAGTTGGTTAAGTGCTTTGTTCAGCGGCAGAACGACAGATTTTGACCGTGTCAGCTCAGGGATTCAATCTTGCAACCTTTCGGTTACTAGTCCAATGCTCTAACCACTAGGCTATCCGCCTCTCCCTTTATCCGCCCCCTACCTTGCCTGTCACCCAGAGTTGCATCCTTCAGCCACTAGAAGGAGCTCGGTCTCATAATTTTCAGTCCTATAGATGCAGGGCAGTTGTGTTTAATTTGCATGTTTAAGAGGGTGTGTATGCTTTTGCATTCAATAAAGCATATTGATTATGGCAGTGGGGTGTGTGTGAATATTCTGGGTCGGTTGCTTCATGAATTATTCATCCATCCTCTCTCTCCATGTGCTTGACTGGTGAAAGCACAATGCTGGAGACAAAAGGCAGCATTTTAATCCTGGTTATTTTTGACTGCATTAACAATGCCCAGACCCTGTCCTTCCCAGTATATCTCATTCTGCTCTCATTAAACACAGGTTTAAGCAAAGGAAAGGAAGTGATTTGAGTCGACTCATTGCTGCTGCGCTTGCAGATGCTGACGTAACCTCCCACGTGCGCTCTGATATTCACACACCTACCGGTATATCATGTTACTGAGTTTGTTTACACTACAGAATGGCAAGTTATTTACTGTCTCTTCACTCCCTTGTGAAACTTAGAAAAGGTTCAGATATAACATGCTGTACAGGGTGGGAAATTAACTTTTTGGTCCATTAGCCACTGTAACAGGTAGATACAAAAATCTACCAGCCACTCAGATTTTTTACCAGCCAAAATATATTTTTGGCATTATTACACCATAAAACACAAGTAACTGATGAGCATGCCTTGTAATATTTCTAAAACAAAAAATGTATTACTAGTAAGAAGTAATTTAGAATATTGCTCAATGCTTTCATTTTTGCCACTGAAGTCTTTAAACCATGTTAAAATAAATAATTTGAAACAAAAGTGAAACAGTTCTACAACTTGAAAGTCAAGAATCAACAAAGTGCCTGCCCTGCCACAAAATGCTGAGTGATACGGCTTATTTATTATTATTAGTTCAGGACTCTAACGCTGACATTTTTTACGAGGAGTACATAAGTTATTTAGTAGCACACAAATACATTTAGGAGCACAATTCAATTTTTTGAGTCTTGTCATGATAAGAAATTACAGTAAATTACTAAGGTTTTTGGACTGTTCTATGCTCAGTCAAGCACAATGTACCCCTGAATATTTGAGTCATTAGGTGAAACAAAAATGTTCAGCTGCCCCTTTAAGAGGTGGGCCATTACTGTAGTAACAGAACTCCTTGTCTGTCAGAGATGGTCATCTCTGTCTGCGCTACCAGCAGACAGTTGCAGTAAACTCTTAACTAATATTGAAAAACAACCTAGCATGTGAACAAAACTATGTAACTAGCCAAGAAACATGAGGACAAAGTTTCACTTTGGTAGCCTTTCTGGTCAATTCAACCAACTTCTACATTTTGACCTTTGGATAGTTTTTTGGGCCGCGGATGCAACACCAATGCTTATAGCTAACTAAGTTAAGTATAACTAAAAATACATTTAATATGTGTCAAATTATATCCAGCTCAGGGCCACAGCAATGCATTTGGTTTGCTAAGTGGCTAGATGTCAAGATCAAGCTTCTTGGTTACAGCAGAGACATTCAATCCCCTCCTGAATCAAGTTCACTGTTGCCTAACTTGTTTTGTGCGTCAAAAAAAAACGCTTGGACGGTATGAAAATCTGGATACCGCCCAACCTTACCGCCAATGCCAAAATCTACCCGCATTTGGTGTTTGTTCAAGTGTTAATTTCCCACCCTGATTGCTGTATGAATGTTATGAGGGTACTTTTGGTTTTCCATGTGGGGGGACTGGTCTATTGGACTGCAGTTTAGTGTTGATTGGGTTTCAGGACTTGGCCTGTGTTGTGGCTGACTGCTCTGTCAGTGCTTATCCAGAGATCCAGGCATATGACTTGGACCCTTCTACCTCAGCAACTCTTGAGTCTTTCCACCGTCACACTCGTACAACTTCCGGCGCCGACAGAGATGGCCGCCTCGCTTCGCGTTCCTAGGAAACAATGCAGTTTTTTTACGTGTTATTTCTTACACTAGTACCCCAGGTCATCTTAGGTTTCATTACATACAGCCGAGAAGAACTACTGAATATAAGATCAGCGTCAACTCACCATCAGTACGACCAAGAATATGTTTTTCGCGATGCGGATCCTGTGTTCTGCCTTACAACCAGTGCAACGGAGCGGATTACATGCAGCGACCCAAAAAAACGACTCAGAAAAAGAGGGAAACGAAGCGGTCTTCTGGTCAGACTCCGGAGACGGGCACACCGTGCACCACTCCCTAGCATTCTTCTTGCCAATGTCCAGTCTCTCTTGACAACAAGGTTGATGAAATCCGAGCAAGGGTAGCATTCCAGAGGGACATCAGAGACTGTAACGTTCTCTGCTTCACGGAAACATGGCTAACTGGAGAGACTCAATCCGAAGCGGTGCAGCCAGCGGGTTTCTCCACGCATCGCGCCGACAGAAACAAACATCTTTCTGGTAAGAAGAGGGGCGGGGCGTATGCCTTATGACCAACGTGACATGGTGTGATGAAAGAAACATACAGGAACTCAAATCCTTCTGTTCACCTGATTTAGAATTCCTCACAATCAAATGTAGACCGCATTATCTACCAAGAGAATTCTCTTCGATTATAATCACAGCCGTATATATCCCCCAAGCAGACACATCGATGGCTCTGAACGAACTTTATTTAACTCTCTGCAAACTGGAAACGATTTATCCGGAGGCTGCATTCATTGTAGCTGGGGATTTTAACAAGGCTAATCTGAAAACAAGACTCCCTAAATTTTATCAGCATATCGATTGCGCAACCAGGGGTGGAAAGACCCTGGATCATTGTTACTCTAAAGAGGCCCTGCCCCCTTCGGAAAAGCTGACCACGACTCCATTTTGTTGATCCCTGCCTACAGACAGGAGACGCTGTCTGTCCAACGCTGGTCTGACCAAGCTGACTCCACACAAGACTGCTTCCATCACGTGGACTGGGAGATGTTTCGTATTGCGTCAGACAACAACATTGATACGCTGATTCGGTGTGCGAGTTCATTAGAACGTGCGTTGAAGATGTCGTTCCCATAGCAACGATTAAAACATTCCCTAACCAGAAACCGTGGATTGATGGCAGCATTCGTGTGAAACTGAAGGCACGAACCACTGCTTTTAATCAGGGCAAGGTGTCTGGTAACATGACTGAATACAAACAGTGCAGCTATTCCCTCCGCAAGGCTATCAAACAAGCTAAGCGCCAGTACAGAGACAAAGTAGAATCTCAATTCAACGGCTCAGACACGAGGCATGTGGCAGGGTCTACAGTCAATCACGGACTACAGGAAGAAACCCAGCCCAGTCACGGACCAGGATGTCTTGCTCCCAGGCAGACTAAATAACTTTTTGCCCGCTTTGAGGACAATACAGTGCCACTGACACGGCCTGCAACGAAAACATGCGGTCTCTCCTTCACTGCAGCCGAAGTGAGTAAGACATTTAAACGTGTTAACCCTCGCAAGGCTGCAGGCCCAGACGGCATCCCCAGCCGCGCCCTCAGAGCATGCGCAGACCAGCTGGCCGGTGTGTTTACGGACATATTCAATCAATCCCTATACCAGTCTGCTGTTCCCACATGCTTCAAGAGGGCCACCATTGTTCCTGTTCCCAAGAAAGCTAAGGTAACTGAGCTAAACGACTACCGCCCCGTAGCACTCACATCCGTCATCATGAAGTGCTTTGAGAGACTAGTCAAGGACCATATCACCTCCACCCTACCTGACACCCTAGACCCACTCCAATTTGCTTACCGCCCAAATAGGTCCACAGACGATGCAATCTCAACCTCACTGCACACTGCCCTAACCCATCTGGACAAGAGGAATACCTATGTGAGAATGCTGTTCATCGACTACAGCTCGGCATTCAACACCATAGTACCCTCCAAGCTCGTCATCAAGCTCGAGACCCTGGGTCTCGACCCCGCCCTGTGCAACTGGGTACTGGACTTCCTGACGGGCCGCCCCCAGGTGGTGAGGGTAGGCAACTGTACTCCCTGTTCACCCACGACTGCGTGGCCATGCACGCCTCCAACTCAATCATCAAGTTTGCGGACGACACAACAGTGGTAGGCTTGATTACCAACAACGACGAGACGGCCTACAGGGAGGAGGTGAGGGCCCTCGGAGTGTGGTGTCAGGAAAATAACCTCACACTCAACGTCAACAAAACTAAGGGGATGATTGTGGACTTCAGGAAACAGCAGAGGGAACACCCCCTATCCACATCGATGGAACAGTAGTGGAGAGGGTAGCAAGTTTTAAGTTCCTCGGCATACACATCACAGACAAACTGAATTGGTCCACTCACACAGACAGCATCGTGAGGAAGGCGCAGCAGCGCCTCTTCAACCTCAGGAGGCTGAAGAAATTTGGCTTGTCACCAAAAGCACTCACAAACTTCTACAGATGCACAATCGAGAGCATCCTGGCGGGCTGTATCACCGCCTGGTATGGCAACTGCACCGCCCTCAACCGTAAGGCTCTCCAGAGGGTAGTGAGGTCTGCACAACGCATCACCGGGGCAAACTACCTGCCCTCCAGGACACCTACACCACCCGATGCTACAGGAAGGCCATAAAGATCATCAAGGACATCAACCACCCGAGCCACTGCCTGTTCACCCCGCTGTCATCCAGAAGGCGAGGTCAGTACAGGTGCATCAAAGCTGGGACCGAGAGACTGAAAAACAGCTTCTATCTCAAGGCCATCAGACTGTTAAACAGCCACCACTAACATTGAGTGGCTACTGCCAACACACTGTCAATGACACTGACTCTACTCCAGCCACTTTAATAATGGGAATTGATGGGAAATGATGTAAATATATCACTAGCCACTTTAAATAATGCTACCTTATATAATGTTACTTACCCTACATTATTCATCTCATATGCATACGTAGATACTGTACTCTATATCATCGACTGCATCCTTATGTAATACATGTATCACTAGCCACTTTAACTATGCCACTTGGTTTACATACTCATCTCATATGTATATACTGTACTCGATATCATCTACTGTATCTTGCCTATGCTGCTCTGTACCATCACTCATTCATATATCCTTATGTACATATTCTTTATCCCCTTACACTGTGTATAAGACAGTAGTTTTTTGGAATTGTTAGTTAGATTACTTGTTCGTTATTACTGCATTGTCGGAACTAGAAACACAAGCATTTCGCTACAGTCGCATTAACATCTGCTAACCATGTGTATGTGACAAATAAAATTTGATTTGATTTGACTCTGTTCTCTCTGTGCCCAAAGCTCAGCTCAGATACTTCATCTTCATTCCCTCTCTACTCGTCTGCTTTATCTTTCTCTCTCTCGTTCTCTCTCTTTGTATCATCTTAGTGGAGTTGAAATTGAGCACTGCTTTTTCCCGGTATAATCCTCTGTCTTCCCTCTTCTTCCCCTCCGGTTTAATCACACACCAGAGTCAGCATTAATCTGGCACTTCGTGGCGCTGCCAGGGTCGTCTCTATGCTCTGTGTTGAGCAGCGGGGGTGAGACCAAGGAGCTCAGCCACAGAGAGGGCCCATTTCTCTCTCAATGGACTGTGATCATTTGCCCCATTCAAAGAGAATGTTGCGAGTCACAGAGTGGCTAACTCAGATGCTATCAAAAGCCTTTTTGATACTGTGCCTTGTCCTTGTGCTGGGCAGATTGTGTGGCCAAACCCTGCATATGGAAGCAATGGGAATGTAATCTCAGCGAGCTCTGTGTACCGTCACAGGAAGTCGGTGTAATCCTCTACAGCCAGGCCTGAATCCTCATGGTCATTCCAGCAGTCGCTCAGTTAACCTCTCTGGCATATGTCAGACGCTAGCGTCCCACCCCGCCAACAGCCGGTGAAAGTGCAGGGCGCCAAATTCAAAACAACAAAAATCTCATAATTAAAATTCCTCAAGCATACAAGTATTTTACACCATTTTAAAGATACAATTCTCATTAATCCAGCCACAGTGTCTGATTTCAAAAATGCTTTACAGCAAAAGGACCATAAACGATTGATAGGTCACCACCAAGTCACAGAAAAACACAGCCAGCCAAAGAGGGGAGTCACAAAAAGCACAAATATAGATAGAATTAATCACTAATCTTTGATCTTCATTAGATGACACTCATAGGACTTCATGTTACACAATACATGTATGTTTTGTTCGACACAGTGCATATTTATATAAAAAAAAATCTCTTTACATTGGCGCGTTACGTTCAGTAGTTCTAAAACATGCGATTGTGCAGAGCGCCACATCTATTTACAGAAATACTCATTATAAATGTTGATAAATACAACTGTTATACATGGAATTAGAGATATACTTCTCTTTAATGCAACCGCTGTGTCGGATTTCAAAAAAACTTTACGGAAAAAGCATAATCTGAGAACGGCACTCGGAGCCCAATCCAGCCAAAGAAATATCCGCCATGTAGGAGTCAACAGGAGTTAGAAATAACACTATACATATTCACTTGCCTTTGATCTTCATCAGAAGGCACTCACAGGAATCCCAGTTTGACAATAAATGAATTGTTAAATTGTTACATAACGTCCATAATTTATGTCCAAATAGCCACTTGTTGTTAGCGTGTTCAGCCCAGTAATCCATCTTCATGAGACGCGAGCACTTCATCCAGACAAACCTAAAGTTCACTTACAGGTCGTAGAAACTTGTGAAACGATGTATGGAGTCAATCTTTAGGATGTTTTTAACATAAATCATCAAGGTTCCAACCGGAGCATTCCTATGTCTGAAGAAAAGCACTGGAACGAGAGCTAACTCTGTCGGGAGCGCGCGTCACGAGCCTGAGAGACTCTGCCAGACCACTGACTCATTCTGCTCCCATTCCCCCCTCCTTTATAGCAGAAGCCTGAAAGAAGTTTCTAAAGATGGTTGACATCTAGTGTAAGCTGTAGGAAGTGCAACTAGACTCCATAGATATTGTGTATTCGGTAGGCCAATCTTTGAAAAACTACAAACCTCAGATTTCCCACTTCCTGGTTGGATTTTTCTCAAGTTTTCGCCTGCCATATGAGTTCTGTTATTCATAGACCTCATTCAAACAGTTTTAGAAACTTCAGGGTGTTTTCTATCCAATACTACTAATAATATGCATATATTAGCATCTGGGACAGAGTAGCAGGCATTTTTACTCTGGGCACCTTATTCATCCAAGCTACTCAATACTGCCCCCCTGTCACCAAGAAGTTAGGCTGCCTGTCCTCTCTCCTACAGTTGCAGTTATGGGATTCATTCTAGTTAGGCTACGCTACACTAACTGTGGAGAAATATAACAAATAGCAGAAAGAAGACCAGCGGCTTCTGTACACTGCTGTACAATTTCCGTAATATGTGGTCTATTGAAATTGATGTTATATTCTCTGCCGCATGTACCGCTTGTTCCTGTCAGGCTAATTTGTCTGGACTGTGATGCATTATCTGCATACCATTTTTCTTTCTAACTGATGTAATCATCTCTAGGCTTGCAACTCTACACCACACAGAATGCTCTCTCTGGTCCCTCCAGAACAGTGCCATGTTGAAAACCTCACCACACTGTTGTGTCAACCTCATTAAGACTAGAAATCTCAGATTCAACACTTACTTGTAGATAAACTCCTTATCTCAACACGGACATGTTTTTGCAAGTAAGTGTAGATAATGAAGTATGGCCAGTTGTTGTCTGGGAATAATAACCTTAATGGCGCAGGCATTCCGCTAGCGACCCACCTCGATATCATTCAGTGAAATTGCAGAGCGCGAAATTCAAATGACAGAAATAGTAATATTTAACATTCATGAAAATACAAGTGTCATACATCAAAATTAAGCTCAACGTCTTGTTAATCCAGCTGCTGTGTCAGATTTCAAAAAGGCTTTACGGCGAAAGCACACCATGCGATTATCTGAGGACAGCGCTCCGCATAAAATAGCATGAAAAACATTTTCAACCAGGCAGGTGTGCCACAAAAGTCAGAAATAGCGATATAATAAATGCCTTACCTTTGAAGAGCTTCTTCTGTTGGCACTCCCAAAGGTCCCAGCTACATCACAAATGTTCATTTTGTTCGATAAAGTCCTTTTTTAAATCCCCAGAAACTCATTTTATCTGGCGCGCTTCATACAATCATCCACCGGTTTCCCTCCTTCAAAATGCATAAAAAATGAATCTCAAACGTTACCAATAAACTTCTCCAAGTCAAACAACGTTTATAATCAAACCTCAGGTACCCTAATACGTAAATAAACTATAAAATTTAAGACGGAGAATAGAAATTGTCTTTACCGGAGATGAACAACAAAGAACGCGCTCTCATCCACGCATGAAAACACTACAGCCAAAATGGGAGCCACTTTAAAAAAACTACAAATTCTAGCTCATTTTTCCAAAACCAAGCCTGAAACTCTAAAGACTGACATCTAGTGGAAGCCCTAGGATCTGCAATCTAGGAGGATTTAGCCTCATAATTAACATGACAGCCATTGGAAACAGTGTTAGGCTGAAAAATGTTTTTTTGATGGTTTGTCCTCAGGGTTTTGCCTGCCATATCAGTTCTGTTATACTCACATACATAATTTTAACAGTTTTAGAAACTTTAGTGTTTTCTATCCAAGTCTACCAAGTATATGCATATCCTAGCTTCTGGGTAACAGGCAGTTTACTTTGGGCACTCTTTTCATCCGGACCTCTCTAGAGGGTGTGGGACGCTACCGTCCCACCTGGCCAACATCCAGTGATATTGCAGAGTGCCAAATTCAAAAACAGAAATACTCATACAAGTGTTATACATCGGTTTAAAGATTAACTTCTTGTTAATCCAACCGCTGTGTCAGATTTCAAAAAGACTTTACGGCGAAAGCAAACCATGCGATTATCTGAGAATAGCGTCCAGCAGACAAATCATTACAAACCGTAACTAGCCAAGTAGACGACTAACAAAAGTCAGAAATAGCAATAAAATGTGTCACTTTGATCTTCATATGGTTACACTCACAAAATTCCCAGTTACCCAATAAATGTTTTTGTTTGGTCAAGTCCCTCTTTATTTCCAAAAACCTCAGTTTTGTTATCGCGCTTTGTTCATTAAAACACTGTTTCAAACAACATCCGGTGAAATTGCAGAGCGTGAAACTCAACAAAACAGAAATTCTCATAATGAACATAAAATATACAAATGTTATACACCAGTTTAAAGCTTAATTTATTGTTAATCCAACCGCTGTGTCAGATTTTCAAAAAGGCTTTACGGCGAAAGCAAACCTTGCGATTATCTGAGGACAGCGCCCAGCAGACAAAGCATTACAAACAGTTAGCAGCCAAGAAGAGGAATAACAAGTCAGAAATAGTGATTAAAATTGATCAATTACCTTTCATTTTCATATGGTTGCATTCCGAAGACTCCATGTTACACAAATGTTTGTTTTGTTAAAGTCCCTCTTCATATTCAAAACCTCTGTTTTGTTCAGTAATACATTGGAACAAAGCGCGGTCACAACAGACAGACGAAAAATCTTTTTAAAAAAGTACCATAAGAGTTCGTAGTTTGACATGTTTCTAGGTTTATAATCAATCCTCAGGTTGTTTTTGTCATAAATAATCGTTCATATTTCAACCGGACAAAAGGAGAAACAAGAAAGGCGCGCTCCCGGTCACGCGCTGGACTCATGTCTGGAAATTTTGACTGTCCACTCAATGAAGTGCTGTTTCTCCCTCATTTTTCAGAGTAAAAGCCTGAAACAATGCCTAAAGACCAGCCACATGTTGTGGAAGCCATAGAGATTGTGAACTGCGTCATAAGTCTTTGTATGGTGGAAAGGCTTTCAATGGAAAAGAGTCATTTCAAAATAATAGCACTTCCTGGATGGAAGTGTTTTTGCCTGCCATATCAGTCCTGTTATACTCACAGATTATTTTAACAGTTTTGGAAACTGTGGTGGTTTCTCTACAAATCTACCAATTATATGCATATCCTAGCTTCTGGACCTGAGTAGCAGGCAGTTTACTTTGGGCACGCTTTTCATTCAAAATTCCGAATGCTTGTAATGCTTTCGCTGTAAAGCATAATTTCAAAATCTGAGATGACAGGGTGATTAACAAAAGGCTAAGCTGTGTTTCGCTATATTTCACTTGTGATTTGAATATGAATATTTTCTATTAATATTATTTGACTGTTGCGCTTTGCTATTCAGCGTTGCTGATGACAAATATACCGGATCCGGGATGGGTGGTTCTAATTTTATTTATTTTTTATTTCACCTTTATTTAACCAGGTAGGCTAGTTGAGAACAAGTTCTCATTTGCAACTACGACCTGGCCAAGATAAAGCATAGCAGTGTGAGCAGACAACACAGAGTTACACATGGAATAAACAATTAACAAGTCAATAACACAGTAGAAAACAAAGGGGGGAGTCTATATACAATGTGTGCAAAAGGCATGAGGAGGTAGGCGAATCATTACAATTTTGCAGATTAACACTGGAGTGATAAATGATCAGATGGTCATGTACAGGTAGAGATATTGGTGTGCAAAAGAGCAGAAAAGTAAATAAAATAAAAACAGTATGGGGATGAGGTAGGTGAAAATGGGTGGGCTATTTACCAATAGACTATGTACAGCTGCAGCGATTGGTTAGCTGCTCAGATAGCTGATGTTTGAAGTTGGTGAGGGAGGTAAAAGTCACCAACTTCAGCGATTTTTGCAATTCGTTCCAGTCACAGGCAGCAGAGTACTGGAACGAAAGGCGGCCAAATGAGGTGTTGGCTTTAGGGATGATCAGTGAGATACACCTGCTGGAGCGCGTGCTACGGATGGGTGTTGCCATCGTGACCAGTGAACTGAGATAAGGCGGAGCTTTACCTAGCATGGACTTGTAGATGACCTAGAGCCAGTGGGTCTGGCGACGAATATGTAACGAGGGCCAGCCGACTAGAGCATACAGGTCGCAGTGGTGGGTGGTATAAGGTGCTTTAGTGACAAAACGGATGGCACTGTGATAGACTGCATCCAGTTTGCTGAGTAGAGTGTTGGAAGCCATTTTGTAGATGACATCGCCGAAGTCGAGGATCGGTAGGGTAGTCAGTTTTACTAGGGTAAGCTTGGCGGCGTGAGTGAAGGAGGCTTTGTTGCGGAATAGAAAGCCGACTCTTGATTTGATTTTCGATTGGAGATGTTTGATATGAGTCTGGAAGGAGAGTTTGCAGTCTAGCCAGACACCTAGGTACTTATAGATGTCCACATATTCAAGGTCGGAACCATCCAGGGTGGTGATGCTGCCTTGTTCAGGGGCAGAACGACAGATTTTTACTTTGTCAGCTCAGGGATTCAATCTTGCAACCTTATGGTTAATTAGTCCAACGCTCTAACCACCTGCCTCACGAGGAGCCCGCCTGTTACGCGAATGCAGAAAGAAGCCAAGGTAAGTTGCTAGCTAGCATTAAACTTATATCAATCATAATCACTAGTTATAACTACACATGGTTGATAATATGACTTGATTATCTAGCGTGTCCTGCGTTGCATATAATCAATGCGGTGTGCATTCGCGAAAAAGGACTGTCGTTGCTCCAACGTGTACCTAACCATAAACACCAATGCCTTTCTTAAAATCAATACACAGAAGTATATATTTTTAAAACTGCATATTTAGCAAAAAGAAATCCAGGTTAGCAGGCAATATTAACCAGGTGAAATTGTGTCACTTCTCTTTGCGTTCATTGCACGCAGCGTCAGTGTATATGCAACAGTTTGAGCCGCCTGGCTTATTGCGAATTAATTTGCCAGAATTTTACGTAATTATGACATAACATTGAAGGTTGTGCAATGTAACAGGAATATTTCGACTGATGGATGCCACCCGTTTAGATAAAATACGGAACGGTTCCGTATTTCATTGAAAGAATAAACGTTTTGTTTTCGAAATGATAGTTTCCGGATTCGATCATATGAATGACCTAAGGCTCGTATTTCTGTGTGTTATTATGGTATAATTAAGTCTAATTTGATAGAGCAGTCTGACTGAGCAGCAGCAGGCCCGTAATCATTAATTCAAACAGCACTTTCGTGCGTTTTGCCAACAGCTCTTCGCAAGCACAGCGCTGTTTATGACTTCAAGTCTATCAGCCTAATGGCTGGTGTATCCAATGTGAAATGGCTAGCTAGTTAGCTGGGTGTGTGCTTATACTGTTTCAAACGTCACTCTCTTAGATTTGGAGTAGTTATTCCCCTTGCGATGTAAGGGCCGTGGCTTTTGTGGAGCGATGGGTAACGATGCTTCGAGTGTGGCTGTTGTCAATGTGTTCCTGGTTCGATTCCAGGTAGGGGCGAGGAGGGGGACGGAAGCTATACTGTTACACTGGCAATACTATAGTGCCTATAAGAACATCCAATAGTCAAAGGTATATGAAATACAAATGGTATAGAGAAATAGTATAAATACTATACTAACTACAACCTAAAACCTCTTACCTTGGAATATTGAAGTCTCATGTTAAAAGGAACCACCAACTTTCATATGTTCTCATGTTCTGAGCATGTTCTTAAACGTTCATTTTTACATGGCACACATTTTTACATGGCACATATTACTTCTCCAACACTTTGTTTTTGCATTATTTAAACCAAATTGAACATGTTTCATTATTTATTTGAGGCTAAATTGATTTTATTGATGTATTATATTAACTTAAAGTAAGTATTCATTCAGTATTGTTGTAATTGTCATTATTACAAATACATTTTAAAAATCGTCCGATTAATCGGTATTGTCTTTTTTTTGTCCTCCAGTAATCGGTATCGGTGTTGAAAAATCATAATTGGTCGACCTCTAGAAGGTACCACATTCATCTGTACAAACAATAATACGCAAGTATCAACACCATGGGACCACGCAGCCGTCATACCGCTTAGGAAGGAGACGCGTTCTGTCTTCTAGAGATGAACGTACTTTGGTGCAAATCAATACCAGAACAATAGCAAAGGACCTTGTGAAGATGCTGGAGGATTTTTTTTAAAACCGGTTTTCTATATCCACAATAAAACAAGTAATAACCTGAATAGCCGCTCAACAAGGAAGAAGCCACTTCTCCAAAACCGCCATAAAAAAGCCAGACTATGGTTTGCAACTGCACATGGGGACAAAGATTGTATTTTTTGGAGAAATGTCCTCTAGTCAGATGAAACAAAAATATAACCTTTTGGCCATAATGACCATTGTTATGTTTGGAGGAAAAAGAGGAAAGCTTGCAAGCCGAAAAACACCATCCCAACCGTGAAGCAAGGGGGTGGCAGCATCATGTTGTGGGGGTGCTTTGCTGCAGGAGGGACTCGTGCACTTCACAAACTAGATGGCATCATGAGGCAGAAAATGATGTGGATATATTGAAGCAACATCTCAAGACATCAGTTAAAGCTTGGTTGCAAATGGGTCTTCCAAATGGGCAATGACCCCAAGCTAACATCCAAAGTTGTGGCAAAATGGCTTAAGGACAACAAAGTCAAGGTATTGGAGTGGCCATCACAAAGCCCTGACCTCAATCCCATAGAAGATTTGTGGGCAGAACTGAAAAAGCATGTGCAAGCAAGGAGGTCTACAGACCTGACTCAGTTACACCAGCTCTGTCGGGTGAATTTTGGCCCATACCTCCTAACTTATTGTGGGAAGCTTGTGGAAGGCTACCCAAACATTTGACCCAAGTTAAACAATTTAAGGCAATGCCACCAAATACTAATTGAGTGTATGTAAACTTCTGACCCACTGGGAATGTGAATAAAGAAATAAAAAGCTGAAATAAATCATTCTCTCTACTATTATTCTGACATTTCACATTCTTAAAATAAAGTGGTGATCCTAACTGACCTATTATGGGGAGTTTTTACTAGGATTAAATGTCAGGAATTGTGAAAAACCGAGTTTAAATGTATTTGGCTAAGGTGTATGTAAACTTCCAACATCAACGGTAGATCTCTTTTGTGCCACAGCTCCACCAGAGTGAAATAGGTTATTCGATAACATTTGGCTCCATCAAATATATTTAGTCAATGTCTTGTTTCCTCTCGTCTCTCCCATAGCTTTTTTTTGTGTGTCTTGTGGGGTGCTGTGATCCAGGAAAAAACTGACTGGGATAGTTTCTCAGGAACAATGATCCTCCCCCTGCAGTAATGCTGTTGAACGTTGATTATACAGGAAGAAGATCCGAAATAGAGGTCCTTTATAAAATCTGTGTAATATATTTGCCTGATTCCATTTAGTTTTTCCCGAATTCCATTTTCTCTTTAGTTTTTCCAGATTTCTGTTTTTCAAAAATTAAAGTTTTCATTCTCAATCACAGGGGTGGCAGGGTAGCCTAGTGGTTAGTGTTGGACTAGCAAGTTCAAACCCCCGGGCTGACAAGGTACAAATCTGTCGTTCTGCCCCTGAACAGGCGGTTAACCCACTGTTCCTAAGCCGTCATTTAAAATAAGAATTTGTTCTTAACTGACTTGCCTGGTTAAATAAAGGTAAAAAACAAATATATATAACACAGGAAAAACAACGAAATTGGATGTTCTATATAAGTCCAAAACGATGCTTAAGCCACTTTTGACCCAGCACCACACCAGAGTCACCTTATGAAGGTCCTGTTGAGCAGCTGATTTTTGACAATGTGGTGTGTTCGTACAGGGCTGGAGCAAAAGCCTGCACGCCCTGGTCGAAGTATTTTGTGTTTATCTTCATGTATTGGGTCAGGCCAGGGTGTGGCATGGGGTTTTTGTATTGTGGTGTGTTTTGTTTTGGTGTTGGTATTGGGATTGTAGCTTAGTGGGGTATCTAGCAAAGTCTATGGCTGTCTGGAGTGGTTCTCAATCAGGGGCAGGTGTTTATCGTTGTCTCTGATTGGGAACCATATTTAGGCAGCCATATTCTTTGAGTTTGTCGTGGGTGATTGTCCTATGTGTCCTCTGTGTTAGTTTGCACCAGTTTAGGCTGTTTCGGTTTTCACATTACGTTTATTGTTTTTGTAAAGTTTGTGTTTATTATTAAATAAACATGGATTGCAATAGCCACGCTGCATTTTGGTCCGATCCTTGCTACACCTCCTCGTCCGAGGAGGAGATAGAAGAAAGCCGTTACTCTCCTGGACTCTCCTGGCGGATGGTTGGCCACCCTGCAACATTCGTTACAACCAAGGACTTTTTATGTCTTCATAAAATAATTCCCTCATTCAATGACCCAGGGATCATATGGCTAAGGTTGGCGAGGTAGGTAACTAAGATGTTTAAGGTTGAAATGTTCAGGGGAGATCTTGACAGCGTTGGAGTGACTTGTCAATTAAGCTAAGAATATTTTTGAACTTGGTCAGAATTAAATTGTCAGTATTGAATAGAGGAGTCCCAGCCAATTTTGACCGCTTGAGACACTTTTACAACCAGCACATGCACCATTGGTATCAACTGCGCACAATTGGTATCAACTGCACACCCACAACTGCATGTCAGCAGTTAATATGATGGTGGTTATATTTTCACAACAAATGGCCACTGGATTGATGTAAATAATCATATTATTCTGCCAGGTAGGCATGGGCTACTTTGTAGTTAACATTTTAATTAAGAAGGTTTTTGGGAAAGCCTTTCCATCTCCACCAGAAGGAGGTTATCATTAGCATCATCGCTAACGGCTACACAAAGTGTAGACATACGCGCGCACCACACACACAGAGGGGTATTCCTGTGCCGTTTCAGAAGGTTGAAGGAAAATACAAATCGTCAATGTATTTTGTTCATGTCATATGACAACTTGGGCAAATGAATGCCTTTTTCTAATAAGTTCAATACATTTAATGTTTAATTCCATTTTAAATGCCATCTGAGTTTTGTGATTCCATCTGCGTTTTACCGCAACACAGATTTTATTGGGCCCTAAGAATATCACCCCATCCGATTGGGCAAGACCCTCCCCAACCCTACGCTCTCTGTCTGGCTGTCTAAGCTGGGCCTCTCCTGGGATCTGCTGGATCTTGTCCTTGTGGTGGATGATGCCAATCATACCACACCCTTCTGCTGCGTCACACAGCCTAGCACAACGCAACTGTAGACTACTGCCAGGCCCAGACACATACTTCAGTTTCTACAAAGTGACTGGACCAATGAGCGTCACACATTACATAATAGGGGTACTCTTCAAGTTTTTGCATTGAACAAAACAAGAGCAGGCACATGCCAAATGTTTTGACTTGCTTAATAATTTTCCACTTTTCATTGTTTTGATTTGGACATAAACAACACTAACTTAACGTTGTGCAAGATTTCATTTAGTCTGTTGCGTTCTGATTTTGTTTACTATGGATCAGACTCAAACATCAATAGGAACGTCAGTCTGGGTATGGAACCATTTTCAGCCTCACTCAACTATCAAGTGCATCCAAAATGTTTAAAGGAAAGGTGAGGCATAGCAGAAGGCCTTCCTGTAGTCAAGTGTTTCCAAACTCCAGTCATCTGGTACCCCCAACGGCGCACACTTTTTTGTTGTTGTAGCCCCTGCCAAATTAACCTGATACAACTCATTCATCAGGTGGGCTTGTCCAGGGCTACAACAGAAATGTGTACTTTTGTGGGTACACAAGGACTGAAGTTGGGTAAACACTGCTCTAGTCCACTACAGAGAATTATGTAGACCACCACTTACTGTGTTGTGAGCAAGCCTGGGAGGATGCACTTACTCCACATTAACCAATTAAAGGGCTGTGGTGGGCAGGCGGAGGGCTAGAGGCCCATTATTAAAATGTCTGATATACAGGGCATTGCCCAGTCTGTAATTTGTGCATGCTTAGTGGAGCATGGCTAGATGAACGATACATGGCGTTTCCCAGCACCCTGGCATCTCATTATTTGCTCACTGACATTTATGGGACCAGGATTTAGATGGGCAGGGGGGTTGAGGAGTCCTGCCAGTAAGGTCTATTAGCGCCGTTAAGGTGCTGCCCAGACCGTAAGGGCTTTGGTGTCCTCTTCCATTATGGTTTGCACAACCACTACCACAACTATAGCTACTCAGAGCTGTCTGGATCAAGCTTCAGCTGTTCATCCTTATCTGCCTGATTTGGGGAAAGTTGTTAATCAATTATGTCAATCTTGAGTGTGTTTTTCCTGAATGCGTAGGCCAAATTAAATAGTTGGGTGATCGGTGTTTAAGGAAAGTTTCATCATTAGCCAGGGCTCAACATTGACGCTTGCCTGGGGCAAGTGTTTTTGTTTTGGGGGACGAATAGATTATCGATTTAAGTTGTCCGAATGGACAAGTAAAGAAGAAAAACACGCTTACTACTGAGTTCCAAACTGCCTCTGGAAGCGATGTCGGAACAATAACTTTTAGTCTGGAGCTTTATGAAATGGTTTTAAATGGCCGAACAGCCGCACGCATACAAGCCTTAGTTCACCATGCGCAATGCCAAGCGTCGGCTGGAGTGGTGTAAAGCTTTGCCGCTATTGTACTCTGGAGCAGTGGAAACGCATTCTCTGGAATCACGCTCCACCATCTGGCAGTCAGAATGATGACGCTTTCTCCTGGCATCAGCCAAACCCAGATAACTGCCCGACTATGTAGTGCAAACTGTAAAGTTTGGTGGAGGAGGATTAATGCTCTGGGGCTGTTTTTCATGGTTCGGGCTTGGCCCTTTGTGGCTGAATGGAATCAAGTCTCCACAGCAATGTTCCTACATCTAGTGGAAAGCCATCCCAAAAGAGTGGAGGCTGTTATAGCTGTAAAGGAGGGACCAACTCTATATTAATGCCCATGATTTTGAAATTAGATGTTCAACGAGCAGGTGTCCACATACTTTTAGTAATGTGGTATTTTGAATTGGCTATCTCTCAAGTTAACCATTTTGCTATTATTAGCATGTACGATGTCCCAAAATAACTTTCCACCGTCACTCGTGTATAAACGCAAATGACCAACACACCGTAGTTGATATGGGTGCAGAGTTGATGAAACCAATGGAGCATACTCCAGTTGTAAAACCATCTCTCAAGTGCTCAAAATTGGCTAGAATTCTGGTCATGTAATTCTGACAAACTAAAAAAATGTTCTTAGAATAGCCTAATTGACAAGTAACTCCGTTGTCAAGCTGTCCCCTGAACACTGAATATTTTGTCTTGCAAATAAATGAACATGTTGGTCCATGGTTCATTTAATGAGGTAATTATTTGGTTGTGATTAATGTTGCAGGACAGCCAACCTTCCTCCCAGAGAGTCCAGGAGAGCTACTGGGTGTGCAGGGTTTTGCTCCAGCCCTACTCAAACACACACCATTGTAGGAGAAAAAATCAGCTGCTCAATAGGACCTTGATAAGCTGACTGTGTTTGAGCAGGGTTGGATAAACAGCCTGCACACCCAGTAACTTTCCAGATGGAGGGTTGACAGACCACGTGTTTATATTGTAGCCTATCAGTGCAGTATTTTACTTTGTGGAGTGTTAAGTGCCTTAGTCAAGGCCACAATGGCAGGAGATATAATGCATGGGTTCAGAGACCAGCAGCCTTCCATTGTCAATACCAGGTTATTTTGCAAAGTGGTTCCTTGCATCAGAACACAATTTTCAGCTACCTTTTTTTGGCCTATGTTGTAAGACAATTTTGTATTTTTGAGCTTTCAGACAAGTGAAAAATCAGCCTTACTTGATGTCAAGCCCTGATAGAATTGTCTCTCGCTTTGTTCTATACTTTAATGTCGCCCCATGTGTTATTTTGGCAGTGCTGTTGAACAATGTGACTCAACTAGAGATCGACCGATTATGATTTTTCAATGCCGATACCGATTATTGGAGGACCAAAAAAGGCCAATGCCGATTAATTGGGCAAATTTTTAACATGTATTTGTAATAATGACAATTACAACAATAGTAAATGAATACTTATTTTAACTTAATATAATACATCAATAAAATCAATTTAATTTCATTGTTCAATTTGGTTGAAATAATGCGAAAACAAAGTGTTGGAGAAGAAAGTAAAAGTGCAATATGTGCCATGTAAGAAAGCTAACGTTTAAGTTCCTTGCTCAGAACATGAGAATATATGAAAGCTGGTGGTTCCTTTTAACATGAGTCTTCAATATTCCCAGGTAAGAAGTTTTAGGTTGTAGTTATTATAGGACTATTTATCTCTCTATTTGTATTTCATATACCTTTGACTATTGAATGTTCTTATTAGAGGTCGAACGATTATGATTTTTCAACACACCGATACCGATTTATTGGAGGACCAAAAACGCCGATACCGATTTAAATCGTCCGATTTTAAAAATACTAGTAATAAAAAAATATATGTATTTTTTACAATTACAACAATACTGAATTAACACTTATTTTAACTTAATATAAAACATCATTAAAATCAATTTAGCCTCATATAAATAATGAAAACATGTTCAATTTGGTTTAAATAATGCAAAAACAAATTGTTGGAGAAGAAAGTAATATGTGCCATGTAAAAAAGCTAACGTTTAAGTTTCTTGCTCAGAGCATGAGAACATATGAAAGCTGGTGGTTCCTTTTAACATGAGTCTTCAATATTCCAAGGTAAGAGGTTTTAGGGTTGTAGTTAATATAGTAATTATACTATTTCTCTATATAATTTGTATTTCATATACCTTTACCTATTGGATGTTCTTATAGGCACTATAGTATTCTGCAGTTTAATTTATTAATATGTCATACCAGGAGTTTTACCTGGTTAGGCTGTCCAGGGAACACCCCCACTAATTTTTTGTTTGAACAACTATCTCAGCATTTTGACATGCATAGTTTGACTGATACATCTAGAAATGTATTTTCATATCTAAAAAATTGAGATGGTAGCCCTATTGACTTTTTTTAATGAAAAAATAATACTGTGACTGGAATGGGCTTCCATAGTTAGGCTCAGTGCAGGCGGCAGCTTATGTCACAATTTCAGAATGTAACTGCAATTTCAGGTCAACAGCCTAATTCGATTAAAAACAAGTCTCAAATCTAAAGAAAATATCTAAGTTTTAGCTGTTTTCAAAAACATTGCTTTACTATTACCATTTATGCTGTAGGCGTTTTGTGCTCAACGAGACGAGCGCTACCTCAGACACTCACCCGAGTCGTGATAGTTTAGAAAGTTTACACAACAGTATGGTCTCGAGAATTGATATCTCTTGAGAACCTCTCGAACCTATCCCTTTGCTATCGTCAATGTGAAAACGGACTAATGCTCACTTTGCCTGGAGAGGTAACAAATTAAGGATGATGGTCCACTTTTCCTAATCGAACAAACTGCTCGAGATGGACTCCCCACACTTGTGATGTGAATGGTGACATTGTGTGTCTCCTCATTAACAACAACAACAAATGGCTGCTGCCAACTCTGCCACAGCCTCTTCACTAGACTCCTTCATGGGGATCTCTGTCTGTACCACTGCCCTCTACAGATTTGAGTTGAAGTGGCAATGTCCACTGCAGTCCATGGCTGTTCAGCTAAAGGTCCGTCAGCCAGTTCTGACCCGCTGTCCTCTGGCGAAAGACCTGTCTGTGTGTTCATCCCTCATTAATTTGTGTTGTGTACCTCTCATCAGTGACATTGTCTCAACCTATTGTTTACATTTCGTCTGCCTCTATCTGAACGCTGTCATCATTCAGGAGTTATTTATGGCCGTCATGTTGCTTTGTTTTGCAATGGGGCAATAAATATTCCCAGGCCAGCGGCCGGTCGTGCTGCATAATATTGCATGTGGTTTAGGTGCTGTCAGTCGTGTCTCGTAATAGGCTAATTATATTACACTGACTGAGGCCTGGTCATGTTTTGTATTAGGTTAGGTAGTGTGACAGGGCACAGTGAAAGGATTCACATGTGGTCCTGTACAGGGATTGGGAGGGTGCAGAGGTAGCTGGTTCAGCTGCCACATGCCTGGACAGATCATACTAACAGCTGCGGGAGCGGCTGGTGCGGGATAGGGTGACCAGGGGGAGTCAGTCTTTCTCAATATGCCCATTGAGCTGAAGCAGGGCTGGATGGGCACCACTGTCTCAGCTGTCTGGGGCTGTCATGGCCAATTCCCAGAGTCCCTGCCCCCAGTCCTCAGCCGTTCTACGCACCAAAGGCACACACCCATACTGGCACTCTGACAGGCACACGATGTACCTCATGCAAGACATGCCAACTGGTGTGGATCAATCTGAAGATGTCTACAGCTTCACTGAGGAATAGTCAATAGTTGTAAAATGAGACCTGAGGCGTATGACTTGCCAAACAGTGGTTGTTGTTGGTGATTCATATTTCAGATCAGCTATTTATTTTCTATCATTCTAGTGTTGAATGAGTTTATTCAATGATTTGTGAATAAGAGTTTAGATCAATTAATCTTATCCTTAGTTGATATAGAAAATTGATTGAAATTGAATTAATACAGACATTTGGCCATCATCTGACTGCAACTATTTAACACTTCATGAGTTGAATTTCAAATGATCTCCAGCTCTCAGTAGAAAAGCGGATTGAAGCTGACTAAAAGTTTTGCGGCCTGTACTGTGCACTCTGTAGTGTATGATAGAAGTGTGATGTGCTGCAGCAGTGTTGTTCTGACATGAGGCCATCGAGGCCTTGTAGGAGTTGCAGTGCCCTCTTGCCCTCCCTCCATCCCCCCTCATCCTCAGTCTGTTCAGCTTCTCCCTGGAGGCTATGAGTGGGTCTCAGCACGTGCCACAGGGGCCCTCTCCCATAGGACCACGAGAACGGCCATCTGCTGTGGACCTAATGACTGCCCCTACCCCACGCTTTGTTCTGTTCCTAAAGAGACCTCCACCACAACTCACTTCCCCAGTGAGCTCAGCTTTCCTCTGTCTGACAAACACAGCAAGCCCCTCTCTGTGGGATTTTGCCACGGAGAACCATGATCATGGATTTACTTCCTTGTACCAGCCCTGGAAAGTTTGACTTCTGAAAGCCACATCAAAAGCTGAGAGTGGAAGCCTCTGGGTTGAAAAGCAAACCCAGCCCAGCGGAAACCTATTAGTAGTGCTTCAGACACCCTAATTCACTCAGGGTGAATAAATCAAATGTGTGGGGGGTCTCAGTGACTCCCTCACTCACTCACTGCCTCTGTGGAGAAGTTATACAGAGAGGGAACTGGTCAGACGTCTGTGTTGTACTGGGAACGAAGTGGAAGATGTACTGGGAGCTGTGGCTGAGCCAGTTGACGGCGACCGACCTGCAGCATATGCTGGTGGGGAACAAAGGTGGGAGGACATGACGCCTAGATGGGGCAGGGTCACACTTGACATTGTGGTCACTTTAGTCCTCAGGAGATGTCTTGACGGATTTAATATACTGCTTCCATGTGGTGTACTGTGTATGGACAGAGTTTGCTTGCCGAATATTTTGAATGGAGCACTGCATACTTGAGTAGTTCTATTGTTTTAGAATGGTGCTCTGTGTGCTTCCTGTTTTACTCCCTATTTCACACATTCCACTCATTAGGTTGGATTTGGAGATATGGGCCATTTTTCAACTATTTGGTTCAGATGCATGACTTCATAGTTGTTGAGGCCAAGCTGGAATTCAACTCTGTCTTGCACAGTGTGTACCCTGACTTATCAGACCCTATTGTTTTTTATGTCTGTGTAGAACGTCATGGTTAAAAGGAAGTGTAATAGGAAGTAATGATGCCCTTCAGTAAATTATTTACTGGTAACCATTAGCTACTGACCACCAGACTCCCACTGATGGTTCTAGTCACTTATTGTACATGTATAACTTGGGTGTAGCCAGCCAGTCATTCTTTTGTTTTATAGGCTCCATGAATTAGTTCAATTTTCACCATACATGAAAAAGTAATCTTCCGGCAAGTAGATTGCTCTCTCCATGCCCACTTTCAACTTTCTTTCATCTTCTCCCCTCTCCTCCACTGCCTTTATTTCACTCTTATCCCTCTCTCCCTGGCAGTCGGTAAGCCCCATTCAGCAGCTGCCCAGACATGTTGTGGAGGTTGTTGGCAGCTGTTGAGGAGCCCTGTGAGCGAGTGAGGCTCAGGCATGTTGTGTGGGTGGAGGCCTGCAGTATCTTTCCGACCACGCCGACAGACAGCCCCTCCCCGCAGCTCCTACGCTCTTTATATACAGGCAGGGGGAAAAAAGCCAAGTAGAAAGTTCATGTTGGACCTAGTCCTCACATCTCAGATTAGTGTGTGTGGAAAGTGAAGTGAGCAGAGTGGACAGGCAGAGTATGTATTTGAGGACCCTTCAACCCAGCAGCAGTTTTGAGGAAGAGTGGGTTAGGCTGACAGGCCGGCCCTATACTGGGGCAAAGGATGTGGACGGGCCTAGACTCTCAGGTAGCTACTCTTTCAACCGGGCTCTTTCTGTCTGTCTATTTAGGTAGACTCATGCTGCCTGTTCACTGGACAGTTACTGATATTATGTTGGCTCTGGTAAATGGCTATTTCAAATATGATTTGAGCCGATTGTTAAAGGAACAGAAGAACAGACTGTGGCAAAACATAAGTGGGCGATAGGAAAGGGATGCTGATTTTGGGGTCTCTAAAAGGCAGACTGCATTTGTTATGTAAATTTGTGTACATATGTATGTTTTGTTACGCATATCTGTGGATATGTTTCATGTTTTTAGGCAGCTTGACCTCTCTGATCCACTCACGAACCTCTTTCTTTATCCATCTCTCCCTGTCCTCTCCCTCTCTCCAGAGGCCCTCCACCGGCCCTTCAGCCTGGACTCGGCAGCATTGACAGAGGCGGTACGCTGGAGCTCCAAGGAGAACCTGCTGGGTGCTGCCGAGAGCGATCCCAACCTCTTTGTTGCACTTTATGACTTTGTTGCCAGTGGCGACAACACGCTGAGCATCACGAAAGGTATGTACTCTGAAAGAGCTTTTTTTTATCAATAGGCTTTCCAAACAGATCATCACAAACCACTCCTTTATCTAAAGATGACTCGCTCCCAGAGATATGGGGCAGTTCTTACTGAAGAGATTTCCTCAGTGTGGTACCATTTTACCATTCAGTGAACTATTTTATTAGTTTATTCCAATTCCTTTGTTCTACTTTCTCGTATTTGATCCGTGTCCCTGCTGATCATACTGGGTAACAAGCTTAAAATATGTGGGTGAGAGTGGGACTTCTTAAATGAACTAATATAAAAGCGCTATCTTAAGTCGATGCCTGCCTGCCTCAAGTCACCCCAAGGCTGCTGCCTAAGATGAGGCTAATGCTTAGACTGTGAGTCACTGAGTGCCCAATGGAGAGGCGGGCAGGCCAGCCCTCCCACACCCTTGTTTGACTCCAGTGCACTTTTAATGTGGAATCCTTTCAACTGTAATAATAACAGGTGGATAAACTCAGCAGTGGGTGATCAGAGGGTCTCAGATGAATGCCATGCCTCAGACCAGTAATGTCCGCCACGAGCCGCCTGACATTCACCATTTCCACCCGGAGCCAGCTCTCTGGCTACCCACGGTGTGTCGCAGAGGAAACTGTGTAGTGTGACTGTTTTGGCCGGCCCAATGTTTTTCTGACTCCGCGGCTATCCAGTGTCAATAGAGCCTGTAGCTATGGCCTCTGTGGCACCAGAGGGTATTGAGTCTGCAGCATGCTCGGCTTAGCCCATGATGTACAGAGGGCGAGTAGGAGAGCGGGAATAAGTGGAAGAAAGCTTGGCGCAGTCCCATCTCCAGGCCGTGCCATAACATCTCACTGTCATTATCCTCTCATTGGGAGCAGCTTTGAATGGCTGCAGGGAGCTGCCGGACAGCCAGGGCGTGTTTCAATTCCACAGCCACACCGCTCCTCTACAGTACAGTGCTGCAGTCTCTCTGTCTCTCTGCAAGAGGCACTCCCTCCCATCTCCACTGCTGACCTCATAAGAGGCAGACAACGCAGCAGACCAAGTTGCTACATGCCCTGCCCTACCTCTTGGCACCGCAGTAAATGATGCATCAACGGGGGCTATTTAAAGCCTATGGAGGAGTCAAAAGCGCCAAGTTTCAATCGGTGCTAATGTCCTGAAGTGGCTCAAAAAAATGTTTAAAGATGTAATTTTACCTGACTCTCTCTCCCTGTCCCTCTCTGCCCAGGTGAGAAGCTAAGGGTGCTCGGTTACAACCAGAATGGGGAGTGGAGCGAGGTGCGCTCGAAGAACGGCCAGGGCTGGGTGCCAAGCAACTACATTACACCTGTCAACAGCCTGGAGAAGCACAGCTGGTACCACGGGCCTGTGTCACGCAGTGCAGCAGAGTACCTGCTCAGTAGCCTCATCAACGGTAGCTTCCTGGTCCGGGAGAGCGAGAGCAGCCCAGGACAGCTGTCAATCTCCCTGCGCTACGAGGGAAGAGTCTACCACTACCGCATCAACACTGCTTCAGATGGCAAGGTAGCTAGGGGTCTGGGACCTACAGAGGGGCTGTCTTGCTTCTCTCTAACTTCTCTCTCTGTCCTTTTGTCTTCCGTCTATTCTTCATTTTTGTTGTGAAACTGCTCCGTTCATGCTAATGTCTCTGCTCTGTCTTTTTTTTTTAGCCGTCTCTGGTTCCTCCCCACGTTGCTGCTGTTTGTCTGTACATATGTATAACCCTAAACCTCTGTCTGTCCCAAGGTGTACGTCACGGCAGAGAGCCGCTTTAGCACCCTGGCCGAGTTGGTGCACCACCACTCCACCGTGGCCGACGGCCTGGTCACCACACTCCACTACCCGGCCCCCAAGTGCAACAAGCCCACCGTCTACGGCGTGTCGCCCATCCACGACAAGTGGGAGATGGAGCGCACCGACATCACCATGAAGCACAAACTGGGTGGGGGGCAGTACGGAGAGGTGTACGTGGGAGTCTGGAAGAAATACAACCTCACCGTCGCAGTTAAAACACTGAAGGTTTGTCTATTCTATAGATTGGTGGTATGATTTGGATGTCGCCTGTAAGATCCCTCCATCTAGTGTCTGTTTCTATTTTGTGAAATCATCTATGGGATCATGGAATATGAAGGAGGCATGGTATTTAGTGGTAGTTGGTCACCACCTGATGGTGGAATGTTGTATTACACCAAAATGAAACTCAATGGCGGCAATGACTACTGTTGGAGAAATGTTTAATCACAGTTTAACTTGTTTTGTTCACCTTGGTTTCCTGGTACTAAGATATTGAATAAATCCAGTGAATATTGACCTTTCTGATTGTTTGTCTTCCAGGAGGACACCATGGAGGTGGAGGAGTTCCTGAAAGAGGCAGCAGTCATGAAGGAGGTGAAACATCCCAACCTGGTGCAGCTGCTAGGTCAGTGCTGCTCACAGTACAGCTCCACTTAGTAACAGCACATGGCATTTCTATCAGCTGTTGGGTTTCTTGGCTCTTGAGGCGTAATTACGTCTAACCTCTGTTGTCTTGCCTCTGTCCAGGTGTGTGTACTTTGGAGCCTCCCTTCTACATCGTGACAGAGTACATGCCCCATGGCAACCTGCTGGACTACCTAAGGGAGTGTGACCGGGAGGAGGTGAACGCAGTGGTGCTGCTCTACATGGCCACGCAGATCTCCTCTGCCATGGAGTACCTGGAGAAGAAGAACTTCATCCACCGGGACCTGGCAGCCAGGAACTGTCTGGTGGGGGAGAACAGCGTGGTGAAGGTGGCTGACTTTGGGCTGAGCAGGCTGATGACTGGGGACACGTACACAGCCCACGCCGGAGCCAAGTTCCCCATCAAGTGGACCGCCCCGGAAAGCCTGGCCTACAACACCTTCTCTATCAAGTCTGATGTGTGGGGTGAGTCAGAACCAGATTTTCAAGCACTCTCCTTTTCACCTTTACATGTACTAAATCAGTCAACATCAGTGTGAGCGTTCTTCTCATCCTCTGACGGTCTCTCGTCCCTCAGCTTTCGGTGTGCTGCTGTGGGAGATAGCGACGTACGGTATGTCTCCGTACCCAGGGATCGACCTGTCTCAGGTATACGACCTGCTGGAGAAGGGCTACCGCATGGAGCAGCCAGAGGGCTGTCCACCTAAAGTCCACGAGCTGATGAGGGCCTGTGAGTGAGCACTGCACTGAGTACACACAATGTCCCACCAACACACAGTCCCTCACATTATCATCCATTCACTTATAGCTATGTAACCTATATTGACTTTTTTTATTTTATTTTGATATCAGGCTGGCAATGGAGCCCATTGGACCGACCTTCATTTGCCGAGACCCACCAGACCTTTGAGACAATGTTCCACGATTCCAGCATCTCCGAAGGTACTTGTACGACATAGTCACATTACTACCCTTAACCTCTCTGGGCTATTCGGGACGCTAGCGTCCCACCCCGCCAACAGCCAGTGAAAGTGCAGGGTGCCAAATTCAAAACAACAAAAATCTCATAATTAAAAATCCTCAAGCATACAAGTATTATACACCATTTTAAAGATACAATTCTCGGTAATCCAGCCACAGTGTGATTTCAAAAAGGCTTTCCAGCGAAAGCACCATAAACGATTGTTAGGTCACCAAGTCACAGAAAAGCACAGCCATTTTTCCAGCCAAAAAGAGGAGTCACAAAAAGCAGAAATACAGATGAAATGTATCACTAACCTTTGATCTTCATCAGATGACACTCATAGGACTTCATGTTACACAATACATGTATGTTTTGTTCGATAAAGTGCATATTTATATCCAAAAATCTAATTTTACATTGGTGTGTTATGTTCAGTAGTTCCAAAACATGCGGTGATTTTGCAGAGAGCCACATCAATTTACAGAAATACTCATCATAAACATTGATAAAAGATACAACTATTATACATGGAACTTTAGATAAACTTCTCCTTAATGCAACCGCTGTGTCAGATTTAAAAAAGACTTTGCGGAAAAAGCATACCATGCAATAAAGATAATCGCCATATTGTGCAGTCAACAGAAGTCAGAAATGACATTATAAATATTCACTTAACTTTGATGATCTTCATCAGAATGCACTCCCAGGAATCCCAGTTCCACAATAAATGTTTGATTTGTTTGATAAAGTTCATCATTTATGTCCAAATTGCTTTTTTCATTAGGGCGTTTGGTAAATAAATCCAAACACACGTGGAAGTCCAGCCGAAAGGTTGTAAGAAAAGTCCAAAAAGTTATATTACAGGTCGTAGAAACATGTCAAACGAAGTATAGAATCAATCTTTAGGACGTTTTTATCATACATCTTTAATAATGTTCCAACCGGAGAATTCCTTTGTCTGTAGAAAAGCGATGGAATGAAAGTTAACTTTCACATGACCGCACATCTCGAGCTCATGGCAATCTGCCAGACACCTGGCTCAATCCCCTCTCATTCATCCCAGTCTCACAGTAGAAGCATCAAACAAGGTTCTAAAGACTGTTGACATCTAGTGGAAGCCTTAGGAAGTGCAACATGAACAATATCCCACTGTATCTTCGATAGGCTATGAGTTGAAAACCTACAAACCTCAGATTTACCACTTCCTGGTTGGATTTTTCTCAGGTTTTTGCTATATAGGTTCTGTTATACTCACAGACATCATTCAAACCATTTTAGAAACTTCAGTGTTTTCTATCCAAATATACTAATTATATGCATATTCTAGCTTTTATGGCTAAGTAGCAGGCAGTTTACTCTGGGCAACCGATTCATCCAAGCCACTCAATACTGCCCCCCAGTCACCAAGAAGTTAAGGCTTAAACAAGGCATTTAGCTCTGCTGCCCGACTCCATTCAATCCTGTCAGTTGTGGCACTAGAGAGCATACATTTGTGGATATTAGAACGGGAATGGCTCTTAATGGTGCGTTAACATATCTGTAGGGCCTTTTCATAGTGGTACAGCAGGCCTGGTGCCTCTAGGAGAGATGGAGGATGATATCTGAGTGAGGAAAGGGCATGCTGAGGTGAGGGGTACAGGGAGAATGCAGGGCTTTCAGAGAAGCACTATAAACTCTTAAGCATTGGTTTCTGCAGTTATTCCAGTAAATGCAGTACTACCATTTCTAGCAAGGGAATCAATGTGTATAATGATCTTATGTAAAGGTTCACTTAATTAAGCATTCCTTTCCTCTCCCGTGGCTCCCTCTCTCTCTTTCTCTGCAGAGGTAGCAGAGGAGCTGTGTAAGACTGCCGCCTCTGGCCATGCCCCGTCACCACACCCCTTCAGCCACGACATGCCACTGCTGCCCTCGAAATCGCGCACTCTCAAGATGCACGCGGAGAACAAGGAGAACATCGAGGGGGGTTTGGATGGCAGGCAGGAGCCCAGCACACACGGCCCCTCAGGTACCCGCCTTGCCCGCCTCCATGCCCGCAGGCTGAGGAGAATGGCTGCTGTGTACCTGGCAGACTGAACATCACTGGATCACCTTACCCATCCCCTAAACGCACCATCTTATCTCCGTGTCATTACACAATCACAACACACCTCCTTTAGGGTCATATATAGAGCTTTCCCTCATAATTTATAAAGAATTACTGTAATGTCACATATCTAGCCTCATGGATAATATGCAGTGGGGACTGTTGCCATATCCAACCACAACACTTAAAGGTCCAATGCAAATCATTTCTGGGTAAAAAGTAAGTACCTTACTGTGAAAAAAATTGTCAAAAAGATACAAAAATAGCTTCTTAGCAAAGAGCAATTTCTCAAGCAACAATTTTGTTAGGATTGTCTGGGAGTGGTCTGAGTGGGGAGGGGAAAACTAGCTGTTATTGTCAGAGTATTATTCAGAACTCGGTGTGGAAATTTATATAAATCACAGCTAAATCATGTTTTTGACTGCACTGGGCCTTTAAAGCGTTGCCTTTGGCCAAATACCAGATGCAGGGTTTAGATGAAATGCATTCTCAATCCTCTCCCATATATAATTCACTATTGAGGATCTGCATGACATTATAAACCACATCTCCATCAAATCTTCATCCCTGACATGATTAGATAAGGCTGGGTTGTACTCCTCTGTGTTCATGTTTGTCACTTATCTTTAATTTATATTAAAATAATGATTGAGGGTATTGAATTCTAATCCTCTCCCTGTTGCATCCTTCACACACAACTCACATATAACACCTACAACTCTAACAATCACCAAGAATGACTGCATATGTACCAATACCTGAATTAAAATTGGCTGACCCACAAGTTATTTGTATGGTTTTTGAAATGTTGTCTGTCTTGTTTTATGTGCAATCAAGTGACAATAAAGTGTTTTATTGCATGTTGTGTTCATGTTGAAAAACCTAATGCAATCTATGTTCCCGTCAGTCCTTATACTCTCACTCCTTTCTCACACCATTTAATCCTCCCCATGATACTTCTCCACTACCAGTATGAGTGATCAGTGAACACACAATGGCAAACACTGCATAGTTTCAAGTTTTATTACTCGTATGTATGGGATACACATGGTATACACCGTCCAACAAAATGCTTCATTGCAGATTTCTTTCTCGACAATGCGTCCCTAAGATGAGTCTGGGATGAGGAAGCTTGAGTGGTGGTGACACAAGGGAGGTGACTTCCTGTCATGCTGACTCCGCTGCGTGGCTCACTGTGGCGCTCATCTATTACACGTATAGAGCAGCTTGACATCCCTAGTACAACAAGGTGGCACCACAAAGTTATTGAAGCAGGAATGGCTCTGAAGAGAGAATATGCCTGTTGTCAAAGCAAATGGCAGCCAGCCTATGAGATTCGCTGGTTGGCGCTAATGCAGATTGATGTTGAATAATGGTGTTATTAGTGTTGATAAAAGAGACCACAGCTCTGGTACCTATTTTTAATTCCATATCCTCTGTTCTCTGCAGGTCTGGCAGCCACTCTGCTGGCAGGGGATGGCCGGTCAGGCAGCTCTCCTGCTCTGCCTCGGAAACAGAGGGACAAATCCCCCAGCAGCCTATTGGAGGACTCCCAGGAGACCATGTTCACACGGGACCGCAAGGCTGGCTTCTTCAGCTCCTTCATGAAGAAGAAGTCTCCTTCATCCCAGCTGCAGCAGAGCCTGCCCATGCCGCCCAAGAGGAGCAGCTCGTTCCGAGAGATGGAGACCCAGCCTCACAAGAAGTACGAGCCCACGGTTGGCTTCAGCGCCCCTCCTCCCCTTCCCCAGGCGGACGGCCTGGGCTTCTCACCGTCCCATGGAGAGGGGAACCACGTCCAGTCACGCTGCTGTGGGGCCACTTTTGGACAAAAGTCCTCTGCCAACCACACCTCTGGGGTCCCACCCTTGCAGGTGGGCAGTAGTAGTAGCAGCAGCTGGGCAGGCCTGGCAGGTTTCTTCACCCCTCGCCTCATCAAAAAGACCTTAGGGCTACGGACTGGCAAGTCCACTGGGACCGAAGAGGGGGGTGGGGGGACCAAACCATTCCCCAGGTCCAACTCCACCTCCTCCATGACTGCAGGGCTTCCTGACCTGGAGAGGATGGCTCTGACTTTACCCAGAAACCGCAGTAAACCTCCTCTAGAGCGCACTGCCTCCACCACCTCGCAGCCTGAGAACGGGGCAGCACACACCTCTGAGACCCTTCTTCGTAAGATGGATGAGGGCACAGCTCAGATCAGGGACCGGCCTAAAGCCAAGCTGCTTCCCCGAGGGGTCGGGGGGTGCTCTGGGGGGGTGAGGGCACCTGGGGTTGGGAGTGAGGCCGATTTGGATTGTCACTCGGGGGCTCTACGGTGTAGGGAGGGTCAGGAGGCAGGAGGACAGGACCGACAGGGATGGACGTCCCCCTCCAAAACAGTGGGATCAGGCCCGGCGGCGGCTCCACACAACCACAAGGTTCCCGTGCTGATCTCGCCTACACTCAAGCATAGCCCAGCCGATGTGCACCTGGTGGGGATGGACTCTCAGGGGAACCGCTTCAAACTGCTATCGGAGCACCAGGCGGACCGGGACCGACCACGACTGGTCAAACCCAAATGTGCTCCCCCTCCCCCTCCTACCCTGCGCCTCATTGGGCACTCCTACAGCGGGGATGGGGAGGAGCAGGTCGTAGGGACTGTGGAGGTCAACGGTGATGGGGTGAAAAGGCCGGGACGAGCAAGGGAAGTGGGACCGGGGAGACCATCAGTGCCACCACCACAAGTGCCTCCACCAACTTCAGCCTCCTCCTTTTCCTCTGCCAACAACACTAACACTACTCCCACTAAGATGGCCAACGGCGCCACAAGCACTGCTTCTTCCACAGCCCCCTCTGGTGGCTCTAAGCCTCTGCGTCGGACTCGACAGCAGGCTGAGAGGGTTCAACCGGAGAAGATCAGTAAGGAGGCTTTGCTGGAGTGTGCTGAGTGCCTGAGAGGTGCCCTCCACAGCAGCCCTGAGCCCTCCTCCAGCAGCCAGGTCTTAGATGCTGGCCACCAGCTGCTAGACTACTGCTCAGGCTACGTGGACTGCATCCCACAGATGCGGAACAAGTTTGCCTTCCGGGAGGCCGTGGGCAAATTAGAGCTGAGTCTGCAGGAGCTTCGGGCATCGTCCTCCTCTGGAATTGGAGGGGCATTTAGTGGCCCAGGACCTAGCCCTGCTCTGGACAACTTACACATCTGCATCAAAGAAATCAGTGATGTGGTTCAGAGGTAGCCATCGGACCCTGTCAAACATTTCTTTGTATTCCCTTTTTTATGTTTCTGGTTGTATTAACATTTTGGGGACGGAGAACAATCTCAGAAGTACCTCAGAAAATCACTAAATTGGATCTCTTATTGTTTACAGTTGACTCTTTCTCAAAAATACCAGGGGAGAACACTGTTCTAACCTTTGTACATTAACATTGTTGATACCAAACTAGATATGGTTCAATGTACACCAAGTAACTGTTTTGCCCCAAGTTCAAACTTTTCCAACTGGTTTTAAGGCCTTTCTTTTAATCGAATGTGGAGTATATCAGCTATGTATTCAGTCCCAGAGTGTTGGTAAATAACAAAGTCAGTTTGCGTATGTGTCATTCATCATCGCCAAGAAAAAGTGGAGAATAATTATGGCTGAGTTACTATCTTTGGTTTATGATCCTGGCAACTATGAGTTCTTGTGACGGGAAGTCACTGTTCAGAACTATTGTCACCTGGAAAATGGAAGTGTGTTCCACTTAATCAGGTCTACCCTCTGCCATTTGATTTGGTTTGAGCATTTCAGGAAAATGCTCACTTAAAATCGGAATGGAAAATGTAAGCATTTGAATATTTATGTCCAAATTCCCTTGTATGTGTATTTAAATGTTCGGAGCTAATGAGAAGTGAGGAAAGCGCAAGGTAACACATGGGAAGGTGGTTTGGGGCAGTACTCCCTGTGGCCCTTTCCCTCAGTGCCTATAGATTGTTAAATCATTTAAAATCTGCGAACACAGCCACTCCCTGACAAAATACTAATCTCAACGCAAACTGCGGTATGTCTCCAGAAAATGAGTGATTTATTTGTACATTTTTTGGGTTTTAACTTTAGAATGTCTATGTATGAACTTGAATTTAAATTAATTATTGTTTTTTTATGAAAAGCACAGACCTATTTTAAAAACGTTATATCCAGGAGAAGGTTCACGGTCACTTTTGCTTGTATAAGTATTTGACTATGAAAAGAAACATTCGTAGGAAGTTTATTGCAGGACTGAGGCCCCCAACCCCATCTGAACATCTGCAAATGAGGTGTTTAATCTGTCAAAGTTCTCTGGTCATTTCAATACCAACATCGGTGTTCTGTTTTCGATGAGCATAAATGAGTGAAGATGACTAATATCCCTTTTTAGATGCTTTTTGATCATCTCTTAGCAAACATTTCCATTTCATCCTGTTTGTTGAATTGTGCACAAATAGCAAGTATCACCCATGCCTGCAATCCTTTCTCTTATAATAATTTGGCTAATGAATCAAGCAATCAAAACAAAAAAAGCTTGTTTATAATGGTGTCCCTCGACTGAAAATTCCCCTAATGCCCACTTGAGATGTTGGAACCCTTGGTGTACACTGGATAAAGCCTATGAAGTAGTAGACATTGATTGCTATATTGCATTTCGTCTTAGTATAAACTCAAATAGTACCGTTTATGACACCCAATATTTTTCACAGTTCATTCCATGTCCGTTTTGGGGTACACCACCTATTTAATCCAGCAGTTGAGCTTCAGTGTCTCTCTGTTCATTCAAAGGTCGTCTTGACTAATAGGATGTCATGAAACTAATTGTTTCTTTACACTGTGAGGTTCCAAATTAAATAATGAGGTATTTGTTTTTATTTTCTTGCTACTGGATACAGCAGTGGTTTTCCAATTATTCATGGTGCCTTTTGTGAAATATATTGTATGTATTGTGCACTACTAAGTCAAGAAATGGATATACAGCGATGTGTAATTGTAAATATCTTGTGCTTTGGTCTTCAGATGACACATTTCACCATGAGATTGTGGCCAATGTATAAATATAACTACAACATACATTTATATTACTGGGAGTAAATTTAAGACTCAAACTTGAAAATAAAATGTGCAATTTGTCTCCTATATTATAATAGATGGACTGATGGTCAAATACAGCTTGTTCTTGGTCTGATTGATAGTGGTCCATACTTGTGATCCCACATAATTCTGTCTCTGACAGTTGCACAATAAGTGTTTAATTTCCAACAAACTACACAAACATGAGTCTCTCTGGTGCACTTCCCCAAAGCTGCTCTGTAGTATTAAGGATCTGAACTATTAAACTCTCTGCATCCTCCACTTGCTGTCTGTGAAATTCTTAATGACTGATTACCAATTTGGCCTTCCATTAATTTGCCTTTCACCCTTGCTTATTTATGCTTCAATCGTCTTTGTTCTACTTTACTGTACTAGTGAGACGAGTATCCCATAGACTTGTGATTATCTCTAATTTATTGTTTGATTAAGAGTGTAATGAACAAGGCTTGTCATGCTAGGAGAATTAGTTTGCAATGATTGCAATTTTGCAAAAAAATTATTTCATTTTGGTTTAAGTGCTCTTCAATTAATTTCTGCCCAGTTTGTCTTTCTGATTAAGCTGTATGTCCTTTATTTATTGTTGCTGTATTTATTTTGTAAATAATGTTTTGGATCCTGCAACTTTTCTGTTTGATCTGGACAGTGCTGAAGAAATTGTATTTGCACATCGTATACCAAAGGCCACTTCCTCTTCAGTTCTATGAGTGCAATGAGAATGGAATACACTTCATTTTGAAAATGTGAATTTAACAGGGATAAAAATGGCAGAGGTTAATATTAACTTTTTGTTTTTGATTTCAAGCTCACATAGTATATAACTGTGAAGTTCTCCCTAGCAGTGTTAAATTTGATGTAAATAAAACGTTGAACATTTCTAAGGTCCATTTATCTTTTTGATTTGGGGAAATTCTAAAGATAAATCAAGAGCGCAACCTCAAGTCACCAGCTCAAACCTTGCCTTGTGTTAATCAGATGAAATAAATCTAATTGACCTGTGATTCCTTTACTGTAAATAGAATGTAATTGATGGTAGGAAAGTAATGATATTGATTGAAACACGATGATAGCCCAGGGGCAGTTAGGGGTTGCATAATTTTGTGACGTGATACAAACCTTTCTTAATTTAAGACACATCCTGACCCAGGCATTAGATTACATCACATCTGCTCCTGGAACTGTCATCTGAAATGTTTTAATGCAACCTTCATCCTTTACATTTTTAAATTTAATTTAACCTTTATTTGACTAGGCAAGTCAGTTAAGAACAAATTCTTATTTATAATGACAGCCTACATATCTTTCTAATTTTGCTACAATAAACAGTGTATTATGCTATCACTAATCATCTTACTGGAGGAAGGGTGTCTGTTTTGAGTATTTAAACATGGCCATTTAACTCAAAGGCATACAACGGATGTGTTCTGAACCGGGATACTACATGCTAAATACTTGCAAACTATGTGAGTATGAACTTTAATCTTAAATATTTAAAATATACTACTGTATTTGGTATAGTTAAAAAAAAAACTGTTAGCCCCACCCATTTTGCAAACGTGGTCTTCTGGATTATAAAATAAAATCTGGAAAGATTTTAAGATAATGAACAGATACTGATCAAATTTTCCAGCAACTGTATTATGACATCTTGTTTCTTCAAGCATGCTACCCCATATACTTAATGCTAGGGGCCCACGAGGCCATGCACATACTCATTATATGGTACTTACTAAATAGTATGAGAGCTATGCCATTTTGAACATGTCCAATGTATTTGAAATCATAAGTGCACTGCAACCTGGCATAATGGCCCAAAAGAAGAGATAGGCCTATAGTGTCATAACCATGTGCACCTATGGAACAACAAATGAGAAAGCAAAAGTATAACTTAAAATGTTTGACAATCTGTCAGCTGTTAAGGATGCTGTCAAATCTTGCCATCCCGTGACGTATTTTTTCTCCATTCTGACTCCTCCCCTAGAATCTTGGCCAATTGTAAAGATGGCGTCCATCATGGAGGGACCGCTGAGCAAATGGACTAACGTCATGAAAGGTTGGCAGTATCGCTGGTTTGTTTTGGACTACAATGCGGGTTTACTGTCATACTACACGGTGCGTATTTTATTGTACTTCATAATGAATAAGCCGATAACCTCCCGGGTCCGGTATTATTATTTGCTAAAGCCTGTCAAAACCGAGTAGGGACAGCGGCCTCCCTGTTGGTGCTTTCAGGACACTGGGAACTCGGGGGGGGGCGAGGTCAAATCATGACGTCCGTGATCTTCAGGTCGGAACTCTAGAAAGATGCCCGAGTTTTCGACTTGGAATTCCGAGTTAGATGACGGTTCAAAATAATTTTTCTCATTCGGAACTCGTTTTTTCCAGAGGTTCCAGTTGTCTAGAACGCACTGAATTCGGAGTTTTCCGAGTTCCCAGTTGTTTTGAACGCGTGATGTGTGCCGGGAGTTGGGAATCTCAGCTGTCAGAAAAGGGCGGGGACTTTGCGGACATATCCGTTATTGACCAATCCTATCCATGCTGGAGGAGAAACTAGCAAATGAAATGCCAGCTTTTTCTATACTTCCTGGAATGATGCGGCTGTGTTCTTTCCTCGTTGTTTCTCTTCAAAATGTTCTATCTATCTATCTAGGTAGCTGTCTTTTCCATGTCCCTGTTCTGCTGTCAGTTAGCGCTGTAGATTTTTTTCGAGACATTTAAAGCAACGTAGCAGGAACAATTATAACCATGTCAGCAAAGGAAGGAGACAAGGTTATCAAGCTAACAAACGTTAGTCAGTTCATTGAGTTAACGTTAACTAGCTAGTCAAGTGAACGCAATTTTTTCCCTGCTTAGTCTGCCTGCGTAAAAAGAATGTATAGTAGACTTCACCGTTTTGGTTTGCTGTCACCAGAGGAAAATAGTTCATGTTTACAGACATCGAATCACATTTTATTGGTCGCATACACACATTTTACTGATATTATTGCAGATGCAGTGAAATGCGTGTTTTTAGCTTCCAACAGTGCAGTAATACTGAGAAATACAAAACAATACACAAATCCCCAAAATCAATAAATATCAGAGTAAACAATGCCATCTGTTATATCAGTCAAAGTTTGGACACACCTACTAATTCCAGGGTTTTTATTTATTTTTACTATTTTCTACATTGTAGAATAATAGTGAAGACATCGAAACTATGAAATAACACATATGGAATCATGGGGGGGTATACAGAAGATAGCCCTATTTGGTAAAAGACCAAGTCCATATTAGGGCAAGAACAGGTCAAATAAGCAAAGAGAGATGACAGTCCATCATTACTTTAAAACATGAAGGTCAGTAATCTGGAAAATTTCAAGTGCAGTTGCAAAAAACCATCAAGCGCTATGATGAAACTGGCTGTCATGAGGACCGCCATAGGAATGGAAGACCCAGAGGATACGTTCATTATCGTTACCAGTTTCAGAAATTGCAGACCAAATAAATGCTTTAGAGTACAAGTAACCGACACATCTCAACATCAACTGTTCAGAGGAGACTGAGTGAATTTGGCCTTCATGGTCGAATTGCTGCAAAGAAACCACTACTAAAGGACACCAATAAGAAGAGACTTGCTTGGACCAAGAAACACGAGCAGTGGACATTAGACCGATGGAATTCTGTCCTTTGGTCTGATGAGTCCAAATTTAAAGATTTTTAGTTCCAACCGTTGTGTCTTCGTGAGACGCAGAGTAGGTAAACGGATGATCTTCAAATGTGTGGTTCCCACTGTGAAGCATGGAGGAGGTGTGGGGGTGCTTTGCTGATGACTCTGTCTGTGATTTATTTACAATTCAAGGCACACTTAACCAGCATGTCTTCCACAGCATTCTGCAGTTATACGCCGTCCCATCTGGTTTGGGCTTAGTGGGACTATCATTTGTTTTTCAACAGGACAATGACCCAACTCACCTCCAGGCTGCGTAAGGGCCATTCAACCAAGAAGAAGAGTGATGGAGTGCTGCATCAGATGACCTGGCCTCCACAATCACCCGACCTCAACCTAATTGAGAAGGTTTGGGAGGAGTTGGACCGCAGAGTGAAGGACATGCAGCCAACAAGTGCTCAGGAAACAAGTGCTCAGGAACTCCTTCAAGACTGTTGGAAAAGCATTCCAGGTGAAGCTGGTTGAGAGAATGCCAAGAGTGTGCAAAGCTGTCATTGAGGCAAAGGGTGGCTACTTTGAAGAATCTCAAAGATAAAATATATTTTGATTTGTTTAACACTTTTTTGGTTACTACATGATTCCTTATGTGTTATTTCATAGTTATGATGTATTCACTATTATTCTACAATGTGGAAAATAGTACAAATGAAGAAAAACCCTTGAATGAGAAGCTGTGTCCAAACATTTGACTGGTAACGTATATAGACAGTATATGAATAGAAAAGTGTGTGCAGCAGTAGTTACATAGTATGTGGGTAAAACGGTATGTAAACATTTATTAAAGTGTCCAGTGTTGAATGGTTAGCAGTCTCTAAAGTGCAGAGTAGAGTACCGGGTGGTAGTCGGCTAGTAACATTGCCACCCCTCTTGTTGTTTTTTTTTTTTAGCTACCTTGTATCATTGATTGCACCCTTCATAAAGCTACATAGCCCGTCGAAGTTGGCGCTATTATTTATTTTTCCTTGGTGACAACCTAAAGCCATTTTGTTATATTTTCAACAGCCTGACCCTGCCACTTTGATGGGTAAACCTAAGGGATGGGACAGGAAAAATGTCGCCACTGTCAAATTAATAGAGGACCCATACCAGAGGCGCGTTGGTTGGAAATTGTGGGCAGGTGATTATTCGCGCTGTGAGTTTCCTGCTGATGGTGGGCTCCCACCTATCTATGTCACAATGGAACGCCAGACTATCGCTCCTCAATGTCTGTAGACTATGATTCATGCTTTAGTTATTATAACTAAGTCAAGAATCTTTGGTCATGCACACTCAATGGCCAGTTTGTTATGTACGCTACCCTGTTCAAGAATGGTTAGCTCCTACAGACAGCAAGTCACATGGCCATGTCTTGCTATATAAAGCAGGCATTGAGGCATTCAGTTAATGCTCGATTAAACAGTAGAATGAGCAAAACGAGTGACCTAAGCGACTTAGAACGTGGTACTGTCGTTGGTGCCAGGCGCGCCGGTTGCAGTATCTCAGAAACGGCTGGCCTCCTGGGCTTTTCAGGCACGACATTGTCTAGGGTTCACCAAAAAGGGTGCAACAAACAAAAAGCATCCAGTCAGCAGCAGTGCTGTGGGCGAAAACAGCTTGTTGATGAAAGAAGGAGAATGGCAAGAATCGTGCACGCTAATAGGTGGATCACAAACAGGAACATAACGGTGCAGTACAATGCACAACTCGTCAGTCCTTGTCACGGAATGGCTATTGCAGCAGAGGTCCACACCGCTTTCCACTCCTATAAGCTAAAAACAAGAAGAAGCGGCTCCAGTGGGCACGCAATCACCAGCATTGGACAATTGAAGAGTGGAAAAATGTTGCCTGGTCCGACGAATCCTGGTTCCTGTTGCATCATGCTGATTGATGGCAGTCAGGATTTGTAGTAAGCAGCATGAGTCCATAGCCCCATCCTGCCTTGTGTCAACGGTACAGGCTTGTGGAGTAATGGTGTGGAGAATGTTTTTCTGGCACGTTAGGTCCCTTGATACTAATTTAAGCAATGTTTCCATGCCCCAAAGAAGAATGCAGGCTGTTCTTTAAGCAAAGGGTGGGGTCCGACCCAGTACTAGATGGGTGTAGCTAATAAACTGGCCACTAGGTGTATGTATACGACCATTGAACAGAAGGAAAAATCATGAAAATAATATGCTCCACTGTGTCACATCAAACTATCTCACAGGTAGCCACAAATATGCCCCTTTTACTGTCATTCACAAAGACGGGAAGGTTTCACGATACAGATAGATCCAGTATCCCAATCTCATGCAAGTCTAACTACAGGTAACTGCCAAAATAAAGGAAACGCAAACATTGCGTCTTAAAGGTTGAGTAAGCACGAATTTGTCCACAAATGTACCCACATTTCTATTAGGCCTATATGTAAATAGTTTATAATTAGTCAATGCCATAATGTAGTTATTTTGTTAAATACTTCTCCCTATTAGTTGAAATATGTTTTTTTTTAAAGCTATATTTAGCTGTTGCGCTAGCTGTTCTGTTGGAACAGATTCTCAAATCATGGGGATTTGTCGCGCTATACAGACGACGCAGGTGTTGCTAGGCAACCCCTTGACTTGCCGGGCCAAGCCTGCGCCCTCTGTGGCAAAAGCCAGTGTGAGAAACGGGCTAACAAAGGTTTGTGCATTGAAACAAAATAAATACTGCACTCTGACCTACGAAACTTATTTGCTAGGTTCTGGATCGTGTTAGACAAAGCAAGGAAAGAGAACTTCAAAACATTTTGTCGTTTTATCTGAATTTGCAGCCGTTGTTGGTAAATAATGAATCTGCTAGCTTCTGATGTGACTGGGCCACAACATGCCACCAGAACAGCTTCAATGCGCCTTGGTTTAGATTCTACAAATGCCTGAAACTATTGGAGGGATGCGACACCATTCTTCCACGATAATTCCATAATTTGGTAATAGACTCTTCCCTCTACTACCGCACGGCAAGCGGTACCGACGCACCAAGACTGGAACCAACAGGACTCTGAACAGCTACCTCCAAGCCATAAGACTGCTAAATAGTTATACCGGGAAGCTTTTGGTTAACTATTTAACTACCTGCATTGACCATTTTTGCTCTAACTCTTTTGACTGATCACATACGCTGCTGGTACCCAATGTATATAGCCAAGTTATCTTTATTTTCCCTTTATTTAACTAGGCAAGTCAGTTAAGAACAAATTCTTATTTTCAATGACGGCCTAGGAACAGTGGGTGAACTGCCTGTTCTGGGGCAGAACGACAGTTCATTGTGTTTATTTTTGCGTGTTATTTTCTATTAATCTTTTTTTCTTTCTGCATTGTTGGGAAGGGCAGTAAGTAAGCGTTTCACTGTTAGGCTACACCTGTTGTTTATGAAGCATGGAACATACAATTTGATTTCGATTTTTGTTGATGGTGGTGGAAAACGTTGTCTCAGGTGCCGCTCCAGAATCTCCCATAAGTGTTTAATTGGGTTGAGATCTGGTGACTGAGGGGCATACACACACACCCTATAAACCCCATGTGCTCCTTTGAGACCCCTCTTTCAAAGTCACCGAAGTTTCTTCTAGCCATGGTTGACTAAATAATGGGCAACTGGCTATTTTTATGAACTGAAGAAATGTAAACGCAACATGCAACAATTTCAAAGACTTTCCTGAGTTACAGTAAAATCTATAAAATGCAATTGTGTTTGTTGTCCATAGTTTATGCCTGCCCATACCATAACCCCACTGACACCACGGGGCACTCTGTTTGCAACATTGACATCAGCAAACTGCTCGCCCACATAACGGTGGTGAGGCCGGTTGGACTATTTCCAAGTTCTCTAAAATGATGTTGGAGTCGGCTTATGGTAGGGAAATTAACGTTCAATTCTCTGGCAACGGCTCTGGTGGACATTCCTGCAGTCAGCATGCCAATTGCACACTCCCTCAACTTGAGACATCTGTGGCAGTGTTGTGTGACAACTGCACATTTTAGTGGCATTTTATTGTCCCCAGCACAAGGTGCACCTGTGTAATGACCGTGCTGCTTAAACAGCTTCTTGATATGCTACACCTGTCAGGTGGATGGATTGTCTTGGTAAAGGAGAAATGCACACTTATAGGGATGTTAACACGTGTGTGTGTGTGTGCGCACAGAATTTGAGAGAAATAGGTTTTCTGTGCGTATAGAACATTTCTGGGATCTTTTATTTTAGCTCATGAAACATGGGACCACACTTTACATGTTGTATTTATATTTTTGTTCAGTGTACATGACCCTAAGCATGATGGGATGTTTTATTTTCTTAACTCAGGAACCACAATTGTGTGGAAGCACCTTCTTTCAATATATTTTATCCTTCATAATGAAGTGTTTTCTTTATTTTGGGAGTTAGCTGTATCTGCTGGTACTAAACAAATTCAGTGTGACCCTACACTGAACAACAGTTGTAGGGGCACTTTTGGTTACAGTGTATGTAATTTATAGCCGGAGTGCCAGTCTTTGTGCTATCATGTCAACTCATCAATCATTGTTATACCAAACATTTGGCTTGACAATGGACTTGGCAAGAGCACAAACAGATCTGGGACCAGTCTCAAACTGCGGCTGTGTCATACTTGCAGATGAGATGCTATACTAGAGCACTCACAACTCTGTCTTGCAGGGATTCTTAGCTTGCTATCTGAATGTATGATGTTCCAGGAACCTTTCACTGGTGAACTTGATAATGAGTAAACTTAGAGTGGAAATGTGTGTGAACGGAGTTTGCGGGGGGTGTGTGTGTGTGTGTGTGTGTGTGTGTGTGTGTGAGATTGAAACCTATTTTGTTCTTGTTCATTTTCAGTCTAAGGACAAGATGATGCGTGGCTCTAGAAGAGGATGTGTGCGTCTCCGGGTAAGGAACTGGTTTGGGTTGTTGATCATGCTCATTAGCCTATGTGCTAAGAGGGACAATTTGCACCTGCTGAACAAGTAGATATTTTCCTATCTAGCCTAATACTGTTCTGTTGTAGTTCTTTGGCTATACAATACAAGGCTATTTAATATCAGCACTTTCCAGAAGTTTGTGAAAATATTGCCACTAGATGGCAGCATTTGATTTATTACTTATACCTGCAATAAACACGAACAAAATATGATTTTTTGTTTCCCAAAATGGATCCTAGCTGGCCCATTGACTTGCCCTTAGTTCCTTGAGGATAGAAAAAACAAACTATACATAATTTAGTAGCATAGTATTCAGAGATCTACTTTGAACTTCAGCTCAAACCGAGGTTTTACTTTTTAAACAAATAGTTTTATATATTGGAATGTCTTGGGGGAAACAACCTGTTTGGTATATTTTTTTTATCAAGACTAGATGAAGTAGGATTTGAATTCTTTATTCTAATACTTTTATGAGTAGAGGTGAGAATTGGGCAAACATTCCATCTTGAATTCAGTACCCACAATTGAAAAACGCATACGTTTTGAATAGCCCATTTTTTAGGGTAAGAGTACAACGTGTGAGTATCGTCATGTGCATAGTTGGCTTTGCTTTGTTTTGTTTTTTGAACTTAAGTTTTGGCAATAATTTGTGAAGGACAACTCACTGTCAGAATTTGTTTATTTTTGCCAAGAGACAATGTTCACATTTCACATTTATGCAAAAATACCTTTCATAGACATCACACACTCTGCTGCAATCCACAGCTTTGAGAAAACAACAGTTGGATAGATTCTCAAGCTTGTGAAATTGATACCCCTCTTTCTTGTTGGTTGGTCAGATGATCAATAATGGAATTGTGAAAACAATATTTCTCATGACTTTAATCTGTTTTGTGCTGATTTTGAAGGTATATGAGCATTCGCATGTTAGTGTTGTCAGGTAAAGCGAAAATATCTTACTCTGAGCAGCATTTTCCTAGATTCATATATGTGTACAAAGTCTGACTTTACGTAGAGTTTTGTGTGTTGTAATGTTTGGGCGTTTAGCCAATCTCTACTATTAAAAAGTGTCAAGCATAAAATTATTGACTGCAGGCATAGCCTGGTTGAATATGGAATTGTGCTATTCATTGATTGATTACTAGCCTAGTTGAGTATATTTCCTCCTAGTACAAGCTTTAGACAGTTGGGAGAGTACAGTGGATTTACTTTTGACGTGATGGAATTTTCTTCTTGTCCTCAGAAACAACACAAGGGCTAAACGCACACCACATGTATAAACACCTAGGTTACATTATTTCTAGCCTAATTACACTCATGGCTAGTTGAACGCGCGTTCCTCATTTTGTACCAGTGCCTTTGTCTCTCTGTGTGAAGCCAGCTGCTAGGGCATTGTCTTTTAATGAGTCATCATATACTGTAGTGGTTCTCTGTGATAATGGACGCCTATACCTCACCCTCGGTACATGGAAAGTCTTAATGCATCTTTATGGGTAATTATATCAGAAATCTTTTACTTAATGAAAAGATAAGCATATGCCTTTTTTCCCCCCAAGGTTGGTTTTGACAAGCAAGCAGGTTTGAGATATACTGTTGCTAGGTGCCATGCCACAAACAGTTCTGCAGAAATTTTCTTTCCTTCCATGCAGCTGGTCCCCAATATCTGTCTGTTCGATACCTGTTCCTGCATCTCTCCCTCCACCCAGGCACCCCCTCCTCTTTCCCTCATTCTCCCATGCCTCGGTGGGTTTTTGATAGTGAGCAGGAGAGGGGGATGGTGACGTCTCACTGCCTCCTCTTCCTTTTTGGTTTCCCAGGGAGCTGTAATAGGAATCGATGACGAGGACGACAGCACATTCACCATCACTGTGGACCAGAAGACTTTCCATTTTCAAGGTGAGTCTCTTGTTTGTTTTTCTCCTCCCCTCTCCCTCACCTCCCACTCTGCTGACTCCCATGTTGTTTGGAGTAAATCTGTCAATGCTGCATACGGCCGTCTGCTCGCGTGTAGGCTCTCTTTGTAGCTTTTTTTTTCTCTCTCTCTCTCTCTCTCTCTCTCTCTCTCTCATATGCTCTTTCCTGCCTTTTTTAAAAGGAGGATTATTATATCGGTGCGTCAACACAAGCAGACATGCACATCTAGGCATTTGAGTGGCTCGTCGTCTCTGTGGAACCTTCCTCTTTCATCAGCAGCATCTGGCAGCTTTGCAAAGTAGAAGTGAAATGGGTAGGGGCTAAAGCAAGATTTATTCCACACCAAGATTCTTCTGTAATGGAAAGAAGCGAAGGAGGCTCTTTTTTTTAGGAAGATTACTTGCATTTTCTACCGCCTCTGGGAATAAAACGAATACTGCTGAGCTAAAAGCCGAGCTATCTGCACTGCCGCTCCCCACCCTGAACACCGCCACTTCACAGAGACAGGACTGGCCCCTCTCCCAGACACCCCTCACCCCACCCCTTTTCCCCGGACAGCAGCTACACCGTCCGTCCACCAAGCGGACCTCTCTCCTCCAGGTCTCTAACCTCCTCCACCTTGTCACAACCCCATCCTCACGCCCCCCCTCCACCCACCCACAGCCACCACTACCTCCACCAGCACGTTATCCATGGTGGGCCCACCTCCACCTCCTCCATGCCATCTCCCATTGCTATGTTCCGAAACTGTATGCTGTGGTTCTACAAAAGGAAGGGTAAGGAGATGTATGCATGCTGGCCTCGGTTAGCAGGTCGAAGGGCATGATTCAGTGAAGCAGCGGTAGTAGCCGTTTCCTACGTATTTGTGTTGGTGGTTTTGTAGCTTACCGTTTTCTTTGATATACTGTGTTTTCTATAGCGGTTGTTTAACGTGGAAGACGTTTCATGAACTTTTAGAAAATGTGTTTAAAAGGCTTGATGGTTTAAAGAAACAGTATTATGGAAGATTGTTTCTTAGAGGTGCATTGTCAGGTCACCTGTTTAATAAGACTGTCGGCTGAGGTCATAATTCTATGATATTGTTATTTCTGATTCAATTTGAAATTCATATGTCAAGTTGTTTGAGTTCTAATTCCTATTTCTATGGTCATAACTAAGCCAGTTTTCATTTTGTCTTTTGGTCTACTATTATGCGTATCTCCAAATGTCATCTGAGTTCACCCTTTAAAAAATGCATCCTTGAAAGACTTTTGGATTCCTAGCTCTGGGGAGTGAAATAAGGATGCTCCTCCAGATGATGCCTCCAAGTTGAAAAGCTATTCTACGATTACGTGGAAAAGATGGGAACTTCACGGCCATTTCACAACCCAAGCCTATGGGAATTATTTTCTAACACAAGGACATACTCATTTCCACTTGAAAAGGACACAAAGGATATATGCGCTACTCCTCCAGATGTTTCCTGTTGGAGATGCGTTACTCGGGATCCAGCTGATGTTACACACGTTTGTTCTGGTGTGGTGCTGCGGCAGGCAGGCGGGCTGTGTCAGAAGAGGAAGAGGACTGGAGCGGAGCATGGGTGAGGTATGGGGAGGCCACAGATGACGGCTGCAGAGAGAGAGGCTCTGTATTTCTATTTCGAGGATCATCCATAATTCATTAGGCTCTTTTTCTGGCGGAGCATCAGATCCCTTCAACTCCCACTTTACACAGCACACACCCCCCCCGTGTGCTAAAGAGCTCTTTACCTGGCCCCCATACAGACAAAAATGTTTAGCCTGGGAAACTGCTGAATGCAATGGCCAAGCCCATGACGAGCAGGTTGCCTGTTGTAGAGAGGAGGTCTTGTGGTTCTGCACAGTATATGGATTATAGCACTGTGTACATGCAAAGTGATGTATGACCAGGTATTGAGCTTATCTTAGCTGACCTGTATGTGACCTGGGGGGATGACTCCGGTAAATGTGTGTTAGAAAGGGTCTGTGACTAGAATGGAGCTGTGATGCCTTGTCATCTTACCTGTTCTGCAAGGGGCTCCTACCTCAGCACAGTGACCGCACAGAACAGTCTGCTTCAGCATAGTCTGTAGCTAGGAAATAACATTTACTCTGTTTTCTCCCTAAAAAGAACATGCTGTCATTAGCACACACAGAGATTTACTCCAAACCCCTCTCTCTCAATCATCATACTACTTTATGGTGTTTACCAAAAAATGCTGTGCATCATACCATCTACATTCCATTCATTCAGCCAAATAGGGGAGGCAGAAGAAGAGGTGAACAATATATGATTCACATCCTTTGGAGGAAGGCAGCAGAGCAGTTTTGATTGGTGTGTCTTAGGAATGTGATAATGCGTAACCAGAGAGGAAATGGAATCATCTGCTTGTTAGGCACTAGCAGTGTGTCTGTCAGACTGCTGTCACCTTGCTGAAGACTCTACGGTCTCTCCACCGCCCCCCGCCTCTTTATCTCTCTGGGCCTGGCTGTCAGTAATAAGCCGTGCTCTGGAGAATGCCCTCTTTGTGCACTAATGGCCCAGGAGTTAATAATAATACACTTTGCTTTCATCCAGAGGAGCCACCTACCTTCTGGGGGAGAGGGGAAGCATTAGGTCCTAATTGGGTTGTGAGTGCGTGCCCTGTCATGGCCTGTTTGGGCTCTGTGTTGAACTCTGGGGGACTGCACAAGTTTATGACTTGCCTAGGCTTCAAGCCACCACTGTTATGCATGTAAAACAGTCACACCAAGAGTTCATATTATATAAATGAAGAAATTTGGAACCACTAGACGTGCTGTACAGAACCATTTGTTTTATTGGTCTCCCAAGTTCTGTAAGTGTTCAATATCTTCTACTGTTGTTAATTTTCTGTTGCTATCACTTCATCAGCAATGTCTGTAGCCTATATCATGCTCAAGACTGACCCCAGTAATGTTGGTTGGTGTTATGACAGACTTCGCATTCCCTCTGCTGGCTAGGAGTGGCCATGTTTGTCATGCACAGTAAATGTCACACAGGGATGGTACAGTGTTTGCTTGCAAGTCACAGATAGGTGTAGAACTGACCAAACAGTGCACCCTCACTGTCACACAAAGGGCTTTAGGTAGAAGGGAGATTCTTAATTAGCTCTTTACATGCCATGCAACCAGGTAGAAAGTAGTGCTCTTTCAATCTAATAATCAAGCAAGCATCTTTGTTTTCTCTCTTCTTTTTTTTGTTGGACACTGATGTGACACCAACATACAGTATTTCACACAATTTTTCTTACAATACAGGATGTTTGTTTTGCGCCATTCTCATGGCAGATTGACCCTATTGCTATTATTGGGGTAGACATGCATCTATAGAAAGGTTTTGTAAAGCAAAGTGCTCCTCAATTAAATTAGCACAGACATTGAGGTGAGAGGGTGTTGAGGCAACGGGGTGAGGGCCTGGCATGAGCCCTGGCTGCTTCTAATGTCTTTAAAAGCTTTGGGCTTTCATCCTGAGCTCCTATCCATCAATCATCTGGGTACACTGTATTTTACATCTTTATTAAACTTCCCCAGGCCACCAGTCACCTGTGATGAAATACTGGATTGCCCATTATGATTGTTGTTTTTGTCCTTTAAAAAAAATGATTGTGTTCCATGTTTTCGCAATGCTGTTTGCTTAATTGCGATCAGAAAACAAACAATTCTCAAATGTTTATGTTGATAACGTTTCTTTGTTTATAAAATGCAGCAAACATTTATGAAAATGTGTCAATGTTCCCTTTCAGATTTTTGGACTGTTTAACTTTAACTCGATAGGCATATTTAGATGGATTGACCCATAACGTCTCCCTCAAGCTCCTGTTCAATTCCCACAGCCATCATTCAGAATAATAGGATGACTCAGAAAAAGTAATGAAAACATTAGTAGCCTCAACTAGTCTAAAGAAGGCCAGTTTTATTGCTTCTTTTAATCAGAACTGTTTTCATCTGTGCTAACATAATTGAAAACAGGTTTTCTAATGATCAATTAGTCATTTTAAAATGAGAAACCTGGATTAGCTAACACAACATGCCGTTGGAACGCCTATGTAGATATTCCATAAAAAATCTGCCGTTTCTAGCTACAATGGTAATTTATAATATTAACAATGTCTATTTCTAATCAATTTGATGTTATTTTAATGGACAAAAACATGTGCTTTTCTTTCAAAAAAACAAGTACATTTCTAAGTGACCCCAAACTTTTGAACCGTAGTGTATACATGTTGTTCAATCATTGCACCCACACTGCTCACGGGTGTCTGCATAGCTGGGTGCTAAAATAGAACTTATTTCTATTTGTGATGCTCAACGTGCTGCAAGTTCTGCCTCTCAAATCTTCTCATTGGTTTTTAGGAACATATACCTACATGGGTGATTGAAAAATGAACTGATGTCCACACTCCAGTCAGTTGTACTAATGCACCGTGAAGTTGGTTGCCAACTGCCATATACAGTGCCTTGCGAAGGTATTCGGCCCCCTTGAACTTTGCGACCTTTTGCCACATTTCAGGCTTCAAACATAAAGATATAAAACTGTATTTTTTTGTGAAGAATCAACAACAAGTGGGACACAATCATGAAGTGGAACGACATTTATTGGATATTTCAAACTTTTTTAACAAATCAAAAACTGAAATTGGGCGTGCAAAATTATTCAGCCCCCTTAAGTTAATACTTTGTAGCGCCACCTTTTGCTGCGATTACAGCTGTAAGTCGCTTGGGGTATGTCTCTATCAGTTTTGCACATCGAGAGACTGACATTTTTTCCCATTCCTCCTTGCAAAACAGCTCGAGCTCAGTGAGGTTGGATGGAGAGCATTTGTGAACAGCAGTTTTCAGTTCTTTCCACAGATTCTCGATTGGATTCAGGTCTGGACTTTGACTTGGCCATTCTAACACCTGGATATGTTTATTTTTAACCATTCCATTGTAGATTTTGCTTTATGTTTTGGTTCATTGTCTTGTTGGAAGACAAATCTCCGTCCCAGTCTCAGGTCTTTTGCAGACTCCATCAGGTTTTCTTCCAGAATGGTCCTGTATTTGGCTCCATCCATCTTCCCATCAATTTTAACCATCTTCCCTGTCCCTGCTGAAGAAAAGCAGGCCCAAACCATGATGCTGCCACCACCATGTTTGACAGTGGGGATGGTGTGTTCAGAGTGATGAGCTGTGTTGCTTTTACGCCAAACATAACGTTTTGCATTGTTGCCAAAAAGTGCGATTTTGGTTTCATCTGACCAGAGCACCTTCTTCCACATGTTTGGTGTGTCTCCCAGGTGGCTTGTGGCAAACTTTAAACAACACTTTTTATGGATATCTTTAAGAAATGGCTTTCTTCTTGCCACTCTTCCATAAAGGCCAGATTTGTGCAATATACAACTGATTGTTGTCCTATGGACAGAGTCTCCCACCTCAGCTGTAGATCTCTGCAGTTCATCCAGAGTGATCATGGGCCTCTTGGCTGCATCTTTGATCAGTCTTCTCCTTGTATGAGCTGAAAGTTTAGAGGGACGGCCAGGTCTTGGTAGATTTGCAGTGGTCTGATACTCCTTCCATTTCAATATTATCGCTTGCACAGTGATCCTTGGGATGTTTAAAGCTTGGGAAATCTTTTTGTATCCAAATCCGGCTTTAAACTTCTTCACAACAGTATCTCGGACCTGCCTGGTGTGTTCCTTGTTCTTCATGATGCTCTCTGCGCTTTTAACGGACCTATGAGACTATCACAGTGCAGGTGCATTTATACGGAGACTTGATTACACACAGGTGGATTGTATTTATCATCATTAGTCATTTAGGTCAACATTGGATCATTCAGAGATCCTCACTGAACTTCTGGAGAGAGTTTGCTGCACTGAAAGTAAAGGGGCTGAATAATTTTGCACGCCCAATTTTTCAGTTTTTGATTTGTTAAAGTTTGAAATATCCAATAAATGTCGTTCCACTTCATGATTGTGTCCCACTTGTTGTTGATTCTTCACAAAAAAATACAGTTTTATATCTTTATGTTTGAAGCCTGAAATGTGGCAAAAGGTCGCAAAGTTCAAGGGGGTCGAATACTTTCGCAAGGCACTGTAAAGTCCAAAGAAGAAAAAGAAGCCTGAAGGAAGAGAGATGACGAGAAACAAATTCGGTTTACCGTTTTAACTGTGGATTAATTGGAGGAGTAGTGGACCTTGTGCATTTCAGGTCAAATAACAACCCAATATTTATATCCCAGAACAAATTAGCTAACAACAGCAAGCTAGCTATCTAAATTGCTATAAATGTTTCATGTTTTTCGACCTGTCCCCAAATAAATACAGTTGGTTCAGAGTTTGTTTTGATATTTCAACCTGTGTGTCCTGATCTCGTCTGGTGTGGGGGGACAAAATCAACTTGCGTGTGCGGTCTGGTCAGCATGTGAGGCGGCATTGGCCCGCACTCTTATGCCTCATGTCCAGCTGCATCAAACTTTTTGCGTTCTGGGGGAAGTCAATACAATTGGTGCATTGAATGACTTTTGGATGCCACGCAAGGCTGAGGTGTGTACCGCATGCTTTCAATATTTTCAACTGGTGTGTTGCTTTACCGTGCTGTGGTACGAAGGAAAGTACACACACAGACTCCAACTGGCTAGGTTTTTTTGAAGAGCAAAATAATCCACTTGTTAAATAAAGTTTTTTTTTAAACTAGGTTTAACTAGGCAAGTCAGTTAAGAACAAATTCTTATTTACAATGATGGCCTACCAGGGAACAGTGGGTTAACTGCCTTGTTCAGGGGCAGAACGATAGATGTCAGTGCGAGGATTTGATCTAACAACCTTTCGGTTACTGGCACAATGCTTTAACCACTAGGCTACCTGCCGCCCCCAAACTAGTTTTAACAAGTGGATTACTTTTGCTCTTCACTCGCAGTTGCTTAGTAGCCCAGGCCTACGTCTGACCAGAAGCCTGTGACTTCACTGACTTGTCTGGTAATCAATCAATCAATCAATCAATGTGATTTTGTTTCACTGAATCTCTGTCTGTGTAGGCTATTTGGGTAATTGGTTTCTGGCCGGGCAAATAAGTGGAGGTGGCATAGCTAATCGTCGTTTACTCATCTATCACCGATCAGAAACGTTAACCATGCAATAATGTAGCCTAAATGAAGTGTAGGACTATTATGTTGCCCCATCGCGTATAGCCTACTCCAAAAGTCCAGAGGTTGTGAAATATGAACACCAGACCTGTATTTCAAATAGGATCAGTATTATTATGAAAGTCCACTCAATCTAATGCCTGCTCCCTAACGAAGTGGAGAGAGGGTCAAAAAGAGATTAAACGTGGATGGGCTTGGGCTATGTTTCAAAATATCACTGTAATCGGGGTAGGTTTGTCTTGTCGGTTTTAATGAACAAAATAATGAACTATTGATGTCATTAATTTGGACATAACATAAATAAACTCTATGCCATTCAATTGTTTTTGAAGTTACGTTTAATTAGTCTTATGTTTATTAGGACCTGCCTAAACAAATTAATAATGGATTTATTTTGATGGTGTATATTCAATGGTTTATTAAAATTGACGCCCAACCACATCTGCACACCACTACTACCACTCGTCACCAGCAAGGCGTATGCAGGCAAGAATGTGGTAAAAATGCAAAAATACTGAGTATAGAGGTTCCATGGACTCTGGGCTTGTAAGTGTAAATATTAGAGGCTTTATTTGCTCTGTTTATTTGCTATGAGGGTGCAGCCGTGCCTGGCAACAGGCTGTGTGTCTCGTCGGGAGACCTGCCTTCCTACTCTCTTGCCCAGCGACGCACCAGAAGGGTTGCAAGAACACCCCCCCCCCCAGCAACTGCATGGCACAGCACAATGAGCACATAGCTAACTAGTTGGGCAAGATGAGCGCAGATGAGGTGCTCTAGTCCTTGTTGTAGCTACTAGGTTATGCACTCCGTTGCTGATGTAATAGTTGCCATCTGTACTATGGCTGATCTGGTGTGTTTTGTGCGCTTTCCCTCTCAGCTCGAGATGCAGACGAACGGGAGAAGTGGATCCATGCCTTAGAGGGGACTATTCTCCGCCACACCCTTCAACTGCGGGTAAGTCACTCACTCACTGATCTGTTCAGACTAGCTTCACACTAGTTATACTGGCTGTACTAGTGCCTTGCCCCTAAGTTCAGCTTGAGAGGAAAGAGATTTTGCTCAACATATTTACATGGGAATAACTTTGGCTGTTGTTGTGCATAGTTTTTCATTTTTATTCAGAGTGTGTGTGTGTGTGTGTGTGCGTGCGTGCGTGTGTGTGCGTGTTTTAACCTTCAAAGGAAGACCATAATGTAGTATTTCTTAAATCTGCTTTTTTGATTACTTAAGACCACAGGAAATGATAGAGGAACTGTTGAGAACATTAGGCAATAGCAGTTCATGTTTAACCTTTTGAAGCGTATTTGTGGAGGTCTTTTGGATGTAGTAAGTTGGTATACTGAATGAATATAATGTCTCTGTCAGCCTCATACAAGCTAGTAGCACTGGGACACTGCTGACAGGCTCAGGCATTCTGGTCTAGAGGTCGACCGATTAATCGGAATGGCCGATTTAATTAGGGACGATTTCAAGTTTTCATAACAATCGGAAATCGGTATTTTGGGGCGCCGATTTGCCGTTTAAAAAAAAAATTATTATACCTTTTATTTAATCTTTATTTAACTAGGCAAGTCAGTTAAGAACACATTCTTATTTTCAATGACGGCCTAGGAATGGTGGGTTAACTGCCTTGTTCAGGGGCAGAACGACAGATTTTCACCTTGTCAGCTCGGGGATTCAATCTTGCAACCTTTAATCTTGCAATAACGACCTGCCTCTCTCGTTGCCCTCCACAAGGGGACTGCCTGTTACGCGAATGCAGTAAGCCAAGGTAAGTTGCTAGCTAGCATTAAACTTATCTTATAAAAAACAATCAATCATAATCACCTAGTTAACTACACATGGTTGATGATATTACTAGATATTATCTAGCGTGTCCTGCGTTGCATAAAATCTGACTGAGTATCTAAGTATCTGACTGAGCGGTGGTAGGCAGAAGCAGGCGCGTAAACATTCATTCACATTCACACGAAAGTGCTGTTTGCCAGTAGCTCTTCGTTGTGCGTCAAGCATTGCGCTGTTTATGACTTCAAGCCTATCAACTCCCAAGATTAGGCTGGTGTAACCGATGTGAAATGGCTAGCTACTTAGCGCGCACTAATAGTGTTTCAAAAGTCACTCACTCTGAGCCTTCTAGTAGTTGTTTCCCTTTCTCTGCATGGGTAACGCTGCTTCAATGGTGGCTGTTGTCGTTGTGTTGCTGGTTCGAGCCCAGGGAGGAGCGAGGAGAGGGACGGAAGCTATACTGTTACACTGGCAATACTAAAGTGCCTATAAGAACATCCGATAGTTGAGGGCCTCCCGTGTGGCGCAGTGGTTAAGGGCGCTGAACTGCTGTGCCACCAGAGACTCTGGGTTTGCGCCCAGGCTCTGTCGTAACCGGCCGCGACCGGGAGGTCCGTGAGGCGACGCACAATTGGCCTAGCGTTGTCCAGGTTAGGGAGCGTTTGGCCGGCAGGGATATATCCTTGTCTCATCGCGCACCAGCGACTCCTGTGGTGGGCCGGGTGGGGTGCACGCTAACCAAGGTTGCACGGTGTTTCTGCCGACACATTGGTGCGGCTGGCTTCCGAGTTTGATGCGCGCTGTGTTAAGAAGCAGTGCGGCTTGGTTGGGTTGTGTATCGGAGGATGCATGACTTTCAACCTTCGTCTCTCGAGCCGTACGGGAGTTGTAGCGATGAGACAAGATAGTAGCTACTAACAATTGGATACCACGAAATTGGGGAGAAAAAGGGGTAAAAATGTAATTTAAATAAAAAAGAACATCCAAATACATAGACCCTCTATCAAACTATTATTTGAATCTATTAATCTATTCTATTCAGTAATCATATTATTGTGTTGATTCTGGAAAATGAATGCTCAGTTTGGTGTGCGGTATTGCGTTACATTGTACCGCTAGCAGCATTTTAGCCAAAGACTGGCTGTCTAGTCTGTTTTATAAATGTACAATTAGTCATATTAGTCCTATAATTCCTATAATAACTACAACCTAAAACTTCTTACCTGGGAATATTGAAGACTCATGTTTAAAGGAACCACCATATGTTCTCATGTTCTGAGCAAGAAACTGAAACGTTAGCTTTCTTACATGGCACATATTGCACTTTTACTTTCTTCTCCAACACTTTGTTTTTGCATTATTTAAACCAAATTGAACATGTTTCATTATTTATTTGAGGCTAAATTGATTTTATTGATGTATTATATTAAGTTAAAATAAGTGTTCATTTAGTATTGTTGTAATTGTCATTATTACAAATAAATTTTAAAAATTCGCCCGATTAATCGGTATCAGCTTTTTTGGTCCTCCAATAATCTGTATCGGTATTGGCATTCAAAAATCATAATCGGTCGACCTCTATTCTGGTCCTCATCAGAGAGCGGGTTAAGGAGTCATCTGAGAATAGAAGGAATTAGTGCGCTCTCTTTTTGATCTCGTCTCCTTCGCTCCTTCTGTGCCGTGTGCACTGCCACTGTGCACCTTCCCATTTACACACACACACACCAGGCACCTGCCACTCACAACAACAAAGATGAGAGGTCACATCTTCCTCTCTGACAAGCCGTTTTAACTCTCTATTTTTGCATATGAGGTTTGGTCCAACAGAATCAGTCATGGACACCAAAACACATTGAGACATTATTTTACATGTAATAGAAGAGAAGTTAACCTTGTCTCAACTCTTCAAATAGCGCACAGAGCAGACTACTAAAACAGAGATATCAAGGAACATTGAGTACGTTTACATGTACACTAATAATTCGATGTTAAACTGATTATGGCAGTAGGCAGAGTTATTCTGATTATCTTAATCAGCCCAAGGTCATCATCAAAGTAAGCAAATGCCGATTAAAACACCTGGTTTTCTCAACAATCTTTTGAATTATTAGGGCTTGTAAACATTTGCTAGCACAAGCAGCGCAAGCTTCCTTCTTTTGCATGAGTGAAGTGAGTTCAGGAAAATCTTAACCATTTCTAATATGAATACTTTTTCACATATAAACTGTATGTCCAAACTTTTAATCACATAGGTTTCACAAAAATAACATGGTCGCTGTGGTATAACTTTTATTTAGATTTTCTGCATTTATCAGTCCCATCAGGTAACCAGATTTCAGATGTCTCCATGTAACAGGATTATTAAGGAAATCGGTCTTCTTGCAAAGCATGTAACCGTTGAAATCAAACTATTATTTTAATCTATTCACAGTAATCATATTATTGTGTGTATGTAACTACTCATTGATTCTGGAAAATTAATGCTCAGTTTGTGGTGTGCGGTATTGCGTTACGTTGTACTGCTAGCAGCATTTTAGCCAAAGACTAATACTGGCTGTCTAGTCTGTTTTATAAATGTACAATAAGCATAAAACACTATGTAAGGAATAGGCAACTCGTTCTCATTCTGAGAAATAAGGTAGATCACTTGATTTCATCATCTGAACAAAGTGGACAGGCTAGCATGCTGTTCAAACAGTTGGAGATGGGCAGAAGGGTGTGTTCATCTGTTCTACCTTGTTAGCTAGCAAATAGATCCAAGTTGGCTAAATTTGAAATATAAAGATTAGCTGGCTACTCACTAGCACATAGGCCGGTGCGTGAGAGATTGTTTATGAGATCTGTATTCATTTTCTATAATACCTGCTACAAGAAGTTCATCATTATTAGTGAATGTGCATTATGCATAGTTCTGATTAAATTTGTAACAAGAAGGCATTTTCATAGGCCACCCTGAATGTATTAGATTATTGCTGACTGTTTTAAATGCAGTGTATTTGACCTTTAATTGTACAACAAAGCTTATTTGGAGAAAACGTTGAAAAAATTGAGAGAGGATTTTTAGGCCATTATCTCCCAGCCCAAAAGCGTGTCTGTCCCTGTGTGGTTAGGTGCACCAGGAGCATAGTTGGGCTGTTGGTTGGTGATGGGCAAGCCATAAAGAGAGTGCTGTGTATTAGTCGCGCTATGAACTGCCAATTTCCAGCTATTAATATAGTCTGTGCTTTTTGATTGGCTCATAAATATACTTTCTCTCACCTCCCTTCATTCTACCTTCAAGTTGTTTATTTATGTTCTGTTCCGCTTTCCTTTTCTAACCCACTCCTCTCGTCCCCGCCCCCTGTGTAAAAAAAATAGTAATACAAAAACGTTGCTGACTGACTGGGTGTATCTGCCTGCTTGCAGACACTGTGGAAGCATGCAGTCATAGTGACATCATTTGACCTGGAACCAATCAGAGCCCTGCTTACTCTCAGCCAGACATCTGCCTTCAGCTTTATCCAACCAGGGCAGCTGTTGTTGCTTGTCACATAGGCTTGTGCTGCCTTTCTTTTTTTTTGTAACAACGTCTGTACTTCCTGTAAGAGAGAGAAGGATCCTGGATGAACTTTTCCTGTGTATGCTGCTGCTCAGCTGGTGTAGAACATACCAGACAGGTTTGGTGTGGTTTCTGCTGACAGTCAGGAAGTGTGGAGAGCACAAGAACAGCCGTGTGTTTGAGTAGCGGAGGAGAGAGGGGCTTTGGGGTCAGCTTTGGCCTGTGCAGTCTGACGAGGCATGTCCCTCACAGCTCGGCGTCCTGTGAGTACCACATTGGGGGGAAACGGTTGGTGGCTGTGCGATGATGCAGTCCTTAACTGGGGCATGCTGTGTGGAAAGCAAAATGGGTGGGTTTCCAGTGTCGGGTGGGTTTCCAGTGTCGGGTGGGTTTCCAGTGTCGGGTGGGTTTCCAGTGTCGGGTGGGTTTCCAGTGTCGGGTGGGTTTCCAGTGTCGGGTGGGTTTCCAGTGTCGGGTGGGTTTCCAGTGTCTGGTGGGTGTGGGCAGGTATTGTCTGGTTAGAGGAAGCCACAGATTTAGTGAACATGGCAAAGCTGCAGTCTCTAGCCTACATGACTGTCCTCTGGGTTTATAAGATGCTCTTGTCAAGCAGAAAGATCCCCTCCATCATTGTAATATGAACTTGTGTAGACATAACAGAAATAACGAGCAAGAGGGATTCTCTTTTTCCCTGGTTTATTTGTAGTGCCAAAGGCTTTGTCCCTTGTGATTGAGGTCAAAGTTCCCTGTGAAATATGGGCTGGAATGGTTTTTGATCACTTGGGTGGGGGGGGTTGGATATGTTTTAATTGTAATATTGAAAGGTCAAAATGCTGTGGTTGAGAATTCGTTTCTAGGTCTTTTTGAGGAAGTTGCTACGCATTTCATTTCTGTATTTTGGCCTTGTTGTGTTCCAGAAAAAATGGGGGTCATGTTAAAAGTAACTGCATAAAGTTACTATGAAACCAAGGTAAATAAGGGGAAGCAGGTAGCCTAGTGGTTAGAGCGTTGGGCCAGTAAGCTGACAAGGTAAAAATCTGTCCTTCTGCCCCTGAACAAGGCAGTTACTTACTTACTTACTGACTGACTTTATTGTCCCCATGGGGACATTTTGTTGCAGTGTCATGTACACATTTAAAGTGACATTTAAATACAAAACAAAATTCACAATACAACTTTCATAACAGTTACATACCAATAAAACATTTTAAATAATAAAATAAAAATAATAAAGACAAGCCTGCTGGCCTTACTGAGTCGATAGGAACATTAGCCTGAGCTATTTAGGAGGGATATCACACCTGGCACAAATGATTGTCTAGTTCTGTTTTTCCTGCTGAGGGGTGTCCTATACCTGCGCCCAGAGGGGAGTATTTTAAAGTCCGGGTACAGGGGGTAGCTTGGGTCTAAAATGATTTTGTGAGCCTTGTGGAGTGCCCTGACCTTAAAGATCTCATCCAGGCCTGTCTGTTTGACTCCAAGTACCTTGCTTGCTGTGGTGATCCTTCTCAGCATATTTCTCTGGCTGACAGTGACATTGCCAAACCAACAAACAATACAAAAAGTTAATAATATCAATGAAGGATTCGTAAAAACAGAGTCAGTATAGTACAGTCTACATTAAAAGATCCCAGCGTTTTGAGAAAGTACAGTCTCTGTTGACTTTTTGTAGATCTGGTCTGTAACATTTACTCCACTGAAGCTTATTGTCCAAGAGGACACCCAGGTATTTGTATTTCTCTACAATCTCTATGTTCTGACCTCTGATAGATGTTGCAGAGGTATGTGTTGTACACTTCCTGAAGTCTAACCCACTGTTCCCCGGTAGCCCGTCATTGTAAATAAGAATATGTTCTTAACTGACTTGCCTAGTTAAATGTATATATATATTTTTTTTAAGTAATTTTTCTCAGTTCCACACTATGATCAGTTCGTGCCTTTTTGCTTGGTAGGGCAGGTCAGTCGGGCATCTGGTCAGTCGGGCATCTGGTCACCTGTTCAGCAAATAATTACTACCACCTAATGGATATTATGCAAGGAAATGATCTCTGTCAGTCTGTGGTTAATGATGGGAACCTAAGGGCTTGGAAGGTGATTGACACTCGGCCAGACTCCCTAACCTCCTCCTGCACATACTCAAACACATACTCTGAGTCATGTAGATACATTTACAACTTAATTCCATTTGCCATGGGTTTCTTGATGCAATTAGTTGAACTATTCCTATCACTCCACTTACAGTACAATGCTGGAAGCTTCTCCCAAACTGTTGCTGTTTTTGTGCTGCTACAACCTGCTTTTTCAATGCCCCACTTGGGAATTTAAGTATTTTTTTTTCATCCGCCTACAAGCTTTCAAAGTATACGCAATGGCAGAGTAAAATTCTTAGTCCAAAATAGGTTACCAGATGGGAGCAGAAAACTGTCATAAAGTTAGACTAAGAATGTTCTGCTGTTTTTTATTTTCTATTTTAGGAGGCAGAGACAGGATTTGTTCCAAGTGTCCAAGACTTCGATAAGAAACTTGCAGAGGCTGACGCATACCTACAAATTCTAATTGATCAGTTAAAGGTGAGGCTTCTCCACATTTGGGTGACTCTAATAAAACCTTGTTATCTATGAATGTTTTTTTAATTCGGCTCCTGATTTGCATGTATCCTCTTCAGCTCAGATTGATTGCATCTCCACTCTCTTCCAGCTCTTCGATGAGAAAATCAAAGATGGCAATGAAGAGTCGTGCAGAGTGAGTGACGTCTCTGTTTCATCTCTTGTCAACAGAACGATGCCTGATAATTAATGACACAAATAAAATATTATCTAACACTTTATTTTAAGGGTCTGTAATAAACCATTTATAAGGAATGTATAAATTGTGTTCACCATTGATGAAGCATTACTCCCACATTAATCAACCATTTACTAATCATTAGTGCAATCTTTTTTCAGTCCCTAATCTAAATTGTGTGCTATTTATACTTTCTAAATGTTTTGAGTGACCAGTGTAATTTCTCACAAGAAGATGGGCATGCCATTTATGCAGTACCTGGTAAAAGAATAAGCACACAACTGAGCATGTTTTAAGAAAATGTATATAAAATACATGTGAATAACTAGTTTTCTAACATTTACAAATGTGGGAGTAATGAGTTAATAAATGGTGAGCAAACAGGTTGTAAATGCCTTAGCTGTGATTCACTTCCTTATTGAGATCCTGAGTTTTGTTTTTGGTCAGTTTGTAACATTTAAACTCTGTAGCTTATGTAATATGGTGAGGACAATGACCTATTATGTAGTGATTTAATATAGAACACAGTTATAGATGGAATGTCATCATTGCTCGTCCAGTCTAATTCCATGGTTGTGGAAGAGTTTGAACAAAGCTGGTTTCCGTGTTGGTTACACTTTGCCGATCATTCTCAATCCATGATTTACCTTACTTTCAGTCATGATTTCCAAGTATCGTCAGGTGGTGAAACAGCCATTTGTAAATGTGTTTCTCCCCCTTTTTTTTTTGTTTTTGTTTTTTTGTTTAGAAAATTGAACATTTGAAGGAAACCACATGTGTAAGTAAAACCCCATTTGTAAATGTCCTTATTTTCAGAATCATCTCCTGTTGGAGGTTGAGAGCGGTGTTTTATTGTCTGTGATGTTTTTCATTTCAGAGTATGGTAGAGTCAATCAAGCACTGTATTGTATTGCTGCAGATTGCCAAGGTAAAAAGGGTTCATTTCTTTGACTGTTGCACAGGGGTAGGTAATATTTTTGGCTTGAGGGCCACATCAGGATTTCAAAATTCAGCGGAAGGCTGCAGAGATTTTTTTCTAACTGATTTGTTCGTTAAGAGCGAGCCAAGAAAAGGGCAGTTATTTGAAAACGTATAGATCCTTTATAATTTCAACATACTTTCTAACTAGTTTTAGATGTTCATGAGTGGCCTGGAGTGTTTTTTTTATTTAACCCAAATGAAAAAAACACTAAAACCCGCGGGCCAGATCAAATGAGCAACCAACCAGCAAGCCGTATGTTGCCCACCCCTGGTGTTGGGGCTCTCATTGCATTACTGTCATGTCATTGTTGTGAGAACTTCACAGTGCACTGCTTGTTTTAGCCATGCCAGTAGTTTTCCACTTGACTACAGCCTAGGTTGTAGTTTATTGTGGGCAGTTTGCTACATTCCATTAGGTTCCATTTTGAGATTTTGGAGAGGTGATCCTCTCACACTCGATCATCCTTGAGCTCATAATGCTTTTCTTGTGTTATGTTGGCATGAAGAATGCTGACTTTCTAAATGACTTAACTGGTTTCTTGAAAGAGAAGCTCTTAACAAGCTCACATCATCATTACATACAAACAATTGAGCCATCCTAAGTAACGTTTTCTTTTCAAAATTTTAAGGATCAAAGTAACGAACAGCAACACGCAAACGGACTGATAGTAAGTTTTGACGTTCTCTGTCCATAAGAAAAATCTAGATCAACCAAACCTCTATTCTTCTTTTCCGCTATAGAAAAGAACACAAATCAGATCTGGAACAATGCATGCCATTTGATAAATGGCTTTATCTGGTATATTGCTCTTTCCTTTGCCACTCCCCTTTTCCAGCTGAATGTCCTTAGCTTTTCTGTTGCTGATAATAGTTGGGTACTTTTCTCTTTACCCCTCATTTTAGACACATCATTCTGCTTCTTTTATGACATGCGTGTTTACGAGTGTGTGAGTGCGCTTATACCCTCCCCCCAACTCGCCATCGATTTCTCCTTACTGTGCATGCCTATTGAACCATCAAGGACTAATAGATGTCAACCCATCAAGGGCTGTTTACTGGCTTTACTCTCTTCCCATAGATGTTTTTAAGTCCGAATCCCATAGGATCAGCCCGCCAGGCTCGTCTTGTGAGAGTAGTCTCTCTGGCCATTAGCGTTACACGTGTAGACCCTCTTCTAACCATGGCTTAAGCACTATATAGCTCTAACCCCTTTCTTCTACCTGCACTAGAGGCATCCTTCGCTGTTGATTTAATCTCTAGCTAGCGAGGCCACACTGGTTTGATTTGGTTCCACCACGATGGAGTGGCAACATTTCTGTAATTGGCTATAATTAGAAGTGACTGCCTTTACTTTCCAGAAGAAATCCTCTCCCAAATCTCACTCTGACCCCAGATCTAAAGGGCAGAGAGGACTTACTTTAATTCACTGCATGCCTTCATTTTTCTTGGCTAGTTTCATATTTCTACTTTCCTGGCTCTCTCAGCAGAGTAGTGTGACATCTTCCATTCTGCCCGGTGCCCACACTGAGCGTCAGACCACTCTCTTCTCCACCCTGTCTGTCATCCCTCAGCATGCTGCTCCCACCACACTGTTGTGTTCTGAGATTGTGGAGGTCCTGATGAATTCTGGCCTCTCCTCTAGTTTTTGCTGTTGACATAAAGCTATGGCAGCAGTGCACTTGGTATAGTGTGTACATTAGAGATATCGGCCATAGAGAAATGTAGCTTGAGCATGTGGTTTTCACTTCACAGGATCATTTCAATAGGGGACGTTATGCCATCACATTCTGTAGTTAACTGGAATGTGTTTTGTCCGATTTTGCAGGGCTGCAACTATACTGGATAGTATTAGGTTACAGTAAGTGTTGTGATATAAGTAGGTAGATATTGATTAGGTAGAACTTAATTAACCAATATTTCCCGGAAGCAGAGTGAAAGGTAATTGATCTTTCCAGTCATTAGCAGTGTGTATTTTATTTTTTCATGATAGTCTGCTCCGTGTTGTTGCACGAAGTATTACTACAGATTGCGCTCTAGAGCGATGTGAGTTGCAAATGTATCTTGTGTTTTAAGACTGGCACCGTTTTGTCTCGTCCTGTACAGAGCACCATCAACCCAGTGGATGGGATATTTCCGCCTCTGGATGCTTCTTTAGTCAATTTAGCCATGCCAACACAGACCACCCTCCCCACAGGTACAGTATTCAGAGATCCAGAAACACAATCTCATCTACAGTCCTATCAGAAAGATTTAGCCATCAGAATAATAATACTCCTTTTGAGTCCACAAACTGATATTGCTGACATGGGGCTTTTTTTATAATTTTTTTGAACAAAAATGTTATTTCATGGACATAGAATAGCCTTGGATTGAATACTTTCAGATTTCTGTGCCCGATGAATGTTTATTTCCTGAAACCACGTCTACAGTGCCACCTGGTGTGCTTGAATCTCTGATTCATCATGTCTACTTGGCCATGAACTTTTCCCAATGTAGAGCAATCAAAATTTGACACACATCCGATTCCAAATCTTGACCCCATGTTGCCACAGTCTGGTGACATTTTCATTCTCAGTCACAGGTTTATATTAGTCTGACTGCTTTGCAGTTTTTATGTGATTTGAAAAGCTTTCTCCCACCAGGTCTGTAATGACATTGTATCTGTTGCATCATAAAGCAGTGTTGTTCTAAAGCCAGAGCGTTCTCCTTTTTTTCTATCGTCTTTCTTTCTGTAGATGGCTCTCAGATGTGTAAAGGAGAACAGCGGCCCTCCACTTTACCGGTGGGGGCTGTTGTCACAGTGATGGGCAGTCTGCAGACTCCGACCCCCAACAGCACAGGTCAGATGTCACCTCACTTTAGTGGTCAGGTCATCAACACTACTAGCAGCGGTACCGGACAAACATTGTGTTATGTACCGAACACTTGCATTTAGGGACTTGATTATCATGTCACAGGCACTGTTGTAGTGAAGGGTAAACCCAGTCTTCCCCCCCCAACTGTTTTCTCACCTTTTGCGGTAAAATGCATTAGAAGAATAGGAAATGTTACTTTTTTCACTGCGATCAGAGTTAACCAACCTATTTTTTTGTACACTTTATTCCCTGGTCACAATCACCACACAAAAAAACTGCATTGATTATGCGTACATTTGTGAAACTCATCGGAGTACACAGACATTATGACATTTTCAATGGCATTTTTCATTTACTCATATTTTCTAAAATGGGTTATTTTGGAGGGTCTTGCCTGTTTTCAACCCCGCTGATGCTGCTAAATAAATCCTATGCTGTGTACTAAGGAAGAAGCATGGGGACATGCATTGTACTGCAGGGGAGATTATGCAAGGAACAAACTCCTCATGGGAGTGTGGGAACGATGTGAGCAGACAGGGTGCCCATATGATCACTGACAAGGAAGACCTGACATGGAGCCTCTGTATTGTTGAGTTTAATGCAGTTATAATTGTTTATGTACAAGAGTAAATAAACTCAACCCCCACGTCTCTGTCTGTTTGTCTGTCTGTTTGGTTCAGGGAGTGGCCCCTCAGACCCCAGCAGTAGCGGTGCCTCTCCCAGTCACATGACCATCCCCTCCCACTCGGTCCCTGACTTCTCCTACTCCAGCAGCGAAGACGAGTTCTACGACGCTGACGAGTTCTACCAGAACAGCATGTCTCCCAAGCACCTTCTAGAGTGAGTGTGTATACAGTCTTTATCATAAACCATCCATACCACAGTTACTGGGGTTTACAGGGACCAAGGACGGGGAGGGAGGTTGTCCACCTCACCACATACTCGCTCTTTACTTCATTATCATATAAGCTGATTGTGTTTTGCTGGAGGTGTGTTTATATCCTGGGCCTTTTTATATATTTCCTGTCAGGTAATCAGTTCTTTCTTTTCATCTCTCCCTCCATCCTCTTCTCTGTCAGTTCTTCTCGGCCTCCTGCTGCCTTGCCTCACAGCAATGACGGAACAGTGCTGAAACGACCAGACACTAACGAGTCCCTCAACTCCTCCATGTCTAACGGCACCACTGATGCAGGTGATTCACACATGAACGCACACAAATCCACACAGTCACATTGCCCTACTTGTCCACGCACGTGTCTACCCCAAACAAGAAGCTATTTTTATGGAACAACAACATCACACATTCTGTTCCTGTTCTATTTTGGTGGATGTTTTATTTAGTAACAGAAAGGAGGACATCAGGATGTCCTGTATCAGTGGTGTTTGGCCGACTGTAGGTGTTTTAAACTTTGCCTACCGTCTGCTCTGGTCAGATCAATTTGACAGCCATGATGACGAGGCGGAGGATCAGGGGGAGTCTGTGGAGGAGCACAAGAGTGTCATCATGCACCTGCTGTCCCAGGTGCGGCTGGGCATGGACCTCACCAAGGTAAAAGCTTTCCGTCTGTCCGTCCGTCTCTCGTCGTCTCTCTCTTGCTGATTTGTTTTATTTTCTTTCTCTCAGGTGGTCCTGCCCACATTTATCTTGGAGAGGAGGTCTTTGCTGGAGATGTACGCTGACTTCTTTGCACATCCGGATTTGTTTGTCAGGTACACCACTTCAAACAGTCCCCCAAAATAACAACAACATTGCTTTTCAGAATCTCCCCATCATTTCCAGATGTGTTCAGGTGGAGCCACAACTTTTCCATCCAGTGGTGTGACGGCTGATGTTTTCATCCCCAGTATCGCAGATCAGCTGGAGCCCAAAGAGCGCATGGTGCAGGTGGTGAAGTGGTACATGTCAGCCTTCCATGCGGGGAGGAAAAGCTCAGTGGCCAAGAAGCCATACAACCCCATCCTGGGAGAGGTCTTCTTCTGCCACTGGGACCTGCCTTCAGAGAGCGAGGAGCCCACCGCAATGGTGAGCGTTGTACCACAGTGAAGGCTGACAACTTATATTAATTTGATTTATATGCTGGTTTTTAGTAATAATATAATTAAGCAATAAGGCACGAGGAGTGGGTGTGGTATATGGCCAATATACCACAGCTAAGGGCTGTTCTTAGGCATGGTGCAGCGGAGTGCCTGGATACAGCCCTTAGCCGTGGTATATTTGCCATATACCACAAACCCCCAAGGTGCCTTATTGCTATTATAAACTGGTTACCAATGTAATTAGAGCAGTACAATTAAATGTTTTATCACACCCGTGGTATACGGTCTAATATACCACGGCTGTCAGCCAATCAGCATTCAAGGCTCTTCCCACCCAGTTTATAATCAATGTTATGTTTGTGATACTGAGGCGCAAGTGTTTTTAATTGTTTCATCAAACCTTTACTAATAAATGAATGTTTACCCCCGACTCCTCCTCCCAATCCTCAGGAGCCATCGTCAGAGGGTCCGGTGCCATGGTCTTCAGCCAACAGTGTGTCTTTTGTAGCAGAGCAGGTCTCTCATCACCCCCCCAGTGAGTCCCCCCTCATTCAATATTTTACCCAGCTGTCAGAGTACCAAAGCCATACATGTTAACTGTACTGCTGCTTTTCCTCTTCCTTGTAGTTTCTGCATTCTACGCAGAGTGTCTCAGAAAAAAGATTCAGTTCAACGCCCACATTTGGACCAAGTCAAAGTTCTTAGGAATGTCAATTGGAGTGCACAATATTGGCCAGGGTAAGACATTGCTTCAAGCACTTAGGCTTTCTGTTAACTTCAAATATTTACCAACTACTATACATGGGAATACTTCTTTAGCTCACATAGTCCAAAACATTTCTCCTAATAAGATACAAAAAAATACCACACACTTACCACACGCTTCCTCATCTCTCCTCCAGGATGTGTGTCCTGTCTGGAACATGACGAGCACTACATACTCACCTTTCCCAATGGATATGGCAGGTAGGGTCATGCTTGAAGAGTGATTATAAACTGGGTAGTTCGAGCCCTGAATGCTGATTGGCTGACAGCCATGGTATATCAGACCGTATACCACGGGTATGACCAAACATGTATTTTTACTGCTCTAATTACGTTGCTAACCAGTTTATAATAGCAGTAAGGCACCTCAGAGGTTTGTGGCATCCAGGCACTCTGCGTTGCGTTGTGCAAAAGAACAGCCTTTACCTGTGGTATATTGGCCACATACCACATCCCCTCGGGCCTTATTGCTTAAATAACACACACTATCACAGTGTCTCAAGTTTGTGGTACTGGAAATAAAAGACCCATTTCAATTCCCAATAAAACAGAAATCCAGCACAGCACACACAATTTACTGTATATGTAAAGTGAGTGTGTATAAATGGGTATAAGTTGCTATGGGGCGGCAGGGTAGCCTAGTGGTTAGAGCATTGGACTAGTAACCGAAAGGTTGCAAGTTCAAATCCCCGAGCTGACAAGGTACAAAATCTGTCGTTCTGCCCCTGAACAGGCAGTTAACCCACTGTTCCTAGGCCGTCATTGAAAATAAGAATTTGTTCTTAACTAACTTGCCTAGTAAAATAAAGGTAAAATAAAAAATAAAAAAATCTGGATTCCCTGACCTGACATGTAGTGAGGTGCTTCTTCTCTCTTCAGGTCGATCCTGACTGTCCCATGGGTGGAGTTGGGTGGAGAGTGTAACATCAACTGCTCCAAAACGGGCTACAGTGCCAGCATCGTGTTTCACACTAAGCCCTTCTACGGTGGCAAGAAGCACAGGATCACCGCTGAGATCTTGTAAGGGGATTTTGTTATTTGTAATCATCCACGTAGTGTTAGTCTATTCTTGCTTTATTAACTGTGCTCACAGCAGTATATATTTTTGGGGGTTGTGATGTTAGTTAAATATTATAAATGTGTTTGTTTGCAGTCCTCCCAATGACAAGAAATCATTCTGCTCCATTGAAGGAGAGTGGAATGGAGTGATGTACGCTAAGTGGGCATCTGGGGTGAGTTCAGTTAACATTTGATCTCTGCTGGATATCAATGTGTCAATAGGGGATTCAGGAAAGGATTGTTGTTTTAAGGAAATTACTATGTTCCATGTTTTTAATCCCTGACCTCAACATGTTCTCACTGAAGGTTGACCTCGTACATAAAAAGCAATATAGAAAGTGTTACAATTTAATACACTTTCAACCCAAACTTTTTATCTCTTGAATTTGAATCCAGGAAAACTCCTTGTTCATTGACACAAAGAAAATGGGCTGTATCAAGAAGAAGGTGAGGAAGTTGGAGGACCAGCTGGAGTACGAGTCCCGCAGGTGAGAAGTCTCTCTATTCGTTTTATTATGGGCAGTAATAAGTGGCTGTTTTGTGTTCGGTCCATTCGCCTTTCTGTGGACTTGGGGGTCGTAGCTCCTGCCATGGCATCCAGTTTAATGTGACTATCAATCCAGCCAGGCACAAAATTATCGGATTGAGCCATATTTAGTTTGGTCCGGAACCTCAAGTCACTGTTTGTCTTTGACCCTCAGCCTTTGGAAGGATGTGACGGTCAGTCTGAAGTCAAGAGACATCGATGCAGCAACGGAAGCCAAGCACAGGCTGGAGGAGAAGCAAAGGGGCGAGGCCAGGGAGAGGAAGGAGAATGAAATGCAGTGGGAAACTAGGGTGAGTGTGCCTGTTCTTATTACACATCTCCAGAGCCCTGACAGCAATATTAACAGCCACCCATTCCATATCAAGGTTAATAGTTCGGTCATGATGATTGTATTTATTTTGATGGAAAGTTTATGACTCATAGGGTGGCTTGCTTGCTTGGAAAAATAGTTGTTAATTGCAAATGTGCCTTCAGAATGTATTCACACCCCTTGACTTACTCCACATTTTGTTGTGTTAAAAAGTGGGATTACAATGTACATAATTGTAATTTGTCAACGATCTACACAAAATCCTCTGTCAAAGTAGGAGATAATTTCTAATGTCTTGATTTAGTTAAGTATTCAACCCCCTGAGTCAATACATGTTAGAATCACCTTTGGCAGCGATTCCAGCTGTCAGTCTTTCTGGGTACATTTTTAAGAGCTTCCGCACCTGGATTGTGAAAAATTTGCCCATTTACTCCTTTAAAAATACTTCAAGCTCTGTCAAATTGGTTGTTGATCATTGCTATACAACCATTTTCATGTCTTGCAATAGATTTTCAAGCAGATTTAAGTCAAAACTGTAACTTGATCACTCTGGAACATTCCCTGTCCTCTTGGTAATCAACTCCAGTGTAGATTTGGACTTGTGTTTTAGGTTATTGTCCTGCTGAAAGGTGAAATTATCTCCCTGTGTCTGGTGGAAAGCAGACTGAACCAGGTTTTCCTCTAGGATTCTGCGTAGCTCCGTTCCATTTCTTTTTTACCCTGAAAAGCTCCACAGTCCTTAAAGATTACAAGTATACCCATAACATAATGCAGCCACTATGCTTGAAAATATGGAGAGTGGTACTAATGTGTTGTATTGGATTTGCCCCAAACATAACACAAAAGTTTAATGCTTTGCCACATTTTTTTTATAGGATTATTTTAATGCATTGTTGCAAACAGGATGCATGTTTTGGAATATTTTTTAAACTTTACAGGCTTCATTTTTTCACTCTGTCAATTAGGTTAGTATTGTGGAGTAACTACACTTTTTTTTTCACCTTTTATTTAACCAGGTAAGCTAGTTGAGAACAAGTTCTCATTTACAACTGCAACCTGGCCAAGATAAAGCAAAGGATTGCAACAGAAACAACAACAGAGTTACACATGGAATAAACAAGTGTACAGTCAATAACACAATAGAAAAAAAAGACTCTATATACAGTGTGTGCAAATGGCATGATGAGGTAAGGCAATAAATAGGCCATAGTAGCAAAGTAATTACAATTTAGCAGGTTAACAATGGAGTGATAGATGAGCAGATGATGGTGTGTAAGTAGTGATACTGGTATGCAAAAGAGCAGCAAAGTAAATAAAAACAATATGGGGGATGAGGTAGGTAGATTGGGTGGGCTATTTACAGATGGACTATGTACGTCTGCAGCGATCAGTTGGCTGCTCAGATAGCTGATGTTTAAAATTAGTGAGGGAAATTGAAGTCTCCAGCTTCAGCGATTTTTGCCATTCGTTCTCGTCACTGGCAGCAGAGAACTGGAAGGAAAGGCGGCCAAAGAAGGTGTTGTTGATCCATCCTCGGTTTTCTCCAATCACAGCCATTAATCTCTAACTATTTTAAAGTCACCATTGGCCTCCTGCTGAAATCCCTGAGCGGGTTTTCTTCCTCTATGGCAACTAAGTTAGGGAGGACGCCTGTATCTTTGTAGTGCCTGGGTGTATTGATACACCATCCAAAGTGTAATTAATAACTTCACCATGCTCAACGGTATATTTCATGTCTGTTTTTTTTACCTATCTACCAATGGGTAGGTGCCCTTCTTTGCGTGGCATTGAAAACCTCCCTGGTTCTTTATGGTTGAATCTGTGTTTGAAATTCACTGCTTGACTGAGGGACCTTACAATTATCTGTATGTGTGGGGTACAGAGAGGAGGAAGTCATTTAAAAATTGTTATTGCACACACAGTGAGCCCATGCAACTCACATTTTTACTCCTGAACTTATTTAGGGTTGCCATAACAAAGGGGTTGAATACTTATTGACTCAAGACATTTCAGCTATTCATTTGTAATTCATTTGGAAAAACATCATTCCACTTTGACATTATGCATTGTTGTTTGTAGGCCAGTGATGGGAAAAGAAAAATCACAATTAAATCCATTTTAAATTAAGGCTGTAACACAACAAATGGTGAAGTCAAGGGGTGTGAGTACTTTCTGAAGGCGCTGTGACTTTTGGATTTTTATAAGCACTATTGTAGTCCCCTCTGATTGTCTCCATGTTTCCTCCCTGTAGTTGTTCCATGAGGATGGGGAGTGCTGGGTCTACGATGAGCCTCTACTGAAAAGAACTGGATCACAGAGGCACTGAGGCCAAAGATGCAGATCTTGGAGTCTTAATAAGAACTCTTTTGCAAACCACTTCTTATCCAAGCCTTGGAATGACTGATGATTGAACATGATCACAGCTTTGCATTTTCAAAGTTATAATTTAATGAAATCAAGAAGAAACATCTACAATGTAAAAAATAATAACCGTTGTTTTGCCAACCCCACATCCTCCACCTCATCCCCTGAACGACTAAAAAAAGCATGACAAAAACAGTACCAATGCCCTTCGGCTACACAAACAAGTCCTCACAATCTTGCAGGAGGATCCCTCAAGGGTCTGTTCTTTTCCTCGAGGGGGCGGGTGTTTTGATCGAACAAACCTCGAAAAACAGCGTTCTGTATCTCAGGGAAGCTGGTGACTGAGGAATGAATGGTGTACTTCCAGGAGTTAGACAGCCTTATGGTGGAATCACAAGGGGGATAACTTGGCTTGCCAACAACTAGCTACAGCTGTTTATATATAGATACTTATGATGAATGTATATATATATTCTCTTTTTTAAAATTGTATTTCTCTTTCTTTCTGGCAGTAGTAAATATTTTAGGATATGAACTCTATGGCAATACATCAGGAATCATTCCTTTTCCTTTCTACATTCGTGCCCTCTCAAGTTCGTTGACATTCTCTCCCCATGTACTAACTCCATCTAGTGCAGTGGTGTCAAACTCATTTTGTCCCGGGGGTCGCATTATGTCTTCAACGAGGTCCAGAGGGCCGCATTGAAAATGTGTTATTTCCTCACCGTCATTTTTAACATTTACATTTCTGATGCTCCCTGACTGTCTGGCTTTAATTTTGGTGATTTATTAGCGAGCTGGACACAGTCAAGAAACTGTGAATGTAGGTCCATTATCATTTCAACACAGTTTAGATTTTATTTTAGTCATTTTAAAGTCTATTGGGGTTTTTTTTTCTTTTCAATGCTAACACCTACGGGCTGGATTGGACTCTCACTCGGGCCAGATGTTTGACACCCCTGGATTAGTGTATGTTTATCTGCTCAAGATGACCAGAAGAGGCACCCAAGAAGTCTGCATTTGCAAGATAGACAAAGGTGGAGTCGAGGAAGAGGACTTGTCAACATGTTTATTATTTTCCCTTTTGGCATTTATGAACAAATGTATGTCTTTTTGATTTGTTTTTCAGGTGATTGGGTAACATGCTAAGGCGCTTTAATGAGCGGTTTTATTGAGTGCTAAATTTGGTTGAGGGTACAAACTTTAATACCAGGTTAGATTATGTCCAGTGGTGGTGTTAAAGGAGAGAATAATTGTCTTGTTTCTGCCTTTAATCGAAAGGTTCATTCCCCATTCAGTGCCACATCATTTTAAACTAAATAAGCAGATGTTTGGATAAGTACCTAAAAGAAAATCTCGATCTTTCACTTGAGCATATGAATCATATGACTGTGGATATTCTTCAGCGAACCCATTATGTGAAATATTGTGAGCTAAAGACAAATCTATTCCTTTTCCCCTCAGAAGGCTTTTTATCAGTAAGCAAGGCCAGGTAATACAGTACATGAATTGACATTTTGGTTATTGGAAAGGAATTGTGACCAAAACCATTTGTAGCGATAGAGCACATTCCTGCTGACACGCACGCAATGATTGCCTGTGGTGAAAAACTCAACAAGTTCACTTAACTGAAATGTAAAGGTGGAGTATCATCCTTTTATCTCTAAAGTAGATAAATACAGTATCTTCTAATATAATAGAATTTACAGAGGTTACAAACTCAAGCCATTTTTCTTTTCATGTTATGTCTTTGTAAATGAATTTTGAATCAAGGCCTTGCCATACATTTCAGTATTGCTTCAAAAGAGCAATCGGAACAAAATGTATTTTTTATTTCCTTTGAATCATAACCATTGATTGTATTAGATTTTCATGTTTATTGATGCATAATATTAAATCTCCATGAGTTTACCGCTGTGGTGTTTGACATCCTTCATTGAAAAAGCTTGTGGCTGAAGTAGATAAGTATACATTGTAGTAATGAAACTCAAATGGCATTATATCTGATATGATAGAAAGTAAATTATACTCATAGTATTTGAGTATCTGTTCAGATTATAAGTGATATGAAATTAGCTGTTCTGTGACCAAAGCCTTGTTCACACTGCAGGCCTTAATGCTCAAATCAGTTTTGTTTTCTAATACTGACTGTCCAAACAGCAAGTTACAAGTGACCAAATTGGATTGGTGTGTTCAGACAGCAGTCATTTGCTGACATGGCTACGCTAGTTGTCATAGTAAGGATGGGTGTTTGCACAGTGGTGTAGACTGATTGGTGGTGCTCGTGCTTCCTATCACTCAGAAGTTATGTAGCATGCTGAGGTGACAATACCTGCCATGGATATTTCCCAGTTGCCTTGAATGTTCAAAATCATAGTGTAAGAACACTTTTTTTTAAAAGCCTCAATGGATAAGAAGATCCAACTTAATTTTTGTCTAGCCACAACAGTCGACTAGCTAGCTTGGTAGCTGTTTAGCTTTATAGCACATTCACTGATTTGTTTGTAAACAATTAAGCTAGTTAGCTACCACATGTTATTGTCAAACTGTCAACAGAGTAGCTAGCAAGCAACAAGATATGCCAAATAATAGTCCAAAAACCACTTGCAGGCAAATAAATCAGATTTGACCATTTGACACGTCACAGGAATCAGATTTATATCTGACTTCAAACCACCTACGAAGGTGGTTTGAAATGTACTTGAAATATCCTATTGCTTTTTGGCTGTTCAGACTGCAGGAAAAAGACCAGATTTGAATCAGAAATGCAAATAAATAGGATTTGAGTCATTTCAAACTGTCAATGTGAACACGGCTTATTCTACAATGAGCTCAACATGTAGCGCATACCAAAGGTGAATCTCAAAAGAGGCTTTTTCTCTCGCCTCCATCTTCACTAATTGAAAAAAATGAACCGCTGTAAGAAATATAGTGAATCCTTTTTGCTTTCACCTGTCCTTTTTGCTTTCACATCAGTGCAGGTGGAGGAAATAAGGAGAAGAATCCACTGTACCATTGAAATGCACCCAGGTGTGGGAAAAAATGCAGGTGTATCATAGCCACTTTATAGAGCACATTATTTATAGAGCATATTAAATAGTCTTTGCTTGTATCCATCGCAATTTGTGGACGTGGTTTGGTCTTGATCATACTAAAATGCAGCAGAGATTGTATTTTTGGTCAGAAAATAAATGTTGGCTAAACTTCTCAAGTGTTTTCTGGTTCTGCTTTAATTTACCACATTTTTACTGGGTCTTACACTAAAATGTTCTCGTATTTTTGTGCAACCCATACCTCATCGGTACGACCCAGTAGCCAATGAGAATAGAGATAAATAGTAACGCGTCTTTTTGTAGGCACTAACTCCGCCATGGTTCGTTTTTGGATAAACGCCGAAAATAAGGTATGTGGTCAACACACGTTTAGGAGATCTTATACGTTTTGTCCTGTAAGATCATTTTCATTAGTTAACGTCAATTTTTGTGAAATTTGAATAATTCATGTACTTTTTTTAAATGCACGGAAATGCTTCATAATTCATAAAGGTCAAGTTAACTGACTGCTATTATATCATAGAAGAAAACGTATAAGATCTAATAAGCCTGTGTTCACCTCAGACCTTATGTTCGCTGTTATTCCAAAACATTATTTCCCCATTCATTTTTCCAATAGCTGAACGAAACACGGGTAACTCGTTTCCGTGTTTTAGGACTACACGCTGACGAGCTCTTGTGCTAAAACAGATCACACGTTTTCATTGGTTGAGTTGCATTCCACCACACTCGACACAAGACAGGAAGAGGCGAAGAAAGAGCGATAACTCGCCCCAAAATCAGTATTTTCCAACAGGTGGCGTTTTTTCCAGCTCACCGAAGCGAGTCGTTTTTGTGTGGAGGTCAATACTGTGTCTGATTTGATCAACAAAGTAATGGCTTATTTGCATCCTGAGGTTTATTTAATCGAATATACGTTTTGTAATGCTTATGTTGTTACGAGTGTACTGATTTAAGGACACGTGACATCCCGGAAATGTTGAGAAAAAAACACTTTATATCGAAGTTGTGCCTGTTAGTACTATCCGGAATCATTGGGACGTCCCTACCCTAACCCCCTTAAACAACATGTACCTTTACCATTTTAAACGTCAACGTCAGTTGGGGTAGGGACGCCCCAATAACCTGTATTTAACTAGGAGAAGCCCATTGAGCCCAGTCTATTTTTCAAGGGAGACCTGGCCAAGAGGGTAGCAACAATCAAATACATTACGGAATTAAAACATAGAACAATACAATACAACAACATGATCCAGCCTAAAAAAGCATTTACACTCCTCTGTAACAGAGTCTCCCATCAAAAATGTAAATTAATTCATTGGCACTAACATATCTAGATGGAGTATGGATTGCAGACTATTCCATGCATCTGGTGCACAGGACGAGAAGGCAGTCTTGCCTAATACTGTAAATGTCCTGGGGACTTTAAGTAGCAACCACCTAGCAGACCGGGTATGGTAACTGTTGCTGGTGAAGGAGACCAGACTACAGAGGTAAAGAGGGAGTTTACCCAAAAGGGCTTCGTAGATGAACACAAATGTAGCCCATAAATGCGAAGATAACCTGCCTAAATAACGTTGGTAGTCATGAAGTCTAGGTCCAAAAGTCTCCTTAACGGCTAAGACTGCTGAACAATTTATCAAATGGCCACCCTGACTATTTGTTTTTACACTGCTGCTATTTGCTGTTTATTATCTGTGCATAGTCACGTTATCCCTACCTACATGTACAAATAACCTCGACTAACCTGTACCCCTGCACATTGACTCGGTACTGGTACCCCAGTATATAGCCTAGTAATTATTATGTCATCTTATTGTGTTACGTTTTATTATATTTTTTTAACTTTAGTTTACTTAGCAAATATTTTCTTAACTCTATTTCTTGAACTGCATTGTTGGTTAAGGGCTTGTAAGTAAGCATTTCACTGTAAAGTCTACCTGTTGTACCCTGCGCATGTGACAAAAACAATTTGATTTGATTTCTGCGCATATAAAGTGAGGTCCAACCCAACATTCGGTACAAGGTGCAATGGTGGGTGAGTGATATGGCATTTGTAATAAAGCGCAAAAATGCATGATAAACAGAGTCCAGTCTCTGTAAAAAAAGAGGAGGCTGCATAAAGCAAGTCACCATAATCAATTACAGAGAGAAAAGTGGCCTGAACAAGCTTCGTTCTATCCATAAACGGGAAGCAAGCCTTATTACAAAAATAAAAAAACATTTCAATGTAATCTTACTCAAGATTATCCATATGAACTTTAAAGGACAACTTGTCATCCAGTTTTTGTCAAATGAACGTCTAAAAATGACATTTGTAGTATTTTTGCTAACCCTTGCCCTTTTCCTAACCGAATTTCCCTTACCTGCTGCGTACATTCTCCTAACCTGCTACGAAAAATCAAATCTAATGTTAATTTGACAAAAAAAATGGATTCCTTCGAGCGGTGGGTTTACGAACACCGCATTGACTGTTTGGAAAGCCTGCGCGCAAATGAAAAAGTGTGGTGGGTGGGTTCGACCCGCCCCCAGCTAACCGTTCCGTGTGCCGCCGCAAGGGGCTTCCCCCCCCCCAAAAAAAAATCGTGTTTGGCCAATCACAGAAGAAGATACGGACTTTTCCCATAAACCAATGCGAATACATTCCATATAAATTCAGCCTCCACCCTTTCATCCGTCTCCTTCTCCTCTCCGATCCTGAAGAAAGGTAAGACGCTTGTCTTGCAGTTTCTATTCCAAGGTTATGTATTTAATGCAGATGCTTTCAGTCATGTTTCAATTTGTATTTACCGTCATAGTTTAGTTATGTCTGGTAAATTTGTCATAATCTTGCGAAATAACCTAGCTATTTCGTGTTGCGCTCGCTAGCTTTACGTTAGCAGGCTTAACTCCACGTGTCACGTGTGGTGAACAAGTTCTCTCCCGTCACTCGAGCACAACTATCTTCTAGGACAGGGCTACCTTACTCCAGTCCTAAAGTACCCCCCCCCAACTGCAGGCTATATTGTACCTCTGGAAAAATAACCATGTAACTCATTGAGGGCCTGGTTAGTTAATGTAGTATTCTGTTGGCGGGTACTCGAGGATTGAGTTAGGAACCAGGAAACAAGTAAACTCACTTTTATACTTTTAATATCGGGAGCCTAACATTAACTACAACGCAGTCAACGAGTACCCCGGCAAGCTGGGCCTCCCTTTCTTACATGATGAAATAAGTGTTGGTAGGGACATCTGAGTTGTATTGAGGAAACGCCAACCATTCTGACTTGGATCATACTTAATTACCTAGTGTTACTATTACTGCACTGTGTTAGTTATTCAATTGACGTTATATCAAAGGACAGTTTTTGCAGATCTGATTGTGTTTCGCAGGTATTGCTGAGAAGCAAAGCACAAGTTGGAAGATTCAAAATGAGGTATGCATGATTATTAGTGTTACCCTGCATCCACTTGTTAAATCGAAGAATTTGAGCCATGTGCCACTGATGATTCCATTTGCTACTCTTGATCTGTCTGGATGATGAATCTGCAACCACCAATTGCATGTTCTGAGGCACAGCACGTTGTTTGCTTTACCTGTGAAGATATTTTGAAGTATAATTTTACATTTATTCCTTTACAGCTGCAGACAAGTTGTGGCATTGGGTATGTTTAATGTATTTCATAAGAGTTTCAGTGCCTTGTACTGTAAATGATGATTGTTTAAAAAGTAACATTGGGAATCTCTCTGAACAATAATGAAAGAAATGTTTTTACTGATGCAGTGCAGCTGCTTTCAAAGAAGCCAGTCCTGTCTCCTGAGATATAAATGATGGCTTTATTTCTAATCTGCAGATGGTCTACTCTGGGAATGCCAATATCTGAAACTGTTGCTGTGGTAAGCTACTACACTTTGCACTCCAACAGGAGCAATGATATTTTATCATGTTACCTTTATTTAACTAGGGAAGTCATTTGAGAACTAATTCTTATTTTCAATGACTGCCTAGGGCAGTGGGTTAAACTGGCTGTTCAGGGGCAGAACGATATATTTGTACCGTGTCAGCTCGGGGGTATGAACTTGAAACCTTTCGGTTACTAGTCCAATGCTCTAGGCTACCCATGTGATACAATGAATGCATAGGTCAGCAGATGCACCATGAAGAATAAGCAGCGTTGCTGTTCACTCCTATCTGTATCCATTTTAGTAGGTTCAACTCACTACATGAAGTTCATGTGGCCTTTCCTTTTTCAGAAGCCAATGGAAATGAGTCATGTGACTGATACTTTGACAAAGGTAGGTTGCTTTGTTTAATTAAGGCTTTATACTTGATACAATGATGACAGCATAGTTCAGCTGATACTCTATGATGAATATTCAGCATTGTCTTTCGCTCCTATCTGATGTATCTTGATTTCAAAGCACATGTACCCTTTTTTTTTTGCCTATGCAACCCTGACCGTATATCTTTGCAGAACTCGCGTTTCTGACCTCATGCTGTGGTGGGATCCTGGAGTCTCATGTCTAGTTTTGCTGTAAACTTTGGGTAAGCTACAAAGTGTCCAAATAAAATGAAGGGTACCAGCAGTGCAATCTGAAAGGATGACATTGAATCAGGTCTCTGATCTCTTTGAGGACAATATTGTTACACACTCTGATTAGATTGAGGTTTGTTGATTTTCTTGGCTTGGAGACCTTGAGCAGTTTGATCAAACTCTGTTCTCTATTCAGACCCAGTAGATGCAGAAACCTTTGATTTGGTGTTGCAAGAAGACTGACTGAAGTGAGTTACACATGTGCTCTTTGACATGTCTCTATGGTTCAGTACATTGTTACACTCGGTTGCAAATTTGATGCCCTTTCCCATTGCATTTTGATTGTTTGGCATTGTGATAATTTGGTATTTATTTGCAGGCGCGGTGGATACTGGCATAAAGGATTGGTACTAATGTAGAGCTGTCCCAGTCAGGTTGGTATACCTAGATTTGGATAATCCACTTAAATGGTTTCAGTGATGCTTACAAATGTCTGACCTGAATTGTTATGTGGACATTACCAAAACTGAGGAACCTGGGTGTGTAATGCATTGCCCATGATTGTAATTTGTCTAAATTAACTTAATCTCTCTCTAGGTGGCCAGTAATTTACAACTGCCAGTGTAGCTAAGAATGAGGTAAGATTAAGACATGTGCAGTTGCCTGTTATTATCAACCTATGATGAAGAGATTCTGCCAAATGATTTTTATGATTATACCATACCGTTCCATTTATATCTGAGGTTGTTAAAGTGTGTTACTGAGTGTATTTGTGAATGCATTTTGCTTAGTTCTCTGCCATTCTTCAGAAATGATGACGCTATCAAGAGATGCAGTGGGGGACATCCATGATTTCAGACTACATTTAATCTTGGGTGGTTACTGATTTCCACTATCAATAAAATTTGTGCATTTATCCTTGTCTTGACTGTAATGTGTTAATTTAAGACTTTTATTAGATAATTTACTTTAATAAATCCTTCAAATAATAAAGTCGTTCATTCCAGATCAAGTAATTATGTTAAAATACATCAAACAATTTGATGTAGCTAACGTAAGTAACATTTAGAAAATGAACGCCACAAAGATGGGAAAGCACTTTGTACTTAGAGTGAGTAACAACGAATGTGAGAGTTGTGCCAATGCGCAAACGTCTTCCAAGTAATGGTTTTTGGCAACTTGAAGTAACTTGCCTAGCTACTGCTGAAGATATCGCTAGCTGATTTGCTAGCATACAGCGTAAATTGAAGACATGATATTGACTAAAACCTGTACCCGCGCTGCGGATGGCTCAACTGACGTCAAGAGTCCATTGACTTTGAAGTGTTAGGGTTACGTAAATTCGAATCTGGTATAAGGATAAATTTAACAGTCACCGATGGTATACTATGGTAATTGTTTTTTGCCATAAATGGCAAATGCAACTTTCATATATACGGGCTCACTAATACCATGCAGGGCAGAACGGAACTGACAGGATGTATGTAAACAGTTCTCATACTGTGATGGCCATAGTTCAAACCCGTCTGTTGACCTATCACAGATGCTGGGCGTGGTTTAAACTTGCTCAGCCTATCGCAGGCGGGTCCCCGCTTGGAGTCCTCCCTCCGATGTATAGATTCTTGCTGTTCTGGTATCGCAGCCATGTTTTAACAGTTGCTCAGTTCCTGCTATTGTGTTCAGTTTTTTTTTTTTATCTCAGTTAAACATCGACACCCCTCCCTATGCCTGCTTAACCACAACTTTGTAAGATACAGCAAGTCAGTGTGTACGTAACAATATTGAGCACAAGGACAAAACATCTGCTGGGCTGTTATCTTGTTTTGCAACATGCATGTTACTCAGTTCTTGTCGAACACAAAGGCAAGTAAATGTAGCAAGATGTTTAATCTCATGATGCTCAAGTGCACAAATGCAGATACTTCACACAGCCAACATCGGATATTATTTAATCATATGGTAATGGCTATAATGTAAAATACAGAATCCCACAAGGGAGTTGGTGTTTAACTTGCAGCCTTAGTAAAAATACAACTGGGGTAACCATATCTTGTCCATTACTCTTAATACATTTTACATGGGCGTGAGTAGCTAGCTCATTACATACTGCATATTTTCCCGCAAAATGGCGGTTAGCTTGATGCAATGTGTTTGGGCTCCCTAGTGGCTGTTTAAGGCACTGTAACTGCATCGATGCTAGAGGCGTCACTACACACAAATGACCGGTTCCAGGCTGTATCTCAACTGGCCGTGATAGGGAGTCCATAGAGCGGCGCACAATTGGCCCAGCGTAGTTATGGTTTCACCGGAGTAGGCCGTCATTGTAAATTTTTAAAAAGATTGACTTCCCTGGTTAAAATACAAATTGAGCAATAAAGATTATGCACGTGCCATAAATAGCCAACAGTAGCTAGTTTAGCTAATCACTCAGGACCGCACATCAGATCACAGGACATTTGTTTACTCTATGAGTAGACTAATAGCCTTCGCATTAATTTATGTACTCTACTGCGTTTTACTTAACGCTAGAACCGAAATTACTTGACAATCGTGTTGAACAGACCCATTACCAGGCTGACATTGCCATTATATTGAGTGACGGGACAATGCAGGGTTGAATTTGGCCCATGGGTGGCACTAACTGCTGGCCAAAGTGTTCTGAGCCCCCCCCCAAGAAGTCAATACATTTTTCTTGTTGGACAAAATATTTAAACACCAGGAAATATCACCTCCCAAATTGTTTTTATTGCAAAATTCTGTTCAAGTATTCCCATGCGTAGGAGGTACCTGATCGTAGACAAATGAAAGCAAGATTTGAATGATTATTTTAGTCACATCTGTTAGGGATTCTTGCGGTCAATTTTCAGTCTACAAATGATATGTAATTATATTTCGCCCGTTTTCTATTTAGATTTTCTATTCACCAGGATAGTGACACGGGGGGTCCAGGCAGCCCAACAAATTATCCGGTGAAACAATTCCGTCTACGCTGTGCTGTGGTTTTTGGTTCGTTAACGTCACGTTTAATTTTTCTAACTTGCGCTGGCATTCTACACATGGTGTATTTTTTTTTTTTTAATGAGGTGGGGGGGTTGGGCATGCTCGACATGGCCTTCCAGGATGCAATCAAAGGCACTAGATCTATGGACTCTCACTCCTGACACGATGGCAGTTTTTCCTCAGACTAAGGTGTTTGTCAATTATGTCCATTTTTGTTACCATTATCTTAAGCAGTTGAGATGACTCCACCACCCTAGCGTCCTCAGTGTAGCGCTTCCTTTTGATTTAGGTTGTTGCGTCAGATCGTTTGGCATAGTTCTGCTCAGAACCGTTGTGGACCAACAGCCTCTCGCATGCCTTGCAGTCATGGAGGATTGGCTTTTTCTGCACCTCATGTGCAAGCCATCCGCTTACATCGCTCAGGATCTCATCCTTCAAACAATTACCATCTGCAGCCCCTTCGGCAGTGGTGATCTTTATTGGGGAAATAATATTAGTTACAAATTTGTTTGTCATATTTAAGTTTCCCGTTCTAATTGCTGTAGGGTCACTGTCTGGAGCAGTGGGTGGATGATCTTCTGAGTTGGCCCGCATCATTAGGACTAAAGCCGGAAGCAAGAGGGGTAGGAGAAGTGGTGTCTTTGCTGTGGATTAGTAGGTCATCATCTGGATCGGTCTGGCAGTTTGTGTTACTTTCACAAGTGAGGATGTTCGCAATTGAAGCACTTAAGTGCATCAGAAAACTATTTTGCAGAGGGGTTGAATCTGTTCCCACCTTTCCCCCTAATAACTGAGAACCGATTCTGGGGGGAAAAAATACATCTGAAACATTAGGATAAATGTTTGAAGTACCCTCTGATCTTTAACCTCATTTCCTTTTATGTTGTCATCTGCAGGTGAATGCAGGAGATGAAGAGGAAGGCCCAAGAAAACATGACAGAGAACATTGGAGACTGAGCACCAACAACAACTAGCATAATGTAGAGGGCTGCGGGTCCTGACCGATCATTGCGGCACGGTCAGCATCTTTAACGCTGCGGGTCCCATAGATGATTTAGAAATGGTCATCTTTCTGCTTTGTACGCGTTAGCCTAGTACTACATGTATTGGACCGTGGTTGGGACCTCTAATTAAATGCAAGACTCATGATTACCCTACATTAACAAACGTGATATTACACTACAACTTACCTCTAAACTGTCCTGATTAAGTTTGGCTGTGCACAGACATTTTAAAGCATTTTCCTCTGCTTCATTCGTTATTTTTCAGGACACTCGGTAGGGTTAGTTTGAAGCCTTGCTGGCATGGTAGAGTAGTTCCTGACCTAAAAATAGATTGGTTTATATTTTGGTTGTACCTTAAGGTTGCTGGTACTTTAATTGGGGAGGACTGACTGTGGTAATGGTTGGAGTGAAATGGTATCAAATCCATTAAACACATAGTTTCCATGTGTTCAATGCCATTCCAATGGTTCCGTTCCAGCCATTATTTTGAGCCGTCCTCCCCTAAGCAGCCTCCGCTGGTGAAATAGTGTGTTTAGAGGTCAGAATGGGAGTCCAAATAGTCCTGCATAACAGGAGAAATATCTTGGTTTCTGCAAAGCGTGTCAGTGAGTGGGTCCTAGTCTAGTTTGAGGTGGAAGAAGCATGCCTTATTTAATGTATTTGTTTTAAATCAACTTAAATTTCCATGTTTCAATCCATTGTATTGCTTCCCGAAGGAAATCCAGCTTGAAGCTGTTCTCTTGTCTGAGAGCCCTCCATGGATTTCTATCCCAGCAAGATCTAGAAGGAAAAAGCATGTGTTGGTCTGATAGTGATTTCTATGTGCAAGGTTTTAAACTGTGTAATACACCCTGTACTGATTGCATTTACATTTGATTGAACATACCTTGACTTCAGAATGTCAAACAGCTTGTTCATTTTTTTCAGTAACTGGGCTGTGCATTCCACCTCCGTAGGCAGTTAGCCTAGCTGCATCATAGTTTGCATCCCTTGAGTAAGTAAAGTATTCATTAGTACTACTACATCATGTTTTATGATTTAGCTTCTTTTCATGCCAACATTTATTAATATTTGTATAGTTATGTGGCGCAGCGGTCATTACATCTCAGTGTAATAGTTGTCACTACAGTCCCAGTGAATCACATCCAGCCGTGATTGGAAGTCCCAAAAGGCGGCGTGCACAATTGGCCCAGCATCGTCCGGGTTTGGCTGGGGTAGGCCGTCATTGTAAATAAGAATTTATTCTTAACTGACTTGCCTAGTTTTATTTATATATATATATATTTTTTTTATGTACAGTATTTTCAAGCAATAACAGGTTAGTGTAGTGTCTTCATTGTAAAAAGTGTATGAATTTGTAAATTATTGTAGATATTTATGTTGCTGTACTTCTTTACCTGTAGAGGCCGATCATTGCGGCGCAGACCAGCTGGCTGGTGTGTTTACGGACATATTCAATCAATCCCTATCACAGTCTGTTGTTCCCACATGCTTCAAGAGGGCCACCATTGTTCCTGTTCCCAAGAAAGCTAAGGTAACTGAGCTAAACGACTACCGCCCCGTAGCACTCACTTCCGTCATCATGAAGTGCTTTGAGAGACTAGTCAAGGACCATATCACCTCCACCCTACCTGACACCCTAGACCCACTCCAATTTGCTTACCGCCCAAATAGGTCCACAGACAATGCAATCTCAACCACACTGCACACTGCCCTAACCCATCTGGACAAGAGGAATACCTATGTGAGAATGCTGTTCATCGACTACAGCTCGGCATTTAACACCATAGTGCCCTCCAAGCTCGTCATCAAGCTCGAGACCCTGGGTCTCGACCCCGCCCTGTGCAACTGGGTACTGGACTTCCTGACGGGCCGCCCCCAGGTGGTGAGGGTAGGCAACAACATCTCCACCCCGCTGATCCTCAACACTGGGGCCCCACAAGGGTGCGTTCTGAGCCCTCTCCTGTACTCCCTGTTCACCCACGACTGCGTGGCCACGCACGCCTCCAACTCAATCATCAAGTTTGCGGACGACACAACAGTGGTAGGCTTGATTACCAACAACGACGAGACGGCCTACAGGGAGGAGGTGAGGGCCCTCGAGTGTGGTGTCAGGAAAATAACCTCACACTCAACGTCAACAAAACTAAGGGGATGATTGTGGACTTCAGGAAACAGCAGAGGGAACACCCCCCTATCCACATCGATGGAACAGTAGTGGAGAGGGTAGTAAGTTTTAAGTTCCTCGGCGTACACATCACAGACAAACTGAATTGGTCCACCCACACAGACAGCATCGTGAAGAAGGTGCAGCAGCGCCTCTTCAACCTCAGGAGGCTGAAGAAATTCGGCTTGTCACCAAAAGCACTCACAAACTTCTACAGATGCACAATCGAGAGCATCCTGTCGGGCTGTATCACCGCCTGGTACGGCAACTGCTCCGCCCACAACCGTAAGGCTCTCCAGAGGGTAGTGAGGTCTGCACAACGCATCACCGGGGGCAAACTACCTTCCCTCCAGGACACCTACACCACCCGATGTCACAGGAAGGCCATAAAGATCATCAAGGACAACAACCACCCGAGCCACTGCCTGTTCACCCCGCTATCATCCAGAAGGCGAGGTCAGTACAGGTACATCAAAGCTGGGACCGAGAGACTGAAAAACAGCTTCTATCTCAAGGCCATCAGACTGTTAAATAGCCACCACTAACATTGAGTGGCTGCTGCCAACACACTGACTCAACTCCAGCCACTTTAATAATGGGAATTGATGTAAAATATATCACTAGCCACTTTAAACAATGCTACCTAATATAATGTTTACATACCCTACATTATTCATCTCATATGTATACGTATATACTGTACTCTATATCATCTACTGCATCTTTATGTAACACATGTATCACTAGCCACTTTAACTATGCCACTTTGTGTACATACTCATCTCATATGTATATACTGTATCTTGCCTATGCCGCTCTGTACCATCACTCATTCATATATCTTTATGTACATATTCTTTATCCCCTTACACTTGTGTCTATAAGGTAGTAGGTATAAGGTAACACTCGCATTAGATTTGAGACTATGTGGCTAAACACCTGTGTTGCCAGCTTTTTAATTTTACTAGGCAAGTCAGTTAAGAACAAATTCTTATTTTCAATGACGGCCTAGGAACAGTGGGTTAACTGCCTGTTCAGGGGCAGAACGACAGAACACCTTGTCAGCTCGGGGGTTTGAACTTGCAACCTTTCGGTTACTAGTCCACCGCTCTAACCACTAGGCTACCCTGCCGCCCCACTCGCATGTTTGGAAAGGGTGGCAGATTGTGTTTGTCCGTCAGCTTTGGTGACTTCCTGATTGTGTGCCATCTTGTAAAACAACACCAGATGGTCCCAAATTATTTCATCATCTCTGATCTGGTGAGTTAAAAGGAATGACAGTCAATTTTTATTGTTAAAGAATTATATTTTTATATTTTCCATTTAATAATCTTTGAATCTACCTTCATCCCATGACGCTTGAAGTTGTTCCGAACTGAGTTTTGAACATCAAAGATGATGGGGAGTTTGTGGTCTTCAACTGTGATACAGTGTGCACCGTCGGTGTGTTCCTCAGCATTTAGACTTGCCCCAAGGAGTTTCATAGACTTCATATTACAGGGTGACTGGTCACACACAACATTGATGACCTGTCGCATTTAAAGTAATTACTGTAAATTCCAAATATATAGGAGGGATGAAACTGGACTATTGTGTATAGACATTGTTACTTAGTCAGTCCTATGATTTTTAGTCTCTTTATTGCCTCAGCCACAATTTCAGCAGTCTCTTGGGCTGGCGTTGCCGATTTAGCCAGGAAATAGCCAAATGCCTGCGTGGGAGATGTCAACAGGGCAGGGGTAAGTAAATGAAGTGTCTTGAGAGTGGAATTTTAGGAATGTTAAACTGTAGTCATGTATTGTCTGACAGCTCAGTCACATAATTACCTGTTTCCATTTCGAAGTGACACTCCTAACCATAACAACCATTGCCTGATTGGCAACATCTCACTTGATGGTTAAGCTGTCAATGACGTCAATCACAGAGAACCTCCGCCCTTCCTTATTTCTCTGCACACTGCACTGTAGTTTGAAGAAGTCCTTTTAGATATGGAGGTAGCGACTCCATGGCCTCCAACATTGGATCCTGTTTTGTTCTACAAATTTATAAAGAGGATAAATGCATGATGAAATCACCCTAATTGTATAACCAATCCTAATACTGTCTATTAGAAGTCAACATATGTGTTATTCCAGTCTATAAGACGACGGTATACTTGGTTTTGATGGCTTTTAGTCTTGCAGATTTTGACAGCTTATTTTCCAGGAGCCGTATTCTCTTAACGAAACATCTGTTTTGTTATTTTTGTTTCAATGTGTGAACAATTAATCATTATTATATTTAATATTATTGTACTATAGACCTCCTTCAATTGGATGATGGCCTCCTCCTGCATGACATCTGTGTTACATGTTGCTTGCTTTGACACCTGAGCTTCCTGTATGCTCATAAGGACGCCTTCTTCTGTCACCTGAGTCGCCTCCTGTATGCTTGTGAGGATGCCTCCTGCCACCTCTGTCACCTAACAGACCACCTCCTGCAGACCACCTGAACTAAATTCAGCATCTGCTGCTTCCTCTGCTGGAGTTGGGGTCTACGCTCTCCTTCACTCTCTTGTTCTCTCGGTCTGTCTCACCTAAAACTCCTACATCTGCATCCCTGTCCTCTCCTTCACTCTCTTGTTCTCTCGGTCTGTCTCACCTAAAACTCCTACATCTGCATCCCTGTCCTCTCCTTCAAAAATAGAACATTCAAGACTTTAAACCTGTTGTCTTAATATAAAACAATAATGATGCATCTTTAATCGCTACGTATTTTGTAGTTGGCTCACTTCTATTTCTACAACGCTGTGCATCTGTTGCAGATTGAGGGGGTGGATTCATGCAATTTATTCTGGTAGGTACTGCCTCGGAGGACAGCGTCTTCTGTGAACCCTGTTGAAAGAGAGATTTTTACCAGAAAAGGATTTACTGAAATGTATTTTTATTGACAAAGTTAGTAGCTGTACCTTAATCAGAATAAAACTCTTCAAAGTGCTCCTCTCACACAGAATAACCCCCTTTCTTCACGTCCTCAAAGGACTTCTGCAGACGGATGTCCCTACGCCTGTTTCTCAGCCATCTCTTCCACCTGAGTAATTGCAAAATGGAATGACAGGCTTTACTTTACTGGCTGTATTGTCCCCATGGGGGCATTTTGTTGCAGTGTCATGTACATGTTTAAATACAAAACAAATTGACAATGCAACTTTCATAAGAGTTACATACCAATAAAAAGAGACTAACCTGCTGGCCCTACTGAGTCGATAGGAACATTAGCCTAAGCTATTTTGGATGTATATCACACCTGGCACAAATTATTGTCTAGTTCTGTTTTTCCTGCTGAGGGGTGTCCTATACCTGCGCCCAGAGGGGAGTATTTCAAAGTCCGGGTACAGGGGGTAGCTTGGGTCTAAAATGATTTTGTGAGCCTTGTGGAGTGCCCTGACCTTAAAGATCTCATCCAGGCCTGTCTGTTTGACTCCAAGTACCTTGCATTAAAAATATATTTCACCTTTATTTAACCAGGTAGGCAATTTGAGAACAAGTTCTCATTTATAACTGTGACCTGGCCAAGATAAAGCAAAGCAGTGCTACAAAAACAACACGGAGTTACACATGGAATAAACAAACGTACAGTCAATAACACAATAGAAAGGTCTATGTACAAATGTAGTAAGATTAGGGAGGTAAGGCAATAAATAGGCCATAGTGGCAAAATTGCAATTTAGCTTTAACACTGGCATGATAATTGTGCAGATGATGAATGTGCAAGTAGAGATACTGGGGTGAAAAAGAGCTAAAATAAATAATATGAGGATGAGGTAGTTGGATAGGCTGTGTACAGGTGTAGTGATCGTTAAGCTGCTCTGACAGTTGTTGCTTAAAGTTAATGAGGGAGATATGTGTCTCCAGCTTCAGTGATTTTTGTTGATGCAATTCGTTCCAGTCATTGGCAGCAGAGAACTGGAAGGAAAGGCAGCCGAAGATGCTGGGTGTTGGTTTTGGGGATGACCAGTGAAATATACCTGCTGGAGCGCATGCTACGTGTGTTGCTATGGTGACCAGTGAGCTGAGATAAGGCGGGGCTTTACCTAGCAAAGACTTATAGATGACCTTGAGCTAGTGGGTTTGGCGATGAATATGAAGCGAGGGCCAGCCAACGAGAGCATAAAGGTCGCAGTGGTGGGTAGTATATGGGGCTTTGGTGACAAAACGGACGGCACTGCGATAGACTGCATCCAGTTTGCTGAGTAGTGTTGGAGGCTATTTTGTAAATGACATCGCCGAAGTCGAGGATCGGTAGGGGTAGGATAGTCAGTACTATACTGACAGAGTATAGTACAGTCAACATTAAAAGTTCCCAGCTTTTTGAGAAAGTACTTTTTGTAGATCTGGTCTGTACATTTACTCCACTGAAGCTTATTGTCTAAGAGGACACCCAGGTATTTGTATTTCTCTACAATCTCTATGTTCTGACCTCTGATAGATGTTGCAGAGGTAGGTGTTGTACGCTTCCTGAAGTCTATGCACGTCTCTTTGGTCTTGTTGGTATTGAGAACCAAGTGTGATTTGTCATGCCACTCTACAAAGTCATGTAGGACCGGGCCATGGTGTTCCTCGTCATCATGCAACAGGCTAATCAAGGCAGTGTCAACAACTTAATGAGGTGTCTGTCAGGATGGGAACTAGTACAACTATTAGTGTACAGGACTGTGGACAGAACACATCCCTGAGGAGAGTCTGTGTTGGTGGTGCGTATGTCCGATAAGTGGGGACCTATTTTGACCTGTTGTGACCGCTGGCTCAGGAAGTCCAACAGCCACAAAACCAGCCCTCAATTTAAGGAGAAGTCCCGAATGAGTCTCTGTGCCAGAATGTAAGGCCAGATTGTGTTGAAGGCAGAAGAAAAGTCAACAAACAAAACCCTGACATGGGATGTGGCACCCTGTAGATGTCTAGACCATGTTGAGAGTAAGAATGGCATCATCAACACTTCTGCTGGGCTGATGGAAAAACTGAAACGGTTCAAGGAGCTTCTGGGTGGTGCTGAGAACATGACTTTTCTCAAGGCATTTCATTACGAAGGATGTCAAGGCTACAGGGCGGTAGTCATTCAGCACAGAGGGATTAGATGCTTTAGGAATGGTATAATTATTGAGGTTTTCCACAATACTGGCATGTGTTGCTGGTTGAGTGAGGATTGGAAAATGTCTGTAAAAAACAGCCAATTGTTCAGCACAGTGCTTTAACACATGTCCACTTTTGTCTGGGCCTGGGCTTTTGTGTGCGTTACATCCCCTGAACTACTTCAAAACATCAGCCTGTTTAACAACAAACATTTGTAATGACGCTTCCATTTGTTTTACTTCCGACACAAAGTTGTCTGATTTCAAATCTTGAGAAAACATTCAGTTCTGTTGCCATGTTCTGGCCCTCATGTCTCCCAAGATCAGCACTGGTTTTTCCCCTGCCTATGTGGGGGGCACTAGCTATGGATTTAATCCCTTGCCAGGCCACCCTTGAGTTTCCTGAGGAGAGGGGTCCTCTCCACCCTTTGCTTGTATGCCTCCTTGTCCACCAGTAGCTGTCTTTTGATCTCACGTTAGACAGGCTTTAAAAGATGTACAACACCCTCAGTATAAACTGCCTTCCTATTAAGTAGTGATTTTAGATTTTTTTGATACCCAAGGATTATTGTAAGGGAAGATTTTATAGGTTTTAGTAGGCACAACAGACTCAACACAGACATTTACATAGTCTGAAACAACATCTGAGTTCATCAAGATCAGAGCTGCTGTCCTCAAATACCTCCCACACAGTACAGTCAAAACACCCCTGGAGAAGAGTGATACTGTTGACCTTAAAGATCTGGACAGTTTTAACTGTGGGTTTTTCCCTCTCCTGGAGCCGATAGTAGGTTGGCCTGAGGTAGACAACATTGTGGTCTAATGTCCCCAGGGGAGGTCTGGTGGTGGCAGAGAATGCATTTGCTATTGTCCCATAGCACAGATCAAGTCTATTTTTCCTAGTGTGAAATTTGACATACTGGTGGTATGTGCGCAGGACTTTGTGCAAAGTACAGTTGTTAAAATCTCCTAAAATTGGGATGCTTCGGGGAGATGGATTCCAGTTTCTGTGACAGATTATAAATCATCTCTGGTGCCTTTTGTTATATTAGCTTTTGGTTGAATGTACACAACGGTAACAAACAATTGGGGGAACTCACGGGGCAGATAATAGGATCGCAGTGACACAGAAAGCAGTTCAATGTCGGAGGTACAGAGTACCAGAATTGATTTACAGCACTGGTCCCTGACAAGCAGGCCGACGCCCCCGCCGTGATGTTTCCCTGTGAAGGTCAGATCACGGTCCGCTCTGACCAGAGTGAAGCTGGCCGGCTCCACTTCCCTGACTGGGACTCTCATCTACCAAAGTCTCAGTAAACGCCAGCAAACAGGCCTCCCGGTATTCGTGTTGGAAGCGCAGATTCGCTGACAGCTTATCAGCTTTCCCCCTCAGTGACATTGATCAGCAAGATGGTAGGTAAGGGAAGTTGGTTCTTCAATTTTTTTTAAAAATCTGTCTGATTCCCCAGCATTTAGGTTTGTAATCCACTTGCAGACAATTGGGGATTAGATGGGCCATTGGGATATCCATCGTGTTTGTGTTTAAATTGCATTATAGTACCAACTCCCTACTGTATTGGATTCCGCTGCCAGCAGCATTTTCATAATTTCGTCCATTTGTAGCGGGTACAGTGAGGGGGGGAAAGTATTTGATCCCCTGCTGATTTTGTACGTTTGCCCACTGACAAAGAAATGATCAGTCTAATTTGAATGGTAGGTTTATTTGAACAGTGAGAGACAGAAGAACAACAAAAATATCCAGAAAAGCGCATGGCAAAAATGTTATTGATTTGCATTTTAATGATCACTGTATGTACACAATCAACAAGATCAGTCCAACACCCCACTACTGTAAATCCATCGTTGGCAGATTGTTTGTAAAGTAAGTGTACAAAACTTAGTTTTGTGTGTTTAAACATAAAAGAATGCCACACCAAACATCTCACACATTGCTGGATGCAACAGAGCCACGCCCCCTGGTTTGTTTTCCATTTTATGAAAATATTACAGATTCTTCTCTGGAGCCCAGCAAGAGTAGCTTCTACCCTTTCAAGGAGCAGAAGAGGCCTCGGCAGTTTCTGGGAATCTACAACATCAGTTGTGTTTTAACCTCTTCTCTGGGACTCCCAGCCATTAATCTTAATGTTTGTACAGTCATCTCAAATAAAACTGTGAAGGACCTCAGCGTTACTCTGGACCTTGATATCTCTTTTGACAAACATATCAAGACTGTTTCAAGGACAGCTTTTTTCCAGCTACACAACATTGCAAAAATCAGAAAATTTCTGTCCAAAAATGATGCAGAAAAATTGGGACAAAAGGCCACTCTAAAATGTGTAGTTTGGTCACAGCACAATGTCACTGTCTTAAATTGAGGGAGAGTGCAATTGGCATGCTGACTGCAGGAATGCCCACCGAGCTGTTGCCAGATAAATGTAATGTTAATTTCTCTTACACAAACTGCTTCCAAAGTCGTTCTCGAGAATTTGTCAGTACACCCAATTGGTCTCACCACCGCAGACGACATGTGGGCCAGCGGTTTGCAGATAACTTAAAGTGCCCCACTTTGGTGGTATGGGCAGGCATAAGCTATGAACGCAATTGCATTTGATCGGACAGATACCGTGACGAGTTCGATGCCTTATCTATTTTTATCTATATGTGTGTGTAACAGTATAACTTTAGACCGTCCCCTCGCTTGAACCAGGGACCCTCTGCACACATCAACAACAATCACCCACGAAGCATCGTTACCCATCGCTCCACAAAAGCTGCGGCCCTTGGAGAGCAAGGGGAACCACTACTTTAAGGTCTCAGACCAAGTGACGTCACCGATTGTTGACTAGCTAGCCGTTTCACATCCGTTACATGTGAATCTGACCAACAGGTGCATGTGTTTTCCCAGTCATGTAAAATCAATAGATCAGAATAGATCATAATGCATGTATTTCAATTTACTTTCCAAATATTAACTCAGTAAAATCTTTAAAATTGTTGCGTTTATATTTTTGGTTCAGTATACCCCATGAGCTTCAACCCAATCAGAAACTCAATATCCTTGGTTTAGTCGTTTGTACATGTAAATAATGGCCTCAAAGGTTAACACTATAATTTTTACCAAGGATGATCCATCTTTGCATGGCTCAGTCTATGAATTTGAGTGTTTATATTTTTACAGCCCCATCCCTCAATTTAACGGAACGGTTGAGTTATCAAATGTATGGGAGGGCTGTGAACATGCATAGTATATATTAACACTTGATGATACTTATACAATATATATAAACATGCATTACTGTACTGTCTTTGCATTGTACAATTGTTTTGGACTGACTGGAGCGTGCATGGCTTATCAGGGTGAATCTTCGTGACTCACAATTTGTAAGGATATGACGTCGCAATCTGGAGAGCGTTTCCTGTGTTTTACCATGAATACATTTTTCAGGACTGCCTGCTTGCATCGTAGGCCGGTGGAGAGGTTTGAATAGGTAGAATCAAAGATCGCCGCTTTCTGATAACCGCAAATATACGACATCACTGATGTTCCTCTACCAACTGTTGCCCTTCCTTTGGGCTGTGTCTGCAAATGCAGATTTCTTTCAATTTGACACTATTTCAAATGCATCTACGTATTATTTCAATTATATTTATTGTAATATATGGGAAGGGGAGTGTCAACCTAATCAAGATGATACGACTCAGCAAGGTGAGGTATTTTTTATTTCCCTGAAAGGTGTTTTTTTCCCTTTTCATTAGAAATATTAATATTGGGAGACAGTTCTCTCGTCAGTCTGGGGTGTAGTTAGGATCAGAAACACCTGCACTGGAGCTTGTAGTTATCACTGCCACATTTTCGCGTGGTATAAATTCGTTTTTACATAGGTCTATTTCTATTACAATGTAGAGATGGTGAGCAACAATGATTAGAAAATGCAAAGGAAAAAGCTTATGAACCAGTGATTTATGAGCCAGCTTTTTCCTTGCACAACTTGTATTGAGCAGAAATGATAGTGTTGTTCAATTTATTGCAACAGCTATGTGTATAACTGTATTCACTGTATTACATTTGTGTGCTCTTTTCAGTACCTACGAGGGACCTGTGGGCAGGATTTCCTCAGGACTACATCAGTTTGCTGTCACAGTGGTATTGCAGCCTGGGACAGTGCTGTGAATCAGGGGATTGTCGGATAACAAATAATATTACAGGTATGAAGTCATATTGAGCAGATATTATCATTCATGTATATTCCACCAGCATGTCATTTTTGTGTAGTCCTCATTTTCTCTGGATTTGATGTTATTTCCCCCAGGTTTGGCTAGTGATCTACAGCTAAAGCTTCACGGGCAGCACCTTGCCCAATCAGTGGTTTTGAAGGCTGTGCAGGGCTTCATCAGTAACCCTGAATCCAATAAGCCATTGACCCTCTCCTTTCATGGCTGGTCTGGCACCGGCAAGAACTTTGTGGCCCGGATTGTAGCTGACAACATGTACCGGGATGGAGTGAAGAGCGAGTGTGTGCGTCTTTTCATCGCCCCATTCCACTTCCCCCATGCCAGACTGGTGGACACGTACAAGGTGAGCCTAGCTGGCACAGACTTGACTCCTCTCTGCCAGGAACATGTGCAGAACAGAACTACTTTATGTTGTCAATATCACTGTCACAATTTGAAAAGGATAATGCCACAATTGATTTGATGACACAACTTGATCTAGACCAGAGTAGGAGTTTAAAAATATAAGTCGAAATTCAGCAAATTATAATAACATGTAGAGAAATACATGTGCATTTTAATATCTTGAATATATTGCACACCAAATATGGGAGAGAGAGGAGATTATTTTTGTGCTCACCATAGAGCTCTTTTTCCAGGGCCAGCTCAGAGAAGCTATCCGGGACATGGTGCTTCGTTGCCCACAGACACTTTTCATCTTTGATGAGGCTGAGAAACTGCATCCGGGCCTTATAGATGCCATCAAGCCCTATATGGACCATTATGACAATGTGGATGGGGTCAGCTACAGGAGAGCTGTCTTCTTATTCCTCAGGTTAGCCATACATACCCTACCAATTCTTGCAAGGACTCTTCCACTAACTCATGTAAGGAAACTTAACTGTCCACGTCATGGCTAAATGTCTCTGAGATTTTCCTATCACTAAGATGTTTTGTAATATTTCCTTTAGTAATATTGGTGGGACAACCATCAACGATGTGGCCTTGGACTTTTGGCACTCAGGGCAGAACAGAGAGGACATTGGGATGGAGGACTTGGAACACCGGCTTCGTGCTGAAGCTATGGAATCTCAAGGTAGTGGCTTTACAGCAGTGGCTTTACAATCACTCACACACATTTCAGCATATACTGTATATTTTCACAGGCAAGATTGAAGATGCTACACTACACTGTGAACACACAAACTCCGTTTTCAAACAGACAGATTAGAAACGGCTTAACATTTTGAATTCCGTAACATTTAAGTGCAACTGCAACATGTTCAATTGTGGATTTACCTATTTGTCTGCTTTCCAGGAGGCTTTGCACAGAGTGAGCTGATGTCAGGTCATCTTATTGACTTCTTTGTGCCCTTCCTACCTCTGGAGTACCGTCATGTCAAGCTCTGTGCCCGTGATGCCTATGCAGCGCGGGGTCTGGAGCCAGACGAGGGAACGCTGGACGAAGTGGCAAAGGCCATGCTATATGTACCCAAGGAGGAGAGGCTGTTCTCTGCCCAAGGCTGCAAATCCATACCACAGAGGATCAATTTCTTCCTCCCCTAAACAGACTAATGCAACCCAGAAAACACACAGTATTTTAGCAAAAACAAAAAAGTATGATGACATATCGAACATTGTTGCAGTGTGGTGTTTCCACGCCTCACCCTACACTGCCAAGAAAGCAAGCATAGGGCATCTGTCTCTTGTAAGATTATATCTGATAACCAAATAAGAGATTTTACTAGTGTTCATTTTCAACTTTGATTTTTCCCTGCTCATTAGACTACTTATGCACTGATTTTTAGGTCAAGCTCAGGTCAACTCTGTAGTGTTAGTATTTGCATGTATATATTTATAGTGCATTTGGAAAGTATTTAGACCCCTTGACTTTATCCACATTTTGTTACAGCCTTATTCAAAAATTTATTAAATTGCCCCCCCCCATTAATCAACACACAATACAACATAATAACAAAGCAAAATATTTTTATTTTTATTTTAGCAAAAAAATAAACTGAAATTACATTTACATAAGTATTCAGACCCTTACTCAGTACTTTGTTGAAGCACCTTTGGCAGTGATTACAGCCTTGAGTCTTCTTGGGTATGATGCTACAAGCTTGGCACACCTGTTTTTGGGTAGTTTCTCCCATTCTTCTCTGCAGATCCTCTCAAGCTCTGTCAGGTTGGATGGGGAGCGTCGCTGCACAGCTATTTTCAGGTCTCCAGAGATGTTTGATCGGGTTCTAGTCCAGGCTCTGGCTGGGCCACTCAAGTACATTCAGAGACCTGTCCTGAAGCCACTCCTGCGTTGTCTTGGCTGTGTGCTTAGGGTCATTCTCCTGTTGGAAGGTGAACCTTTGCCCCAGTCTAAGGTTCTTCGTGCTCTGGAGCAGGTTTTCATCAAGGAGCTCTCTGTACTTTGCTCCGTTAATCTTTCCCCTCGATCCTGACTAGTCTCCCAGTCCCTGCCACTGAAAAACATCCCCACAGCATGATGCTGCCACCACCGCACGTCCCTCCAGACGTGACGCTTTGCATTCAGGCCAAAGAGTTCAATCTTAGTTTTATCCGACCAGAGAATCTAGTTTCTTATAGTCTGAGAGTCTTTTGGGCAAACTCCAAGCGGGCTGTCATGTGAATTTTATTGATGAGTGGCTTCTGTCTGGCAACTCTACCATAAAGGCCTGATTGGTGGAGTGCTGCAGAGATGGTTGTCCTACTGGAAGGTACTCCCATCTCCACAGAGAAACTCTGGAGCGCTGTCAGAGTGAGGTTTTTGCTTTGACATGCACTGTCAACTGTGGGACCTGATATAGACCGGTGTGTGTGCCTGTCCAAATCATGTCCAATCAATTGAATTTACCACAGGTGGACTCCAAGCAAGTTGTAGAAACAGTTCAAGGATGATCAATGGAAACAGGATGCACCTGAGCTCAATTTCAAGTCTCATAGCAAAGGTTGAGTACTTATGTAAATCCATTTTTTAAAATTACATTTTATATCTATATATACATTTCTAAAAACGGTTTCCCCTTTGTTATTATGGGGTATTGTGTGTGGCTTGATGAGGAAGAAAAATATGTTTTTATACATTTTAGAATAAGGCTGTAACGTAACAAAATGTGGAGAAAGGGAAGGGGTCTGAATACTTTCCGAATACACTGTTTAGTTGGCACTGAGGAAAAATTACAACTATCTGCTTAAGCAGTGGCTGGCACTTCCAATGCAAAGGAGGAAATACTGTATATTACAGTAAACTAGGTCAAATATAATTTCATACATTTTCTTAGGGGCATTTTTAATGATTATTCTGGAATTTTTTATAGATGACTTGTTTTACAGGTGGACTAAATATTTCCAGATTTGATTTTATTAATTTCACCTTTTATTTAACCAGGTAGGCCAGTTGAGAACAAGTTCTCATTTACAACTGCGACCTGGCCAAGATAAAGCAAAGCAGTGCGACACAAACAACATGGAGTTACATATAAACAAACAGTCAATAACACAAAAGAAAATAAAATGTGTACATTGTGTGTAAATGTAGAAAATATATATGAATAAAGAAACTATATATACAAGGGACAGGACAATCAAAACATCCCATTGCTACGCTATTACAAACAGTATGACATAATTTGAAATAATTTGGAACCTACTGAATAACTACAATTCAGGTTAGAAGAAAGTAGTATAAGTGTGCAGGAGTACAGGCAGTCACTTATGTTGTTGAAATGTTTACTGAACTAAATGGTCTTGAGTAATTCCAAATATTTTTCCCCTACAATTATTTTTATCTTGAATTATTGAATGTTGCATTTACTTAAGTTTAGTATTCCAACAATGCTTTGATATGTTTTTTTGTTGTCCAATGGAATGTGTTATAAAAATAACCCATTGTGAAGATTGAAATTATCAAGTATGTGTACTGAACAAAAATATAATGTAACATGCAACAATTTCAACAATTTTACTGAGTTACAGTTCATATAAGGAAATCAGTCAATTGAAGTTAGTTCATTAGGCCCTAATCTATGAATTTCACATGACTGGGCAGGGGAGCAGCCATAGGCCTACCCACTTGGAAGCCAGGCCCACTCACTTAGGAGCCAGGCCTACCCAATCATAATTCGTTTTTCCCTGCAAAAGGGCTTTATTACAGGCATAAATAATCCTCAATTTCATCAGCTGTCCTGGTGGCTCGTCTCAGACGAACCCGCAGGTGAAGAAGCCAGGTGTGGAGGTCCTGGGCTGGCTTGTTTACACGTGATCTGTGGTTGTCAGGCCAGTTGGACTTATTACAAAATACTATTATGGTAGAGAAATTAACATTAAATTCTCTGGCAACAGCACTGGTTGACATTCCTGCAGTAATCATGCCAATTGCGCTCTTTTAAAACTTGAGACATCTGTGGCATTGTATTTTGTGACAAAACTGCACATTTTAGAGTGGCCTTTTAATGTCCCAGCACAAGGTTTCATCAGCTTCTTGATATGCCACACCTGTCAGGTGGATGGATTATCTTGGCAAAGAAGAAATGCTCACTAACTGGGGTGTAAACAGATTTGTGCATGAAACATTTCGAGGATCTTTTATTTCAGGTCATGAAACATGGGACCAACACTTTAAATGTTCCGTTTATATTTTTGTTCAGTATACATATCAGCAAGTCTTTATAAATGTTCGATTGTCTGTGCTTTGCTGTGTTATGACATCTGCCTGTTTTCCATCAATGTAAAAATGTATTATTAGCATATTCACTGCACAGATTTTGTTTCATGAGGAACTGTGAGGCTGCATTCTGAATATATTCTGTCTATGATATGGCTTCTAATGTTTTGCTGTTTAATGACCCCTGTCCATATCATTGTGTGCAATAACAAAGGTATTATGGTCAGTGTCCTAGTGTCACTCAGACCAGGCAATCAGGAAAGTGGCTGCTGAAGAAAGGGAATGTGTGCTGTCCCAGAGGAATGGAATTTAAGTCATTTTAGACAAATAAAACATCCTTGAGATCACTAACAGGAATATAAACAACATTTGAGCTAAATAAGCTTTTTGTGTATGGAACATTTCTGGGATATTTTATTTCAGCTCATGAAACATGGAACCAACACTTTACATGTTGTGTTTATATTTTTCTTCTTCTGGAATGACATTAGGTGCACTTGATTTATTTCATCTGGTGGGCCGGGTAAGTGGACTTATTCTACTGCATTTAGTGCAAACTCCGCTCGCCAATCGGGGCGCGTGCCAGCAATATCATGGGTGCGTAATCTTTCGACGACTGTGGGGCGTGAGTCAAAGAAACGCGTGGTCAGCTGGCATTGGCTGAAAACGATTTGTCCTATGCTTTTTTTTCAATGAATTCGATTGGTTAGACGTTGTTACGCTTTCCCTCGAGCAACCTGCTATCCAATGAAAACCAGACATCTGTTCTGAACGGAGAGAAGCGATTCCGCTGCATATAGCGGCATTTCAGGCTTCTTAGTTCAGCTTTTTAACAATATAACGTATAGCTATTTGTACTGCTACATGCAGTGTATATGTAATTAATTGTATTTATATATAGCTAATTGTATTTACAATTTTAGAGTCTATTTAGCAAGCTGAAATGACAACCATGTTGATGCTTTTGATGCCCGTATTGGTCGCATCAATTTTTGGCGAGTCCTCCGTTTATTTCCGAGAAGAATTTGAGGATGGAGGTAAGTTATGCATAAATACCTAACATATACATTTTCTTTAATTGTTTTTGGACATTTTAAATGTGATTAGACAACATTTTATGTGTTGGATGAGTGTCGCAGACCCAACTTCATAGCCTGCTCACTTTATGCAAAATCAACTTGACATGCTCAATGACATTCACATTAAGATGACATGTTCTGATTTAGTGATTATTCGTCCAAAATACCGTCAATGGATTCCACGTACTGCCCCCTATAATTTTCCCAGAACAACTACTTAGCTGCTTAGCCCTTGTCAAGTGACTCTGCGCTCAGGTGATTTACTCCTGATTTTGTATGACCATTTTTGCAGATGCATGGAAAAGCCGATGGGTGGAATCCAAACACAAGTCAGATTATGGGAAGTTTGTTCATACTGCTGGGAAATTCTATGGTGATGTGGAGAGAAACAAAGGTGAGATGAGATCAAAGGTGCCTCTCTCTTAAATCCATTTTAGGATCCAGCAAAAAGATCTAGTGCATCTAGCTGTTTCTCAATGGGTCATTTGAGCTGAGTTGCTCTTGGGTTGATTCGAGCTTTTGTTTAGTATTTCTTATACATTTAAAACAATTCAGGTCTTCAAACCAGCCAGGATGCTCGCTTTTACTCTGCATCCTCCCGCTTTGAGTCCGTCAGCAACAAAGACCAGGCACTGGTAATCCAGTTCACTGTGAAACATGAGCAGAACATTGACTGTGGTGGAGGATACATCAAGCTGTTCCCAGCTGATCTCAACCAGGAGGAAATGCATGGAGATTCTGCATACAACATCATGTTTGGTGAGTCTACAGTATGCTATTTGTAAGTGGAAACATTGGTGACTAGCCTACATATATGTAATGGTGGAATGGACCATTTGTCACATTCTATATTGCGAGTCCCCTAGGTATTATTATCAGTTGCCTGTACTTTATACCACATGCTATTGGCTGTGTGAATTTAAGTTCCTGTGGTTGTTTTGTCTGGCTTAGGTCCTGACATCTGTGGTCCCGGTACTAAGAAAGTTCATGTGATCTTCAACTACAAAGGCAAGAATCACTTAATCAACAAAGACATAAGATGCAAGGTGAGAGAAGCACTGTTGTAGTTATGCTCTATTTTCTATTCAATGCTAGCACTTGTATTCATCTATTAGCTTCACCATCTGTTATCTGACGTAACACTTCTGCTGTTCCACCTTTTTTCTCAGTAAAAAGTTAAGCGTCAGCCTTTTATTTTGTTGCAGTTTCTAAATGCGTTTAGTTTTGTGGCTAAAACTGCCACCTTTATTAACAGTTATGCTTGTGGTTTCCCTAGGATGATGAATATACCCACCTGTACACACTGATAGTCAATCCGGGTAACACCTACGAGGTGAAAATCGACAACAAGAAAGTTGAGTCTGGAAGCCTAGAGGAGGACTTTGACTTCCTTCCCCCCAAGAAGATAAAGGACCCTGATGCTGAGAAGCCAGATGACTGGGATGAGAAGGAGAACATTGATGACCCTGAAGACAAGAAACCGGATGTGCGTTTTAGGAGGAACTAAAGAATGCATCAGAACACAATCTAGGTTTCTGTAGAAAATGCAGATGTAAAGGACATTATTAAGCCACTGTTTTCTTTTAGGATTGGGATGTTGCTGAGAACATCCCTGACCCTGATGCCAAGAAGCCTGATGACTGGGATGATGAGATGGATGGTGAGTGGGAGCCTCCCATGGTCACGAACCCGGACTATAAGGTAAGCCTCCATGGTCGTTTGAACTGATGGCCACAAGAATCAGGTGTGCTTGTACTACACTAGGCAAGATGTCCTCTTGCCATTTTGACTAAGCTGTTTCTCGCAACTTGCTTAGGTACTTGGTGTGAATTTTTTTTTTTAAATGCATAGAGAACTAACTACTTACTGACATTGTTTTTCCCAGGGGGAGTGGAAACCCAAACAAATTGACAATCCTGCCTACAAGGGGAAATGGGTGCACCCTGAAATTGACAACCCAGAATACACTGCTGACCCTGAAATCTACCAATATGCCAGCATGGGGGTGATTGGATTGGATTTGTGGCAGGTAAAGTGACTGACTCTGATTCTTGATTAATATGTGATGCTGTATGATTAACATTTACTAATCTATTGAGAATGTGAAGTTGATACTACTTTCTGTTCTTTGAGTCTTAACCAATTACCTTTTCATTATTTTTCAGGTTAAGTCAGGCACTATTTTTGACAATTTCCTCATCACCAATGACCCAAAACTTGCAGAAGAAGTGGGGAATGAGACATGGGGTGCAACAAAGGTTAGTCGATAGTGTCTCATTTACCTCCATTTCCTGTTATTAGATTGAGTTGTCACCTTTTAGAAAAGCTACATTATGGTGTGCAGTATCTCCTACCCTGTCAATAACTGAGCTTTTTTCTGTCTACACAGGACCCTGAAAAGAAGATGAAGGACAGTCTGGAAGAGGAGGAGAGAAAGAAACGTGATGCAGAAGAGGTAAATATAAAGGAGGAAGATGAAGATAAAGAGGAGAGGGATGAGGAAGAATATTACGATGAAGAGGAAGAAGAGGGAGAAACAGACTCTAAACTCAAGGATGAGTTATAAACTCAAACAGGAACTTCTGAAAAGGAACCCTGTCTACTATGAGCCATTGGTGCAAGGCTGGAGATTGGGCTTTATTGGACATTCTTTTTCGTCATTGAAGCTGCACATTTATGTTTTGGTGTGAAGCTATTGTTTTAATTACATGACAAGGGAATGGGTACAAACTAAGGACAGCAATTATATTGTCTGTTGCTATGGGAGTTCAGATTTGTCAAGGTTGGAGATGTTAAAGATTTTTTTTAATCTTTAGATTTGAGACAAGTGTTGTCTGGCAGTGATGTTATGTCAGCAATTGTTTTTGAGAAGTGAACTTTCTCCTCTGTAAACAAAGCTCTACTGCTAACCTTAAATAGTTTTCTTACTTAAGGATAATGACCAACAATTTCCTGACTAATCTTTACAGCAAATAGTGTATTGTTGGTCTTAATCGGACACATTTTTGTGCCTGTAGCCCAAAGGGGGGTGTGTGGCATTAAGATGGCATCTCTCTTGTGTATTGGATATGGCTGAAAGTCTAATGCTTTTCCTTTTCTGCATATGATTTTCAACAGTGCTGAGCGATTACCAGAAATGTTTACTTTTTCGGTTTTCAAACAACTAAGGGACTGACGAATTCAATTATTTGAATTACATTTGTTTGTTTTTCTCAATGGGCACATTGGAGAAACTTCAAAGATACATCTGATCCTGCCTGAACTGTGCGATGTTGTAGTTCCCAACATTCTACTACTTAGTTTTAAAATAAAAATATTTAAACTACAATGACCCATTGCGCATCTACCTGTCGGGTCTGTTTCTTTTACGCCTGCTACGGAAGAGGCAGAAAAATGCGAGCTCGTGAGGGGTTATAGAGAGCAGCTGTTGCTCTGCGAGGTGTCTCTACTTGACAATACATGATCTAAGTGATCGTCATAAATATGTCTTTACTTTGAACTACATTAAAAAAAAAATGTTGTTTAGATGGCATATGCAGCAGCTATGTAGTCATGAGAGAAAGTCGTCAAATAAAACATATGTACACTGAAATATTGTAACGTGAAATTATGGTTAACTGATAAGCAGTAACGAACAGTCACTACCATCATCATACTTATATTAATTGTTTCATTCTGTTACAGCATTCAACACAAATAATCGAAATAGAACACCATGGTTACTGTTTAAACAAACCGATACCTGATCCGACCTCAAAGCACTAATCGTTCAGCACAGAGGTGTGCTTGATTTAGGGTAACTACTCATTTTTTTCACGAATGGAACTGCTCAAGCACATTCAAGCTACCGTAAATCAAATTTTATGAAAAATAAATCAGATTGCATGTCTAAAGACGTTCAGATATTCTAAAACACGAAGCAGGAGGGAGTGATGTTAGTCTCTTGATATGTTTATTTTGGGGGCAATGTCAATTTATGTTGTGATATTACCCGTTTGGTTTTTAATGCCAACGTTTCTGCACTGCTGTACCCACGAGACTTGTCCCAAGCTGATTGGATTTGACCCTTTTGTAAAACATATTTTGTACTGGGGAGGATATGGATGGATCATTTAATTGTGCAAGAAAGAAATTCTGATACACATATTACTGTCCAATAATAAAACATAAAGGAAGTGAGTGTGACTCAATTATTGTTGCTTTCTCACAGTCTTCATTATTGTATACTGCTCCCCAATTGATTGTGTGTGTGTCGCGTAATTTGAAGCGGGTAAATTGATATTGAAGAATAGATCTGGCGAATTTCAATTTTTCCGGTGGATAGTTTTGCAGCGTTGCAGGCAGCCATTCTTTGACCGACAAAAATTCGTTAATCTCATCCACATCAGCGGGCGCACTGCTGCAGTGCCATCTGACGTAGCTGGGTGAACAACCCATTCCAGTACAATAACTCCAGCTCCGGGTTTGAAAGCCACCTCGAATCTATCGCAACCATACAGTGATCGCACCGCAGAATGAAGTAGTTAGTGGGAATAGAAACACTATGGCTGACAGTCTCTCTCTGACTCAGGTAACCAAACGGTGATTAGTGTGTAGTTGCCTTGTTGTGTCAATTTATTTGAGGACTGTCGATGGATTTGGACATATTAAAACGGGTGTGCCCCGCGGTCTCTTTAATTCTTTGGAAGTTCTCCCCAAACTAGCTAGCTATGCCTGGGAAAAGTTTTGCCTCTCTTGGGGACTGCTAAGTAAGGGCGTAGTTAGCTAGCTAGGCGCACAGTAGCTACTTGTGAAGTGTCAATTTTGGAATGGTTGGATAAGTAGTTAGCTATACATTTTGTGTACAGTAAAGTAGTTTTCTTTTGAGTATATTAACTTCATTGCTTTACTTTGCTGCATCTTGAAGTAATGGTAACGTTACTGTCCATAAGAAAAAAAGTGCATTTGCTGTTCCCGATGTGTCTTGTTCGACTGTCAAAATTGCTTTGCAATAGCAACGTTAGCTAGCGTAGCTAATTATACCAGTTTGCCCTCACAGTAGAATGCTGTGTGAATCAGTCAGCTAGTTTAACAAAGCTAGCTAAGTTAGTCTGTTAGCAACAACGTTAGTTGGCTAGCTAGCTGCAACCCACTTTAACTACTCGCTGGATTAGTTAACGTTATTGTATTAGGTAGGGGATATAACGTCTGCGTTATGTAGCTAACTAGCTATCCCGTTGTAATAATTTTCACTGGCAATGCAAACTAACTTTGTTAGCTTGCTTTCATCACGGCTAGCTACTGAGAAGAGGAACTAGCCGTCTGATATGCCTCAGTATATAGGATGGATTGAATGGTTTATACATTTTGAGTGTGGAAATTATTTGCCAGTGCTGTATTGCAATTGACTAAACTAGTAAGTTTGGCTAACATTCTGACTACGGTCAAGGACTGTCATCTGATGATATTGTTATTCTCAGCTAGTTACATATTTTGACTGAATCATGCTTGCTTTAGCTATACATGTTACTAACTAACGTTAGCTATCTAATTATGCAATGATTAATGTCTTATAGATTTGACAATTTCTCACTTTTTGCAGTGGCATGTTCTTTACCTGGGCTAAGCTATAGCTGTCCAAAATATATAAGACTAAACTACACTACATGTGGAGTTTAGTCAGGTAGCCAAAAGACTGGGGCTTTTAACTACAGTTTGTGCCATTTCTTGGCAGCTTGTTTATTTTAACGCCTGCTATGTTTGGTTACTTGACAACAGGGCTGTGCATTGGAAGATAAAGGATTGGACAATAAAGTACTCTATGTTTGGTTACTTGACAAAAGGGCTGTGCATTGGAAGATAAAGGATTGGACAATAAAGTACTTTAGACACACCAGCATAGTATCTGTTGCAGTTTTGTGAAGGGAATGATTGGGAGTGTACACTGCTGTGCAATTAGTCACACAAAGACAGTTTAGGCTACCAACAGTTCCAGGCACAATTATTTGCAAAAGAAAATGGGGAGGGCGTGGGGAAAATATAGTGAATAATGATCAGATTATGAATTGACTATTAAAGTAACAGTCAATTAAAACAGCTTTTCAATGAGCTAACTCATATGTTTTATAAAGTATTTCTGAATCAGCATATGCCATTGTAAATTTGCACTTTGTTCAAATTTTACGTTAGCATTTTGTAAAAATACAAAGGAGAAGGTCACATCCAATATTTAGCCTATTCACAGACAAAGCTCTTACTGGTAGAACACTCCTATTGTGGATGCACCATCAGGAGCCACAGAAAGTGAATGTCAGGAAGTCCAGCTCATGTTTCTTTTTCCAGGAACCAGCATAATATACCCCCCACCCATCCCATTATTACATTATTTGAGACATTTGTACTTGAACAGAAAATATGCTATAGTGCCCGTCTTTCATATTATCATAGGAAGATAACTGTCTCCTCCTGATCTGATTGTATACGTAGACTAGGCTTAGGCTATTTGTTTTATTCATTGTGTAAAATATGTGTTAGTGTAGGCTACTTCGTTTAGCCTGTTGGTTGGACAAAGCTTTCTACCTTTCAAACAACTTGGTTTCCAGAGGCACGAACACACAGTACTGAAATACACATTGCCAGTCTGTGGATGTATTAGCCTAAATGGCATTCAAACACTGTCTTGGTATTTCATGAAAGAGTAACTGGAAAAGATGCACTGATTAATAACTATTAAGATGAACATGATGCAAATGATGCTCAGAGTAAATATATTGTAAATATATTGATTTCCTTGAAAGTTAATAGGCCTATTCCCATCTTTAATGTATTAGCCTTGATTTTTGGCAGCTGCCATGGCAATGGACTACATCCTTGGCCAGAAGTCAAATGACTTTTAGCAAGTTGGTCTACTGTGAGTGTCCTGTGTTCGAGACAGGGGTCTGGTTATTTAACTAGCTGATGCTTGCACAGACTGAGATGTAGGCTTAGGCCTAGCTTTATTTCATATTTTCTATTCATGAGTCTTATCCTATGCTTTCTACCTTTTGCAGTTTGGTTGATGTAGGCAGTTTTTTTTTAATGATCAGAAAATGTATGTAGTGTTTTATGTCTCTCCACAGCTCTCAAGTGGAAATCCTGTCTATGAAAAATACTATAAACAGGTAAGGTGTCATTTCAAAAGGTCTTTTTATGATTTGTTATCGAGAAAAGCCTATGGGTAGATTCCATGGTTGTCTTAATGCAGGTAGTACCTAGGTTTATAAACTGAGTAAAAGAGAAGATATCCTTTCGTTGGTCTGTCAGGGCTGCTCAGATTTGGGCTCCAGATAGAATTGGAAATGCTGTGCTGCATTAGCTAGCAACTGCAGAGCTGCACTGAACATGTCTCCAGGCTTTTCTCCACTCTGTGATCTACTCTCTGGAAGAGGAAGCTTCTTTATGAATTTATTATAACTCTTTGCTAATCCTGTCAGTGCAGGCTCAAAGAGGGCTATGTAAAATGGTTAGACACTGCAATGGGAAAATGTTATGGATTAAGGCCTCCCATGATCTCAAAATATTAGCCTATACTCAAGTGTTCCTGATTGTTCAATGGAATGTGATCTTAAAATTGGCTGGAGATCTGGTGCTTTTACTGGCTAGTTCTTCTTTCTAGTGTTGATTTGTTTTGCCCGGTGGTGTAGGTTGACCCGTCTGGTAGTGGACAGGTGGCAGCTGCTGATGGAGCCTTGTTCCTGAAGAGATCAGGCCTAGCAGACCTTGTCCTGGGCAAGGTAAGATAAGAGGAGACGGCTCATGGCCAGACACCAAGCCATGGAACTTAACCAGTATGCTAGTTTGTGGGAATCTCTGTGTGACTGATGTCTTTAAAATGTTTTCTTAGGTCTGGGATTTGGCAGATTCAGAACGCAAGGGGTGCCTTAACAAACAGGTAGGCCAACTTTTAGGTAGTAGTTTTCCAATGTCTTGTTAGAAGTATTAAAAGATTCCGTGACTGTATTAAGGTTCATGACAATACACTTCTGGCTGGTGGGAGTGTTGAGCCAGTAACCGAAAGGTTGCTGGATCGAATCCCCAAGCTCACAATGTAAAACTCCCACTGTTCCTTGGAGGCCAACAATGTTGATTAAGACCCCCCCACCCACCTTTCTGATTCAGATGGGTTGGGTGAAATGCGGAAGACACATTTCAGTTGAATGCATTCAGTTGTCCAACTGACTAGGTATCCCCCTTTCCCTTCTTGTCTCTGCTCCCATCAGCAATTCTTCATTGCTCTCCGGTTGGTGGCCTGTGCTCAAAATGGACTGGAGGTGGCACTCAAGAGTCTAAATTTGGCAGTTTCTCTTCCAAAGTTTGTGAGTACAATCATCGCTAATGCCAAGACGAAAACCTGTCAACTTTAGCATGCTGACAACTTTCTACCGCATTTTCTTTATATCTGAAAGGTATTGCCGGTAACAAAGCCTGTACTTTAATTTCCACCAACTGAGTCATGATTGCGGTATTATATTTCAAAATCTTGCCAATGCCTCGGTATGAAACATTGCCTTTCATCTTACCAGCTTTTGCACTCATTAAATCTTGAACATTCTATTATTGTCCGACATCAAACTTGTCCTCGTTAATCACAAAGTTTCAAGGGTTTGTCTTTATTTTTACTATTTTCTACATTGGAGTAACCAAAAAAGTGTTAAACAAATCAAAATATATTTTAAAATAGCCACCCTTTGCTGTGATGACAGCTTTTCACACTCTTGGCATTCTCTCAACCAGCTTCATGAGGTAGTCACCTGGAATGCACTTTAATTAATTTTTATTTTATTTTTTATTTCACCAGGTAGCCTAGTTGAGAACAAGTTCTCATTTGCAACTGCGACCTGGCCAAGATAAAGCAAAGCAGTTCGACACATACAACAACAGAGTTACACATGGAATAAACAAACATGCAATCAATAATACAGTAGAAAAATCTATATACAGCATGTGCAAATGAGGTAAGGCAATAAATTGGCCATGGTCGTGAAGTAATTACAATATAGCAATTAAACACTGGAATGATAGAATGTGCAGACAATGAATGTTCAAGTAGAGCTACTGGGGTGCAAAGGAGCAAGATAAAGAAATACAGCATGGGGATGAGGTAGATTGGATAGCTTATCTGTAAATATCCTATGTACAGGTGCAGTGATCTGTGAGCTCCTCTGATAGCTGGTGCTTATAGCTAGTGAGGGAGCTAAGAGTCTCCAGCTTTAGTGATTTTTGCAGTTCGTTCCAGTTATTAGCAGCAGAGAACTGTAAGGAGAGGCGGCCAAAGGAAGATTTGGCTTTGGGGGTGACCAGTGAAATATACCTGCTGGAGCGTGTGCTACGGGTAGGTGCTGCTGTGGTGACCAGTGAGTTGAGATAAGGCGGGGCTTTACCTAGCAGAGACTTGTAGATGACCTGGAGCCAGTCGGTTTGGCGACGAGTATGAAGCGAGGGCCAGCCAACGAGAGCGTACAGGTTGCAGTGGTGGGTAGTGTATGGGGCTTTGGTGACAAAACGGATAGCACTGTGATAGAATGCATCCAATTTACTGAGTATGGTATTGGAGGCTATTTTGTAAATGACATCGCTGAAGTCGAGGATCGGTAGGATGGTCAGTTTTACAAGGGTATGTTTGGCAGCATGAGTGAAGGATGCTTTGTTGTGAAATAGGAAGCCGATTCTAGATTTAATTTTGGATTGGAGATGTTTAATGTGAGTCTAGAAGGAGAGTTTACAGTCTAACCAGACACCTAGGTATTTGTAGTTTTCCACATATTCTATGTCAGAATCGTCCAGAGTAGTGATGCTGGACGGGTGAACAGGTGCGGGCAGCGATCGGTTGAAGAGCATGCATTTAGTTTTACTTGCATTTAAGAGCAGTTGGAGGCCACGGAAGGAGTGTTGTATGGCATTGAAGCTCATTTGGAGGTTAGTTAACACAGTGTCCAAAGAAGGCCAGAGGTATACAGAATGGTGTCGTCTGCATAGAGGTGGATCAAAGAATCACCCGCAGCAAGAGCGACATCATTGAGAAAAGAGTCGGCCCGAGAATTGAACCCTGTGGTACCCCCATAGAGACTGCCAGAGGTCAGGAAAACAGGCCCTCCGATTTGACACACTGAACTCTGTCTGAGAAGTAATTGGTGAACCAGGCAAGGCAATCATTTGAGAATTCAACGCTGTTGAGTCTGCCAATAAGAATGTTGTAATTGGCAGTCGAACGCCTTAGCCAGGTCGATGAATACAGCTGCACAGTATTGTCTCTTATCGATGGTGGTTATGATATCGTTTCGGACCTTGAGCGTGGCTGAGGTGCACCCATGACCAGCTCTGAAACCAGATTGCATAGCAGAGAAGGTACAGTGTAATTCAAAATGGTCGGTAATCTGTTTGTTAACTTGGCTTTCGATGACCTTAGAAAGGCAGGGTAGAATAGCTATAGGTCTGTAGCAGTTTGGTTCTAGAGTGTCTCCCCCTTTGAAGAGGGGATGACCGCAGCAGCTTTCCAATCTATGGGAGTCTCAGACGATACGAGAGGTTGAACAGGCTAGTAATAGGGGTTGCAAAAATTTTGGCAGAACATTTTAGAAAGAGAGGGTCCAGATTGTCTAGCCCGGCTGATTTGTAGGGGTCCAGATTTTGCAGCTCTTTCAGAACATCAGCTATCTGGATTTGGGTGAAGGAGAAGTGTGGGAGGTTTGGGCAAGTTGCTGTGGGGAGCGCAGGGCTGTTGACCGGGGTAGGGGTAGCCAGGTGGAAGGTATGGCCAGCCGTAGATAAATGCTTATTGAAATTCTCAATTATAATGGGTTTATTGGTGGTGACAGGTGTGCATTGTTAATTTGTGGGATTTCTTTGAGCCAATCAGTTGTTGTGAGAAAGTAGGGTTGGTAAACAGAAGATAGCCCGATTTGGTAAAATACCAAGTCCATATTATGGCAGTAACAGCTCAAACGAAGAGAAACGACAGTCCATTACTTTATGACATGGTCAGTCAATCTGGAAAATTTCAAGGACTTTCAAAGTTTATTCAAGTGCATGAGGACCGCCACAGGAAAGGAAGACCCAGAGTAACATTTAATTAGTTACCAGACCCATTGAAATTGCAGCTAAAATAAATGCTTCTTTGTTCAAGTAACAGACTGCTAAAGGACACTAATAATAAGAAGAGACTTGCTTGGACCAAGAAACACGAGCAATGGACATTAGACCGGTGGAAATCTGTCCTTTGGTCTGATGAGTCAAAATGAGAGATTTTTGGTTCCAACCGCCATGTCTTTGTGAGACGCAGTCAGTGAACGGAGGATATCCGCATTTGTGGTTCCCACCATGAAGCATGGAGGAGGAAGTGTGATGGTGCTTTGCTGGTGACACAAGGGCTATTTGACCAAGAAGGAGAGTGACGGTGCTGCATCAGATGACCTGGCCTCCACAATCACCTGATCTCAACCCAATTCAGATGGTTTGGGTTGATTCGGATCACAGAGGGACGGAAAAGTGTTCCGCATATGTGGGAACTCCTTCAAGACTGTTTGAAAAGCATTCCAGATAAAGCTGGTTGAGAGAATGCCAAGAGTGTGCAAAGCTGTCATTGAGGCAAAGGGTGGCTACTTTGAAGAATCTCAAATATAACATTTTCATTTGTTTGACACTTTTTTGTTTTTTGGTTACTGCATGATTCCGTATGTGATATTTCATAGTTGTGATGTCTTCCCAAATATTCTACAATGTAGAAAATAGTAAAAATAAAGAGAAACCCTTGACTGAGTAGGTGTGTCCAAATTATTGACTGGTACTGTATACTGAACAAAAATATAACCGCAACATGTAAAGTGTTGGTCCTATGTTTCATGACCTGAAATAAAAGATCCTTGAAATGTTCCATACGCACAAAAAGCTTATTTGTCAAATTCTGTGCACAAATCTGTTTACACCCCAGTTAGTGAGCATTTCTCCTTTTCCAAGATAATCCATCGACCTGACAGGTGTGGCATATCAAGAAGCTGATTAAACAGCATGATCATTACGACAGGTGAACCTTGTGCTGAAAATGTATGCACTCACTACTGTAAGTCACTGGTTAGAGCGTCTGCTAAATGACTAAAATGTAAAAATGCGACAATAATAGACCACTCTAAAATGTGCAGTTTTGTCACACAACACAATGCCACAGATGTCTCAAGTTTTGAGGGAGCGCAATTGCCATGCTGACTGCAGGAATGTCCACCAGAGCTGTTGCCAGAGAATTGAATGTTCATTTCCCTACCATAAGCCACCTCCAACATTGTTTTAGAGTATTTGGCACTATGTCCAACCAGCATCACCATCGCAGACCACATGTAACAATGCCAGCCCAGGACCTCCACATCTGACTTCTTCACCTGTGGGATCGTCTGAGACCAGCCACCCAGACAGCTGATGAAGCTGTGTGTTTGCACAACCAAAGAATTTATGCACAAACTGTCTCGGGGAATTATCCTTACTATATAATGTGTTGGCTGTGATCAGGTCATGGGAATGTAAATGTAGTGTCTCTTTTAATAAACAAAATGAAACACAATTGATTTAATTTGCATGGCACATCCCATGTACCCTACAGGCTGACCAGACCAGTAACATAATTAAACTCAAAATGCTATTCTATTATTTTTAAAATAAATGTTTGTAGTCTTAATGTTTCTTAAGACCTGCCTAAACATTCCTAATGAAGTGTGTGTGTTATATATATATATAATTATTTTTCATTCAAGTGATTTATCAAAATAGACACACACCCACATTGGCACAACCCTACTCTCACTCATCACCGGTGGCAGCATGTGCATGGGATGTATAAAAGGCTTATAACGAGTCAAGAATGTTGTAAAAATCAGACTGTTTTGAAAGGGGATCATGTAAACATTGCCTGAATTTTTTTACATTTTATTATTGTTTTTTTAAATACACATATAAAAAATCCTGTCTTCCCCCTTAAACAAATGTTTGGTTTAGAAGCTAGTTTTATACGTTTATGTGCTTTGAGCTGAAAAGGGAACCTTTGTTGATGATGCAACTTTTCTCCTCCGCAGGACACAAGCAGCCCACTTCTACTTGGGGGAGTGTCCATTGACAGCCCTTGGGTGGTCAAGGTGAGGGGAACTTATTACTATTTCTTTAAAAAATGTAGCCTGGTCATTTTGTCCTGATCTCTTTTATAACGAAAGCAGAAGCAAAGCGCATCAATGGATGACACATTTATTTGAACGTTTTACTTCATTCAAATCCATTTTTCAAAGCCATGTAAGGGAGTTCTCAACTTTGCAAAATCCACCTGATTAATTTTATCTGAAGTAGAAATTGCTTCAATCATGCACCTATATGTCTATCTTTCCAGACGGAAGAGAAGCTGAAATTTGATGCAGTCTTCGACAGCCTCTCCCCCGTTAGTGGCATGCTCTCTGGGGAGAAGGTCAAACCAGTGTTGCTGAACTCTAAACTTCCAGTGGACATACTGGGAAGGGTAAGCAGCATAGCATATCTACAGGGCCCAAAAAGAATTAGTTTTGATGGCCGTCAGAGTAAATGCGTATGCCCAATTGCCCACTGGAGGGTGGTCTTGTGTTTTTAAACATAGCCGCTGCTATTTGAAGGCTTGACTGTGTTGTAATTTGTGACATAACATTGATATGCTTTAAGTCCACGACTGGTCCATTTTACCGACTAGATACATTTTATTTTTATTTTTTTGACTTGCTGAATGGACTGAATTCCCTAAATGTTGCAGGTATGGGAACTGAGTGACCTAGACAGAGATGGTATGCTTGACCGAGATGAATTTGCTGTGGTAAGGAATAGATTTATCATTCAAGTGGAAGGAGATGAGGACATTCATGCAGAAGAAATGTAGCCTGTCACTAACAGCCAAATTATTTAATTTTTTTTCTCTGCCCTTGAGACCATTTTCTGGATAGCCTTCTCCAGCTTTTATTTATATTTCATCGATATTTGTTTGCACTAATGTACGCTTGGCTTCAAGGCATCCTTGCTTTCTATCAAGGATCCTGTATCTCAAAATGGAGCACTTTTTGAATCAGGGTTGTGCTATATTTGAAGTTCTCACATTTTAAAGAACGCATGCACTTATGTAATGGCCAGATGTTTGCTGTCAAATCTTTATTATGTGCAAGGAGGAAATGTGGACTCTGCTGTAGGATTTAGTGTGTACTTCTCAAATAAAATAAGTTGTTTGTAAATATTGGACTTCCCCGATCTTATATTGAAATGACATGATAGGCAGATTTATAGATGTGTGTCTGTTCTCCTTTTATTAGGCCATGTACCTTGTCTACAGAGCTCTGGAGGGGGAGCCCGTGCCCATGTCTCTACCTGCTCCTCTAGTTCCCCCCTCCAAGAGGAAAAAGGCCCCTGTCTCTGTACCCCCAGTGAAGCCCCTTATACCGTCGCCCCCCTCCATCAAAGAGAGCCGCTCCTCCCTTTCAGGGTCCAAAACCCTGCCCTCCAAACCAGACGTGACCCCAGTCACAGTGAGTATAGTATTCATCCCGGCATGAAAGTGGGGCGGCAAGACCTAATCCATATCTATATAGCCATCCTGTCCCCTCTGTCTCTTTTCAGTGGGCTGTATCTCCTCCAGACAAATCCAAGTATGACGAGGTGTTTGCAAAGACCGATCTTGACATGGATGGGCTGGTGTCTGGGCCTGAAGTCAGAGATATCTTCTTAAAGACTGGCTTGCCCTCTGCCACACTAGCACACATCTGGTATGATTCAGGGAACAATCTCTTAGATAACATGGGGTGCCTGGCTCTCTGCACTTGAATGTACTAATGAAACAAGGACATTGGTCATACAGGGCTGCTTTCTGGACGCAGAGTAAGCCAATTCTTGGACTAAAAAAAACTTTACTTTTTTTCCATTTAGCAGGACTAGGCTTAATGTGGGTCTGTGAAACCGGCCCGTAGTTTTAGTCAATATTATGCCCATTGCCGGAAGGGTAAATGGATCTTTCTGTTGTGTGATTTGGTAATCTGTGTTCCACAGGGAGCTCTGTGACATTGGGGACATGGGGAAGCTTACCAGGGAACAGTTTGCACTAGCGCTGCATCTAATTAACCAGAAACTGACCACCGGTGTGGACCCACCCCAGAACCTCTCTCCTGAAATGATTCCTCCCTCTGACAGACTGAGCCTAGCAACCAAGCAGGTAACAAATTTCTATCATCTTGTACCATTTCATGCCCTCTTAGACATCCAATAATCACAAACTGTGAATATCTTGTTTGAATCGTGTGTATTTCTCTATAAAAGGACTAGGAGTTGTGTATTTTGCTGAATAGGCTACTTGATGTTGATGCAAATTTGAAAACTTCTATTTCCTGATGTTTTACTAATCGTTTCCTTCCCTTCTCCTGTGGTGTGTGGGTTTTTGTTTTCTAGCTTGCTGCTGTGTGTCTCTCTGACCCAGTCTGTGTATGCTGTCTCTTTGCTTTCTTCCTCATGAGTCATGCATTGTACACAAGGTGGGCTCTCCCTCTAGCTGGGGACTCTCCTGAGTGTTAGCTTCACTGTGTCTCCCCCTTAGCTCCTGGCAGTGTCACCCACCCATGTACCCACCTCCTAATATTCCCTACCTACCCTTTTTGTTTTTCTCCTAGTTTAATTAGTAATTTTAGTGCCCTCCTTATCCATTTGTGTTTGCATGTAGATGTGCCTTCAGTGTTAATGCATTTCTTAAAAATCTCCCATCTTGTATGGGTCATTTTGGGATTCTTTCATATTCAGTAAAATGGGTTTGATTATATGGCGACCTTAAATTAGTTGGAGGCTCATATTTACGTTATTCAACATTGTGTTTGCCATTCCGTCGATTTAATGTTGAGACGTTGTGTATATGTTGTAGTGTACGTACAGTATGGTCGGTGAAGTGTGTGAATGTAAACAAATCGTTTGCTTTGAATGATTTCTCCCCACCAGAGCAACGCAGCAAATCTGGCAGCAGACTTTTCTGCCATCAAGGAACTGGACTCACTCAGCAATGAGATTGTTGACCTACAAAGGTGAGTGTCAATCATCAGAGTTGCAGGGCTCTATGTTGACCAGGGCTCTGTCCACATGTGCGCCTAAGTTGAAAAATGTAGGTGTACACACAGAAATGTTGAAGCACAATTAAATATATTTGAGGTAATAAAGCTGGAATCCTACTTTTTTTTTCTAGGCCCACTGGTGCTCCTAAATAAAAATTTGAGGTTTGCACAGCAAAATATTTTGACTCATATTAGAGTCAAATGGTCTCTCTGTAGAGCACTAAGTTGTATTCGTCCATGTACCAAGTGTATTTGAGAGATGGGTTAGTTCCGGCTTTTTGTTTGGTAGCGTGTTAGAGCATATAACTACCCTTCTCGAAAGTAGGGCTCGCTTTGTCTCGCAACATTGGACCATTTCAGGGAATATACACAGTACAGTTGTAATGGTGTCGGTGGAATCTTGTTTAAAGACACCCACACACGTGTTCCCGTTGACGTGTGTCTTGCTGTTTGATGCCAGAGCACATGGAGGGAGCTGGGAGGCTGAATAAGGAAGGAGAAGAGAGGAGGGGAGGGAAGGAGCCTTTTAGCAGGGTCTCCAGAGGTACGCTCTCTGGCTCGTTCGGTTGGCTCTCTGGCTCGTTCGGTTGGCTCTCTGGCTCGTTCGGCTCGACCTTTGGCTCGTTCGGTTGGCTCTCTGGCTCGTTCGGTCTCTGGCTCGTTCGGTTCGCTCGCTCGCTCTCTGGCTCGCCCGGTTCGCTATGCCTCGTTCGCTATGCCTCATTCGCTCGCTCTCTGGCTCGCCCGGTTCGCTATGCCTCGTTCGCTCGCTCGCTCTCTGGCTCGCTTGCTCTGTCTGGCTGGCTCACTCTGGCCCTTTTAACTAGGCAAGTCAGTTTAGAACAAGTTCTTATTTACAATGGTGGCTTTCCCCTACTGTTTTGAATTGAGGAAGTACAGACCATATTTTATCACTTGCTTACACATCACATATCTGCCCCACTACAGTCATAACAGCTACATCACAGGGGAAATGAATTTGTTTGTTGTTTAACTTCCCTTTTCTGGTTAGTAAAGAGTGAGAAAATATGTCTGAAAGTAGTAGTCTTCATCAGTGTCTGGATAGCAGGTGTAAGTTTTGAACTTTATTAGGCTTTAGGCATCAGATTGAGGATAATGTACGGGAAGCTGCAAAGGTGTGTTTTTGGGGATTGCTGTAAGTGTCCACGACAAGGTGCTGCTGTAAACCTGCGCTTACCTTTTGGAGGGGCTGTGGATGAAGCAATGTATTCTTCAGCTTAGAGCAGGAGGGGTGAGGTGGTCTTTTGATTTAGACTTGCTGTCTGAAACCAGAATTCTGTAATTTTGGGCTGTTAAATTGGGAGAGCTGCTCCTAGGACCATGTAATGTCAACAGCTGTCATTTCTGGATACTTGCCAGCCAGGGCATCTAAATTATACAGTCAGTGAAGTCTGTACTCCTGACTCGCACGTCTCCTACCTCACTTCAGCTTCTCCCTGCGCTGGTTCTACTCTCTCTCTCTCTACATGTGTGGCTGTTGGTTGAAACGAAAGGCGGACAGGTTCATTCTTCCATGTTGATCAAAATAACATTATTCATTATATTTGATAATATGAACTGTGGAAATATGAATGGAAAAAGATAATTGGCATTTTTTCATTCAGTTTAAATTAATTATTTTTTACATTCACTATTCATTCTATTGGCCAGCCTTTTGGCATATTTATGTTCTACTTTGCTAAATGAATGGCTTTGTTATTGTCATTTGATAAAGATCCAGGAGAAAGATTTGGACTTGGTAGGAGAGCTGATAACCGAGGCCCCGCCTACTGTGCAAATGTTTCCACTTATCCCTGTCTTCTGCTCCCTCTCCTCTACCTTGTCATCTGACCAGGAAAGGGTTGGGAGGGGTGGATGGGAGGATGAACAGACAGGGAAATGAACAATGGGAGGTATAGAGCTTCATCCCTCCCTTCTCTTCGCTGAATCACTGACACTTCCTCCAGGCAGCCACACACAGTTCTACCCCTCTCTCTCGCCTCTCATCTGCCAGAACACACGACACACACGCACAGACCCCCTCAAGGCAGTTGTTGCAGGCGTTGGTTGGTCGGTCGTTGTGGTCTGCTACAGTAGGATCAGGATGGTGGTGCAGGGAGTGGAGCTGTCGGCTGGGCAAGATTGTAGAGGTGGTGGTGGGGTGGTAGCCTGGCTGGGGGTGCCCTCGGTCTCCACGGTGATTAAATACTCATGTCTTCTGTGCTGGTCTTCCAGGGAGAAGAGCAATGTGGAACAGGAAATTAAAGAGCAGGAGAAGAGCATCAGAGAAAGGACCAGTGAAGTCCAGGTACAGTGAACGTGCTGGCTGCATGCCTCCCCTGAGCTCTCTCACTGCCCTTATTGTTTCACTTCATTTCATCCACTTGATGACTCTCTGTACATTTCGATTTTCTACTGGTTTTATAAATACATTTTCTCATGTCAAATCAGTCTACTGTTCAGCTGCTCTTGTTGGATTTGTTAGAGGTAGCCCCTTGAGTCTGTTAGGCTATGAAGCTATGGCTGAGCAGCAGAGAAACCAAACATACCCTCCCTGTCTGAGTCGGAGCCTCCTCTATAGTGCACCACGATGATATTTTGATGTTGACGATCTCGATTGCGCGAACTGAACTGTAGCCTCAAGCTGTTTAGTTCTTGCTTCAGTGATACATTTCGACAGTTACCTCTTAATATCAAGCATATGAACTGATTTATTAATATAACCTATTTGGAGGATGTACGTACATTATTTACCATTCATTTATATATGGCACAAAATAATCTGAAACAGCAAATGCATCCAACAAGTTTGTGGAATCACAAGCTTGATGTAATTATTGCGTGCTAGGAATATCAGACCAAATGCTGAACCTTTTTGACTACTTAATTATACCTAATAAGTGAAAAATCTGTCCATGTGCCCTTGAGCAAGGCACTTAACCCTAATTGCTCCTGTAAATCACTCTGGATAATTGCATCTGCGAAATGACAAATTGAAATTTGCCCCAATATGGGGGGGACTATGAATTAAAAGTGCTGTAATTTCTAAATAATTCACCCGCTATGGATGACAATGCTCTCAAATTGAAGCTGACAGTCTTCACTTTAACCTCCATAGTCATTGTATCATTTCAAGAAATGTCACTGTCCCTATACTTTGAGCTCACTGTATATTAAATTATACTTTAATACCCTGTAATCTGGCTCTGTACATATGTTATTTAATGCATTTTTAGGAAAATTCCAAGTGTTCTTGAATAAGCCAATGCCATAGTAGAGGGGTATCAGCTGTAAACCCGATGCCAGTGTGTGACTATAATCTTGTCTTTATAATCTTCTCTGTCAGGTTTAATTATCCCATCCTCTCAAGTCCTGTTCACTATTGACCCACTCTCTGGGAGGACTAAATTAACATTTAACACTTGTACACCTTTTATATTGCCACTTCTCGGCCGCACTTGAACCCTAGTGATTGAAACTATATAGGAATATGGCAATATTACCCTGCGTTGAACATTAGTTATTTTCTGCTTTGTATTTATGTGAGGCTGCTCTTCCTCTGGTATTGTATGCCAATGGCTTGAAAGGCTGTAATTAGACCGACAGCACTGTTTCCTTACCCCAGGGTTCCCCTCAGCAATGCCCAGTCACTGCCAATTAGCCATTATCAATATATTAATAATGGGAAAACTAGTCTGTTTTTCAATAGGTATATGAGCAACTGAGATTGGATTATGCAGTAAAAATTAAGGCCAATGAGTAGTAATCTAACTATTTAACATTTGCACAGTGATCGGGAGTAATTCTCCCTGCAGTAAATCAGTAATGTAATTGTTGAATATGAAGTATTCTCAGCAAATTGGGATCAATAAACTGTTTGCTTTTTTTTTTTAAATCTTTGGTTCTTGTAGCACTCGCACTTGAATGATTAGGGGATGAGGGCAGTAGTGCCTCGCCGCTGAGTTGGTCTGATAAATGGCTTCTATTTTGGGCTGTGACTGCCTGGCTGCTTTAAACAGACAGAGCTTAGAGTTGCTCCTCTGAAGGAACGGATGAAGACGTTCATCCCTCTGAGCCTGTGCTGAGTAGTGGCTGATAACAGTTTATACCACACCTTCCTACACACACTTCCTCGATAAACATCATCATGTAGGCATAAACACTAAGTCCATGTGTAATGGTACTGTGGGGAAGCTCACATTTGATTTTGTTCTGCTGCAGTGGAGCACCTCAAGGCTGAGCTAACTTTGTAATCTTTCATTATATTCTGGCAGTCAATGGATTGATTGAGTCCTTTCTTCAGAGTACTCAGTCAAACGCTACTCCTGCATAGGTGCTTCTGCTCCTTTTCTCACATCTTTCTCTGGATGCTGTGACTTATCCCTGCCCTCCTCAGGACCTGCAGAATCAGGTGCAGAAGGAAAGCGGCGAGCTGCAGCGGCTGCAATCTCAGCGCCAGGAGGTCCAGGATACTCTGGAGGAGCTGGACCAGCAGAAGACCACTCTGGAGGAGCAGCTTCGTCACATCTGCCAGCAGTGCAGCCATGAGAGCCAGCTGGTGAGACTACAGAACCTATCAACCAACCACCATCTCCCACAGCACCTGGATCACCTTCAGAGAGGATCTAGTCAATAGCAACTGCATATGATGGTCAAATGTACATCTAGTCACAGTCAGATTGTCCACCATTTTGTTTGAACTATTTTCTCACATCTTGCTTCGCTTTCTGTGGTTGGTGGGTGTGTGTGTTAGATCTTGTCACTAGAGGCGGAACACACGGCACAAGAGCAGAGGATAGAGGAGTATGAGGAGCAGCTGGTGCAGGCCAGAGAGGAGCTGCTGCGACTGCAGGAGGAGAGCCAGCAGCTGGAAGAGAAGGTGCAGGCAGCGCGGGAGCAGTTCACCCCCTTGCAGGAATCTGTCAAGGACTCCTTCTCTCAGGTATCTCAGGTGAGTCTACTATGACTCACCACCATTACTATTACGGTGGTGTCAAAGATTGTAAATGGAGAGAACAAAATATGATTGACGAGAAAGAATGTATCAAATCAAAGTTTGTCACGTGCGCCGAATACAACAGGTGTAGGGCTCTAACCAATAGTGCGGGGAAAAAAGGTGTGTGTGTGTGGGTAAGTAAAGAAATTAAACAGTAGTAAAAAGACATTTGAAAATAAAAATAACACAAAAATAACGGTAGTAGGATGACATGCGATTTATTGGTGAGTGAATGTTTAGGTTTTATAAATTACTTGTCATCCTTACCAAGCAATCTATCTCATCAATCATGTTTTGTTCTCTCCAACCCGTGTGTGTGTGTATATATATCTCTATCTGTACCCGTCAAACATTTTTTACTACTTTCTACATTGTAGAATAATAGTGAAGACATCAAAACTATGGAATCATGTAGTCACCAAAAAAGTGTTTAACAAATCAAAATGTATTTGAGATTCTTCAAAGTAGCCACCCTTTTCCTTGACAGCTTTGTACACTCTTGGCATTTTCTCAACCAGCTTTACCTGGAATGCTTTTCCAAGAGTCTTGAAGGAGTTCCCACATATATGCTTTGCAATTGTTGGCTTCTTTTCCTTCACTCTGTGATCCGACTCATCCCAAATTATCTCAATTGGGTTGAGGTTGTCGTGGAAACATTTGGTCAATCATATTTCACAAATACCGGAGCATGTGAGTTCAAATAGACTTTTTAATACTTCATAATAAAAGCCGAGCTGCATCTTGAATACAACTGCCTTCCAATCTTGGTACAAACTACTTATACATTTGTCCTCCTTACGTCATACTCATAGTAACTCCTCTTAATGGCTTATCACCTCTGGCATTTAGCCACCGTTATCATATTAGGACATGCAACCTGTAGAGTCACAAATAGTTTCATGCATGTAGGACCATAGCAACAGACCTTGGCACTCTACACGATTAACCAATACATGACATCCTGCTGACTCCATTGAAAGATGAACCCCTGTTCTAGAGAACCCAAGAGGTATAACCATAGTTGGCCATAACAGTTACAAGAATAACCATGTGCATGTCTAATGGTGTCCAATGACCTAGAGCACATGGAGTGCCGTAGTTTTGCTGGCTCCTTCTGAAATACAGTGCCTTGCGAAAGTATTCGGCCCCCTTGAACTTTGCGACCTTTTGCCACATTTTCAGGCTTCAAACATAAAGATATAAAACTGTATTTTTTGGTGAAGAATCAACAAGTGGGACACAATCATGAAGTGGAACGACATTTATTGGATATTTCAAACTTTTTTAACAAATCAAAAACTGAAAAATTGGGCGTGCAAAATTATTCAGCCCCTTTACTTTCAGTGCAGCAAACTCTCTCCAGAAGTTCAGTGAGGATCTCTGAATGATCCAATGTTGACCTAAATGACTAATGATGATAAATGAGGAGTCTCGTATAAATGCACCTGCACTGTGATAGTCTCAGAGGTCCGTTAAAAGCGCAGAGAGCATCATGAAGAACAAGGAACACACCAGGCAGGTCCGAGATACTGTTGTGAAGAAGTTTAAAGCCGGATTTGGATACAAAAAGATTTCCCAAGCTTTAAACATCCCAAGGAGCACTGTGCAAGCGATAATATTGAAATGGTAGGAGTATCAGACCACTGCAAATCTACCAAGACCTGGCCGTCCCTCTAAACTTTCAGCTCATACAAGGAGAAGACTGATCAGAGATGCAGCCAAGAGGCCCATGATCACTCTGGATGAACTGCAGAGATCTACAGCTGAGGTGGGAGACTCTGTCCATAGGACAACAATCAGTTGTATATTGCACAAATCTGGCCTTTATGGAAGAGTGGCAAGAAGAAAGCCATTTCTTAAAGATATCCATAAAAAGTGTTGTTTAAAGTTTGCCACAAGCCACCTGGGAGACACACCAAACATGTGGAAGAAGGTGCTCTGGTCAGATGAAACCAAAATTGCACTTTTTGGCAACAATGCAAAACGTTATGTTTGGCGTAAAAGCAACACAGCTCATCACTCTGAACACACCATCCCCACTGTCAAACATGGTGGTGGCAGCATCATGGTTTGGGCCTGCTTTTCTTCAGCAGGGACAGGGAAGATGGTTAAAATTGATGGGAAGATGGATGGAGCCAAATACAGGACCATTCTGGAAGAAAACCTGATGGAGTCTGCAAAAGACCTGAGACTGGGACGGAGATTTGTCTTCCAACAAGACAATGAACCAAAACATAAAGCAAAATCTACAATGGAATGGTTCAAAAATAAACCTATCCATGGCCAAGAATGGCCAAGTCAAAGTCCAGACCTGAATCCAATCGAGAATCTGTGGAAAGAACTGAAAACTGCTGTTCACAAATGCTCTCCATCCAACCTCACTGAGCTCGAGCTGTTTTGCAAGGAGGAATGGGAAAAAATGTCAGTCTCTCGATGTGCAAAACTGATAGACATACCCCAAGCGACTTACAGCTGTAATCGCAGCAAAAGGTGGCGCTACAAAGTATTAACTTAAGGGGGCTGAATAATTTTGCACGCCCAATTTTTCAGTTTTTGATTTGTTAAAAAAGTTTGAAATATCCAATAAATGTCGTTCCACTTCATGATTGTGTCCCACTTGTTGTTGATTCTTCACAAAAAAATACAGTTTTATATCTTTATGTTTGAAGCCTGAAATGTGGCAAAAGGTCGCAAAGTTCAAGGGGGCCGAATACTTTCGCAAGGCACTGTATGTAATTGCCACATATGTACTGAAAAAATCACAATAAGGTCGGGTGATTGTAGAGGCCAGGTCATCTGATGCAGCACTCCATCACTCTCCTTCTATGTCAAATTACCCTTACACAGCCTGGAGGTGTGTTTTGCGTCATTGTCCTGTTGAAAAACAAATGATAGTCCCACTAAGCAGAAACCAGATGGAATGGCGTATCGCTGCAGAATGCTGTGGTAGCCATGCTGGTTAAGTGCGCTTTGAATTCCAAATAAATCACGACGGTGTCACCAGCAAAGCACCATCACACCTCCATACTTCACAGTGGGAACCACACATGGTCATCTGTTCACCTACTCTGCGTCTAATCAGACCAAAGGACAGATTTCCACCAGTCTAATTTTCATTGCTCGTGTTTCTTGGCCCAAGCAAGTCTCTTTTTCTTATTGGTGTCCTTTTACAGTGATTTCTTTGCAGCAATTTGACCACGAAGGCCTGTTTCATGCAGTCTCTCCTCTGAACAGTTGATGTTGAGATGTCTGTTACTTGAACTCTGAAGCATTTATTTGGGCTGCGTGGGTCTTCCTTTCCTGTGGCGGTCCTCATGAGAGCCAGTTTCATCATAGTGCTTGATGGTTTTTGCGACTGCACTTGAAGAAACTTTCAAAGTTCTTGAAATTTTCCCGCATTGGCTGATGTCTTAAAGTAATGGTGGACGATCGTTTCTCTTTGCTTATTTGACCTGTTCTTACCATAATATGGACTTATATGGTCTTTTACCAAATAGAGCAATCTTCTGTATACCACCCCTTCCTTCTCACCACAACTGATTGGCTCAAATGCATTAGGAAGGAAAGACATTCCACAAATGAACTTTTAACAAGGCACACCTGTTAATTGAAATGCATTCCAGGTGACTAACTCATGAAGCTAGTTGAGAGAATGACAAGGGAAAGTGTGGCTACTTTGAAGAATCTGAAATGTAAAATATATTTTGATTTTTAACTTTTTTTGTTTACTACATGATTCTATATGCGTGTTATTTCATAGTTTTGATGTCTTCACTATTATTATACAATGAAGACAATAGTCAAAAGAAAAACCATTGAATGAGTAGGTGTCAACATTTGACTGGTACTGTGTGTATCTATATCATCACTCTGCGCTCTCTCTCTCCCTTATCCCTGTGCTCTCTGTACCTCTGTTTGTATGGAGGGCAGGTGCACCAGAAGCAAAGTGATCTACAGATTGAGGAGCGGATGGTCACGGCCCAGCTCAGATGTAAGAATTCCCTAGAGGAGGATCCAGTGCTGGTGAATGGCTCAGCGAAGGAGCAGCATCAGGAAGACCAGCCTGAGGAGCTGAGAGTGGAGCCTCCAGCCAGCCAGCCACAGATGGAGCCTGCTGAACCGATGGAAGAAGTAGATGAGGAGGATCGGCCTAAGACCCCAGAGGAACCAGAGCCCAAGTCTGATGCCTTCAAAGACCTCTATAACAGCCTATCTTCCACTGTCTGGCCAGTACCACAGGACAACCTTGTGAAGGCAATATATTGTACTATGAAATATCTGGGTCATTTATTATTTGTTCATAAGTCTGAGTGCTAGTTGTGCGTGTTGTTATGCCATCATGGTGTCTGAAGTTGCTATTTGTCCTTCTCTATTCTCAGGAGCACATTAGTCCCATTGCTTTCACCCTTCAGGAGCACAGCAGTCCTATTGCTGAAGTTGAAGCAGAGGTCAAAGATATAGAAAAAGAAGATGAGGAGTTGTCGTTTAAAGCTAGCACTCCCAAGGTACAATCTGGTCCAATATGGCCGCTTCATCTTTAGCCATGGGATTCCCCCCTGGAATCCAGATCTGGTTTCTGGTCATTTATTTAAATATTTTCTATGAATGAGTATTTTTAAATAATGTGGCCCTATTCAGCTACTTCTATGAGAAGTATTTAAAACATTTTCCTATAAATTGCCTACTAGTATTGGCATTATTTCAAATACCAAACTGACCTAGTTCAAATGCATGGGAGTATTTTATTTTGTAAATATTTTCCAAATGCATTTCCAAAAACAATTTAAACATTCAACTACTTGTCTTTAAAGAGGAAATACTTTGCTTTCGGAAAGTATTTATACCCCTTGACATTTTCAAGTTTGTTAGGTTACAGCCTTATTCTAAAATTGTTTTGAATTGTTTTTTTCCCTCATCAATCGACACACAATACCCCATAATGGGAAAGCAAAAACAGGATTTTAGAGATATTTGCTAATTTATAAAAAATGTACTTGAATATCGCATTTACATAAGTACTCGGACCCTTTACTCAGTACTTTGTTGCAGCACCTTTGACCGCAATTACAGCCTCAAGTCAACGCTACAAGCTTGGCACACCTGATCCTTTCAAGCTCTGTCATTTTGGATGGGGAGCATTGCTGCACAGCTATTTTCAGGTCTCTCCAGAGAGCCTGTTGGAAAAGCATTCCAAGTGATCTTCTGTATACCAACCCTACCTTGTCACAACACAACTGATTGGCTCAAATGCATTAAGAAGGAAAGACATTCCACAAATTAACTTTTAACAAGGCACACCTGTTAATTGAGGTACATTCCACGTGACTACCTCATGAAGCTGGTTGAGAGAATGACAAGTGTGCCAAGCTGTCAACAAGCTGTCATCAAAATATATATTGATTTGTTTCACACTTTTTTGGTTACTACATGATTCCATATGTGTTATTTTATAGTTTTGATGTCTTCGCTATTATTCTACAATGTAGAAAATAGTAAAAATACAATTTTAACCTGAATGAGTAGGTGTCAACTTTTGACTGGTACTGTATATCTCCCCAAATACTTAATTCCAATGTAATAGAAAATAATTGAAATATTCTAAATATGATTTGAACCCAGGTCTGCTAGACTGTGCTGTATTTCCTTAGCAGGTGGACTCTCCAGAGCCAGAACCGAGACCAGAGTCAACTGAGCCTCCCCATGCTACCCTGCCTGTGCTGCCTCCACAGACCACTTCCCATCCACTCCCTGATTTGGACTTCTTCCAGTCAGACCCCTTCACTGACCGTGAGTTACCCCTCCATGTCTCAGATAGTTTATTGTACTAACAGGAGCAATTTCAAACTTGACAAACCTACTGTATGTATGAATGTTCAGTGCATTTGGAAAGTATTCAGACCCCTTGACAATTTCCACATTTTGTTACGTTACAGCCTTAAACAATTTTAGAATAAATAAAATGTTTCCCTCATCAATCTACACACAATAATACCTCATAATGAAAAAGACCGATTTTTAGAAATGTTTGCTTATTTATTAAAAATAATAACCAGAAATACCTTATTGACATAAGCATTCAGACCCTTTGCTATGAGATTTGAAATTGAGCTCTGGTGCATCCTGTTTCCATTGATCATCCTTGATGTTTCTACAATGTGATTGTAGTCCACTTGTGGTAAATTCAATTGATTGGACATGATTTGGACAGGCACACACATGCCTAATATAAGGTCCCACAGTTGACAGTGCACATCAGAGCAAAAACCAAGACATGAGGTCGAAGGAATTCTCCGTAGAGCTCCATGACAGGATTGTGTTGAGGCACAGATCTGGGGAAGGATACCACAAAATGTCTGCAGCATTGAAGGTTCCAAGAACATCATTCTTAAATAGAAGAAGTTTGGAATGACCAAGATTTTTCCTGGAGCTGTCCACCTGGCCAAACTGAGCAATCGCGGGAGAAGGGCCTTGGTCAGGGAGGTGACCAAGAACCCGATGGTCACTCTGACAGAGCTCTAAAGTTCCTCTGTGGAGATGGGAGAACCTTCCAGAAGGACAACCATCTCTGCAGCATTCCACTAGCCAGGCCTTTATGGTAGTGGCCAGACAGAAGCCTCTCCTCAGTAGAAGACACATGACAGCCCACTTGGAGTTTGCCAAAAGGCACCTAAAGTACTTTCAGACCATGAGAAACAAGAATCTCTGGTCTGATGAAACCAAGATTGAACTATTTGGCCTGTTTTCCAAGCGTCACGTCTGGAGGAAACCTGGCACCATCCCTACGGTGAAGCATGGTGGCAGCATCGTGCTGTGGGGATATTTTTCAGTGGCAGGGACTGGGAGACTTGTCAGGATCGAGGGAAGATGAACAGAGCAAAGTACCAGAGAACCTTGATTCAAACTTTCTTCAGAGTGCTCAGGACCTCAGACTGGGGAGAAGGTTTACCTTCCAACAGGACAACGACCCTAAGCACACAACCAAGACAACGCAGGAGTGGTTTCGGGACACGTCTCTGAATGTCCTTGAGTGGCCCAGCCAGAGCCTGGACTCAAACATCTCTGGAGAGACCTGAAAAAATCTGTGCAGCGACGCTCCGCATCCAACCTGACAGAGCTTGAGAAGATATGCAGAGAAGAATGGGAGAAACTCCCTAAAAACAGGTGTGCCGAGCTTTAAATGTGATATTTCAGTTTAAAAAATAATTCATCAAGGCAAAGGGTGGCTACTTTGAAGAATCTCAAATATAAAATATATTTTGATTTTATTACACTTTTTTGGTTCCATGATTCTATAGGTGTTCTTCTGTAGTTTTGTTGTCTAACCTATTATTATTCTACAAAGTAAAAATAAAGAAAAACCCGTGTGTGTGTGTGTGTGTGTGTGTGGACATATATACATATATATATTAGTTGAACTCGGAAGTTTACATACTTAGGTTGGAGTCATTAACTTGTTTTTCAACCACTCCACACATTTCTTGTTAACAAACTATAGTTTTGGCAAGTCGGTTAGGACATCTACCTTGTGCATGACAAGTAATTTTTCCCAAAATTGTTTACAGACAGATTATTTCACTTATAATTCACTGTATCACAATTCTAGTGGGTCAGAGGGTAACATACACTAAGTTAACTGTGCCTTTAAACAGCTTGGAAAATTCCAGAAAATTGTCATGGCTTTAGAAATTTCTGATAAGCTAATTGACATTGGATGTGTCCCTTCGGATGTATTTCAAGGCCTACCTTCAAACTCAGTGCCTCTTTGCTTGACATCATGGGAAAATCAAAAGAAATCAGCCAAGACCTCAGAAAAAAAATTGTAGACCTCCACAAGTCTGGTTCATCCTTGGGAGCAATTTCCAAACGCCTGAAGGTACCGCGTTCATCTGTACAAACAATAGTACGCAAGTATAAACACCATGGGACCAAGCAGCCGTCATACCGCTCAGGAAGGAGACGCATTCTGTCTCCTCGAGATGAACGTACTTTGGTGAGAAAAGTGCACATCAATCCCAGAACAACAGCAAAGGACCTTATGAAGATGCTGGAGGAAACGGGTACAAAAGTATCAATATCCACAGTAAAACAAGTCCTAAGGACAACAAAGTCAGGGTATTGGAGTGGCCATCACAAAGCCCTGACCTCAATCCTATAGAAAATGTGTGGGCAGAACTGAAAAAGCGTGTGTGAGCAAGGAGGCCTACAAACCGGACTCAGTTACACCATCTCTGTCAGGAGGAATGGGCCAAAATTCACCAATTTGTTGTGGGAAGCTTGTGGAAGGCTACCTGAATCGTTTGATCCAAGTTAAACAATTTAAAGGCAATACTACCAAATACTAATTGAGTATATGTAAACTTCTGGGAATGTGATGAAAGAAATAAAAGCTGAAATTAATTATTCTCTCTACTATTATTCTGACATTTCACATTCTTAAAATAAAGTGGTGATCCTAACTGACCTAAGACAGTAAAAATTCCCTAGGATTAAATGTCAGGAATTGTGAAAACTGAGTTTAAATGTATTTGGCTAAGGTGTATGTAAACTTCCGACTTCAACTGTAAATTTAGATAGAGATCCATCGATGTCAAGCCTTTTTTGCTTTGTCTTTGGCGTATTGTGTGTTGATTAATGTGGGGGGGGGACTATTTTATTAATTTTAGACATAAGGCTTTAACTTAACAAAATGCTGAATAAGTCAAGGGGTCTGAATACTTTCCGTATGTAATAAAAATGAGTCCCAGCTGATTCTGTTGTCTGTCTGTGCAGAGGATCCATTTAAAGATGATCTGTTTGGAAAGGCAGATGTTTCCGGTGAGTGTTGTTTATTCAGTATGAGCTCAAACAATGCAGCTATACATTGGAGCCACCAAATCAGAAATATTTTAAAATTAGCCTGTATTTTGAATGTGAACCTGTAACGTAGCTGTCCTTCAACAGATCCATTTGGAGGGGACCCATTCAAGGGTACAGATCCCTTTTCTGCTGACTCCTTCTTCAAGCAGTCTTCGGCCTCCCCCTTCCCTTCTGCTGACCCCTTCAGTGGCAGCGCCAGCCTAGTGGAGCCTGACCTGTTTCCAGCTCCTCTTAACGACGCTGCAGGGCTGGACCCCTTCAGCTCCAAAGCCAACAACAAGGCAGCCAGGGACCCCTTCAGCGCCAAGGTCAACAACGTGGATGCGGATCCGTTTGGATCTAAAATGGACTCCCTGGCAGAGGCAGACCCGTTTGGCTCCCAGTGTACTACAGGCCCGGATCCCTTCAGCTGCTCCCAGCCAGGCTCTGAGCTCCCCACTGTGAGTGGTGCCACCGTGCTGAACTGTCCATATGCCTCAGGGATATTCACTCAGGCAGCTACCCAATTTACCCCACCAAAAAACCCTCCTCCTGCACCAGCACATTGTGTTAATTATGCTCCCAGATAGATTCAGTCTGTGCATGGTAATGAAGAATGACTGTGCACTTCTGTCCTTAATTATTCTAGCTAGGTGTGCGCTGTCTGTCGGGTTTTAGTTTATAACTGACATTGTATGTGTTTCCCAAAAGGATCTCATTGCAGCAACCAATGACCCTTTTGCACCTGGAGGCACTGCTGGAAATACTGGCTCTGACCCAGGTAAGACGAGGATGGAGCCTCCCTCTTGGGAGTGGGTGGTAGTGCAAATGGTAGTACTCTGTTTGGATAAACTGTTGTTGAACAATATTTACATGTGTGTGTGCTTCAGATCCATTTGCTGCTGCGTTTGGCATCGAATCATTTGGAGTGGGATTTGCAGACTTCAGTGCCTTGGCCAAGGTAAAGTCATGATTGGGTTCTCAAGTTTTCCTTGGTGTGTACCATCATGGCTGAGATGTGAGGAAAACTAAGGATCACTATTAGTGATCGTTAGGGACATTTTTGTGATCCCGCTAACCGCATGAATAATGGGTGGGAATGTGGGGGAATGTGATGAGGTGGTGTTGATGTAAACATGAACACCAGGGAGAGATGTCAGTCATGCTCTTCTGGATCTCTGGTTGTTTTCAAGTCAAACGGTGCCGACCCCTTCGCCTCATCCAACTCCTCCAACAACAAGAACCTGTTCAAGGAGGACAGCCAGCCTAGCAGCCTTGATGTTCCCCCAGCCTTGCCCCCCAAGACAGGAACGCCCACCAGACCTCCCCCACCACCCCCAGGTCAGTCCTTCTGGAAAGCAAATGTTCTTTCATGCTGTTTCTAGACTGTTTGTCTGTGCTTTTCTGCTGCCATTTGCAAGTAACAGAATGGCATTGGTATTGAAAACATGGAGATTTGGTACCTTGTGGGATTTTGTAGTCATTGTTGCACTTTTGCTAGGACTTCTTCCCTGGGCCTCTCATTACTTACTGACCTGAGTGCTCTTGGGTGGTGGGGTGTGTCAGGGTTTCTGTGGGTTTTGGCCAAAACATAAATAAATGAAAAGCTGATAAGTTAAACTGTTGTCAGCCAAAATGACAGAGAGAGAAAATATATATGATTTTATTTCTTCCTGTGTATATACATGTGTAATTATATTTGACAGATTTATTTCCCTATTGGACCCACCGCTTTGCCATTTCTCTTCATTTCATAGCAACTTTCTTTTGTTGTCCTGAAAGGCACAATCCTAGTCATATTGACAAGTTATCCTAGTTGTATCTTTTAGATTCCCCCTCTTAAGATTTACATCTGTCACATGTGGAATATCTATCGGGTGCTCTGTTTTAGAATGGTGTTTTCCTACGAATTGCATTTTGGAAAATGATTTGATTGGCTGTATCATTACATGAGATGCATGTTCTGTTAAGATGCATTACCATAATCAAAATGTGATTTATGTCATTCTGAGCACCGTGGTTAGACACCCCAATGAGTTATGCATATGGGTCCGGTAAATGTTTCAAATGGCCGGTAAATTCAAATCTTCCCCGTCACGTTGTCTGGCGCCACATTTTCCTAACAGAAACTCTGGTGTGTTTTTGAAAGCAGGTAAGAGAGCCGACATCTCCAGGTCCGAGACGTCGGACTCGTTCCACAGAAGGGGGCCGTTTCTGCCCCAGGGCCCAGGAGACCCCCCTTTCTCCCAACCTGCCAAGGATGCTGCCCAAGACCCCTTTGCCCCATCCTCACCCCGCCAGCCCGCACGGGACCCAGACCGATTTGCCAGCTTTGACAAAGTGAGAACCTCCCCAGCCCCCTCTCCTCATGACACCGTCTAGGTTGCCCTCCCCTGTTTCCTCGCTCACACGCCATCCACCAAACGGCAGTCTCAGCCTCCCCTCCGTCCATAGCTAAACTCTCAAACTACCAACCTACCTAAGGAGCATTTATAAGTCCTAAGGAAATATAGTTGTATTTTATACATTTCATTATTTTAAAAGCATTCCTTTGTTTTTCTAATGAGATATATAATGTTTTATATATTCCTTCTTCCTGATGTATCGCATATTACTTTGTCAATGTTATGTTTCTTTATGTGAAGTTTATTAAGGCACGAGGGGGTGTGGTATAAGGCCTATACACACCATGGCTAAGGGCTGTTCTTATGCACAACGCATCAGAGTGCCTGGACACAACCCTTAGCTGTGGTTTCTTGGCCATATACTACAAATTCATAAGGTAGAGCAGGAAAAATACATTTGTTGTCATACCCGTGGTATACAGTCTGATATACCATGGCTGTCAGCCAATCAGCATTCAGGGCTAGAACCATCCAGTTTATAAATATAATTATAGAAAACTGGGTGGATCTAGCCCTGAATGCTAATTGGCAGCCACCTGTGGTGTATCAGACTGTATGCTTTGGGTATGACAAAACATTTAATTGTAGTGCTCTAATTACATTGGTAACCAGTTTATAATAGCAATAATACCTCAGGATTTTTAGTTTATGGCCAATATACCACACCTCTTTGGACCTTATTGCTTATCTTTAATAACATTTTTGTTTATTTCTAAGTTGAAGTTCAGACTTGTAACTGATGTTCCCTCAAATAACTTTACTCCTTTAATAGTGTAGCCATAGGTGTATATATATATATATATATATATATATATATATATATATATTAATAAACATTTTCATTTTCTAGTATATTTTAAATGGGTAACATTTTCACTGAGTGAACTTAGTCACCACTAGTGGGACTTCAGGCACACATCAAATCTTCTTCTTCCTGATGCATAGCCCTCAGGGGCCCCTGGTTGGCTGTGGATGGAAAGGCTAGGCTGCTTGCTTTGGCTCTTGTGATTGAATGTATTTAGCACAACCACAGAAACGATAAATGGCTTGACTGAGCTCCTATTCCTCCTGCTCCCTCTGACTGCCTCCACTCTGCATGACCTGCACCCTGCCCTGCACGCGCTGTCCTTGTGTCTGATTTGCGGGCTCCCGGTGATCCTCTACAGAGCCCCCTCACTGCCTCCACCATCTCACTCTGACTGGAATCACTCCTCCTTCTGCTTCCCACCATTCATCCTGTTATCACCACTCCCGCCACCAATCTGCACTGTGGAAGAAAGATTTCTGCTCTCTCTGGGTCTTTACTCTCATCTCTTCCTAAGTCAAATGAGCTCAATAAAACATCTTATGAAGGGTACTATCTCCATCTCTGGGCTCCATGTGTATCCATATCCACCAGGTTGATTTAGTACAGATAGCTACTGTTTGCACATTTTTTTACATTCTGTTATGATGCATGAATTCTGGCGTATTCAAATCCCGGATTGAATCTTAATTCAAGCTTGAGGTGTAAAAAATCGATTTGGTCCGAATTCAAAAACCTAGTTTTACTGGTCTCGTATAAGCATTTCTGGATGTTGGTTAGATTTACAGTATTTTGATATACTTTGAAGTTACTTTGTCATTTTTCCTCTATCATGTTACATCCATCACCAACCATTTATATCCCATGTGAATAACTGCATTTAGACAAAGCTGGAACATCCTACAGGGACTTTACCATCCAATTCACAGATCTATTCCCACAAGTATGTTGTTCATAAGTTGGTATACTTTTTCTGAGACATTTACTCCATCTGCAGTATATTTGGTCCAGGTTGTAAATCCATTAATATTCACTCCTGCTGTGCTGTCAGACTGTACGTCGTGAGTGATTTTAATGGGTCACAAACTGTTGAAGTCCCACACCTCATTATGAACAATGTGAATCAGTACCTGCTTTCTCTCTCAGTACCAACCACATATCTCTCTCTTTGATTTCATTGACATTAACTTTAGTGCTAAGACATACAGATTGGCAATCTCCGAGCCAATCGTCAGTATATTGCATTACTATACTGTATTAATTTGTGGTCACCGGTATATATGGAACACTGTAGAACCAGGTGTGTGTGTGTGTGTGAACTAAACACTTATAAACTGGGTGGTTTGAGCACTGAATGTTGATTGGCTGGCACCTGTGGTATATCTGACCGTATACCACAGCTATGACTTAACATTTATTTTTACTGCCCTAATTACATTGGTAACCAGTTTATAATTTGTGGTATGTGGCCAGTATACCACTGCTAAGGGCTGTATCCAGGGACTTTGCGTCGAGGGTAAGAACAGCCTTTAGCCGTTGTATATTGGCCATAAATTTCCCCCCCTGATCCTTATTGCTTAAATATACCATATTTTATCATCCCACTGTCTAAAATGTGCATGATGTGTCTGTTGCTGTGTGAAATTCACCTGTGAAGGCTGTCACATGCAGACATGCTTTACAGCCATACAGGGATTTCAGCCACTCAACTGCCCCCCTATCACTGATCTGGAGCTAATACATGTATTTTCATGTTAAACATTATAAGAGGAAATTGCAACCGTTTGCTTTTGGAACATACAAGAAGCTCTATTGAAATGCTGAGAATGGTGCAGCTTACCATAAACAATAAGATGTCAAGGGGATCAGTATGCTGCTGCGAAATAGCTTAATACAGGACAGTTCACAACTTACTGTGTCCCTTTTTTAAAAATGGGTGTCAAGATGGGGGAGGTTGAGTGCAGTGGCACCATCAGGGAGGGGACGTAGAACATGCTGCTTCTAAGGTGTTCTGATGTGTGTGTGTGTGTGTGTGTGTGTGTGTGTGTGTGTTTCTATGTGGTGTGAAGCAGCAGTACCATACTGAGGAGGACATGATTGAGTGGGCGAAGAGGGAGAGTGAGCGGGAGGAGAAGGAGCGCTTGGCCAGACAGGCACAACAGGAGCAAGAGGATCTGGAGCTGGCCATTGCCCTGAGCAAATCAGAGTTTTCCTGAAAGACTCCCGGTTGCCCTGTGTGACCCAGCACTAACCAAAGGAAGGAGGGAGGGGTGGGAGAACTGAACTGAATGGCCTACTCAGACCCAATGAAGAGATGTTGAGTATTGGCTCTTCCTCCCACCCATTAACCCCTTTAATTTTCTCCTACCCTCTCATTTTGTTTCACTCATCTATGACATTTTCAGTGTGTCTTCAATGGTGTTTGGCCAGGTGGTGGGTATAAGAACTGTGATGTTCTCTGTTAGACTACAATATCTCTCCTGATACAGTAAATAGACATGGAGATTGTAAAGTATATGTATACAGACCTAATTGTTAATAACTAACTGCAAAAGTTATGCCCCTGTTAGCAATGCTCTTGTCTAGAAGCCTGCTCATACCGAGACCACCAGATAGTATTGAGCACTTATGGTAACCATTTCTCCCTGAGATTGAATGTAAGAGTGGCTAACACAACATGCCTTTTTCCTGTCTTCCCACTTGTTTTTTTCTTTTTGAAATTATGAACTTTATAATATGATTAACTCTAACAAGATAATAAGAGTCATGTTCCTCTAATTAATCTGGGTGTAAACCAATGTCAAATTGTAATCCATATTTGATTCATTTGGCTGTATACCAGACATGTAAAAAAAATAGTGAATTGGATTTAATGTCTGAGCTGAGGTTTTGCTAGTGCTTGTGTAAAAACACATCTTAGAGATGACCTGACGTATGTCCTTACGAGAGTAGCCATTTTATGTATAGAGTAGTCAAACGGTGCAGAGGGTTGGAAGGGAAAAGAGGAGATCCTGCTTCAGATACACACTGGTGGTTGTCACGACTACTTTGACTACACTTAACTTGAATTTGTGCATATATTTCTGATCACCCTACTTACTATAGGTTGTTCACCTTTCTCTCAACTCTTCCTCTCATCAACGTGTCCTTAAATGTATCTTTATATGCCAAACACCAGGCAGTGAATAAGACTCACATGCTCATTATCTGTTTGGAAAGTAATAATGATCTTGTAAACAGTGTAACTTCCAGGTCACTCACTCCGTTGTCCTCAGTGTCGTTCTCCTAATAGTCTCTTCATTCTGAAAGGTTTTATAGCTGTACTAAGGGTTGTACATTTTGCAAAAAATAAGTAAACCAGTAAAACAACTTATGTTCAGTTATGTCCAGACCTCTGCATGTAGGACGCTTTTTCTTAGCGTGAAATGTAATCTACCCCACCCAACACTACCCACCAATAGTCAAGAGTCAAAACTATTGACCACAAACAATTATTGTGGTTCATGAAGTGACATTTGAACAAATGAGATGTCAAGATTTTGGAAAGTAGGTTGGTTGTACAGGAAGATGTTTTTAAATGTATTTTAAGTGGAAAAATATAATTGTTAACTAGAAACCGGATACAGGCTGAGTGTAATACGCACAAGAAGAGTAGCTGCTGCCTTGGCAACAGCTAATGGGCATCCCTAATAAATCCAAATCCAAATTATCCCTATTAGAATAGCTGTCTTCTGTAAATTGTCTGATTCTGTCACCAAAATCCACAACACGTGACACCCTGTCTCACCTATTTAGGGATACAGTCGTTTAGCCATGTCTTCTGATTCAGGGAGTTATGTACCCTTGTTATAACCAATAGGTTATAGTTTATAACTATGCCCAATTTTCCTGCTCAGGAGAAATTCCTGACCCAATATGGCAAATTCTCCACTGTATATAGGCTCAACATTTCTAATACCTAGCTTCAGTTGAATACAGCCATCAGCAGGGGGTTCAGTTATAAAGTAAGTGGGTGCTGCACATGTCAGTATTCTGAACCATCTTGTTTGTTTTTTAAAGTTTTGTGTTTCACTGAGGTGATCCAACAGTGATTTGACCTCATTTTAAAAACTGCCTGATAAAAGTATCCATTGCCTTTTTGTACAAAGGCTGTTCTTCTGTCTGTGAACTTCAGTCACTTGAGGGTTTTACTTAAAAAGCCTTTTTGTATTGGTGAGGAGAGACAGAATTGGAATGGGGGGGGGTAAATGTAACTGTAAGGCATCTTAAAGCATACAATTGTTTTTTTTTGTTTCCAGATTAAATGAGAATAATTGTCACTAATCAAGAGGGGTATAATGTGAAAGTACACCGTTGACAAGGGAATAGCGTGGCTCAGGTAATTTGGGATATTTTGTTTTCTGACCAATGTACGACTCATGGACCCTTTTCCTGCTTTTCATCCAGGTTTTTAGGTTCATCAGTAGAGACCATTCTGTAAATGAGCACCGTGGTCAGTTAGGACCCCCTAGTGTTGTTCATTCAACAAATGTTTCTGTTTGTAAATACAATGGCGTTGTAAATTCTCCAGAGACAGCTGTGTTCCTTTTATACCATCTGGTATTTAAAGGCTATCGGATACTATTTATCATCATGTCATTTGTATAGACTTATTTTATTTTGAAATAAAAAAACACTTGTTGTTCTAAGCCATCTACCTATAGGTTTTCAAAAACGGGTTTATCGTAGGCTTTTTTGAGTTATCATTTTTTTAACATGTCAGTAATGGTCAGAATATACTAAGTGAAACATTTAATTGAAAACAGAAAAATAAATATAAACCTTTCGAAAAACACTGGACTTTGTTTTGTGTGGGGATGGGTGTCAATCTAGCTTGGTCTCATAAACTAGATGGTAAACTTAAATCTGTGATACTCTAAACATACAGTGGGGCAAAAAAGTATTTAGTCAGCCACCATTTGTGCAAGTTCTCCCACTTAAAAAGATGAGGCCTGTCATTTTCATCATAGGTACACTTCAACTATGACAGACAAAATCACATTGTAGGATTTTTAATGAATTTATTTGCGAATTATTTTGGAAAATAAGTATTTGGTCAATAACTACAGTTTCTCAATACTTTGTTATATACCCTTTGTTGGCAATGACAGAGGTCAAACAATGACAGAAGTCTTCACAAGGTTTTCACACACTGTTGCTGTTATTTTGGCCCATTCCTCCATGCAGATCTCCTCTAGAGCAGTGATGTTTTGGGGCTGTTGCTGTGCAACACGGACTTTCAACCTCGCTCCAAAGAGGTATGGGGTTGAGATCTGGAGACTGGCTAGGCCACTCCAGGACCTTGAAATGCTTCTTACGAAGCCACTCCTTCGTTGCCCGGGCGGTGTGTTTGGGATCATTGTCATGCTGAAAGACCCAGCCACGTTTCATCTTCAATGCCCTTGCTGATGGAAGGAGGTTTTCACTCAAAATCTCACGATACATGGCCCCATTCATTCTTTCCTTTACATGGATCAGTCGTCCTGGTCCCTTTGCAGAAAAACAGCCCCAAAGCATGATGTTTCCACCCCCATGCTTCACAGTAGGTATGGTGTTCTTTGGATTCTTTGTCCTCCAAACACGACGAGTTGAGTTTTTACCAAAAAGTTATATTTTGGTTTCATATGACATTCTCCCAATCTTCTTCTGGATCATCCAAATGCTCTATAGCAAACTTCAGACGGGCCTGAACATGTACTGGCTTAAGCAAGGGGACACGTCTGGCACTGCAGGATTTGAGTCCCTAGCGGCGTAGTGTGTTACTGATGGTAGGCTTTGTTACTTTGGTCCCAGCTCTCTGCAGGTCATTCACTAGGTCCCCCCGTGTGGTTCTGGGATTTTTGCTCACCGTTCTTGTGATTAATTTTGACCCCACGGGGTGAGATCCTGCGTGGAGCCCCAGATCGAGGGAGATTATCAGTGGTCTTGTATGTGCTCCATTTCCTAATAATTGCTCCCACAGTTGATTTCTTCAAACCAAGCTGCTTACCTATTGCAGATTCAGTCTTCCCAGCCTGGTGCAGGTCTACAATTTTGTTTCTGGTGTCCTTTGACAGCTCTTTGGTCTTGGCCATAGTGGAGTTTGGAGTGTGACTGTTTGAGATTGTGGACAGGTGTCTTTTATACTGATAACAAGTTCAAACAGGTGCCATTAATACAGGTAACGAGTGGTGGACAGAGGAGCCTCTTAAAGAAGTTGCAGGTCTGAGAGAACGAGAAATCTTGCTTGTTTGTAGGTGACCAAATACTTATTTTCCACCATAATTTGCAAATAAATTCATTAAAAATCCTACAATGTGATTTTCTGGATTTTTTTTCAAATTTTGTCTGTCATAGTTGAAGTGTACCTATGATGAATATGACAGGCCTCTCATCTTTTTAAGTGGGACAACTCTTCCCCGAACTTTAACACTTTTAGCTAACCCTTGCCCTTTAACCTAACTCCTAAACTTAACCCTAACCCATAGCGCAGCTAATGTCAGCATTAGCCACCAAGCTAACATTAGCCACAACCAATTGGAATATGTTATACGTTTTGCAAAATGTTAACATATGCATTTTCTGAATTGTAACTTATTGTACATTTTTCTAATTTCTAACATATACGAAATGGATGATAGACATCCACAAAGTAATATACATACCGTAAGAAATGTAACATTTAATTGAGTCTGATTTACATACTGAATTGATTTTTTTTATTTGTTCAACTTTATTTAACCAGGTAGGCTAGTTGAGAACAAGTTCTCATTTACAACTGCGACCTGGCCAAGATAAAGCATAGCAGTTCGACACACAACAACAGAGCTACACATGGAATAAATAAACATACAGTAGAAAAGGAAATCTATATACAGTGAGTGCAAATGAGGTAAGATAAGGGAGGTAAGGCTTTAAATAGGACATGGTGGCAAAGTAATTACAATATAGCAATTAAACACTGGAATGGTAGATGTGCAGAAGATGAATGTGCAATTAGAGATACTGGGGTGCAAAGGAGCAAGATAAATAAATACAGTATGGGGATGCGGTATTTGGATGGGCTGTTTACAGATGGGCTATGTGCAGTGATCTGTGAGCTGCTCTGACAGCTGGTGCTTACAGCTAGTGAGGGAGATATGAGTCTCCAGCTTCAGTGATTTTTGCAGTTCGTTCCAGTCATTGGCAGCAGAGAACTGGAAGGAAAGGCGGCCAAAGAAGGAATTGGCTTTGGGGGTAACTTGTGAGATATACCTGCTGGAGTACATGCTACGGGTGGGGGCTGCTATGTTGACCTGGGATAAGGCAGGGCTTTACCTAGCAGAGACTTGTAGATGACCTGGAGCCAGTGGGTTTAATACTAAATGCTCTGAGACCAGGTTGGGTCAATAAAAACAGATGTGTAGTAACTGACATGTATTACCACTCTATTTTTTTATGTAACCTTTATTTAACGAGGCAAGTCAGTTAAGAACAAATTCTTATTTTACAATGATGGCCTGCCCCGGCCAAAACCTCCCCTAACACGGACGACGCTGGACCAATTGTTTGCCGCCCTATGGGACTATTACAATGATAAAATAAATACTGCATGCCATCATGATGAAAAGCCAAATGACTGCCAATTACCATTTGTAGACAAGCAGTATACTGAGCATCATCATGTAAGTTTACTGTATTCACTGGTTCAATTGTCACCGCCAGCCAAATATCCCCTGGAATTTGGTGAGCAATAAATCCTAGTAGCAACACTTGGGCCCCATTCGTTGCACTTTAAACACGATCGGATTGATAGTAATGACAACATCCACACCTTTAACAATAAATCAGGAAGGAGGAAGGTATAGTTCTCACAAATACACATGTAGCCTACTGTACTTTCTCCATACTTTCTCAAACACTCGCCGTTAACGGTCATCACCTGCGCATAGGTAAAACTCAATGTCCATGTAAGGATAATTGGGCCCTGCACTTTTTCTGGATATTCTGCACGTTTGCAGTATTTCAGTCCATTGGAATGAGTTTTATCACTGGTTGGAGACGCAGCGTGAAGAAAAATGACAGCAAAGGGTGAGTCGCACAATCCAAGTAACTAGGTTAGTTGCAGTAGCCCTCGTTTCTCCCGAAGAAACCCAGCGATCTTTTATTAACAAAAAATATATACAGCAGCCTAAACGAGTTGTATTTGTGGTCACAACAGTGATTGGTTTATGTAGTGAGAAATGTATGTAATTTGGGGAAATAATCTGTAGTTAGATGGATTTGATTAACATTGAATGGTTGTGTAACCATTCTGATACAAGATACAAAAGTTAGTGTATTTGTTATATATTATAACGTTATTGCCAGGTGTTATTTTAGAAATAAGATTTAGACCGCATGAAGAGGAAATGTAATAGATGTATACAAAAATGTGCACACACACAAGAAAATGAAGCTAATTTATGACTGTTTCTACCTATCGAATCAGTACACTTGAAAACGTTCAAACCTAGGAATAGCTTCTCTTAATGTATTGTCTAGGAATAGTTTCTCAAGTATAATCTAGGGAAAGCAGATTTGTAATCACAGTACCACCATGTTGCTCTTTAACATGACAGGGCATCACTCGTGATTTAGGCCTACATCTGGAGATGAATATACAATAAAGGTCAAGAAGTTAGGGTAAAATTAGGCTAAATTAGTTATTTTGTAATAACAATACACCAAATATGTATAGGCAGTTACTGAATTTCTACCACTGTTTTCCTAGTACTTTCATTTCGTATTTTCTAAGTGCCCAAACTGCTTATTAACTATAGGCTACTAACTAACTAGGTTGTTAAAGTTGTGTGGGCACGGGCCCACCCACTCTTTTTATTTTGTATTTTAAATGGGACATTATTTGTCTCGTTACCTAAACATGCAAACACCATCCGATAGAATTCATAGCTAGCGTTGCACTGGAATGACATTCACTCGAACGGGATTGGTGGCCAATAATAACTAACTGAAAGCCACACCCCCAATAAGCCACGGATATGGCCAAAATGTGATCTGTTTTGTTACTGAATTTCTGGCTATGCTTGTTATGAAATAATTACAAGTTGTTCTACTGGTATTTATTCTGGAGTGAGGCCTATGTAGAAATATGGCACCACCACTCCCTCTCAGGTGATGTGCTTTGATAAGGAAAAATACAGTGCTGAATATAAAGCTATACTGAACAAAAATGTAAATGCAACATGTAAAGTGTTGGTCCCATTTTTAATGAGCTGAAATAAATTATCCCAGAAATGTTCCATTTGCACAAAAAGCTTAATTCTCTGATTTTGTGCACAAATGTGTTTACATCCCTGTTTGTATTTCTCTTTTGCCAAGATAATCCATCCACTTGATAGGTGTGGCATATCAATATTTGTATTTAAAAAAATATATATTTCACCTTTTATTTAACCAGGTAGGCTAGTTGAGAACAAGTTCTCATTTGCAACTGCGACCTGGCCAAGATAAAGCAAAGCAGTGTGACACAGACAACACAGAGTTACACATGGAGTAAACAATAAACAAGCCAATAACACAAACAAGTCAATGACACAGTAGAGAAAAGAAAGTCTATATACAGTGTGTGCAAAAGGCATAAGCTGATTAAACAGCATGATCATTACACAGGTGCACCTTGTGCTGGGTTCAATAAAAGGCTACTGTAAAATGTGCAGTTTTATCACACAACACAATTCCACAGATGTCTAATGTTTTGAGGGAGTGTGCAATTGGCAGGCTGACTGTAGGAATGTTTACCATAGCTGTTGCCATATATTTGAATGTTAATTTCTCTACCAAAAGCCGCTTCCAATGTCATTTTCGAGAATTTGCCAGTACGTCCAACCTGCCTCACAACCGCAGGCCACATGTAACTACGCCAGCCCAGGACATTCATATCTGGCTTCTTCACCTGAAGTATCATCTGAGGCCAGCCATCCTGACAGCTAATGAAACAGTGGGTTTTCACAACTGAAGAATTTCTGCACAAACAGTCAGAAACAGTCTCAGGGAAGCTCATCTGCATGCTTGTCGTCCTCACCAGGGTCTTGACCAGACTGCAGTTTGGCATCGTACCGTATTCTGTGAGCAAATGTCACTTTCGATGACCGCTGGTTTGCTGATGTCAACGTTGTGAACAGAGTGCCCCACGATACCATGACGAGATCCTGAGGCCCATTGTCATGCCATTCACCCATCGCCATCACTTCATGTTTCAGCATGATAATGCACGGCCCCATATCACAAGGATCTGTACACAACTCCTAGAGGCAGAAAATGTCCCACTTCTTCCACTGCTCGCATACTTACCAGACATGTCACCAATTGAGCATGTTTGGGATGCTCTGGATGTGTACGACAGCATGTTCTACTTCCCACCAATATCCAGCAACTACGCACAACCATTGAAGAGGAGTGGGACAACATTCTACGGGCCACAATCAACACCATGATCAACACAATGCGAAGGAGATCTTTCGCACCGCATGAGGCAAATAGTGGTCACACCAGATCCACAGCCCTACCTTTTTTAAGCTATCTGTGACCAACGGATGCATATCTGTATTCCCAGTCATGTGAAATCCATAGATTAGGGCCTAATAAATTGATTTAAATTGACAAATTTCCTCATATGAACACCAACTCAGTAAAATTGTTGCATGTTCTGTTTAATTTTATTCAGTGTATATAGGGAAATAGTGAACTATAATTGTAAATGAGAGCAAAGATTAGCATCTACAGGAGAGGAATTAGATTACAATTGGAGATTTTGGCATTGTTAAATGAGACGCATATGCTAGTGCTTACTGTATGTTCTGTCTGGTATACTGTGACCCTAGGGACACCATGCAGACTGAAGAAATCTCAGCCAACCCCAATGTCTCCCCAACACTTAGTTTACTGTACATGGGAAACATGCAACAGTTTCTGTGAAATATATATTTCTCATGTCAAGGCATTGAATGGGATCTGATTCATTTAGTGATTCATAACAGCATGATTTTGCTTCTAGGTTGTCCGTCATACACAGTGCAGAACTTGACCCCATGCACACAGATTTCAAGTAAGTTTTCCCTTCTGTCAATTTCTGTCCCCTAGGCATGTTTGACAACATATTTCTGTTCATAGACTTTCTTTGGGCATATTACGTTTTGGTTCATCTACACCTGCACTGAAAATATTTTTCAGTCAGGATTTCTATGGGTTGCAATATTATGTTACTCACACAATAGTCCCTATTGAAATAGTTTCCATCCCTTCCAGCTCACCTTTTTTTCTAAATGGCCTCCATTTTGCCCCCCTGTTTCAGGTTACAGATACCAGGCAACAAAGATTTACTCAACTCTACAGAACCATTGAACACGTAAGTCTGAGCCAATGGCTGATGGCCGGGTGATATACAGGGTTGAGTAGTTGGGGAAAGGTTATTGAAAATCAGCAGTAAGCGTGAGGGCAATGACATCGCTCCTTCCTGCTGTTCAACATATTAATAATTCAGAGAAGTACGCCATTAATGCTGGCTATAATATCTGCTCAGGTCCAGGCAGGGTGGGATCAAGAGGAATCCCAGCCTATGTTCTCAACCATAGAGACACCATTTGATTTCAATGCCTCTCCACCCTGAAGAGAAAGAGAGGATGGCCATATTGCCGTACAGTTGTAGAGAGGAAGATGAGATGTGATTGGTTCTACCTTTGGCACAGTGTGTCATTGGGTTCCTTAGGTTATGTCACCAGTATTTCCTTGTGCTACACCACCTCTGGTCTTTATCTGTTCCATTTGTTTTAAAACAAGTGCATTTGGTGTGTCTGAATTGTTCGGTGGCTGTATGACATCGATATTTGATCATTCCCAAAGTCTTAAACAAGCAAAGAGACTTTACTTAGACCTTAACACAAATGCAGACACACCATTTTTATCTCATGTCTTTGAGGAAATAACTGCTTAATTATGGATTTTGTGGAAGGTGGAGCTGTACATTAAATTAATTGCTTTCCCATGATAATTTATAACAGAAAGCAATGTAAATTCCTTAAATCAAAAAGAGCAGGAGCCTGAATTGAACCCCTAGATGCTGTCCTAGTGCTCATATATTTCAACACTTCAACTGATTCAGATCTGCAGATCAGAGAGCAAGATAACGGAACACTGTACTGTACATGTACATTTGAATCTACTGTCTACACAATGTCTCTGGGCCCTGTTGAAATTAACCACCTACTAGAGGAGAGTGTGGGCCACTTTTTTCAGGCAAGGCTTTGCATCCAGAGGCAAGATGTTCATTGTGTAAAATGTTTTCATACATCGAAGAAGACAATCCACCCACACATGCCCCTGGTGTGTACTGTTGGTCAACTCCAGCATCGCTCAATGAATAAAATACAAGGACAGGTTTCTTGTGTGCCCTATGGCTGTCAGAGGGGTGGAGATGCAGTGAGGTGACGTATAATGGGAGCAATGATACGCTGGTCTGATGTGTCCCTGCTGCACTGTCTGCTGAATAATGTTCCCCAGAGGAAACTAACTAACCTTGACTGAGGCAAAGCTGACCTCTTTGCACGTGTCTTGAGATTCACAGATTTACCATGTTGTGGATCACTCTTCCTCTATGACCTAAATTTAGACAGCTGTCTGAGAGCTCATTCTGATAAGTGACTGGCTATTTCCATGGGTCATTCACTTTCAGAGCGATTGGCTGTAGTGTAATTGCTGGATCTCAGTGGTACTCATCTCTCTCTCTCGCTACGCAGTGTTCTACTGGCTCTCTAATAGGGGGCACCCGGGGCAGTGCGTCTGTGCTGCTGCTGCAGTAGTCAGCCTGAGTCACTGCAGTAAAGGCTTCCTCCTTAGCAGGAATCTTCCTCTCACCGGCATCAAGTCATTCTACATCTCTGTCTGGAATTTTGCAGAGAGATTTTGACATTTTCCATTCAAGATATTCAGGGATCTGAATGAGTTCTGCTGGGGTGTTTTTGCGGTCATCTGAGTGCAGTAGCCTATTGTCTTTGGTTGATGTTATACTCAGGGTATCACCTTTCTGTGGTGCATAGTGAATTTTTTGGCTTATGTTTTTTGTTGTTTATCATTTGACTCGAGTCCTGTGCAGCTAGGCCAGCCCTGCTACTGCATCAGCCTATCAGAGAAGAAACTGCAGTGTGTAGCGTGAGTGTGATGATGGGAGGAGGTGGGACAGGAGGAGGAGAGTTAAGGAACTGTGTGTGTTTGTGGAGGCGGAGTGTTGGGGGGTGGAAGATGTTTAGTTTCTCTGTGTGATAGTCATCCCAATCTTATTAAGGGCTGCGTTCTTCCTCCCCTCTCCTGCCTGCTTGCCTGCTGCTGCTGTTGCCAGAGGTAGAGACTGTCGCGCTGCGCCGCTGGAAAGGCCTGAGCAGATAGTCAATTCTCTTCTGCGTTTGCTGTCTCTATACCTCCCTCTAGTACTCTGTCTGCCAGATGAAAATGTCAGGGGAAGCAGAAACTCTATCAAACGGGTAAGAGATATTTTGAGGCTGCGTGGTGAAGTGATAGGTACTGACAGTGTGTTGAAGTAAACCGAGAGATGCTGCATTTGTGGTTTTGTGTGTGAATGTAATATACTGTCACTAGTCATTTCTACTGGGATTGAAACCAGAGGGTTCTCAACTCAGCTGTATCCAGAAAAACTGAACAGGTTTTGTTTTTTAAGATCCACCTCTTCTCTTTTGTCTGATGATTTCATTGTGTTTAGAAGCAGCTTGTTTTACTGCAGTATTACTTTGTTGGCATTTCTTAACTTACTAGTACTTTAATTCAATGTAAATTAACACCGGTGAAAGCTTTCAGGAGGAATCCAGATAAAGCAATGTTTTATCACTCTGTGTGTGTGTGTGTGTGTGTGTGTGTGTGTGTGTGTGTGTGTGTGTGTGTGTGTGTACATTCGTCTGAGTGAGAGTGTTGTGCATATTTGATTACCTCTCAGAGCAATGGTCTCTATTGTGCAAGTTTCCCTCCAGAGAATTCAGCATCACGAAGTTGCTAACTTCAATTAATTAATTATCTGGACAATGTATGCTATGCACAACCTTTCAGGAAACAATAGCCGCCATTGTGTGTACATTATCATGCCATTTCTCAGACCCATCTATGCCCCTATTGAGTTTATGGTGAAGTCTTTATAACTGTGCAATGCTAAGCTACCGGGCACTGCAAGCTAGGCTGAAAAGACAGGCTACACGGCCTCCTCTTCCTAGTGTCCTGATGGCTAATGTCCAATCGCTGGAAAATACATTTTGTGAATTCAGAGCAAGGCTTCAGTCGCAGAAGGACATCAGAGAATGCCGTGTCTTTGTTTTTACAGAGACCTGGCTTACGGACAATACACTTGACTCTGCTATACAACCAGACAGCTTTTCCATTTTCTGTATGAGTCAAACGGCGGTTCTAGTAAGAGTAGGGGGAGGTGTATGCTTCCTCATCAACAATTTCTGCTGTACCGAAGTTGAACACATCTCAAGCTCCTGTTCACCTGACTTGGACGTTCTGATGCTAAAATGCCTACCTCACTATATGCTGAGTGAATTAATGTGTGTTTTTTTCACAGCTGTGTACATACCGCCAAATGCAAACATCAAGGCGACACTCAGCGAACTGTACAAGAACATTAGCCAGCAAGAATCCTCTCACCCGGAAGCAATTGTCACTGTTGATTTTAAACAAGCACATTTAAAATATATATATATATTCCAAAATATCACCAACATCTATCCTGTCCCACGAGAGGAATCAACGTGCTGGACCATGTAAATACAAACATCCTTGACTCGTACAAAGCCATCCCTCGCCCCCACTTCGGCCAATCAGAACACATCTCTGTTCCTACTCCCTGCCTACAAGAAGCAAGTCAAGAGGGAGCCACCTTTACAGAGAATAAATAGGTGCTGGACAGAGGAGGCAGATTCAATGCTGAAGGAGTGTTTTGATAATATTGATTTGGAATATGTGTAAAGATTCATCCACCCAGGACTCATCCATTAACATTGAGGAATATACATTGTCACTCAACAGGCTTTATTAGGAAATGTGTTGATGATGATGTACCCACAATAACAATCTGGACATACCCCAACCAAAAACCCTGGATGAACGGAGATATCTGTACCATGCTGATAGCCCGTACAGCAGCATTCAGTATCAGCAGAATGAACCTTGGCAACTTGGTGGCGCGTACAAGGCAAGCAGATACGAGCTCTGCAAATCCAATATGGAAGCAAAAAGACAATACAGACTCAAACTTGAATTGATGTTTGACAACTCAGACTCACGACGCATGTGGCAAGGACTACAGACTATCACAGACTACAAAGGCAAATCCAGCTGTGTGGTGCCCACCAAAGCCTCCCTCCCAGAGGAGCTTAACATATTCTATGCTCGCTTCGAGGCTGACAATACTGAGTCATCCAGGAAGACTCGCTGCTCCAGACGACCTGGTGCTTTTGCTCTCCGAGGCTGACGTGAGAAACTCTCAAAAGAACATCCCTGGCCATGTCTTCAATGTGTGCTGACCAGTTGGCGGGCATCTTCTCGGACATTTTCAACCTGTCCCTGTCCCAAGCTGTAGTCCCCACCTGCTTCAAGGAGACGACCATCATCCCAGTGCCCAAGAAAAACAAGGTGATATGCTCAAATGATTTGCACTCACCCCAGAGTCTGGTATGGCCCACATCAAGGCCAGCATGCCAGGCACACTGGACCCACTCCAATGTGCCTACTGCTCCAACAGATCCACGGAAAATGTCATTTCCATCACTATTCACACGGCCCTAACACATCTGAACAAGAGGAACACCAGTCAAAAGTTTGGACACACCTACTCATTCAAGGGTTTTTCTTTATTTTTACTATTTTCTACATTGTAGAATAATATTGAAAATATCAAAACTTATGAAATAACACATGGAATCATGTAGTAACCAAATAAGTGTTAAATAACATCAAAATATATTTTAGATTTGAGATTCTTCAAAGTAGCCACCCTTTGCCTTGATGACGGATTTGCACACTGTTGGCATTCTCCACCAGCTTCATGAGGTAGTTACCTGGAATGCATTTCAATTAACATGTGTGCCTTGTTAAACGGCGTGAGCGACGTCATCTAAGAAATGTCTGTTCTAAATTCTTCAGGAAGCTTCATTTACCCATCACTGTTTTTTTTGTGACTTCACAAAAAGCCAAATTTGAAGACACCAATGGTAACATCTTATTCTCTTACCTATTTTAAATAATACCGGTAGAATTCGTGTTCGCAGATGGGCGTGGTTTACATAGCTAGGTAGTTAGTCTACTGGTGCCAAAATTGTACTGCAGTTTGTCAGCTAAGAGGTTTTCCATATTCATCTAAGGCAAATATACTTATAGGTTTCTGCTTTCATCTGTGTCTGGTGTTAGCTAGTTACTGGCTAGCTAGGTATTCAGCCAGCATGGAATAAACGCTGGGGAAGGGTTGCCCAAAACTCGGATGCAGTTGTCATGTCATTACATCAAGAGACATGCAGAACGGGAGATTCATACAAAATTCTTGACATCATTGATAGTCATGATATATGAACATTGTCGGGCAGTCAATATATGTAATGTACCTAGACCTCAACCTGTTTCAACAAAAATTGTCTAAGATGGACTAGCTAGCTAGCTAGTGCTGACAATTCCTTTTGGGCTAGCTAAATTATATAGCCAACATTTCGTCTATGTTGATGCTTTTACAATAACCAAACAGTAATTTGTGAAACAATAACAGGATTGGATGTTGTATGCAATATCTATGTTTGAGTTGCTTTGTCTCAGCAAGTTGTCTTGACATAATCTCACTGCAACACTGCATCATAAGCATTTTCAAAGAACTGTCTGTCATGGTGAGCTCCCCGCCCACTTAGTCTGTCTTTTCAGTCTTCCTGGTAGTTATCGGGATGAAATATTGTGGGTGATGTTTTAGTCTTTCAAAACGCTAATTTACATAGGAATCAGAATGACTGACTGTTAGGGACTTTTTAAAGGTGTTTGCTGATTGTATCAACTGATTAGAAACTGGGCCTTATGGAGACTGTGTGGTAGTATTGACCCCTAGACTGTCTGTGTTGCGCTGACATTCATGACTGTGTGTTGTAGTGAGCAGGAAGTGAATGACCTATAGCTGCTCATATGATGGAAGGATGGTATGGTCATCCCCATGTCATTAGCTTGTGAAGGGGAGGAAATAAAGGCCTGTTTTTCAATATGGAACCTAATGGATTCATTATAGTTTGAGAGAGTTCAAGCATGGTCCAGCATAAAGAGGTCCTCTGTATCACTGATCTTCAGGAATGCAAAAGGATGGCTGTCAGTTAGTCACCCTCATTGTAGAGATTCTCCTCAGTTGTGTAGGCTAGCCTCCATTGTTTGGCTTAATACATTGTGTACATGAACCCAATTTGCTGAGAAGACATTTTGTCATCTTTGGGATTGTTAAACTTGGGGTGGTTTTGGTATGAAAATAGTGTGGCACAGGACTATCGGGATTTTCAGCCTGTTGAACAGCCTGCTCTTGTTTTTAATGGTAGGGAGCCTTGACATCAATATTTGTTTGTTTGGGATGAAGATTACTCTATATTCAAATATTTGGTGAACCCCCACTTATCAATATTTTTTTTTAATGCCAATGAATGAGAAAGCTGCTCACTGAAGAAACTGTGGTAAAAATCCAATGATCTTGTCAGATGAGAAAAATGTAGCTTTAAGCTGATCGCAGTAAAATAACTGTCGATGATGGAACCGCAGAGAAAACGATGTGAAAGCCTGCTCAGATCAGGTGGGAGAGTGGGACAATATCATGACCTGCGCTCCTTACAGAATGTTTTGGAGGTGTTTTGTGTTCCTCTTGACCTACCACTAAAAACAGAACAGGGGCACTGCAGCAGAGTTGCCTGGGAGAGAAAAAGAAGTGACGTGGCTCTTTTTAAAGATATCTGTTACTGTAGATAGACAGTGAATTACTCCTTTGTAGTTAATGCTGTGTCATGCTACTCTATAGACTGAGCTCATAGACATTTCACCTAGTTCTTGACATGAACAAACAAGATTTTGTCCTGGGGTTCATTCATAAAAGAATAGAACACATTTAGGTCCACTGGGAAGCTGGCAGTAATAAGCTTCTTTCATTTGACAATGTAAACCTCATTTATCTCAGAGGCAAATGATTTACTTGTTTGAGGGGAAGTCAAAAATAGAATGTGTTATTTTAACATGTAGGTTCTCCACTGAGGACCAATGGTAGGTATTGGCCAAGACCGTCATTATGTGTTAAAGTAACATACTTAATTCACCTAACCTTCATCTGTCTCTTTCCCCTTTCCTGTATCTCAGGTCCCAGAAGTCAGACCTGTCTGTGGCCCTGGAGGACTGCATGGCAGCGTTGGACCTGTTCCTGAGGAACGACTTTGAGGAGGCCCTGTCCAGGCTTCACTGCAGGTGAGAGACCGGGACACTGATTGTGTGGGTCGACACAAGTGACTGGTGGTAATACTGTGTGCTAGTTTCACAAACACCAAATAGCACTGGCAAGTGGTATGGTTTCCTGATCAGTTTGTGCTTCGCCAACTCCTTTCTTGTTCGTTGTCACCTGGCGACCGGGCTAGGCTGGTGCTACAGTAAAGTGTACACTCTGTGCTAATTTAATAAACACCATCTCTCCTATTGGACACCCCTTCAGCATTGTGTTCAAAAACACAATTGTGAAGTTTCCTATTACTCTGTGAATTATCTCTTTCATTATCATCAACAAATAATCTTTTCTCTTCTTTGGCCACTCCCAAATCACAGTTTCTCTCCAGCCCTCCCTAGTGTGTCTCCTTTCTCATCCCCTCAGTGTTACACAACTCAGTGGATATACAGTACTTATCTAATCCCTCCCAGTTTCCATGTTGATCTCCTCTTTTACTTCTGAAATGTACATGGTAGTCTAGTATGAGCATGAAATTAAGGAAATATTTACCCCAAAGGGTAATCTTGGCAAACCTGCCATTGCCCAACCCTCTTGCTCTTACCACGCAAGGCTTGGCATATTCTGTCAGCTGTCACCCTGGGGCTAGGCAATGGGAGTGATGGTAGACCGAGTTCTGTAGGCAGAGCAAAGGGATAGGCATTTAAACTGCCCTCTGGCTTCCTTTGTTTGCTACCGGTGTTCAAAGAAAACCTTTGTGGGAAAAGCCTCCACGTCATCAACATCCTAGTGTGTAATATCAACTAATGCGTTGCTGAGCATATGTTTAACACAGTATTGTGTGGGAGAACAGTAATAAGAGACCATCTATAAAATAAAATAAATAACCCATAGAGAAAGCCAGTGGTGCTGAAATAGCAGTGCGTATCTCTTTCTCTCTCTCGTTCTCCCTCCTTTCCTTTCCTCTCCTCTGTTCAGGCTGATGTACTGTACTGACACAGTAAGCTGGGCCAGGTATAGTTTAGAATCTCTGCAGCACAGCACACATAGTGGCAGGCTTTCTCTCATGTACTAAACATCTATAATAATGCAGAGTATGTTTATACTGTGGTTTGTATTTTCATGTCACAGAATGCTAAACTCAGCAATATATATTTGCTGAAATATACGTTTGATCAAACAGCAAGATCATCATAAGCTACTGCATGTTCATAGTGAAAGAGACAAAGGCTTGCAGTTCGATCTGATTTTTTTTTTTAAGGACGAAGACACTGCAATGACATCAAAACAAACAGCCAGCCTCATGCTTTTAAGCACAGCTTTATATTCGGATTAGACAGTAAGATTCTGCATTGCCTGCTTCTCTCTGAAGCTACTAGCTAGCTGTTCAAACATGCGGACTGGGCAGGAACAGCAGCAGGCCTTATGTAATTGTCCTGTCCCAGTCTCAAGTACTTGGTTGTCCCCCCCCATTCCTAATGAGTGCTTTACACTAGGTGTGGAAGTGTTGATCTAGTATACATTGTAAAAGGTTGGGGAGGGGCTGCTATACTGTACAACATGTACAAATGGAACACATGTTCAGACAGAGGTTGTAGCGTCCCCACCTACTGTAGAATGGTTTCGTCTCATTGGCTGGCCAAGATTCAGGCAAAAAGGCAGAGGCACAATGGATAGCAACTTGCACTACAAATCTTACTACTCTGAAGACGAGAGTAACCAGCTTAACAGAGCTCACTACATTGGTGCTCTCCCCCATTCGAATGCTTTATTCTTAGGAGCTGTGTCAGAGCAATTTGACCACACAAACAACTAAAGTTGCCTCATGTTGGCACTCAACGTGAGCGCTGTCAGGTTCTGTAATTCACTGAAACGTGCACGATGAGACGGAGAACCTCCCTCCTGCTGGCTGGCTCTTTTTAAGTTGGTGGGTTTTTTTTTTTTGCAGAACATTAGATTAGGTTTACCCATGACAGTGAATAAGCTTCAAGAGTCAGGAGTGCAGGCCCAACAGTCATCATTGGCCCTTGTCCATCTCTGTCTCCACAACAGTCAACAACAGTAGACAAGCAGGCAGGCAGGCAGCAGGCACAAACATTCCAATTCATGGCCTGTTTTTACCATGCTGCTTTTTTTCCTGACGAAATGTCTCCTGATTTGAATCCCTTTTGAAAAACGACACTATATATACAAAAGTATGTGCACACCCCTTCAAATTAGTGGATTTGGCTATTTCAGCCATACCCATTGCTGACAAGTGTATCAAATCGAACACACAGCCATGCTATCTCTATAGACAAACATTGGCAGTAGAATGGCCTTACTGAAGAGCTCAGTGACTTTCATGGTGGCACCGTCATAGGATGCCACCTTTCCAACAAGTCCGTTTGTCACATTTCTGCCCTGCTAGAGCTTCCCCGGTCAACTGTAAGTGCTGTTATTGTGATGTGGAAATGTCTAAGAGCAACAAAGGACTGTGAAATGCCAGGCATGCAGACATGTGACATTACAGTGAAGAAACTCACCAGCATTATCCTATCCTGCCACTGTGACTATGGTGGAACCTGCTGGGAACAAGTCAGACCAGCGCTCCTTGTTGTGGAATGTTAGTGTCACAGTGTGACATTCAGGGAATTCACATGGGCCTGTATCCAAGAAAACATATTGTAACTTAAAGGAGCTGGGCTTTTTAAAGAGTTTTTGGTCAGAAAATACATTAAATATATTAAACTCAGCAACGTCTTTTTTTCAGGACCCTGTCTTTTAAAGATAATTCGTATTAATCCAAATAACTTCACAGATCTTCATTGTAAAGGGTTTAAACACTAATTCCCATGCTTGTTCAATTAACCATGAACAATTAATGAACATGCACCTGTGGAACGGTCGTTAAGACACTAACAGCTTACAGACGGTAGGCAATTAAGGTCACAGTTATGAGAACTTAGGACACTAAAAAGGCCTTTCTTCCTTTGGTGAAAAACACCAAAGGAAAGCTGCCCAGGGTCCCTGCTCATCTGCGTGAACGTGCCTTAGGCATGCTGCAAGGAGGCATGAGGACTGCAGATGTGGCCAGGGCAATAAATTGCAATGTCCGTACTGTGAGACGCCTAACATGCTGACCGGACACGTCGCGTGCACGAGCCTTGCAAAATAAATGTTGAAATCCATGTTATTCAATTATTGCACCCACACTGCTCGCGTGCGCCAATGAGCGTCTGCGTTGCCAAGGGCTAAAATAGAAGTCATTCCTATTTCTGACGCAGATCGTCCTGCCTCTCCCATCTCCTCATTGGTTTATAGAAGCAGGTACCCACGTGCCATCTCCTCATTGGTTATACCCACGTGGGTGGTTGAAAGACGAACTGTTTTGCCGGTCGTCGTGGTAATACTATGAAAGTGTAGATGCCAATCACCATATAAGTTCAAAGATGAAAAAGTCTGGAAGGAGGAGAGATGACTAGAAACGATTCGGTTGACCGTTTTATGTGTGGATTGATTGTCGGAGTAGAGGACCTTGTGCTTTTCAGGTAAAATAACAAATCAATGTTTATGTCCCAGGACAAATTAGCTAGCAACAGCAAGCTAGCTAAATAGGACAAATTTGCTAGCAAGTGCAAGCTAACTAGCTAAATTGCCATACATGTTTAATGCTTTTCGACCTGTCCCCAAATTAATGTCGGTTCAGATTTTGTTTTGATATTTTAACCTGCGTGTCGTGATCGCGTTTGGTGTGGGAGGACAAAATAAATGTATGCACGATGGCGCATGCGCGCAGCCGGTTTGGGTTCCGTGTAAGACAGCACTACAGGGAAACAGGACGGACAGCTGATCGTTCTTGCAGTGGTAGACCACGTGTAACAACACCTGCACAGGATCGGTACATCCAAACATCACACCTGCGGGACAGGTACAGGATGGCAACAACAATTGCCAGAGTTACACCAGGAATGCACAATCCCTCCATCAGTGCTCAGACTGTTCGCAATAGGCTGAGAGAGGCTGGACTGAGGGCTTGTAGGCCTGTTGTTAGGCAGGTCCTCACCCAGACATCACCGGCAACAACGTTGCCTATGGGCACAAACCCACCATCGCTGGACCAGACAGGACTGGCAAAAAGTGCTCTCCACTGACGGGTAACGGTTTTGTCTCACCAGGGGTGATGGTCGGATTTGCGTTTATCTTCGAAGAAATTAGCGTTACAGCGAGGCCTGTACTCTGGAGCGGGATCAATTTGGAGGTGGAGGGTCCGTTATGGTCTGGGGTGGTGTGTCACAGCATCATCGGACTGAGCTTGTTGTCATTGTAGGCGATCTCAACGCTGCGCTTTACAGGGAAGACATCCTCCTCCCTCATGTGGTACCCTTCCTGCAGGCTCATCCTGACATGACCCTCCAGCATGACAATGCCACCAGTCATACTGCTCGATCTGTGCGTGATTTCATGCAAGACAGGAATGTCAGTGTTCTGCCATGGCCAGCGAAGAGCCCGGATCTCAATCTCAATGAGCACGTCTGGGACCTGTTTGATCGGAGGGTGAGGGCTAGGGCCATTCCCCCCAGAAATGTCCGGGAACTTGCAGGTGCCTTGGTGGAAGAGTGGGGTAACATCTCACAACAAGAACTGGCAAATCTGGTGCAGTCCATGAGGAGGAGACGCACTGCAGTACTTAGTATCTGGTGTGGCCACCAGCTGCATTGACTGTTACTTTTGATTTTGACCCCCCCCCTTGTTCAGGGAGAAATGATTCAATTTATGTTAGTCACATGTCTGTGTAACTTACTCAGTTTATGTCTCAGTTGTTTAATCTTGTTATGTTCATACAAATATTTACACATGTTAAGTTTTCTGAAAATATATACGCCGTTGACAGTGAGAGGACTTTTTTTCCCCGCTGAGTTTACATATTGAATGTCAATGATTATATACTTATACTTTTACAGTAAGAACATCCATACATGTGCTCCTCTTCATTTGTTTCGAAGACATACAAAGTAAGATTTTTTTGTTGAGACTGCATTTTGAGAAGGCAACAATCGCTGCTAAAAATATAGCTCAATATTTCTGTTTCTCTTTTTCTTCCTTCACAGAATCAAAGACAGTATGTACCATGCGCTCACATATGCCACCATACTGGAGATGCAGGCCATGATGACCTTTGACCCGGAGCACATCCTGGCAGCGGGTAACACCATGAAGGAGGCTCAGGCAGTATGTCAGCGGTAAGTCTCATTTGTAATGGTCTACATTCTAAAACGAGATCTTCAAAGTTCTTGTATGCTATTTATTTCCTTTAGAGGCAACAAAAGCAAAAACAAATGTTTTGGCTCAGTGATAGCTATTCAATCATGAAGATAGGAACCACATGATCTGATCAAGTGAAACCACTTTGTGAATTTTGTAACATGTGTTTGTGGCAAAACAAGACACATTTACCTCAAACTCCTATTATGAAGAACAACCATATACAGGCAAAATATATTTGGCTCTGGATGAACCCGGCCATTCCAGTGGGGAGAACCTCTGGCTGTTTTGGGAGATGTTCATCCTGGTCTGTGGTGGCTGGTTAGCTGTTCTGACATAATCACAGAGCAAATATCACCCAGGTCCTATCAGATCTCGCTGGCTGGTGGAATTTCAGAGCGGCCTGTAACAGTGAGTGTGTGAAAATGTGCTATATGGATACGCCTCTCCAAATGGTGGGACACATACACACACACACACGCACACACACACACACACACTCCCAGACTGGGCCTGCCACACCGCCTGAGAATCTTGGGTGGGTCAGGGGAACCCCATGACCGTGGACCCTGTGCTATTCTAAGAGCCGCTCTACATCTTATCTACACAAGCCATAAAATGTGTCTGGGCCACACTGATTTGCATGAAGAGTAGATATCTACGCAAATTCAACTTTTACAGAAGGTTTAACATTATCCCACGGATCACTGATCAGCAGTGGTTACAGGAAACCACTCATTATATGCTTGTATCTCCCTTAATCCATATCATGTAATTCCCAATACTGAAACCTGATCTGAGTTAGCTATACTGTTGGTCAATGTCTGTCAATGAATGTAGTTACCACATGTCACCGTTTTTTGATATCCAAGCACAAGAATGTGTTGAATTCCAAGTTTCTTAGCTCACACATCCACAGACTGGTGTTGAGTTGTTGCGAACCAACTCTGCTATGTCTGTCTCATCGAACACTGTATTGTAATGTTGGATTTCGTGTGTAATAGTGTAATTAAGTTCTGTGTGTAATCTCTCCCAGGTTCCGCAAGAAGTCAACCTTTAGCAACAGAAACTTCACAGAAGGTTAGAACATACTTACTTCAGTACATTCTAACTTCACTACACACGAAGACACAGACATACTGTTTTACCACAAGCCTCGTATCTTATCATCACTAGTGTGAATTGAACAATTGTTTTCATTGCTATTATTCCTAAATAAATAAAAACCTGCTACTGTGAAATATACTCTGTTTTTGATGTTTTCATTTAATACATTTACTTTTTAGCAGACGCTCTTATCCAGAGCGGCTATGGGTTAAGTACCTTGCACAGGGGAACATTAACAGATTCATGTTTTTCTCACCTCGTAAGCTCGGGGATTCAAACTAGTGACTTCAGTTACTGGTTCAACGCTCTTAACCACTAGGCTACCTGCCAACCTATTAGTTAGCTAACCTTGTTGGTTGTTCAGTACTTGAGAATACAGTTTAAAATGTGTTTCTTGTCTGTGGGTTTACTGTGCAGCCTCCTGCTGATGTAATGGTTTGAGGATGTCAGAAGATAATTGTGCTGTCATTTTCACCTCAGAGGAACTCCACGCTGAAGTGTGCTATGCAGAATGTCTCCTACAGAGGGCAGCACTCACCTTCCTTCAGGTAACCTGCTGCTACCACATCACCCACTGACGCTCACTATCTCTTTGCAGCACTGATACAGATGTTCAAGTTTATTGTGCATTTATGATTTTGAAATTGTTCTTTACCCCTGTTTCTGTAGGATGAAAGCATGATCAGTTTCATCAAGGGAGGAATCAAAGTGAGGAATAGCTACCAGACGTATAAGTAAGCACTCTTGATGTAGTATATGGCCTTTATAGTGCATTTCCCTAATGTCTCAACTTGTGCTATTTTTTTACCCCCTTTTCGTGATATCTAATTGGTAGTTATGATGATGTCACATCGCTGCAACACCCCAACGAGCTCGAAGGTCGAGTCTGGCGAAGGTCAAGTCATGTGTCCTCTGAAACTTTACCCACCAAGCCGCGCTGCTTCTTATCACACCTGCTTGCCTAATCCGGAAACCAGCCACACCAATGTGTTGGAGGAAACACCGTTCACCTGACAACTAAAGTCAGGCGCACAGCCTGCCACAAGGAGTCGCTAGAGCGCGATGAGCCAATCGTGCGCCGCCTATAGGGCTCCTGGTCACAGCCGGCTGTGACACAGCCAGGGATTGAAGGCGCCACTCGGGAGGAACCTATCAACTCGTAAAGAATGTACATCTGTATTTCAGAGAGCTTCATACGGTCCTCCAGTCCTCTACCTACGTCCATGGTGACAATCATGGGCATTTTGAAGGCGGGGTCAAGCTTGGAGTAGGAGCCTTCAACTTGGTGAGGGAACTGCTTCATGTCGATAATGTTTGTGGTCCAGTTTTCTGGACTGGTAGATTGTATAGAAGGACCTTTTTGGTGTGAGGTTTATATAACTCTGTGTAACTCAACGCATTGCCCTGATTGGTACAATGTATAATTGTGTCTGTCTCATCTCTCACTTTTTCACTCCTGTGTTCTTGGGTTTTGTACAGATGATCTCCATGCTGCCCACACGGACCCTTAGGTTACTGGAGTTTGTGGGTTTCTCTGGAAATAAGGTAGGTTTCCTACTGTTAACCTGGTGTGAGATGCTGAACTGGGCTGGATGGACTGTTCTAAGTCTGCAGTGTCCTGTGTTGTGTGTGTCTGCAGGAGTTTGGCTTGCAGCAGCTGACGGAGGGCTCTGCAGGGCAGACTTTCAGGTCCTTCCTGTGTAACATGCTGCTCCTCTGCTACCACACCTTCATGAGCTTCATCTTGGGTGAGAGACAGGTTGATGTTACCACACATTAAACGTCACCGCACTGACCTTTTCATCTCCCAAAACAAGCCTTATAGGAGTGGGCAAACTTTTTGGCTCGAGGGCCACATCACGATTTTTTGGGGGACCAATTGTTTGTTAAAATCAATTTCGCGGGGGCCTCCCGAGTAGCGCAGTGGTCTAAGGCACTGCATAGTAGTATTTGAGGCATCACTACAGACCCGGGTTTGATCCCAGGCTGTGTCACAGCTGGCCGTGACAGGGAGACCCATGAGGCAGCGTACAATTGGCCTAGCGTCGTCCGGGTTAGGAGAGGGTTTGGCAGGTCGAGATTTCCTTTTCCCATCGCGCTCTAGCAACTCCTGTGCCGGGCCAGGCACATGCATGCTGACACGGTCGCCAGGTGTACAGTGTTTCCTCCAACACATTGGTGTAGCTGGCTTCCGGGTTAAGCGAGCATTGTGTCAAGAAGCTGTGTGGCTTGGTTGGGTTGTGTTTCGGAGGACACACGTCTCTCGCCCTTAGCCTCTCCCGAGTCCGTACAGGAGTTGCAGCGATGGGACAAGACTGTAACTACCAATTGTTTTCCATGAAATTGGGGAGAAAAAAGGGGTAAAAAAAACAAGAATTCACAAAAAATAAATACTTGAAAAATAGAAATAATGTTTGTCTCGTGGGCCAGATTGAAGTGCCCGGACAGACCAAACTGACATGAAATAACATTGTCTTTTTCTCTTCACGGCTTGCAGGCACAGGGGAGGGGGATGTGGAGGATGCTGAGAAATTGCTTCAGCCCTATCTCAAACAGTATCCTAAGGTCAGTGAGGACATTTGTATAATTTATAGCAGTAAAGTACAATTCTATTCCAATTGTAATGGTTTTGTGAAATATTGTGAATTATTTGGTGCATAGGCCTGTACACACACTCATTCCAATCAAAACAGTTTATAGTGAAACAGTGTGTTCTATACCTCTGTTGTTTTAAGGGATCTATCTTCTTGTTCTTCGCTGGTCGAATAGAGGTTATCAAAGGAAACCTGGATGCTGTGAGTGTAGATGAATGATTTTGACTACTACCAAAATGATTTTGTTTAGACTACAAACCATCCCTTTTCATGTGTTGTATTTGTGTGTACCAGGCTATAGAGCGCTTTGAGGAGTGCTGTGAAGCTCAGCAACAGTGGAAGCAGTTTCATCACATGTGCTACTGGGAGCTGATGTGGTGTTTCACATACAAGAGACATTGGAAGATGGCTTACTTCTACGCTGATCTGCTCAGCAAAGAGAATGCATGGTCCAAGGTGGGACATTCTGCAGTGATTGTATTTTGCATATCAGTACTATATAGTCAAGTATGAAGGACATAACATCTGTTTCAGTACAGTAATGGTTGCATTATCTCGAAGGCACATGTCTTAACAGAATATGGATTAGCTTGTTTTACAGCTTTTAATGTATTCCACTTAGTCTCCAGAGGGCCAAATTGATGATGATGCCTAAAGTGTAGTAGTAGTTTCAGTAGTAATACATGCACATTTCCCTCCAGGCAACATATGCCTATATGAAAGGTGCCTACCTCAGCATGCTGACCAGGGAGGAATGCCAACCATTCCAGGAGAGCGAGGTAGCGCTGTTCAGGTAGGTCACTGCAATATACAAACCCCTGTGTCACCATAATGCTTTGTACTCTATTTATTTCATTCTACCTACGGTTCTTGTATAATCAAGTCATTCTATCCAAATGAATCAATATGTTACATGTATCCATTTTCTATCCACTCCAGGCAGGTACATGGGCTTAAGCAGAAAATAGCTGGAAAGTCTTTGCCAACTGAGAAGTTTGCCATCCGAAAAGCCCGTCGTTACCTGACTGAGAACCCGATAACGCTCCCTGCACCTCCTCTGGTCAGTACTGCATGGTTTGACAGCATGTTCCCTATTACATTGTAATTATAGTGTAACAAAATACTACTATTATCTATGTGTGGAATACTGTGACACCCGGTGGCCTTGTCTGTCCTCTGCAGGAGATGATGTACATCTGGAACGGCTACACAGTCATCGGTAAACACAAAGACCTCACGGAGGGCATGCTGAAAACACTGGACGAGGCGCAGGCAAAACTCGACAATAGCCAAAGTAAGTTATTATCATGTTTAGCAACACTGTTTAGTAGAGTTTTGTGATGGGGCTTGATTGTTGTACTTTGTGTTCCGAAGGGACAGAGTTCTCCATAGACGACCAGTGTTTGGTGAGCCTGCTTAAGGGTCTGTGTCTGAAGCACCTGGGACACCAGGAGGAGGCTGAGGCCTACTTCACCTTGGTCCTTTGCAAGTGAGCGCCACACACACACACTCACTCGCACACACACACAAAGTCGCGTACACTCATCCTTTCACAATATGATAGTGGAAGAGACCTACTCTTTTACTATTCATTACAAGTTTATTTCATTTCTTGTTTCATTCCTGATCTCTGTTGTATTTTTCTCTTGTCAGTGAAACACAGATCAAGTTTGATCACTACTTGGTTCCCAATGCACTGCTTGAGCATGGGCTGCTGTGTCTGGAACAAGGGAGGAAGGAGGAGGGCATCAAACTACTGGAGACGGCCAAGTGAGTGTCTTGGTCCTTACACAACATAATTATCTCTACCCATCTCAATACAATAGTTAATTGAAATTCTGAAACCTGTCTTTTTTACAAGAATTCTATTAGTATGTAAAGTAAAAATCATCTGGCCAGGCCTTTTCATTGTTCCCCTATATTTACAGGCAAAATTACAAAAACTACTCCATGGAATCACGGACACATTTCCGAATCCAAGCTGCTTTGCACAAGGCCAAGGCCACAGGAGAGAATGGGATTCACACCATGCCCTCCAGCCCGTAGCTGGTGTGGGAAAAACGGGGCCAATGTCCAGCCATCCCACAGTGCAGAAGCCCAACGCCGCAGGGATGAGGCAGAGTACCAAACCACCCACTACCAGCAACAAGCATATGACTGGCCAGCCACCGAGCTCTTAGAAAGACCCGCAACACTACACAAGCATAATGTACACTGAAAGGTCAAAAGCATACAGACAATAGTATTTACTCAGACAAAGAAAATATACGCAATATATAGAAAATACCACACTGCTGGATGTAGATGTACAGGGTTTCATCAGTCTATTGCAAAAACCTATGGTTAGATACCCATCCCTGAATGTTCACCTTCCAGCATAAATACATACATTCACTGGTAAACATGTTTTTTCACACCTGTCACAGGGGTTTTTGCAAAATATTTGAGTGGTTAAAGGTATTCTCATAGCTTTTTCCCTCTGCTCTGAGATAATGACTAAAAGCACTGTGGCCAATCTTGGACAATGTCTGTCTTGTTGACCGTGATCTATTGCAGATAACCTCCTGCCCTAATGCCTTTATCTCTGTGCTTCTATGACTGGTTTTATTTGTGTATTTCAATTTTCACCCTGAACAGCTCAAGGGAAGTTTTGGCACATTGGATCAACTGAACCACTTTCTGGGAAGGAATGCATGACCAGTCCAACTGAATTTTTGTGGATATAGTGCCCACTGACATCTGCACAAAGTTAAATCATCCAGCCATACAAACACATTGCAGGAATGCACGTGTGATGGTAAGGGGTTATTTTGTCTGTTTATTTATTAACTGCAATGGCAGCTTTTACAAAATTGTCCTGTTTTAAGTGGACCGATGAATGTGTCTTTTAGAAAGGCAGGCTCCTTGCTTGTTCTCTACATGTGGACACAATCCAACAGTACTTGAGCTCAAACAAACAAGTCTTTCAGATTGACACAGGAAAGCCAGGCTGCCAGTTTCATCTGTAGTGAGTGAAGTGTTGACAACCACAAGAGCCTTCCATATATACATATGCAGGTCCGACATCAACATAGACAATAATGGCTTACAAGGAGTTGTTGCACATTAACAGTAGTGGAAAAAGTACAAGTGACAATACCTTGATAGAAAATAACTCAAGTGAAAGTCAGCAAAATACTACTTGAGTATAAAAGCCTAAAAGTAATTAGTTTAAAATTGACCTAAGTACAGTGGTGGATAGGGTACTCAATTGTCATTCTTGAGTAAAAGTAAATGCTATACATCAAGTAACTTGTATTACGCAAACCAGATGACACAATTTTCTTGTTTTTTTTTACGGACAGCCAGGGGCACACTCCCAACAGTCAGACATAATTTACAAACGCAGTATTTGTGTTTAGTGATTCTGCCAGTAGGGATGACAATGGGTTATATTGATAGGTTGTGAATTGGACCATATTGCTGTCCTGCATGAGCATTCAAAATGTAATGAGTACTTTTGGTGTCAGGGACAATGTGTGAAGTAAAAAGTATATATTTTCTTTAGGAATATAGTGGAGTAAACGCTGTCAAAAATATAAATATTCAAGTACGTACACCCCAAAAAGTAGTTATTCAAAATATTTTTACTTAGTTACTTTACACCACTGTAAATGAAATAGTTACGTTCTTGTGTAATAAATTATCTAATAAACTGTATATGATATTTGTGATTAGAAAAAGGGTTACCTTTTTTCATGTTCTATGATTATTTAATCTCTATTTACAACAAAATAAGTATCCAAACCCAGGCATTAGAGTGGTGTCTTGAGTTTAAATGTTGGAATTAGAGCTGATTTAGCTGTTCATTCTTAGAATAAGGTTTGGTGTAAAAGCAATTTAAATATCTCTAAAGGGTGAAGGAAATGTATAAATAGATTTTTTTCAAATATAGAGATTATCTTAGTTTGGGATGTTCTAATGATTAGGTCTGACATTTTCTTGTTTTGTTCCATTATTTTCTTTGTGTGTACTATTTATGTCAGTAAATTCAATCTTATTGGCTCTGTGATGAGGTCAGAATATGATATGGGGCATGGCTACTGAGCAGATTGACATTCCTGGACCTGTACATACTAAATGTTTGTTTTGTAATTTAAGATTAAATTATGAAATAAGTAACTCAAATTGGGTCTGGTTAGTTTTTTGTTACTCTTGTACGACCCATTTGCTTTTGGATAACTGGATGAACTGCACTCCGAACACCACGCTGTTGTCTGGATTTCAAATGTACCATTGTTTGTGATAGTCCATAATTTTGTCTTTCGTGTAATGGTATCAAGTCAAAACTGCCATACCAGGCAGCCACGAACCAACCCCCAACAAAAAAACATAATATAGGCCTTTTATACCACTATTACTATTACTACTACTAATAATATTACTATTACTACTATGCAGTTCAGTTGAATGTGGCTTGTACAGCACATGTCGTGGTTGGTTCCTGGCTGCCTGGTTTCTTCGTTCCTTGATACTGTTACATTGCAGACGCAGTTATGCTGAAGAAAACTGCCATCAAACAACTATCTGTAATTAGCTACATACGTGTCAAATTGTAATTCAACCCAATTTTAACAACACACAGTAATATTATTTTAACAACCATCTGATTGGTGGGATGGTGGAGTAGCCTGCTTAATATAGATCGCAGTTGATTGGTTCATGAATCAAGGGGCGGTGTTTCATGTTCTATGGGCTGGAAGCCCCTTTCAGAGGGTCTTCAAATCTAAAAAGGAAATGATGATTGTAGAACATGAATGATTAAGTTTGTTCAACTTGAGCATAGGCGTTGTGAGAGTTCTAGCTAATGAATAGCCTAACTTAGCAGGCGTAAAGTAAACAAACAATCTTAATCATATGTAGATGGTCGTCCGCGCCAGGGTATCAAATCAGCTAGCCTGGCTCTTTGTGTGCGCATGTTTTGTTTGTGTTGAACAAGGACAGTTCTCGTGGCTTGTTAGATGATTTGCAATGTGTTAATGTCAGTAAGATTGCATAGTGCATACGGTGCTTATTTTTATGAAAGGTTAGGGAAAGTGGCCTGTAGACGTTGCAAAGTGACAAATACATAAGGAGTTTGAAGAGGAGATGGGAAATTGTCTAAAATCTCCAACCTCGGATGACATTTCCTTGCTTCATGAATCACAATCGGATAGAGCTAGTTATGGTGACGGGGCAGATACAGACCAGGAACCACCGCCACCATACCAGGTATGTCACCCGAATTAGCCAGCGACGTTAGCTAATAATGTAACGTTAGATACAGTACTGGTTTGCTTGCTTGCTAGCTAGCGCAGCTATTTTTTTCAAGGTTCGACATGCAAAGGAACGTGGCGCTTGCAGCTGGCTACCGAAGTAAATACAAATAGCATGCTATAGCTTGCCAGCCAGTTATGTTTTTCAGATGTTCATGTAAACAAACAGTCATAATCAGCTGACTTTGGGAGATATGGCAGGTATATACAGCTTTACATTGTTTATCAATGCTGCACACAGCCATCAACTAGCTGTCCTCTTGCAGTGTCATCATTGTTCTTGTTATATTTCTACAGGGATAGAGTGTCATAAATTGACTGTTGCTGTAGCCTTTATTTTTATCAGACCATGTCGTCCTCCATTAGAGAGCGTCATCGTGATCCCATAGTACTGACCCAAAGGGACTCATGCAATGCAAAGTTATCTAGTAATGAATTTGATGAAAACAGGATAGTATTCATACACTACAGCAAAAAGAGACTGGAGCTGCTCATACTGCTGGAATGCAGTTTGTGTTGAGGGAGAGAAGACAAAGGCAGGCTTTTTTTGTATATATTTTGTCGTTGCTCAAGGGAGAGTAATAATATACCAGATATAGACCTAGACCAAAAACTACAGAAGCTCCCATCTTTGCTTTTGGCACAATGTAAGAAAGATGAAATCAAAAGTAGAATGATCATCAGAACCTGTAAGCTTCCTGGTACAGGCAATGGCAACAGCCTACATTGGAGAACACAGATCAAACTATTATGCCAATGAGAAAACAGCAGAGTCTTGGTGCTCCCTCATTTCTTTGTGACAATATTTTCCATACCCAAATCTTGATTCCTTTTCTGTAATTCAGACCTGTTATGTTAGACTTTAGCTGGTAAGGAATGAGTGTCAGCAGGTTAATGCCCCCATCTCAAATGAGAAGATAAACAGGTTATGCACAGAACTGGAGGCCCGCCTGTCTGAACCCTTCCAGTAAAGCTCTCCAATGTCCCCGTGGCTGACACGGGCCATGGCTTGCCTTACCAGACTATTACAAGACTGTACGACACCCATATGGTAAAAGATAATATCAAGTCAAATCATACACATATTGCATGATGATGCATACCTATTCCCAACCCTGTTCAATAAGTAATTTTCCTTGTAATTTATCGGTTTCAATTTTCCACGATCCTACATTTAGAATATCTCTTTGTTCTTTAAAAATTGACGTTCCAAACGACTTACCATCCAACAGGTAGAACTAACGGCTCTCACACATCGCACCGAATGTGGGGCTAGCATTCGTCTGCCGATTTTTCAGCACACTGTGTTTTAGGGACAACCTGCTGTAGACATCTGACATTTTTCACACGATTATACATGTAAAATCGGCGCACACACTGTTTGCACATTACATTGAGGTGCTAAGTACTCTCGGTCAGCAAACGCTATTGGTGTGTCTGAGCCCAAAAGTTGACTTCCTATGTCAACGTTATAAGGGAGGACAGAACCTAATAAAAAATGACTTCTTTATGTCACCAAAATGCAAAGACCTACAATAACCATTAGACAACTTAAAAGCCAGGGAATACAGCTTCTTAACCAGTGGCATCTGTCCAGATTAGATTTTATAATAATACTATAGTAAACAAGCAAAATAAATTACACTACGTAGCACAGAAATGCAGATTTACACAAACCCCAGATCCTGTCTTTTTCTGATGGAAACCACCAGCAGCCACTCTCTTTTTCTCAGGATTTCTGTGTTTACTTGAGTCCCTTGGGTGCAGGATCAGGAATGAATGAAAAAGGGTTGGAATTCAACAGTCTGGAGCTGTTTTCCTGTAACAGATTGGCAGGCAGCGTTGTGCAATATCCTGGTTCTATAGCTGAGGCACTTGTTGGATTCTTCAAAATTAAGGATCTTGTTTGAACCTAGAGTTGGGCGATATCTCAATTATTTATTTAAATTATGGGTGATTCACAATATCAAAAAATAAATAAAATATTTTCGAATTAAGCTTGGTTGACAAATTAAGGTCAAATACACTGCATTTCAAACAGTCAGCAATAATTGAATGAATTCAGGGTTTGTGAATTCATACCTAGGCTAAATATAAGCCTTCCACAACTGAGATCCATTAATAATTTAATCATTTTATCAAAAATAGTTTAACCTGTGTTTTTTTTGCTATAATCACTCTTATGAAAATGCCTTCTTGTTACAAATTTAATCAGAACTATGCATAATGCACATTCACTAATAATGACAAACTTCTTCTAGCAGGTATTATAGAAAATGAACACAGATCTCATAAACAATCTCTCACACACCGGCCTATGTGCTAGTGAGTAGCCAGCTAATCTTTATATTTAAAGTTTAAACCAACTTGGATCTATTTGCTAGCAAACAAGGTAGAACAGTTGAATTGTTATGAACACACCCTTCTGTCCGTCTCCAACTGTTTGAACAGCATGCTAGCCTGTCCACTTTGTTCAGATGATGAAATCAAGTGATCTACCTTATTTCTCAGAATGAGAATGAGTTGCCAATTCCTTACATAGTGTTTTATGCTTATTGTACATTCATAAAAGACCAGAGAGCTAGTATAAGTCTTTGTCGAAAATGCTGCTAGCGGTACATGGTACCTCAATACCACGTGAGACAAACTGAACATTAATTTTTGAGATTCAATGTTCATTGATACTCCCCTTTCAGTAGTGTCTGCTCTGCGTACAATTTGAGGAGTTGAAACATAACCTTTCTAACTATTCATTTTAACTTCTCTATTACAGTAAAATAATGTCTCAATGTCTTTTGGTGTTTATATGACCGATTCTGTTGGACCAAACCTCAAATGCAAATAGCGAGTTGAAACTGCTTGTCGGAGAGGAAGTATTGATCTCTCATCTTTGTTGTTGTGAGTGGCAGAGGGAGGGGCTTGAGGGGTGTGTGAGAATGGGAAGGTGCACATAGCCAGAGAGGAATAGGCGAAGCGAGAGGTTTCACTCACGCCAAAATCTGTCCAAAATAACCTCAATGCATTTCAGTGGACCTAAGCTTGTTTTGGACCTAAGCTTGTTGCCTGTGTTCCCGCCGTTGGGACAACAACTCCCATTGTTAGGGCGTAGACATGAGCGTCTCGTTATTATATACTGATCTCTGGTGTAAATGGGAAGGTGCACACAGCACAGAAGGGGCAAAGGAGAAGAGACGACATAAGAACAAGCGGACATAAACGCTCATAAAAAAATAAATAGATACTTGCTATACAGGTTTTTGTAATATCGCGCAAAAACATACATTTGAATATTTTCTATATATCATCCAGCCCTATTTGAACCACAGCTTGAACAAAGGATGGCCAGAGACCTTCTTTAGAGCATGCATCATTTCCAATCTAGACACTTGCCTTGGGTGCTCGCCGGACATATTCAATCTCTCCCTATCCCAGTCTGCTGTTCCCACATGCTTCGAGATGGCCACCATCGTTCCTGTACCCAAGAATGCAAAGGTAACTGTACTAAATGACTAACGCCCCGTAGCATTCGCTTCTGTCATCATGAAGTGCTTTGAGAGACTAGTCAAGGATCATATCACCTATCACCTACCTGTCACCCTAGACCCACTTCAATTTGCTTACAGCCCCAATAGGTCCACAGACGATGCAATCGCCATCACACTGCGCACTGTCATATCCCATCTGGACAAGAGGAATATGGCAGGTAGCCTAGTGGTTAGAGCGTTGGGCCAGTAACCGAAAGGTTGCTAGACCGAGTCCCTGAGCTGACAAGGTAAAAATCTGTTGTTCTGCCCCTGAACAAGGCAGTTAACCCACTGTTCCTAGGCCGACGTTGTAAATAAGAATTTGTTCTTAACTGACGTGCTTAGTTAAATAAAGGTTAAATAAAAAATAATACCTAATATAAGAATGCTGTTCATTGATGATAGCTCAGCATTCAACACCATAGTTCCCTCCAAGCTCATCATTAAGCTTGAGGCCTTGGATCTCAACCCCGCCCTGTCCTATTGGGTCCTGGACTTCCTGAGGGACCAACCCCAGGTGGGGATGGTAGGAAACAACACCTCCACTTCGCTGATCCTCAACACTGGGGCCCCACAAGGGTGTGTGCTCATCCCCCTCCTGTACTCCCTGTTCATTCATGACTGCGTCGCCAAGCACGCCTCCAACTCAATCATCAAGTTTGCAGACGACACAACAGTAGTAGGCTTCATTACCAACAACGATGAGACCGCCTACAGGGAGGAGGTGAGGGCACTCGGACTGTGGTGTCAGGAAAGTAACCTCTCACTCAATGTCAACAAAACAAAAGACATGATCGTGGACTAAAGGAAACTGCAGAGGGAACACCCCCCTATCCACATCAACGGGACAGCAGTGAAGGTGGAAAGCTTCAAGTTCCTCGGTGTACACATCACGGACAAACTGAAATGGTCCACCCACACAGACAGTGTGGTGAAGAAGGCGCAACAGCGCCTCTTCAACCCCAGGAGGCTGAAGAAATTTGGCGTGTCACCAAAAACATTCACAAACTTTTACAGATGCACAATTGAGAATATCCTGTCGGGCTGTATCACCGCCTGGTACAGCAACTGCACCGCCCACAACCGCAGGGCTCTCCAGAGGGTGGTGCGGTCTGCAAAACGCATCACCCTGGGGAACTACCTACCCTCCGTAACACCTACAACACCCGATGTCACAGTAAGGCCAAAAAGATAATCAAGGACAACAACCACCCAAGCCACTGCCTGTTCACCCCGCTACCATCCAGAAGGCGAGGTCAGTGCAGGTGCATCAAATCTGGGACCGAGAGATGAAAAACAGCTTCTATCAAAAGGCCATCAGACTGTTACAGACATCACTAGCACAGCGAGGCTGCTGCCTACATGCAGACTTGAAATCATTGGCCACTTTAATAAATGCAACTCTAGTCACTTTAATAATATTTACATATCTTGCATTACTCATCTCATATGTATATACTGTATTCTATACTATCTATTGCATCTTAGCCTATGCCACTCGGTCATTGCTCCTCCATATATTTATATTCTTATTCCATTCCTTTACTTAGATTTGTGTGTATTAGGTATTTGTTGTGGAATTGTTAGATATTACTTGTTAGATATTGCTGCACTGTCAGAACTAGAAGCACAAGCATTTGGTTACACTCGCAATAACATCTGCTGGCCATGTGTATGTGATCAATGAGATTTGATTTTAAGCATTTTCGATAGTGTTTTCTTTTCTTAAACAGAGACCTGTCCATGCTTGGTATGTTTGGACAGCCTTGGAGCTGCACGTCTCTTGGCTATTTTCATTAAACTACTGCACAATTTCTCTAAGTTACAAATGAGCCGTAACAACATTTTTGCCTACAATAATCTCAGGCAGAAATGACTTATTTAGGGAATAAATACCATTTGACTCCTACAGTTCTCAGCCCAGCAGTGAGGCTGTTAACACCAAAAACAGTTGTATTTTCTTTGTGGTGAATAATACTGTTATAAACAAGACTGACACATCCACCTTGAATACTAACTCAAATTAAATATTTTTTGAGAAATTGTGGTTCTGTAATCACCCTCCATTTCATCGTGCGCTGAGGAGGAAGGCTCCCCTGCTATGTGCTATGTTACTCTGTGGTCTGTTGTGGGAGGGAGGGAGGGAGGGGTGTGCAAAGTGAGTGGTAATTTGGAAAGCAGCTGGCGAGTTTGCTGACTCGTCGCTGTCTGACTCGGCCAGTGGAGAGGGTGATAGGATTGGGCCAGAGTGAAAAGCAGGTCCCGTCACTGTAGCTACAGTCATCAGGTTCCCTGGCATGACTAATCCGTGGGGCTTTTTCCCTCACCCAATGACAGAGCAGAGGCCCTGTTTTATTAATCATATTCAGTCTAGCACAAAGGCCATTATCCTGTTGTCAGTGTTTTATGGTCAGACCTCATTGGCTCGAACATCTTGCAGACATTGTAAGGCTGCCTGCCTGTCCCTGCCTGTGTTTGCCAGGGCTGGAGGCAAGAGAATGATCTAAGACTCACCAGCAGCGTGTGCTGCCCTGGACTGAGAACTAACACTAAATCTCCCCTCAAAGGTGTCATGAGGCCTGGAGGGAACGCAGGAAAAAGGAGGAGAGAACATGTATCACAGACACTTCTCTGGTGATTGGAAGTCTTCTCAGAGTTTGCTTTGAGCCGGCGAACTCAGTTCGGACTGTGAAGAGGACGTTTGCTTTGGTGAGCTGTCAGACCTGCTGCATGAGGGAGAGAAAGGTGTGAGAGTTAGGGAAGAGGGAATAGAAAAGAAAGGAATGAAAATAACAAAACAAAGCTTTGAGCGGGATAGATACTGACTTCACAATGTAAGGTGCTCACCTTCACACATGTTACAAGGGTGAAAAGAAAATGTACAATTCATGATTTAAAATGCATACCCAAGGTCATAATTCCTTACCAGTGAATTCCCCAGATGTGTAGTTGTACTGCACTGCTCTGTTGTGGCGCCGGAGGGGATGGCTGCTGTTTTACGGGCTCCTAACCAACTCTGCTAAAATTGTATTTATTATTATAATTTTTTTTGCATTGTTTGTAACTTATGTTGTTCATAATGCTGCTGCTACCATCACTTTTGACCGAACAGAGCTTCTGGACATCAGAACAGCGACTATTCGCCTCGAACTGGAGCTGGACAAAGATGTTTCTTTAACGAGTCCGACGCGCAGGATATACTGCTTTCTCGAGACCAGGCCCATATTCCCGTCATTTGCGTGAAGAAAAGACAGAGAAAAAGGGGGCGGAGGTCGGGGTGCCTTGTGAGAATTGGTAGGCGAGTGAGTAAACCTCCACTACCATCCGTACTACGTCAAGTTTTTTCCCCAATGATTGCACGATCTACGATTAAGACTATCCTAAAAACGGTAATATTTTCATTGAGTAGTCACTGAACGACGACACATATAATATAAAACGAGGGGGGTGTCTATTTGTCAATAACAGCTGATGCGCGATGTCCAGGACCTATATACTAGGCGGTGTCAGAGGAAGGCCCAAAAAATTGTCATAGTCATACTGTTCTCTCTGCTACTGCACGGCAAGCGGTACCGGAGCGCTAAGTCTAGCACCAAAAGGCTCCTTAACAGCTTTTACCCACAAGCCATAAGACTGCTAAACAATTTATCAAATGGCCACCCGGACTATTTACATTGACCCCCCCCCCTTTGTTTTTACACTGCTGCTGTTGTCTATGCAGTCACTTTACCCCTACCTACATGTACAAATTACCTCGACTGGCCTGTACCTCCGCACATTGACTCTGTACAGGTACCCCCTGTAGCTTCGTTATTAGAATTGTTTTACTTTAGTTTATTTAGTAAATATTTTCTTAACTCTATTTCTTGAACTGCGTTGTTGGTTAAGAGCATGTAACTAAAGCATTTCACGGTAAGGTCTACTACACCTGTTGTATTCGGCGCATGTGACAAATGAAATTTGATTTTATTTGTTAGATGGCTCGCTGGCAGATCCTTGGTCTCCCAATCTCACAATGAACCAGTTGTCTAGCCTCACCTGACCTGGCTGTGCTTCCATGGAAATGGTTGAGGATAGGATATGAAAAAAGAAAAGCAATCTTCCTATATGCTTACAAGTGTTCATAGATGTTCAATATCAGAGTTACTGTACTCGTTTTCATGTTGTACCACACTTGTCCTGTCTGTAACGTTGCTGATTTGCAATAAAGTATCCATTTGTGTATTTTTATGATGAAATGTTTATCCCAGGCTCTGGTAACTGGGAAAAGTGTTCTACCAGTGGAAATACTAAATTATATGATTCATGCTTCAAGAGAAACAACCCTCAAATGATACTGTAAAGGCAAAATGTTCTTATCATTCTCCAAGTATGAACACAATGTGGGACATGTTCCCTAAAAATATGAGAGTCATAGTGGCGTAAACAATATATTTAACTGTGATGTTCTTTTTTACTGTGTACATTTTTCAAAGTAGTCATAGAGATGTGTGGTTGGGTAAACTTTGAAATCAATATTTTTTGTTTGGCATACATTTTAAAGTGAAAAATCGAAGTCTCAGCATAATTCCATAAACGTGGAATTGCCCACAAACAAGATGTTGTCAGCAAGGCCAGGCTCGACCAACATGGGGCCAGCCAGTGGTAACACTTCCGGCGCCGACAGAGATGGCCGCCTCGCTTCGCGTTCCTAGGAAACTATGCAGTTTTTTGTTTTTTTACGTGTTATTTCTTACACTAGTACCCCAGGTCATCTTAGGTTTCATTACATACAGCCGAGAAGAACTACTGAATATAAGACCAGCGTCAACTCACCATCAGTACGACCAAGAATATGTTTTTCGCGATGCGGATCCTGTGTTCTGCCTTACAACCAGTGTAACCGAGTGGATCACATGCAGCGACCAAAAAAAAAAAAAAAAAAAAAACGACTCAGAAAAAGAGGGAAACGAAGCGGTCTTCTGGTCAGACTCCGGAGACGGGCACATCGTGCACCACTCCCTAGCATTCTTCTTGCCAATGTCCAGTCTCTTGACAACAAGGTTGATGAAATCCGAGCAAGGGTAGCATTCTAGAGGGACATCAGAGACTGTAACGTTCTCTGCTTCACGGAAACATGGCTAACTGGAGAGACGCAATCCGAAGCGGTGCAGCCAGCGGGTTTCTCCACGCATCGCGCAGACAGAAACAAACATCTTTCTGGTAAGAAGACGGGTGGGGGCGTATGCCTTATGACTAACGTGACATGGTGTGATGAAAGAAACATACAGGAACTCAAATCCTTCTGTTCACCTGATTTAGAATTCCTCACAATCAAATGTAGACCGCATTATCTACCAAGAGAATTCTCTTCGATTATAATCACAGCCGTATATATCCCCCCCCGAGCAGACACATCGATGGCTCTGAACAAACTTTATTTAACTCTCTGCAAACTGGAAACGATTTATCCGGAGGCTGCATTCATTGTAGCTGGGGATTTTAACAAGGCTAATCTGAAAACAAGACTCCCTAAATTTTATCAGCATATCGATTGCGCAACCAGGGGTGGAAAGACCCTGGATCATTGTTACTCTAACTTCCGCGACGCATATAAGGCCCTGCCCCGCCCCCCTTTCGGAAAAGCTGACCACGACTCCATTTTGTTGATCCCTGCCTACAGACAGAAACTAAAACAAGAAGCTCCCACGCTGAGGTCTGTCCAACACTGGTCCGACCAAGCTGACTCCACACTCCAAGACTGCTTCCATCACGTGGACTGGGAGATGTTTCGTATTGCGTCAGACAACAACATTGACGAATACGCTGATTCGGTGTGCGAGTTCATTAGAACGTGCGTTGAAGATGTCGTTCCCATAGCAACGATTAAAACATTCCCTAACCAGAAACCGTGGATTGATGGCAGCATTCGTGTGAAACTGAAGGCACGAACCACTGCTTTTAATCAGGGCAAGGTGTCTGGTAACATGACTGAATACAAACAGTGCAGCTATTCCCTCCGCAAGGCTATCAAACAAGCTAAGCGCCAGTACAGAGACAAAGTAGAATCTCAATTCAACGGCTCAGACACAAGAGGCATGTGGCAGGGTCTACAGTCAATCACGGACTACAGGAAGAAACCAGTCACGGACCAGGATGTCTTGCTCCCAGGCAGACTAAATAACTTTTTGCCCGCTTTGAGGACAATACAGTGCCACTGACACGGCCTGCAACAGAAACATGCGGTCTCTCCTTCACTGCAGCCGAAGTGAGTAAGACATTTAAACGTGTTAACCCTCGCAAGGCTGCAGGCCCAGACGGCATCCCCAGCCGCGCCCTCAGAGCATGCGCAGACCAGCTGGCCGGTGTGTTTACGGACATATTCAATCAATCCCTATACCAGTCTGCTGTTCCCACATGCTTCAAGAGGGCCACCATTGTTCCTGTTCCCAAGAAAGCTAAGGTAACTGAGCTAAATGACTACCGCCCGTAGCACTCACATCCGTCATCATGAAGTGCTTTGAGAGACTAGTCAAGGACCATATCACCTCCACCCTACCTGACACCCTTGACCCACTCCAATTTGCTTACCGCCCAAATAGGTCCACAGACGATGCAATCTCAACCACACTGCACACTGCCCTAACCCATCTGGACAAGAGGAATACCTATGTGAGAATGCTGTTCATCGACTACAGCTCGGCATTCAACACCATAGTACCCTCCAAGCTCGTCATCAAGCTCGAGACCCTGGGTCTCGACCCCGCCCTGTGCAACTGGGTACTGGACTTCCTGACGGGCCGCCCCCAGGTGGTGAGGGTAGGCAACAACATCTCCTCCCCGCTGATCCTCAACACTGGGGCCCCACAAGGGTGCGTTCTGAGCCCTCTCCTGTACTCCCTGTTCACCCACGACTGCGTGGCCACGCACGCCTCCAACTCAATCATCAAGTTTGCGGACGACACAACAGTGGTAGGCTTGATTACCAACAACGACGAGACGGCCTACAGGGAGGAGGTGAGGGCCCTCGGAGTGTGGTGTCAGGAAAATAACCTCACACTCAACGTCAACAAAACTAAGGAGATGATTGTGGACTTCAGGAAACAGCAGAGGGAACACCCCCCATCCACATCGATGGAACAGTAGTGGAGAGGGTAGCAAGTTTTAAGTTCCTCGGCATACACATCACAGACAAACTGAATTGGTCCACTCACACAGACAGCATCGTGAGGAAGGCGCAGCAGCGCCTCTTCAACCTCAGGAGGCTGAAGAAATTCGGCTTGTCACCAAAAGCACTCACAAACTTCTACAGATGCACAATCGAGAGCATCCTGGCGGGCTGTATCACCGCCTGGTATGGCAACTGCACCGCCCTCAACCGTAAGGCTCTCCAGAGGGTAGTGAGGTCTGCACAACGCATCACCGGGGGCAAAACTACCTGCCCTCCAGGACACCTACACCACCCGATGCTACAGGAAGGCCATAAAGATCATCAAGGACATCAACCACCCGAGCCACTGCCTGTTCACCCCGCTGTCATCCAGAAGGCGAGGTCAGTACAGGTGCATCAAAGCTGGGACCGAGAGACTGAAAAACAGCTTCTATCTCAAGGCCATCAGACTGTTAAACAGCCACCACTAACATTGAGTGGCTACTGCCAACACACTGTCAATGACACTGACTCTACTCCAGCCACTTTAATCATGGGAATTGATGGGAAATGATGTAAATATATCACTAGCCACTTTAAACAATGCTACCTTATATAATGTTACTTACCCTACATTGTTCTTCTCATATGCATACGTTGATACTGTACTCTATATCATCGACTGCATCCTTATGTAATACATGTATCACTAGCCACTTTAACTATGCCACTTGGTTTACATACTTATCTCATATGTATATACTGTACTCGATATCATCTACTGTATCTTGCCTATGCTGCTCTGTACCATCACTCATTCATATATCCTTATGTACATATTCTTTATCCCCTTACACTGTGTATAAGACAGTAGTTTTTTTGGAATTGTTAGTTAGATTACTTGCTCGTTATTACTGCATTGTCGGAACTAGAAGCACAAGCATTTCGCTACACTCGCATTAACATCTGCTAACCATGTGTATGTGACAAATAAAATTTGATTTGATTTGATTTTTGGATTGTGTTTACTGTTCCTGTTTGAGATATCCCCAGAGCCCTATAATACGAATCAGGTTTGAGGAGTTAGCAAGGTTACTTTGGTCAACTCAGGATAACCAGTGCCACAAAGTTGGCTCACCTTTTAGCCAGGTACATTTCTATAGCAATGAATCCTTCAGAACTAACCTGCTCCGTAGCAGGCTAACTCTATTTATCCACAATGAAGTGTCTCAGCCACGAGTTGAGGACCAATGAAATCAGGTACCCTCCCTCTCAGAAAGGTTTGAGGAAGATGACGGATTACCTTTCTTTATGTATTATAAAAAATAAGTATTTTGTTAATGCCTATCACATTACACATTTAGTAATGACAGGCTTTGATTGGCTGTTACATCTACACTTGTACGCTTGTTTACCGAGAACCCACCGTTTCCCCCTTCATATCCCCAGATTCTGTAAGTGCTAATGATCCAATAATATGACATGACTCATCTGACAGTTACAGGTTTTCCTATGAGAAAATGTAACATAACATCCAGTGATGTTTTTGTCCCGTTGTGTCCCCATACGCTACGAGGGTGTAGAGTACATTTAGTGTTTTTAAGTTCATCCTCAGGAACCTCCTGAAGATTTGTTTGTTGTGAAAGCAGCATCTTTGCATCACTGATGGCATTGCTGTTTGAAAACTGTCTGAAGAACAATCTGTGTAATTAGGCTTTCTCTTTATCAAAAGAGGCTTGGATGGCTGCGCTCCAGCATTTTATCTGTGGCGCATGAAGCGTGTGTGTGTGTCACTGTTGCTGTGCATCTCCCGGGCTGTGCTTCAGTGCCAGCCTCTCAGACAAGGTTCAACGGTGCAGCCAGTAGAGCCTGCCATTGTTGATTCCCTGGAGGAATCCACTGTGGGAGTGGCAGGGTCCCCGTGGTTACTGGTCTGTGTGGATTTTATGGGCACAGGCCTGGAATTCAGACTGCAGACTGAGAGAACGCATCTGTATGCTGGTTTGTCTGAGCTGAGGGGTTGGAGAGGATGGTAGGGCTTGGTTTTGTTTTTCTCCTATCTCGCTTTCTCTATCGCTTTATCTCCAGTGAGTTTGTGGGGGAAGGCTGGCAGCCGGTATTGTCTGCTGAGTGCCTGGCTGCCCGGGGCTTGGCAGTGCACATAGAGCTGCTCTGTGGCTCAGCTCTCTTTTTCTCTCTCTCTCTCTATGAGCGCCCTGTCTATCTGCTGTTCCTCTTTTCCTCATGCTGACACTTATCTTCAGCTCACCCATTATTACCCTTAAAGGAAAACACCACCCAAAAACGATATTTTGGTATTTGTCCATTGTTGATATAGTCCCTAAATGTTTTGCATGTCAGTAATCAAGTTTTCAAGATGTAATTTTCAAAATACAGAAATCTGGCCCGTATGAGGCAAGTCGAACTTCTCGCTTACTCTCTTAAAAGACCTTAAATTGAAAAATGTGATATTTGTTTTACTGTTATTCCATCTTGAGACGCCGTAACAATTTGATTACTGCCCTGGTTTTTAATATCGCCAAGTGCCATGATCACTCTGTCTCATTTTAGTCTTGAGGCACTAAATCGGATAATACTGGCAAGCTTTCTGATTAGGTAATTGAAGGGTGTCCATTCTAGTGACTTTTCGAGTGAAACTGGACAACAGGGATGCCCCAGGACAAAGAGACAGCTGACAGCTATGCACTGTTACCCCTGGGTCCACCGCAACACCCCCAGCCAATCACACAACTCCCACTGCCTTTCCCTAGTCTTCTGAAAAAGGTATTCTGACACTTTTTTATTTATTCGGTCTGCCTGTTTTTGTCTCACACAAGTGGAGAGGGACTAGAGCATTCAGGGCTGAAAATTCTGATGTCCTGGTCATTTTGTTTGTTAAATGCTGACTCAGCTTTTTTTTAAAGTACAGAGTGACTGTATAAGGGAATGAGGGACTGTGACTGAAATCCCACAGGACCCTTAATCACTCATGTTTCACTTTTGCTTTACACTTCAGTGCCCAGTGCAAATAATGTAAGATATACATTTTTTTGCCTTTTGTGTTTATTAAAACAAAGATTTAGTTGAACCATTCACATTTGCATACTTGATATGTTTCTGACATTTAGTAAATGTGTGTACAAAGAAAAATAACTTATTTTACACCCAGAGACTCTTTCATTTTACTGACTGTGATCCAATTTGAGGTGAGCTCGGATGACTACTGTGAGGAAGGTATCCATGAGACGGCACTAGTCCCTGAAGCCCATTGGTCTGCTGTGATGTCATCTCGGTGTGTCTGAGGCAGAGTGGAGATGGCAGGCGTGTTCTGACATGTATTTTCAGCGGTCTCGGCACTGAGGCCACCTGATGAAAGGGCTTAAGCAGATTCTAAGAGGGTTGCATTCTGAGGGCTGAACCTGTTTTGTTGTTTTAAGTACAGCTTTCACCCTGCACTCATTTTTTGCCAAAGAAAGGTGCTTATTTATTTTTGTCATCTAGGTTTTGCAATAAGCCCACAAAGAGTCGAGACTCCCTCCCATCTTTGGTTACATACAGTACTATGCATGTCCTCACTACTTCATTGCCTCACTTGTATTATTTGAGGCTCAGTGTTGGTTTTGAGTTAGTCTGTAACCTACTTGTAGCTTCCTGTAAATAGGTGTGGCAGGCAGTTGTGTGAGCTAAACATCTGACCTGACTGAGACCGTGATTTGGTCTGAACTCCTGTCTCACAGCCAGACTGACAGAAATAACCCCGGAGAGGACGGATTGGGAAGCACAGGACTCTACAGACCATGTACTCTCTCTCTTCATGCAGACACACCACAGAGACATACCACATATCATGTACATTATAGCCACTCACATTGAGAAGATTCCCAGATCATACATTTGCTAGGCCTATAGCTTTGATGGGTTTTTGTGAACTCCTGACAAATGGACACCATAGAAACCTTGATTCCTATTACGTCATTCTTAAATGCCCCACTTATTTTCAATTAGCGGAACAAACTAAATGGAATGGTATTTGGAAATTAATATAATCTCTCCCAATACTATTGGGAATAGTTTTATTTTATTTTTTTGCTTATTAGGCCTAAACTATGCTGATTATCAGAGGAGATATTGTCACTTTGAAGAACATTTAGGTCTGACTGCAGAGATTAATTTACTGTCTATGCTTATCTGCAAATGCATGAAATTGAGGTCTTTGACATGCTCGCCATGCCTCTATGAAAAGTTCTGCTGTAACACAGTGTGTCCAAATAAAAAGAGCAGTCCGTATTTCTAATAGCTAAGCGGAAAAGGAGATTTCATAACCAGTGTAAGCACTGTGTTTGTAATATTAGATGGTATGTAGGATGATAACTGGTGAAGTTATGGTTGATTTAGGGAAAAGTACACCAAGTTTCTGTCAGGATTTTATTATCTAAATAGGGTAATGAACCTTAAGCCCTTTTTTTCTACTTACTCAGATCCTGATGAACTGATGAGTACCATTATGATGAGCACCATGATTATGTCTCTGCATGTTGTTTTGAAAGAAGGTTGAAGGATGTTTCTGGAGCTGTTGCTAACTAGCTTTAGCACAATGACTGGAAGTCTACAGCAACACTAGCATGCTTGCTGGTAAGCATAAAAAGGGCTTGATTGCCAAAATGATCCAGTATCCCTTTTACAAAATATTCTGCAATGTCAAATGGATCATTTAAATGTAAACACTCGTAGCTCAGTGGAGAATGACATGACAACTTTTTAATATCCAGCACATAATGCGCAACCAGTGAAAAATGTCTGGACATTTCTATCCATCAGCTTTCTCTTGAGGTCTCCTCATTATGATTGTGGTGTTGAGCGTTGTCTCTAACATATTTTAGACTCCATGTGAAAAAACATTTGAGTTTCTCAACCATCCGCCAACCACAACACAAAGGTGGAACAGAACAGAGGTGAGAAATGAGAATGAAAATGCGGTCTGAATTTTCTCTTCTGTATGAATCATGCAGGCTTTGTGGGTCTGACACAGCCAGCTATTTGACTGCATTCTGTCATCTAAATTGTATCAGTGTTGGATATGGGACTATCTTTGACTGCGGGAATGTATGCAAGTGTGCTTTACTCTGCTTCTAGTGATTGTAACCCTCACATGGGCTTACGACATTCAGTCTGCATGCTCTAATAGCTTACCTGCTGCCAATCACTCCTTTCAATGGTAACTGATTTCAATAGAATGCTTTGTCTGTTGCATTTTCTCAATTACAGCAATTTGAACTTAAAACACCCATGTTCCCTTTTTGTGAAATTGCTCTGACTTGGGAAAGATTGCCACCTACTGGATCTGTCAATTCAAACCTCTGATATACTTGTTCTAGTTATATTACAGTGATACTCTGACTTCATTCATATCACTTTTAACTTGGTTGTTTGAATGCAAAACAGTGTAATGGCATTGTAATTTATATTTCCAATAAACAAGCTGCTGCTGTTCCAGTAAACCCATTGATGGTGATAACTGTTGTTTTTTTGTGTGTTTTTTTTTCTCTTCAATGTCTGGGTTTTCAGTAATTACCAAGGTCTATTCTCAGGCCTACGTCTGGGAATTTCCACACAACTGTTTTGTCGTTCACCACGTAAGCTCTAATGCCTTCTACATATTACTTGGATGTTGTGGTTGGAAAACACCGTCTATTCCACGAGTTATGTATGAGGTCTGAGTTGTGTCTCTCTCTGTTTCTAAGTGCATGTTTCTGTGTGTCTTTGTGGCCATGCAGCAGGAGCTGCCAGTGTACCACCCCACGCCCAGTCAGGCCCGCATGGCCAGCCAGCTGACTGAGGAGGAGCAGGTCCGCATTGCTCAGCGCATTGGCCTCATCCACCACCTCCCCAAGGGAGTGTACGATGCTGGCAGGGACGGCTCCGAAAAGAAAATTAGAGAGTAAGAACCACCGGCACCAGCACTCAAACACAACAACACATCTCCAAGAATTAAGACACTTTTTTTTTACCCCCCCTCCCATTTTTTCCACAATTTCGTCATATCCAGTTGCGATCCAATTACGATCTTGTCTCATCTCTGCAACTCCCCAACCGGCTCGGGAGAGGCGAAGGTCGAGTCATGCGTCCCCTGAAAAATAACCCGCCAAACCGCACCTCTTAACACCCACCCAAAGACAAAAGTGTTATCATGTTGGATGAATGTGCCTCATACTGTATGACAATTGGCATCTGTGTAATCTGTATGCACATTCATATCACTTACTGGTGCCGAATGTCAATTTGTACTAAATAAATACAAATACTGCATAATATATTATTTATTTCTCAATCCCACATGATACACATTCTGTTGTCTCCCTTTCTGTGCAGGTGTGTGATTTGCATGACGGACTTTGTGTATGGGGATCCCATTCGATTCCTGCCATGCATGCACATCTACCACATGGACTGTATAGATGACTGGCTGATGCGCTCCTTCACCTGCCCCTCCTGCATGGAGCCAGTGGATGCTGCGCTGCTCTCCTCCTACGAGACCAACTGAGACACAACACCACCCCCCTCACCACCACCCCTGCTCGCTGTTCTGACTCACTCCCTTACTCCACCCATGCTTCCATCTCCAGCACCCCCACAACCAGCAGACAGCACTTCCAACAGCCTGGAGAACCAGGGTCTCTGGGGGCAGGTGAGGGCTGTGTGGTGGTGATGAAGGGTGCTGTAGAGGGTTGATGGAGGCCATGGATGGAGAGGGGTCCTTTGCTCTGAGCTGGCCAGGTCTGCTGGACAGGAAAGCCCCGACTGGGGAAGGACGTTGGATTCTGGTGATCAAGATAAGACCGTCTCGTGTCACCATCCATCCACACCCAGAATTCCCCTCTCTCTCACTACCACCCTGTTGTAGTAAATGCCCTAGAAGGGAGGGGAAGGAAAGCAACAGCTCAACTCTCTCTAGAAATACTGATATCTGCAAATATTTTCTCTCCTCGTTGTTTTCAACTCAACATCTGTTCCAGAAGTCGTCTTAAGGGCTCAGTGGATTACATTTACTAACACAGATAAGCAAACGATTAATGCACATGTACACAAGTCAGAAGAACTTGCACTTCTATTCTCGTCTCAGTGGAAGAGTTCAGCATATGCTTACAGATGTTTGAAAATTATTTCAGATTTTCCCCATTATTTAGTATCTGCAACATGAAATTATTTTTTTTCAAGCCATTGTAATTGTTTCAGCCCAATGGTAAGGTCTGTTTTCCTGAAGTTGACATTTTATCCTTAATTGGTGAGTTTCTTAGACTAATGATGGATCAGTAAAAAAGTGTTTCTTTTGGATGAAGAGGTTTGAGGTCTGCACTCGATTATTACAAAGGATTAGGCCTGTTAGGGTTTGGTCAAAAGGTGTTATCAATCATAATGCTCTGTCTTTTTCCCTCAGACTGACCATCAGATGCAGTCCATCAGTCCAATAAAAAATTCAATAAAGAAAAAAAAGCTGTGCCTCACAAGTAATACAACAAATGATCTATTACCACTGCGATCATATACCAACATGTTTAAAAAATATATTATTTCTAAATGGTCTGAGAAGAACAACATTGGCAATTTAAGCATAGCCAATATGCAGTGGTAATATATTGGGCCTATAGCCTACTGCACAAACCTCATTGCTACAGAACTGTTTTTTAATTGGTTAATGTTGCTTTAGGTTTTTTAAGTAATGTAAAAAAAAACCGGTAGATCTTGGCTTGCATTTTGACTCTGTGATCTTGACTCAGAAAAGGTTGGTGGCCACACTGCCCTAGAGTTTATTTCTTTGTTCAGCATATGAGCCATCCCAATGCTGTGCAAGGGGTTTGGATGTGAGGGTGCTAACCACCCCAGCTTCTTAGATTTTTGTAGGTAGTCATCTGAGCACGTGCATTTTTTTTATCCTACTTTTAAATAATGTTTTCATAATTAAAAATAGAAAATATCCCTTGTATTATCATAACAATTGTTCAATCAGCACAGTTGGCTGTAGCAAAAAGTTCAAATATTGGGTATGGTTTTGGTCATAATTATGTTGCTGTATTTTGACTGGCAAAAATGTAATTGAATGTATATTGGGGAAAAATAGTGTAAGTTTTTCCAAAATGGGGGCAGGTAGCTCTCGTGAAGTGATCATTAAGATTTAATCAGAAAGTATTTAAGATGTACTTTGTTAAAGAATACCCCGAAAAAGCAACTTCTTGTTTTGAAAATGGCCTATGTGATATGAGTTAGACACATTTATTATAGTGTCAAAATTGACTACAAAGTGTAAATAGGATAATTCTGGTCATAAAGTCGGTCTCGTCCAAAAACTGAGATTTTTGAGATGATAGGAAAAAATGGTATGTCATAGATTGGAGGGTATCGTAACCTTTTTCCATGGGTTGGGTTTATTTTTAAGCCTTTCCACAGCTGGCCACACCAAAGTAATCATCATTTCTGAGTGCAGCTACATGCAAGAGGAAGTTGCCGCCACTATTTTGACATAGTTTCCTGTCCTAGAAAGGAAATGCACATTTAGGTTCCGCCTAAGAAGAATGACGAAAGCTATTTATACCTATTCACAAATTGGGTCTGGGAATTTCCACAGAGTTGATAAACGTCAAAAAATGAGGCACTGACAGTGTCGGTAGCTAGCATGCTAACCTTATCTAGCTAGCTAGCTATCTTGCAAACCTTATCTAGCTAGCTAATGTTATGTGTTGCTGTTTTTGTTTTACTACATGGTATTCAAAAGCCAGCTTGGCTGTATGGCTGGTTCTAGAGCTGAATTTGTCACTGGCATTGTTTTAGGGAAAACAAAAGCCTCAGATGGAAACCACTGGCCTATCTTTGACTTTGCCATCTATTGTTATCTCTGTTTGGGCATTTCCCATCAATTGTGGCCTCGAATTTGGGATCGAAATATTTAGAAAGAGTAAGATGAAGCTCTGGTAATAAGGATAACTATTGAAATATGATATGCGTTTTTTTTACATTGTAATGGACACGGTGCAACCTTTGGTAGGAAGATTGCTGGAATTCTTCAGCTGCAATACAGCAAAGCCAAGTCAGCCCGTGCTCATGGTTCTCACAGTGGAAGTGAAATGATAGACTACAATGACTATGATCATGCACGCCTCAAATTACATGTAATTATAGTAGTGAAGCCATTCATCTTGGGGAGACTGGGGCAGCGGGTTTTCAAAATGCTTTTATACCATATAGAAAATGGTCAGATATATATATATTTTTTAAGACAGACAGTCTAAAAAAATAAGTGAAAATTGACATTATCCAATGGATTATGATAATTTCCTGGTCAAAAAAGGGGAGGCGCAAAATATACATTTGCACCCACTATTTTAATTTGCTCCATGTCTCAGGCTCTTTGGCTCATCTCAGTTGCGAAGAGAAATAACTTTGCAGCTGTTTCGGATTAATAAACAATGCCATACTGGTGGGTTGTAACATACAAATTATTTCAGCACTGGGTTCTATTTGAATGTCATATCAGAGGGAAAGACACTGCATTCACAGATTTGCACATAGTGGGCAGTTTGGATTTGTCACTTCAAGCCCAAATATATTGTACTTTGACTAAAACAATTACTTAATGGCTTAAATTGTTGTGCAACATAATTTGTTGTGCAAATTGTTGTGCAACATAAGCTCTGGCTTTAAAAAGTGGATTTCTACTGGTGTGGGCATTTTAAAATCAGCTATACATTTTAGAAATGTACATAAATATTGAAAGAGTTTGAGACAACTAAAAGATGTGCAACATGAAAATATTGTTCCATTTACATTGTGTTATTGATCGACAGTCCCTAACTGTCCACCGAGATAGGCTATCCAAAGTCAAACCAACTTTGCCAGTCACACACCAGCCGGCTGAAGCTAAATGATTTGGCTAACTCTTCCTACCTGCGAACACACACGAGATACCCATATCAAACCGAACCCGAAACTAACTCGCGTTTGAGTTCACTCGTGGTCGCTAGCATTTCCTAATGAACCAAATCTCAAACGAGGCCAAATCAGGAAGTGCAGTTGTCTTTTAAATTGAAACCTCTTAAAACTTTATATTTTCTCATAGTTGGGGGCAAAATATGCCCATTTCCACTATCTTCTTAATCACAGGTAGTATTTTGAAAAAGTATTTTGAACAGAGGAAGTAGTAACTTGTTATCACTGTTTTCCCCTCATCCCAGACAATAAGGGAGTTCTATTAACCTAAGCTGCGGAGCACCGGTCTATGGCCTGTGACAAGAACGGGTGAAAGCGGTGAGGGAGGATCTCCCTTCTCAAATTGAACAGTAATCTGCGCTGTTCGGTCATGATGTCAACAAGGCACCATGGGGCACCGTCCAGAAACGTACATCTCTTTTCCATAAAATATATAACGTCTTATCTGCCTTCATTGGGAAGGCAGATAAAGCATTTTTATCAACAGCAATCACTTTTGCATGTGAATAGACAAGAGTCCTACTCATTGCGCCACGTGCTTAATCTAGCCTAGGCTACGGCGCTTTTGTTTTGAGCCGACTTCGCCGTTGGCTTTGAAAGGGGTCACTTGGCTCGCCCCAGGATGTAGCCCGGTTCCAAAACAAATGCAATCACTTTTCAGCCGGTGCAAACTCCTCTCACTGGGATAACCTAGGCCAGATAATCAAATCCCCTCATTAAACTCACCCCTGCCAGCTCTCATTGGCATTAAAAAGTGTTAGTCACATTCGTAAGGTATACCCTTTGCACGTAAGGCGATATAATGATACAGATGAAAACATGCCTTGAGTGATCATAATGGTTGTGGGGGTATGTGTAGCTCCATTACCTTAGATCTTATGAGAGAGTTATTGACTGGCTCCCAGGCTGGCATGGGACCAACACTAGCTGAAAAAGATGAGATGCCTGAAAATGGAGCCCAGACATAGCCTAGGAAGGGCCTGGTTGCTGCCCATGAGTTTTGAGGATGCTAGAGATGACGCAACAATGTGATAGTGTACTTCAAATTATCCACTGCCCCCAACAGCATAAATTACATGAATGCACTGCAAGACTGGGCAGATATATGTATGGTATGTGTGTTTGTATGGGTTCCTGTAAGAATTGTCTTTGTACAGTATGCATATGATATGTACTACAGGCAAATAATAAATAGAAACTATGCTATGGAACATGTTTGCATATGTGATTTATTTAATGGTGTCTTAAGGCTACCGGCAGGCCAATTCTGATATTTCTTCCACTAATTGGTCTTTTGATTTTGGTTTGCAAACACTCGAGACACAAGCAATTTGTGTTGTTTATACAAATGTTCTCCTTGCATTTGTGGAATTAACCATCCAACAGTTGCACATTTTGAACTTGTAATTGAAAGTATGTCCAGTAGAGGGAAGTCATATTAATAATAAACTTGCCTCCATGGTCAGAACACATTGTATATCCAACAGAGTATAAGAATCAATCTGCAGAATAGAAAAACAACATTCACAATTGCTTTACACATAAGACATTGACCTATTTATTCACTGCAGCATATAACCCAGAAATGTATCTCGCTTTTGCACATAGACAGCCAAGTAATAATCCTAGAGTAGTATTCAAGTAGAAAAACCATACTCCAATTTGGTCTACACAACCTGATCTGCCCTGCAGCGCACATGCCACGCTGAAGACCTGTGGAAGGAAGCTGCCTTTCATGAATGCTCTCATGTCACTCTCCCTAATCAGAATACACTGCAGAAAGAAATATCTATGATAAAGCTAACCAGTTCAAGTCCCAGTGTAGATAGAGGTCATGTTCCAACAGTTGGGCATGACACAGAGGTCAAAGGCTCTCTGGATTCTCTATTCTTGCCGAAGTCGTTTTTAGTACCCTACTCCGCTGGGTGTACTGAGACCAGAAGTTGCACCAACAGTGTTAGCGGTATGTAGATGTTGATCAACACTGAATGCAGTGGGCCACAGGGCAACTTAGGGAGACAAATACAGTAACAGAGGATGAGTTCATATTCAAGCTCAGTAATTGCATTTCTACACAATTTAAAAAATAAAAAGCTATTTGGAAAACAGCAAAAGAAAAAAAAGCACTCCCCTCCACAAAGTAAAACATATTTTCACATGACTCTACTCTTGTATTGTAAAATAAATTGAACACCCTCCCCACTCATAGAATTAACTCAAAATAATGTTTACGACCACAAATAACAATAACTATCGCAACCCTGTGTTTATTAACATGGATATCGTTTTTGGCACTTCAGTATGCTTTTGTGGCACAGTCGATGGCACGCAGGGCTACGTGCCAGAAGGTTTAGGGTTCACCAGACTTGGTGCATCGGTACTACAGACAATGATCAGCTAGCTGGGAATCCAATTTTTTATTTGTCAGTTAAAAAAATACACCTACTCATTCAAGGGTTTTGAATGAGTGGGTGTGTCAGAACTTTTGACTGGTACTGTATTTACACAAATATTTTTTAACAGTGACTGGGATTAAAGTTGGGGACTTTTTCCTTACATACATTCCTTACACAACTTTTTTTTACATAAATACATTAATACAGACACATTACAGAGCTATAGACAGTATGTGGGGGGAGTTTAAGTACAATTCTAACAAGTTATTTTGTCTGGTAGCTTATTCTTTAGATGTTTTGGGCTGCTGGGGAACCATGATGTGCAGGCATAATCAAAGGACTAGCGCACTTGGCAGAGTATTTAGGGTGTCTATAGCTAGGTTTCCTTACAATTGGCGACAGATTTTCATGTGAATATTTTAAAATCTTCATAAAAACAATATGCTATTTCAGAGTTTGCTTTCAGATTTACACACAGAATAATACAAAATGCTCTGAGACCAGGTTGCAGCCAGACAGACGTCTGCAGTGGCCGTACAACATCTACTATGATATGGCCTCTGCAGAAGTCAGGGCATTCATACTTCTTGCGCTTCGCAGAGCAGAGGTATTCTGAAGGAATATGAGTTTATACAGGACCTCCTGCCCCCACCTACTGTCAACCAATCATGTCAATGCAGAACTATACAGAGCTATAGAGTACCACAGTATGAGTCATAATAGCCATAATTCCTATTTAGTAGTCTTGTGGCTTAGGAGAAGAAGCTGTTCAGGGTCCTGTTGGTTCCAGACTTGGTGCATCGGTACTGCTTGCCATGCAGTAGCAGAGAGAACTGTCTATGCCAAGCAGGATGTTGGATGCCAAGCAGTTGCCATACCAAGCGGTGATACAGCATGTCAAGAGAGGCTGCCCACCAAAACTCACTCTCAATGGTGCAGCTGCGGGCCCAGGACAAATCTTGTCAGCCTCCTGAGGAGTAACAGGCGTTGTTGTGCCCTCTTTACGACTGTGTTGGTGTGTGTGGACCATGATAGATGCTCAGTAATGTGGACACATAGGAACTTGAAGCTCTCAACCCACTCCAACAGCCCCGTCGATGTGAATGGAGGTGTGCTCGGTCCTCCGTTTCCTGTAGTCCACGATCAACTCCTTTGTCTTGCTGAAGTTGAGGGAGAGGTTGTTGTCCTGGCACCACACTGCCAGGTCTCTAACCTCCTCCCTATAAACTGTCTCAACGTCGTCAGTGCTCAGGCCTACCACCGTTGTGTCATCAGCAAACTTAATTTAAAAAATTTTAAACAAATATTTCACCTTAATTTAACCAGGTAGGCCAGTTGAGAACAAGTTCTCATTTACAACTGCGGCCTGGCCAAGATAAAGCAAAGCAGTGCGACACAAACAACAACACAGAGATACACATGGAATAAACAAGCGTACAGTCAATAAAACAATAGAAAAAAGAACGTCTATATACAGTGTGTGCAAATGGCGTGAGGAGGTAGGCAATAAATAGGCCATAGTAGTGAGGTAATTACAATTTAGTAGATTAACACGAGTGATAATTGAGCAGATGATGATGTGCAAGTAGAGATACTGGTGTGCAAAAGAGCAGAAAAGTAAATAAAAACAATATGGGGATGAGGTAGGTAGATTGGGTGGGCTATTTACAGATGGACTACGTACAGCTGCAGCGATCGGTTAGCTGCTCAGATGGCTGATGTTTAAAGTTGGTGAGGGAAATATAAGTCTCCAGCTTCAGCGATTTTTGCAATTCATTCCAGTCACTGGAGGCAGAGAACTGGAAGGAAAAGCGGCCAAAGGAGGTGTTGGCTTTGGGGATGACCAGTGAGATATACCTGCTGGAGCGCGTGCTACAGGTGGGTATTGTTATCATGACCAGTGAGCTGAGATAAGGCGGAGCTTTACCTAGCATAGATTTATAGATGACCTGGAGCCAGTGGGTCTGGCGACGAATATGTAGCGAGGGCCAGCTGACTAGAGCATACAGGTCGCAGTGGTGGGTGGTATAACGGGCTTTGGTAACAAAACAGATGGGACTGTGATAGACTGCATCCAGTTTGCTGAGTAGAGTATCGGAAGCTATTTTGTAGATGACATCGCTGAAGTCGAGGATTGGTAGGATAGTCAGTTTTACTATAGTAAGTTTTGCGGCGTGAGTGAAGGAGGCTTTGTTGCGAAATAGAAAGCCGATTCTAGATTGGATTGGAGATGTTTAATATGAGTCTGGAAGAAGAGTTTACAGTCTAGCCAGACACCAAGGTATTTGTAGTTGTCCACATATTCTAGGTCAGAACCGTCCAGTGTGCCAGCAGCGAACGTTTGAAAAGCGTGCATTTGGTTTTACTAGCATTTAAGAGCAGTTGGAGGCCACGGAAGGAGTGTTGTATGGCATTGAAGCTCATTTAGAGGTTAGTTAACACAGTGTCCAAATGATGGTGTTGGAGTCGTTCTCGGCCAGATTGTCGTGGGTGAACAGGGAGTAGGGAGGGGACTAAGCACGCACCCCTGAGGAGTCCCCTTGTTGAGAATCAGCATGGCGGATGTGTTGTTGCCTACCCTCACCACCTGGAGCGGCCCATCAGGAAGTCCAGGATCCAGTTGCAGAGGGAGGTTTTCAGTGTCAGGGTCCTTAGCTTAGTGATGAGCTTCTAGGGCACTATGGTGTTGAACACTGAGCTGTAGTCAATGTACAACATTCTAAACATAGGTGTACCTCTTGTCCATGTGGGAGAGGGCAGTGTAAAGTGCAATAGAGATTGAATGACCTGTTGGGGCGGTATGGAAATTGGAGTGGGTCCAGTGTGTCTGGGATAATGGTGATGATGTGAGCCATGGCCAGACTTTTTTTGTATTTAATGGCTACAGATGTGAGTGCTATGAGGCATTAGTAATTTAGACAGGTTACCTTGGGCACGGGCTATGGTGGTCTGCTTGAAACATGTAGGTATTACAGACTGAGTCAGGGAGAGTTTGAAAAGCTGGTCAGCACATGCTCTGAGAAATCATCCTGGTAATCCGTCTGGCCCTGCAGCCTTGTGAATGTTAACCTGTTTAAAGGTCTTACTCCCATTGACTATGGAGAGTTTGATCACGCAGTTGTCTGGAACAGCTGGTGCTCTGTTGCATGGTTCAGTGTTGCTTAGTTGGATTTGATCTTAGTCCTGTATTGATGCTTTGCCTGTTTTACAGCTCGTCGGAGGTCGTAGCTGGATTTCTTATAGATTTCCGGATTAGTGTCCTGCTCCTTGATAGTGGCAGCTCTAGCCTTTAGCTCAGTGCAAATGTTACCTGTAATCCATAGTTTCTGGTTGGGATATGTACTTACGGTCACTGTGGGGATGACGTCGATGCACGTATTAATGAATCCGTTGACTGATGTGGTAAACTCCTCAATGCCATTGGATGAATCCCGGGAACATATTCCAGTCTGTGCTAGTGAAACAGTCCTGTAGCTTAGCATCTGCTTCCTCGGACCACTTCCGTATTGAGAGTGTCACTGGTACTTTCTGTTTGAGTTTTTGCTTGTATATAACCAGAGTTATGGTCAGATTTGCCAAATGGAGGGCGGGAGAGAGTTTTGGTATGTGTATTAGATTTCCAGATTTCCATGGGGGGGGGTAATATTAGAGATTGCGCACCAGCTGTTGTCATGTGGGTGCTAGCAAGCAAGCAAGCTAGGTACAGTGCCTTGCAAAAGTATTCACCCCCCTTGGCTTTTTACCTATTTTGTTGCGTTACAACCTGTAATTTGAATTGATTTTTATTTGGATTTCATGTAATGGACATATACAAAATAGTCCAAATTGGTGAAGTGAAATGAAAAAAATAACTTCTTCAAAAATATATTTTTTAATTAAAACGATAAAGTGGTGTGTGCATATGTATTCACCCCCTTTGCTATGAAGCCCCCAAATAAGATCTGGTGCAACCAATTCCCTTCAGAAGTTACATAATTAGTTCAATAAAGTCCACCTGTGTGCAATCTAAGTGTCACATGGTTTGTCACATGATCTACGTATATATATGCCTGTTCTGAAAGGCCCCAGTGTCTGCAACACCACTAAGCAAGGGGCACCACCAAGCAAGCGGCACTATGAAGACCAAGAAGCTCTCCAAACAGGTCAGGGACAAAGTTGTGGAGAAGTACAGATCAGGGTTGGGTTAGAAAAAAATATCAGAAACTTTGAACATCCTACGGAGCACCATTAAATCCATTATTTAAAAAAATGTAAAGAATATGGCACCACAACAAACCTGTCAAGAGAGGGCTGCCCGGGGGCCTCCCGGGTGGCGCAGTGGTTAAGGGCACTGTACTGCAGCGCCAGCTGCGCCACCAGAGACTCTGGGTTCGCGCCCAGGCTCTGTCGTAACCGGCCGCGACCGGGAGGTCCGTGGGGTGATGCACAATTGGCCTAGTGTCATCCGGGTTAGGGAGGGTTTGGCCGGTAGGGAAATCCTTGTCTCATCGTGCACCAGCGACTCCTGTGGCGAGCTGGGCGCAGTGCGCGCTAACCAAGGTTGCCAGGTGCACGGTGTTTCCTCCGACACATTGGTGCGGCTGGCTTCCGGGTTGGATGGCGCTGTGTTAAGAAGCAGTGCGGCTTGGTTGGGTTGTGTATCGGACGACGCATGACTTTCAACGTTCGTCTCTCCCGAGCCCGTACGGGAGTTGTAGCGATGAGACAAGATAGTAGCTACTAAAACAATTGGATACCACGAAATTGGGGAGAAAAAGGAGTAAAAAAAAAGAGAGGGCTGCCCACCAAAACTCACAGACCAGGCAAGGAGGGCATTAATCAGTGAGGCAACAAAGATACCAAAGATAACCCTGAAGGAGCAGCAAAGCTCCACAGTGGAGATTGGAGTATCTGTCCATAGGACCACATTAAGCTGTACACTCCACAGAGCTGGGCTTTACGGAAGAGTGGCCAGAAAAAAAGCCATTGCTTAAAGAAAAAAATTAACATATGGAAGAAGGTACTCTGGTCAGATGAGACTAAAATGGAGCTTTTTGGCCATCAAGGAAAATGCTATCACCCCGAGAACACTATCCCCACCGTGAAGCATGGTGGTAGCAGCATCATGCTGTGGGTATGTTTTTCATCGGCAGGGACTGGGAAACTGGTCAGAATTGAAGGATTGATGGATGGCACTAAATACAGGGTAATTATTGAGATTTGAGACTGGGATGGAGGTTCACCTTCCAGCAGGACAATGACCCTAAGCATACTGCTAAAGCAACACTCGAGTGTAGAGGTCGACCAATTATGATTTTTCAACACCAATACCAATTATTAGAGGACCAAAAAAGCCAATACCGATTAATCGGCCGATTTTTATACATATATTTGTAATAATGACAATTACAAGAATACTGAATGAACACTTATTTTAACTTAATATAATACATCAATAAAATCAATTTTAGTCCCAAATAAATAATGAAACATGTTCAATTTGGTTTAAATAATGAAAAAACTAAGTGTTGGAGAAGAAAGTAAAAGTGCAATATGTGCCATGTAAAAAAGCTAACGTTTAAGTTCCTTGCTCAGAACATATGAAAGCTGGTGGTTCCTTTTAGGTTGTAGTTATTTTGGACTATTTATCTCTATACCATTTGTATTTCATATACCTTTGACTATTGAATGTTCTAATAGGTACTTTAGTATTGCCAGCCTAATCTCGGGAGTTGATAGGCTTGAAGTCATAACCAGCGCAAAGCTTGAAGCACAGCGAAGAGCTGCTGGCAAATGCAGGAAAGGACAAGCTAGATAAACTAGTAATATCATCAACCATGTGTAGTTAAGTAGTGATTATGTTAAGATTGATTGTTTTTTATAAGATGAGTTTAATGCTAGCTAGCACCTTACCTTGGCTCCTTGCTGCACTCGCATAACAGGTAGTCAGCCTGCTACGCATCTCCTCGTGGAGTGCAATGTAGTCGTTCATAATCGGTGTCCAAAAATGCTGATTACCGATTGTTATGAAAACTTGAAATCGGCCCTAATTAATTGGCCATTCGGATTAATCGGTTGACTTCTACTCGAGTGGTTTAAGGGGAAACATTTAAATGTCTTGGAATGGTCTCGTCAAAGCCCAGACTTCAATCCAATTGAGAATCTGTTGTATGACTTAAAGATTGCTGTACACCAGCGGAACCCATCCAACTTGAAGGAGCTGGAGCAGTTTTGCCTTGAAGAATGGGCATAAATCCCAGTGGCTAGTTGTGCCAAGCTTATAGAGACATACCCCAAGAGACTTGCAGCTGTAATTGTTGCAAAACGTGGCTCTACAAAGTATTGACTTTGGGGGGGGTGAGTAGTTATGCATGCTCAAGTTTTCTGTTTTTTTGTTGTCTTATTTCTTCTTTGTTTCACAATAAAAAATATTTTGCATCTTCAACATGGTAGGAATGTGTCAATCAAATGATACAAACCCCCCAAAAATCAATTTTAATTCCAGGTTGTAAGGCAACAAAATAGGAAAAATGGCAAGGGTGGTGAATACTTTCGCAAGCCACTGTATTAACAGCTATTGTAAGCCAATCCATTAGGGGGCTGGAAGCTATGGTGTGCTTTGATTGGTCATTCATGCTGCAATATTATGGAGAACTTGCATTAAATTCAGGCTTCCTCAACTTTAGTCTCACCCTTTTCAACTCCCTCACAAAGGGGCCAGGGTTCTGGTCTGGAAGCACGCTTTTGACTGCACCTACAGTTTTGCCTGGTACTGCAGTTTAACTGAAGTATGGCCCAGAAAGACAATTCCTTTAGAGAAGACAAATCTGAAAATTCCTAATAAGACAGTTTAGTCCTCCCCTTTGTGCACAAAACATCCATTGAGTTATCCAAAATACATTTTTCCATCACTCACAACCGAAGATATTAACATTTTATATTCATGCTCTACGACATGAGCCCAAGTAGCCTGGGGATGTTCCGTTTGGCTTGTTTAGCTGTCCACGTACTGACAGAGTTGCTGGAGCATGCTAGCCGATACTGCTGTCTGTCCAGTGCGCATTGAGTGCTAGTGTGCATGCGCAGTAATCCCAGTCAGAAAATTAAAAGCAACTACGAAACAGTGTATGCGAACATGAGTAGATTACGTTGTTCAATGGTCGGACATCTTGGACACAGTCTCCAAACGGGTTCCTTGGGAGGTCCCAAGTCTGATGTCACCCCATTGAAGTTTAAAACGGTTAATGTTAGGGTAAGGGTTAGGGTAAATGTCACTTTTAGGTTTTTGCTAGTCAGTTTAAGGGTCAGTTGTGTCCTTATAGTCTCTCCCTAGAGTGGATAATGCTACATCCTGATGTTGCACACAGATTTCAGCCAGGGGTAAACAACAGACTGCTGAAACCTGATTGGCTGAACATCAGGAAGAAGCTTTAGCCACTTTAGCTAGCATGGTGGTGGAAAATGTTGTTTGATTAAGACTGTATGCATACTTTTCCAGCTTATTTTTTTTCAGCAGCTTGCCATTAAAGCTAGTTGAGGAGGAAACCTACACCCTTGCAACCTGAATGGAGGATGTTTTATGTATGAGTTGGTTGCCCGGGGACAGAAGTGCATAGCCGGCTGCATACATTCCTGTTGGACCCAGATGTCAAACGACATAAAAGGAATAATAGGGCCTAGAGCTATCTATGAACTAGAGACTGCGTCCAAGATGGATGCCTGTTGTTTTCAATGTAATCTACTCATATTCGCAAACACTGTTTCGTGGTGGTCGCTATCGGCTTAACAGAGCCTATAACGCCTGTGCACTAGCGCAGACAGTGAGCAATGGAGCAGAGAGAGTGGCAACAACTTCATCATGTCATCCAGAAATATAACAGATATTGGATGAATATAAAATGTTAATATCTGTGGCTGTGTAAAAATCAGCCTTGGGGACAATAACTTAAATAATAATATAGATAGTTTTGGCTCAAAAGTGATAACAAAAGTGTTTTTAAATTATTATTTTTTGGACTTCTCTATGGGGCCGTCGATGGGAATTTTCCTTTTGGGCTTGACTTCAGCTAAACTGCAGTACCGAAAGTGCCCTCTTAGCAAAGTGGAACGCGTGCTTGCAGACAGGAATCCTGGCCCCCTGGTTCATATACAGAGAAATAATAGGGGCGGCAGGGTAGCCTAGTGGTTAGAGCGTTGGACTAGTGACCGGAAGGTTGTAAGTTCAAACCCCCGAGCTGACAAAGTACAAATCTGTCATTCTGCCCCTGAACAGGCAATTAACCCACTGTTCCTAGGCCGTCATTGATAATAAGAATTTGTTCTTAACTGACTTGCCTGGTTAAATAAAGGTAAAGAATTATAACATCCATATAACCTAGTGGTCAAACAGGGAAATGGTTCCAATTATTTTTCCATTGGGGATTTTAGATACACTTCAAATAAGGGCTGTGTTTCGTGTAGGCTTACCCTGGGGTGACGTTTTGATAACCGTGTAAATCTCTCTAGGACAAGGTGAATTTATCAATATATTCGCCTGTATTTATCCCCCAAAATGAAATGCTAATTTGCAGATTTTTTTGTTTTGATGTCTATTTTAAAGCTAATTAGCATTTTCGAATCTGAGAGTAAATAAAGATGAATATATTGATAAAAGTCACCTTGTCAGAGATGTATGTGGTTATGAAAACGTCACGCCAGGGTAAGCATACACAAAACACAGCCCTAATTTTAAGTGTGTCTAAAATCCTCTATGGGAAAAATGAATTGTGGAAAAACGATTGGAACCATTTCCCTGTTTGACCACTGGGTTTTATGGGTATTATAACACCTCCTCTGTGTGGGTCTATACCCTGCTGCAAACATTCCAGTTGGATGCAGATGACAACTTCAAAGGAATAATAGCGCCATCTGCTGGCCGGTTGGGCTAATATAACTCAATGATATGAAAATAAAACCGACGGAGTTCCACCTCCGACACCGCCAAAACAACACTGCAAATGTAAATTTGATTGAATGTGTCGTAAAAGGGATCATTACATTCAAGCATACCTGATTACTTTTGTCTTGATGGCTGTACTGTAGGCCTATCCCAATTGAAATAAAGTAGTCTCATCGCTTTGCTTATATTAACTAAGCTTGTTTGGGAGACAACATGATTAGATAGCCTACATAGCCAACATGACTAGAAAGAAGTCAACCACATTATGTTCATGAGGGTATTACATAGCCCTTCACAGTTTGACTAAACTTATTTCTAAAAAATATAAACGTTTTCTCGCTTTTAAAAGGCAAATGATATTGCCATTCAAAGTGCCAAACTTCTCAAATATGACCGTGGGACAGAAATTGGGCATGTTCCTCCTCACCTAACCTAAGGTAGCAGGTTAGGCCTATAAGCTATGGCTTTGCTGTGCTTTTCTCCAAGTGGCCACCACAAGTCGTGAATGTTTGAAGTTCGTATTTGAATGTTCATTGCGCTGTTAATTTGCAAAGGAATAAAAATAATATATATATATATATATATATATATAGGAATTGCCTGTCAAAGTGGGGCGTGGATAGACATTCGATGGCTTGAATAGTACCATAAACATTTAGCAACTCTATAGCCACCTTAAAACTAACATTACATGATTTCAAAATCACATTGACAATAAATGTAGAAACAAAGCAGATGTCTAGCCAATGTTTGGAGTAACAATATTTTTTATAGTTTCATTGTGACCCCTAGTATTTCGGTCCAGCTCATATACTTCATTCCAAGGTAGGGTATGCCTACTTTCAACAGCCTATATTTTCCTTGAATTATTAAAATACTATATCGTATGGAACAATCACTGTTGGTTGATCACATCAGCAGTGCTGAGTAGCCTCAGGGGGGATATAAAAAAATTGCAAATTATTTTAAAAATGACGCAAACTTCTAATAATCAGTGGACAAATGAATTTATTCGTCTCACAAATCAAACAACAGTGAAAAACATCGATTAGCAATATTCAAATAGAAGATAATACAGTAAAACGAGGCATACTGGTAGTATAGCCCTACGTACATTATATTTCAACCAAATTGCTATCTAAAAGCCAAACAGAAAATCAGGTAAGACCTGCAGACAGTTGTTGTCTTTGGTAAAAAATAAAACGTGAATATTAGTAAACGCGTGCTTTCACAGTTCCTTACAAAATCTATTTGTTTGATTATTTACAAGTGCACGTAAAATCGAAAATAATTGCCGATACAGTCAGGCTACCATTAGATTGATAATTTATGACCAATGGTCTGGACAAGAAGAATGAAGGTAGGCCTAGGTCACTGGGTTATTACTCAAAATAGCATGGGTTTAATTAACAAAATGGGCTATCGGGACAAAATAAGACATTTGCTATGCGCACAAGAGTAGGCTACCATGGATGAAGAGGGTCATCTATTCTAATACCTACAGCCTATGGTCTTGAAGTTAAACAATAAAATATTGTTCCTCATTTAATTTTAAATAGTCGTTGAAGTATCAAACCCACATCTCAAATAGTTAAAATGTTGGTAGTGAATTGAATTTGAAAGACAAATCCCCACCTTACGTGTACTACTAGGAAATATCGGAAAAACATGAGAAAAAAAAGAGAAACAAAGCAGCTGGAGATGTTGTTAGGGAAATGTTGTCGGCCTAAAAATGCTTTAATATATTAAATAGATTCAAATGATCATTCCAGTGGCAAAAAATCTCGACACATTTGTTCTGCGATGGAGAAAATTGGAGTCAAAAACTATGGAATTAGGCTATGTTTTCTTATTAAGTTTGGAGGAAACCTTCATGCTAGGGTCCTCCTTTATGATTGAGAATTGAGGCTATCATGTCTGAAAAACATCCAAATACATTGTAACCAGAGAGGTAGATGGACCTACATGTTTTTGCTACTTTCTTCCTCGTTCTTATGCAGGCCTACCACCTCGCTATCCCAGCCAGGATTGTCCGATATATATTCATTAATTAGTGTGCCCCTGAATGTATTGCGCAATGGATACTCTATGGTTCATAGTCGCCAGATCATAAGGTGTGTGGCCTTTGGAGTTGCACCTCGTGGCTTCCATCGTACAACCAACAAGGAGCTGGACCACATCAAGATAGCCTTCTCTTGCGGCTAGATGCAATGGAAGATTGCCTTCATTGTCCAGGAGATTGACGTCTGCGCCATGATCCATCAGTACGTGTAGAGTGTCTGCATAGCCATCCCTTGCAGCGTCATGAGTGATGGTGAGACCTCTGACATGGTCGCGCACGTTTGGATTTGCGTTCGCCCTCAGCAGCGCTTCGGCGATGGCGGGGTTACCAAGTTTCATCACCTGTAAAAAAAAATGTAAGAAAGAAAGAAAGAAGAAAAAAAGGGGGGGAAATATAATCGAATATCAGAGCTGGTTGAGAGCGGAATACTTATATAGTATAGTAGATGCAAAGACAGAACATGAAGGCTGTAAGAAGTATACTGTTTTAAGGAAAATAGGAATTATTTAGGGCTCTGTTGCCGGGGGAGAGACACGTCTAGATTTACACCTGTTGTTTTCAAACGGAACGATAAAAAACGAATCTAAACCACATAACAATGTATTATGTATTCATTGTGTTAACCTTTTTTTCATTCGTCTTTTACCTAAATGATGTAAACCTATTATCTTCTAATAAATCATAGAGCCTTAGTTCATCGTCATCATTCTTAGGCATATAGAATTAATAGCCATGACATATATTTTTCATTTGGAAGAGAGGAGTGATACTAATAGTGTATTACAGTTTGTGCGTGAGGATACATGTCATACTTATATCGTTTTCTTATGTACTAAGGTAAATCTTATAGAGCACTTTGAATTTGAGTATAGGCCTAAATTGGAGTTATACATTCAACAAAAACGTGTGGTTGGGTCAATTAACCACTTTCAGCCCTTTTCATCTGCACCCTGGACCCTATAACATGGTAAGAGATTAGCCTGAAAATCTATCCAGTCTGGTCATGAACTGTCCAAATCAACAGTCTTTCACAATCTGCAATTTGCTAGTTTTACATGAGTTTGATTGTGTAATTTGAGAAAACAGTAAACTTAGTTACATTTCTAAAGCAAACATTGCATTTGGAGATTCCCCATGTGGTCAAAGGCAGATATTCAGACGTATGCCACGGCGGTATAAATATAGCCTAACCAACCAAGTGATCAACCCACATAAATGTGTCATGACATAAAGAAACAGCAAATTAGTGTTTTATCTCTAAGCTTAAAATTGAAGAAATAGTCTTGTTGAAACCAATTACATGTTTCAGAGGCCTATGTGTTTGAGTGTGCATGCTTGTCCAAAGAGTAGTGCATGAGGTCAAGCATCAAGGTCTTGACTATATTATCTTCTTTAATTATCACTATTGAGCAATGATACTTCTTTATAAATATAAACACATAATCATATCATTCAGTGATTGACAAGTTTTCATAATGTTTGAACCCATCCTTATCAAGATATATTAACCTGTTAAACTTTTTAGTCTACAGAATGTAAAAAATATGAATATATTCAATAACAACAAATATATAATGCATTGCAATTACAATTTCTGGTAAATCACGAATAGGTGTACATCATTATTCTAGTCTACATTGGGGGTTTTAGTGGTTCACATAATGCTACTAAATTAAGGCCTTACAAGTCACTTTGCTGCACTCTCCATAAATCATACAATTTAAAATATGACACCCAACACAGCCTATTCTCTTTATGCTATATTAGACTATTCGTTCAAAATCATTTGGATCAAGTATATATATAGTCCATGTTACAGAAAGTGTATCCTCTGGATAATTTTAACACTTTATTTGTCAATAAAGCACGCAGTTTAGTCCATTTTACATTAGGCTATACTAACACACATATGCTAAGATGTGGTAGTTTAAGTTCAAATCGATCAAATAGACTGAATCATGAATTTATAGATTTACATGTTTATAAAATCAAATGCAGAACCAACCTGTAACGGTGTCCTGCCGAATACATTGTTTTCATTAACATCTGCTCCGTTCTGTAATAACATCTCGACTTCTGCTAAGTCTCCTCTTGCAGATGCGCTGCTCAGTCTGTTTGCCCCTCCAGCCATTCTTGGTGGACGAAAACCATAAAGAGAATAATGTTATATGATACAGGTTTCACAAGTTGATACTAAGGTATGTGTGAATGATTTTGATGGTATACGTCTTCTTGGTTGTGACGCAAGGGACTGCGAAAATGTAGTAAATAGTCTGTAGCCTGAAAGAAGTTGGTACACTGCCAGGGTCCGCCTCCCTTTTTAATACCATCCCAATGTAACAACTCGCATCAGCACGGAAAACATGGATGTCACGCCATTTCCAACTCAAGTGTATGGTCATCACCACCTTCCTTAAAAATGATTAATTTTTTTATCACATTGGATTGGAATGTTGGATGCCCACTTGTAGACCAAGATGCACGAAGTTGAAAAACTAAAAACTAATTCCAATCGTCCAGCCTGCAGAGTTGAGGTTTATCTTTATTCATGAACCCCGTTCACGTGATAACGTTTGAGATTCTAAAAGAGTGTTCAGGGATATTTCCCATGGTTAATTTATAGACCCGTGTTATTCTGAAAGATTCTATCCAACTCCACAATTTGGCTATATACTACCCTTCCGGACTGACGATACAGGTTAGCCTACAGGTGCAACTTATCTGCAACTCCAAAATGTTGGTCTGTCTCCTGCTCTCAAAAACGTTGCCTATGATGTCCTGCTGCAACTGTATCCATGGAACATTGCCGTTTCGTTAGGGCTTGTAAATTTGTAGCTTCTGATTGTCGACTTGCTCTCTTACCAGTCCGGGGCTGAGAAAGATAGTTTAAAAAAAAAAACATTCTGACAACGTTAAGTCATCCAATGACATTTGGAGAGATGCTTGTTCAGAGTTTTATGTACACTTCCCGCCCATTTTCAAATGACGATACACGGTCTGGATATCGTCCTTCTTTGCTTCATTAATAGTAGCCTAAAGTGTTTGTTCGGGACAGTGCGCGGGAACAGTTTAGTCATTTGTTATTGACGTTATATTAGCATATTCCGCTGAGCACATTACTGTAGCAGCATTGCCTACCATCTGTTACACTGAACAGATTTACGCTACTAAACTTGTAAAGTTGAGTAAATAAATGAAATCAACCACACCATGGGCTAAGTAGTTTCAAGTTCAGTCTGTAACAGGCATATGCCGGGTAGGTGTAGCCTAATCATGTAGGAATATATCTTAACATAGCCTACACACATTTCAATGTATAGTCTAGCCTTAATTCATATAACATTCTCCTACATACGACACCTCCTTACCCTTGCCATCATATGTTGAATTAGTTAATTCATTCGACTGGTTGGAAGTCAGTATTTGAGGAAAAAAGGCTGTTCTTGACATCACTTTTAGCCTATTTTTCAAATACGGAATCCGAACGCATAACAGTCGACAAAAGCGAGAGGGCGGGACTGAAAACAGTGATCATCAAAAAGGCTGCAGAGGCTGCAGTTATGACGATAGCGTCCTAGGCTACTTTCCCGAGTGCAACCACAAGATCACATTTTCATAACTAAAATATGCCACGGAATGTTGTTCCAGAACAGTTCATATTGCTCTCTGGTTAGGTTCGGTTGTCATGTCTCTGGCAAAGGCAACAATTAAACTTGAGAGCACAGAAGCAGAGCCATTTTCTGCACAAACTAGTCATATCATAGGGCTACCATTGTGAGAGTGTAGGTAAGCCTACCTGTCAAAAACATGATATATTCAATCAGTTATTTTGGATATAACCTAGGCCTATGCATACAAACATAAGCATTATGATTTTGTTATCAATGAGGTCGGCATGCCTAGATTAGCTATTGAAGGCCAAGTCTGCAATTTCACAGCCTGACCCTGTCACTTTGTTTGGTAAAATGAGGGATGGGAAACATTGATCGACAGAGTAGATTGGAAAGACTGATATTCCATGAGATTGATAGTTGAACCATATTTTAAAGCTATACATTGTTAAAAGACTCAATTTACAAATAAAAACAACCTAGAATTTGGGTTATGATGGGGGAAAGACAGGTGTAGGGCCTATGCTAGCTAAGTCTACTAAACTCATGCCTATTCAAAAATGTTATTATGTAAGATGACCATTGGAAAGAATATTGCTTATCCCTATTTGTAAGCCTTTTATGTCAAATGAATAACTTAGGCTACTTAAATCATTATGTTAAACATTTTTAGAATGAGAGATTTCCGTCTTGTGAGACATGAGAAATGTTGGCTATAAGCCTTCAGTACGCAGTGTGGGCCATTGGAGCTGTCCATTGGAGTTTGTGTTGTTTTCTCATAGTAGTTTATTAAACTTTTGATGTGAAAGCTCAAAAGTAAGGCTAATGTTAAAACAAATGAATCCGTTATGTGGGCTATTTCTGGTTTTGTGGTCTAGTACAATACAATACAGTAAAATATACAAGAATACAGAACTTGCTTTATTGGTCCATTTTCAATTTGAAAATGCAAAAAATAACTGATCTACATTTTCTGTCTCCTTTGATGGGTTGTCCTGATAGGCATGCTTTTATTACCTTGCATATGCTACTGGTATGGAGTACAATGAAATGTATTTATCAAAGAGAATTGTCTCTTTAAGAATAACAGCTGAGCTTCCTCACGATGCGACAATTTGGGCATACCGTGAAGGCGAAAGGTTCCAATGTTGCAAATAGAAAATTAAATGCATAGAATCAAATGGGTTCTCAAAAAAATAGAGCCTTCCAACTCTTTGTCGACCCATTCGCGCTCTATACATTGAATGTATATGTGTTTAGAACGTTACAGCAAGATGAACCATACCCAACTTTGCGGTTGCCGTAAAGCGAAGACATAGCCGTGAATACTGACGATAACAGAGAATTGAAATTCATATAAGCTGTACAAACCAACCCAAAGTGTGGCATTTGCTCCTTAGACATCTGGCGCATATTGATGTCTTGAGTTTACTTAAGACGATATTTACATGATATCTAGTGACCCTTTGCCTGAGTGAGTGAAGCGAGATAGCAAGCAAGCGATAGAAGAAAAATAGCTTGCTAGCGTTTTAGCCAGTCACTGCGATGGCCTCTGATAGCGAAAACAACATGGACAGAGAAATTATTTTGGCTGACTTTCAGGTGGGTTCCAACTTTCCTCATGTCACAATAACAAAGCTAGCTACTTACTTAGTTTATGTTGAATCGTAACGTACATTGATAGGCAGTGTCAATGTCAACAGTGCTGTCTCGTCAGCTGACAAGGCAAACACATTTCGCTAGCTAGCGTGTTAACGCTTACTTAGCTCACGTTAGCATGCTAACTAGCTAACAAGCCAGCTAACGTTAGCAAATTGAGCTGCACCACTGTCCCGCTTAATCAATAAGTTGATGCATTTTAACAAAGTGTGTGTAAGTAAACACAGGTGCGTTTGGGGTATTTTAGAATTACATTGTTGCAGAGCATTTCGTAAAGCTGTCAGCCCCCAAAATGAGCTAACGTTCGCTGGCCAACTAATGTGGTATGCCAGTCTAGTAGCTAGATGGCTAGACGTCAGTTGCTAGCTCACTAGCTACTAGTAACAACAAAGCAGAGCACATAACTAACATGGATTTAAATATGATATAGTTAGCTTGGTGTCCTCTTTCGATAAATTAGCCATGAATTGTAAATATTCAACTGACAGATGGCTGGCTAACTTGCTTGGTCACTGTTGAGCTAGCTAGCAGAGACTTGAATTTCTTATGTAGTGTGTGTCCCTGCCCTAGTGTTTGAAAGTATGAGCTGGAATAAGGTTGACTATCTGTAAAGTGGTGATGATTTATTCGCCAGGTAAGTCAGTTGGCTAGCTACCTAACGTTCAAATGAACTTTATATCATCCTGATAATAGGTCGTTGAATAACAAGGCCACAAAAAAAGCTGAAGAACACAGTGCACCACGTGACTGAATAAAATCAAGCTTTAGGCTAGCCATACCAGTGTGTTGTGAAACAACATTGGCGTGAGCAACAATAGTGGAATCCGCGGGTCGCCTTCAAAATAAAAGTACCCAATGAAACTGATGCAAACGGATAAAAATAGTAAAATAATGACACAATTCGACTAAATAATGTTAAACAAGGTTTGAATGTTATAGTTGTAATTAGTTATTTGGATTTGTTTTAAATTACATCTGTTTAGATTGCACTCTGGATATCTGAATTATTTTCAGAATTGCATTGGGGGCATACTTATATGCGACTGTACAACCAAACCTATGGATTGTGCACTCATGAAATGGTGTATCAGCCTACTCAGTGACACTCACAGAACACACTATGTACAGTTGACCCAAATATTATCATCTAATTGCAGTCTGAATAGTGCTGTGGCATTCATGACATTTTCTCAGCTGGTGATTGAAATGCAAATAACTACCAGTCTCACAGTAATTGACCATTAAATAACAAACACGTTTAGCATCTCCTGGCTTCCACTCATAGCCTACAAGCCACTAATGCAGACCTTTTTAACATCTATATTTTAAGAAGGAGAATAAATCCATTTAATATAACCTACACCATCACAAAAAATAAATTTTATTTTAGCCTACATTTTCTTAATATGTTTCTTTAGCCTAATTTCAGAAGAACAGAATAGCATATTCTGAGTTGTCCTTATGTTAGCCCCTGATCTGGCAATGCCATATGGCTGTGGGCTACACTAGTTCATTTAGCAGACAAGATTTGCCTAGAATTCCATGGCATCATTTTGCATTATTTTAATAGTATGAAGAATACAGTTGAACATAGCTGAACAAAATACAAAAATTTCCCCAAATGATTTCCCGAGGGAGTATGTACATTCTGTGTTGAGCAGTTAACAAAGAAAGGGGTCCTCTTACCTTATACCACCCACCACTGTGACTTGTATGCTCTAGTCGGCTGGCCCTCGCTACATATTCGTCGCCAGACCCACTGGCTCCAGGTCATCTACAAGTCCATGCTAGGTAAAGCTCCACCTTATCTCAGTTCACTGGTCACGATGGCAACACCCATCCGTAGCACGCGCTCCAGCAGGTGTATCTCACTGATCATCCCTAAAGCCAACACCTCATTTGGCCGCCTTTCGTTCCAGTTCTCTGCTGTCTGTGACTGGAAAGAATTGCAAAAATTGCTGAAGTTGGAGACTTTTATCTCCCTCACCAACTTCAAACATCTGCTATCTGAGCAGCTAACCGATTGCTGCAGCTGTACATAGTCTATCGGTAAATAGCCCACCCATTTTTACCTACCTCATCCCCATACTGTTTTTATTTATTTACTTTTCTGCTCTTTTGCACACCAATATCTCTACCTGTACATGACCATCTGATCATTTATCACTCCAGGGTTAATCTGCAAAATTGTAATTATTCGCCTACCTCCTCATGCCTTTTGCACACAATGTATATAGACTCCCCCTTTTTTTTTCCTACTGTGTTATTGACTTGTTCATTGTTTACTCCATGTGCAACTCTGTGTTGTCTGTTCACACTGCTATGCTTTATCTTGGCCAGGTCGCAGTTGCAAATGAGAACTTGTTCTCAACTAGCCTACCTGGTTAAATAAAGGTGAAATAAAATAAAATAAAATCTTTAGTTATTTATGCAATTTATTTACAACTTTAGTTGTAATACAAACGTTAGGCTATATGTTTAGATTTTTTTATACATTCTAAGGCTGCATGATGAGCTCTGCTCCACATGTTTCATCAGTCTCTTCACAATTTGACAAGCACTTGATAATATTCTCATCCAGCAGACTATTCTTAATTTTATGTGGTCTTTCATATTGGGCGGCAGGGTAGCCTAGTGGTTAGAGCTTTGGACTAGTTCAAACCCCCGAGCTGACAAGGTACAAATCAATCGTTCTGCCCCTGAACAGGCAGTTAATCCACTGTTCCTAGGCCGTCATTGAAAATAAGAATTTGTTCTTAACTGACTTGCCTAGTTAAATAAAGATTTAAAAAAATATTGGCTACTAATATACACTACATGACCAAAAGTGGTTGGGCACAGATTTTAGACGATTAGGCCTGGCTCGCAGTCCAAAAGTGTTCAATGAGGTTTAGGTCAGGGCTCTGTGCAGGCCAGTCAAGTTATTCCACAACGATCTCGACAATCCATTTCTGTATTGACCTCAATTTGTGCACAGGGACGTTGTCATGCTGGAAAGGGCCATCCTTAAAATGTTGCCACAAAGTTGGAAGCAGCACTCGGCAGGCCTGTTCTGTGAACTTGTGTGGCCTACCACTTCTGGGCTGAGCCGTTGTTGCTCCTAGACGTTTCCACTTCACAACAACAGCACTTATAGTTGACCAGGGCAGAAATTTGATAAACTGAGTTGTTGGAAAGGTGGCAGCCAATGACAGTGCCTCGTTTAAAGTCACTGAGGTCTTCAAAATGGGCCATTCTACTGCCAATGTTTGTCTATAGAGATTGCATGGCTGTGTGCAAAAATGTTATACACCTGTCAGCAATCTAGTATGTATGTGGAATTATTTGATTTAGAATGGCCCACAAACAAAATAATCCATAGCCTGCAATCGAATAGGGAATGGAGGTTAAGTGCGTTCCGTTTTTTTATATGCAAGCATAGGCGGCGTGTCCATAAGGGGAAGCTTTCCCAAAAGTACATTTTGATTTAAATTGCCAAAATTGTATAGCCTATTTAGCCTACTCCCGTCTATACATAAATAAATATAATCATTCAAAATAGTCAACTAAATCATGATTTGGGCACAGAGGATCATTAGCTACTTAAATAAATTGTGGATGGCTTTAAATCATATTGCCTACAGTCGGAAGGGAAGGCAGTGCGTGCAATTTGAGCAGATTATTGTTGATTTGTGACTGAAAAGTAGAGGCCAAGCTTATCGCAATATTTGAAAATACAAGGCGCATAATTCTCAACCTAATTGAGCAAACAATAGTATAGCCTATTTTATTGGCACCAGCGGAGCGCATCGGCAATAACCCAAGGTCGAGTGCACACTGCACATATCTACTATTTTTCATTGTTGGGGCAGTGCTTCTTAAATCATTTGTCGGACAATAATTTCCTCCAGTTAGATGACGTCCTATTATTTTTGTCTCCCCTTCTCGTAGGCCTATTGTTATTTTTACTTACAATTTAAAACAAATGTTTACCCCTTTTTCTCCCAAATTTCATGATATCCAATTACTAGTTAGGCTTGTCCCATCGCTGCAACTCCTGTACGGTCTCGGGAGAGGGGAAGGTCGAGAGCCGTGCGTCCCCCGAAACACGACCCTGCCAAACCACAATGTTTCTTGACACTGCTCGCTTAACCCGGAAGCCAGCCGCACCAATTTGTCAGAGGAAACACCGTACACCTGGCGACCGTGTCAGCGTGCATGTGCTCGGCCACAAGGAGTCGCTAGAGCGCGATTGGACAAGGACATCCCGGCAGGCCAAACCCTTTCCTTGTTGTAAAGCGGATTAATGGGTAGAAAAAAATGACGATGAAGTTGAGCAGTGACTAGTGTGGGCAGTTTCTAGATGTAATCGTTGTTTTAACAGGTAAATTGACTGAGAACACATTCTGATTTACAGCAACGACCTGGGGAAAGTATGTATGTAATGTAATGTAATGTCAAATCAAATCAAATCAAATTTTATTTGTCACATACACATGGTTAGCAGATGTTAATGCGAGTGTAGCGAAATGCTTGTGCTTCTAGTTCCGACAATGCAGTAATAACGAACAGGTAATCTAACTAACAATTCCAAAAAACTACTGTCTTATACACAGTGTAAGGGGATAAAGAATATATACATAAGGATATATGAATGAGTGATGGTACAGAGCAGCATAGGCAAGATACAGTAGATGATATCGAGTACAGTATATACATATGAGATGAGTATGTAAACCAAGTGGCATAGTTAAAGTGGCTAGTGATACATGTATTACATAAGGATGCAGTCGATGATATAGAGTACAGTATCTACGTATGCATATGAGATGAATAATGTAGGGTAAGTAACATTATATAAGGTAGCATTGTTTAAAGTGGCTAGTGATATATTTACATAATTTCCCATCAATTCCCATTATTAAAGTGGCTGGAGTAGAGTCAGTGTCATTGACAGTGTGTTGGCAGTAGCCACTCAATGTTAGTGGTGGCTGTTTAACAGTCTGATGGCCTTGAGATAGAAGCTGTTTTTCAGTCTCTCGGTCCCAGCTTTGATGCACCTGTACTGACCTCGCCTTCTGGATGACAGCGGGGTGAACAGGCAGTGGCTCGGGTGGTTGATGTCCTTGATGATCTTTATGGCCTTCCTGTAACATCGGGTGGTGTAGGTGTCCTGGAGGGCAGGTAGTTTGCCCCTGGTGATGCGTTGTGCAGACCTCACTACCCTCTGGAGAGCCTTACGGTTGAGGGCGGTGCAGTTGCCATACCAGGCGGTGATACAGTCCGCCAGGATGCTCTCGATTGTGCATCTGTAGAAGTTTGTGTGCTTTTGGTGACAAGCCGAATTTCTTCAGCCTCCTGAGGTTGAAGAGGCGCTGCTGCGCCTTCCTCACGATGCTGTCTGTGTGAGTGGACCAATTCAGTTTGTCTGTGATGTGTATGCCGAGGAACTTAAAACTTGCTACCCTCTCCACTACTGTTCCATCGATGTGAATAGGGGGGTGTTCCCTCTGCTGTTTCCTGAAGTCCACAATCATCTCCTTAGTTTTGTTGACGTTGAGTGTGAGGTTATTTTCCTGACACCACACTCCGAGGGCCCTCACCTCCTCCCTGTAGGCCGTCTCGTCGTTGTTGGTAATCAAGCCTACCACTGTTGTGTCGTCCGCAAACTTGATGATTGAGTTGGAGGCGTGCGTGGCCACGCAGTCGTGGGTGAACAGGGAGTACAGGAGAGGGCTCAGAATGCACCCTTGTGGGGCCCCAGTGTTGAGGATCAGCGGGGAGGAGATGTTGTTGCCTACCCTCACCACCTGGGGCGGCCCGTCAGGAAGTCCAGTACCCAGTTGCACAGGGCGGGGTCGAGACCCAGGGTCTCGAGCTTGATGACGAGCTTGGAGGGTACTATGGTGTTGAATGCCGAGCTGTAGTCGATGAACAGCATTCTCACATAGGTATTCCTCTTGTCCAGATGGGTTAGGGCAGTGTGCAGTGTGGTTGAGATTGCATCGTCTGTGGACCTATTTGGGCGGTAAGCAAATTGGAGTGGGTCTAGGGTGTCAGGTAGGGTGGAGGTGATATGGTCCTTGACTAGTCTCTCAAAGCACTTCATGATGACGGATGTGAGTGCTACGGGCGGTAGTCGTTTAGCTCAGTTACCTTAGCTTTCTTGGGAACAGGAACAATGGTGGCCCTCTTGAAGCATGTGGGAACAGCAGACTGGTATAGGGATTGATTGAATATGTCCGTAAACACACCGGCCAGCTGGTCTGCGCATGCTCTGAGGGTGCGGCTAGGGATGCCGTCTGGGCCTGCAGCCTTGCGAGGGTTAACACGTTTAAATGTCTTACTCACTTCGGCTGCAGTGAAGGAGAGACCGCATGTTTTCGTTGCAGGCCGTGTCAGTGGCACTGTATTGTCCTCAAAGCGGGCAAAAAAGTTATTTAGTCTGCCTGGGAGCAAGACATCCTGGTCCGTGACTGGGCTGGGTTTCTTCCTGTAGTCCGTGATTGACTGTAGACCCTGCCACATGCCTCTTGTGTCTGAGCCGTTGAATTGAGATTCTACTTTGTCTCTGTACTGGCGCTTAGCTTGTTTGATAGCCTTGCGGAGGGAATAGCTGCACTGTTTGTATTCAGTCATGTTACCAGACACCTTGCCCTGATTAAAAGCAGTGGTTCGCACCTTCAGTTTCACACGAATGCTGCCATCAATCCACGGTTTCTGGTTAGGGAATGTTTTAATCGTTGCTATGGGAACGACATCTTCAACGCACGTTCTAATGAACTCGCACACCGAATCAGCGTATTCGTCAATGTTGTTGTCTGACGCAATACGAAACATCTCCCAGTCCACGTGATGGAAGCAGTCTTGGAGTGTGGAGTCAGCTTGGTCGGACCAGCGTTGGACAGACCTCAGCGTGGGAGCCTCTTGTTTTAGTTTCTGTCTGTAGGCAGGGATCAACAAAATGGAGTCGTGGTCAGCTTTTCCAAATGGGGGGCGGGGCAGGGCCTTATATGCGTCGCGGAAGTTAGAGTAACAATGATCCAGGGTCTTTCCACCCCTGGTTGCGCAATCGATATGCTGATAAAATTTAGGGAGTCTTGTTTTCAGATTAGCCTTGTTAAAATCCCCAGCTACAATGAATGCAGCCTCCGGATAAATCGTTTCCAGTTTGCAGAGAGTTAAATAAAGTTCGTTCAGAGCCATCGATGTGTCTGCTTGGGGGGGGATATATACGGCTGTGATTATAATCGAAGAGAATTCTCTTGGTAGATAATGCGGTTGACATTTGATTGTGAGGAATTCTAAATCAGGTGAACAGAAGAATTTGAGTTCCTGTATGTTTCTTTCATCACACCATGTCACGTTGGCCATGAGGCATACGCCCCCGCCCCTCTTCTTACCAGAAAGATGTTTGTTTCTGTCGGCGCGATGCGTGGAGAAACCCGCTGGCTGCACCGCTTCGGATAGCGTCTCTCCAGTTAGCCATGTTTCCGTGAAGCAGAGAACGTTACAGTCTCTGATGTCCCTCTGAAATGCTACCCTTGCTCGGATTTCATCAACCTTGTTGTCAAGAGACTGGACATTGGCAAGAAGAATTCTAGGGAGTGGTGCACGATGTGCCCGTCTCCGGAGTCTGACCAGAAGACCGCTTCGTTTCCCTCTTCTTCTGAGTCGTTTTTTCTGGGTCGCTGCATGTATCCACTCCGTTGTCCTGGTTGTAAGGCAGAACACAGGATCCGCGTCGCGAAAAACATATTCTTGGTCGTACTGATGGTGAGTTGACGCTGATCTTATATTCAGTAGTTCTTCTCGGCTGTATGTAATGAAACCTAAGATGACCTGGGGTACTAGTGTAAGAAATAACACGTAAAAAAACAAAAAACTGCATAGTTTCCTAGGAACGCGAAGCGAGGCGGCCATCTCTGTCGGCGCCGGAAATGTATGTATGTATGTATGTATGTATGTATGTATGTCAGCACCCAAAGAATAGCCTGCATTTACACATCACATTGATGCTCTGTGTTCTTCAGCATTTTTGTGGCTGTTATCAGTTTTTGATAACTTAATTTTATGTGATGTAGGAGCTCCAGTCTGCTCACTAGTCGCCGCGTCAATCATAAATCGTTAAGACTGCTATCCATGATGACAGAATTGCTTCACAGTACATGTTCTCCTTTTTAGCTCCTCTTTAAACCACATTAGGCTTCATGCAGCTAAATCTGCAGAATCCTTTCAATGTCACATTAATACTAGCTTTAGCATAGGTGGTTAGTGCAATGGAAATAACTAGTTCACTGTAACATGTCTTGATACTGATAATAACCTATTATAACTTGTCAGTCAAACCACCCAGTGATGTACTGAGTGGAGGAGCCTTATTCATTAAGGACTAGATACATAGTTACATAGGATAGTTGATAACACTAAATGATACTGTAATTACCTGTTATGTACTGATAATGGTAATTTATGCAAGTAGTGTACTTTCCACATGTGTCCATTTAATTTATTGGTGAGGCACATTTGGGAACGTGGAGCAGTTTGTAAGTTAGTTATAAACTCAATCTCTTAATACAACAAACAAATCTGCTATAACTATGTTTGTTTGTAATGAGCTGGCATGTAGGCGTTATGTGTTTTTAGCAGATGCTTTATCCAAAGTGACTTGGCTACACAGTACAGGTCATAGTGACACACATTCAGTTGTCAATGCAGGAATCAAACCCATAACCCTGGTGTTGTCAGTTAGCAGCGTAGCTGCTCAATTACACTTTCTATTGGTCTTTGTTATGTACATGACTTCTGTTTCTGTTTTTCTAACAGGCTTGCACTGGCATTGACGACATTGCAGAGGCAATCACGCTCTTAGAACTCAATAATTGGGATTTAGTGGTAAGTTCAAACATCAGTAGGTCATACGAACAAGACTCAATTTTCTTCTTATAAATTGGAAGTATAAAATCTATTTATTTAACTGTTAAAATGGTTGAACTACAGCCTTTAGTGGTGCACGTACCTTTGAGTAATGTGAGTTATAGGTTTATATTTCAGTATGTGCTTTACAGTGATACTACTGTTATATGTGGTAATTTCTGGAATATAATGCCAGCATTTTTGTTGTTCAATCAACATTCAATCAATTCAATGTACTTTATTAGTTTTGCAGTTAAACTATGTAGGCTCATGTCTAGTGACGGTCCATTTACTCTGTGCTAACGTACATTTATTAAATGAAGACCTATTTATATCAAATGATGGCCTAGGTAGGTTTAATTCACAATTCTCTACTCATGATATCCACAAAGGCTTAGTCTACATGGTGAACCTGACAAAATCAAACCATGCTACAGTACAACTGGGCACTGGTGCGTTCTAGTTACTGCAACTTTAAATCCAGTTCAATTGACCAAATAAGCAAAAAGCATAGCCACTAAAAGCACACAGTGTGATTTTGTTACCTATTTCAGTTTGTTTTCTATTTTAACAGAAATGGTACACTTATTACTGAGATGTATCAGCCCCTTGATTGTGACGTTTCAGTCAACATTGCCCCATCATTACCATGTCTATCCAGTTGCCAGAGACAACGTAATTTGGGCTACTACCCTATCTTTAATGTGCATATAAAGAATTTCTCTTGACAGTTTTGATTTACATTTTGAGATTCAAAGGAGCAGTATGAAACTGATCCTTGTGGAATGTTCTTTAAAAAAAAATATTTTTATTTTTACAATGTAACCCTTTATCATAAAGTTTTTGTTTTTTAATGGGGCTGTGCTATATTTAGCAGAGTGCTGTTCTTGTGCTGGCAGCTATTCAGAGCAAGCAAGCAGGCCCTAAGTAGTCTGGGTACCAGTCTCTTCAGCTAATCCACTACATGTCATGTGCCAAAGAGACTGGCTTTTATGCCGTCTTCAAATATGAACATTCTATCATTAATGAGAACAGAGGATTTGATCACCCTCACAGCTATCCTCCAATCATAATGATTATGCAAATATATATTTTTTGTCCAGACGAAAGCAGTGTGTCAAGTTGCTAGCGCATGTCTAAATTCTCAAAATAATACATTCTGCAATTCCAACCACAAAATTTGTTAGACTTTGTTATAACTAATTCTATTTTTAGGCGCCACATGTTATGGAAAATGTATTATTTCCAACAACCAATGAGCAACTCCGCCGTATATCCAGCGCATATTAAATGTTGAGATGGCCGAAAGGCCAGGCTTTTTGGCAATTGCAAGGAGTGAAATGTTAGCTAAAGAGACTGGTAGTCAGATTAGAGTGCATCAGCGATGGTTAGACACATCTGTTAATGTGATGACTTGCACTTCCTTTGTGTTGCTGTTAGGTTGAGCAAAATTGACAAGAGACCTGTTGGTACAGGACAGCAAACAAGTGTTAAATACTGTCAGTGCCCCTTGGACCCAGTAATCATTTTATCATATTTTCTGTTTATGTCCCTAGTAGTTTATGGTACGTTCTGTACTGTTTTCAAATACTGCTGGATAGCCACCCTGTTCTCGAGCTCTCACCTCCAATAGGTTCCTAACAGTGGGTCAAAACTACTCGCTGCTAGCATTGTCCTCTTGCTGCTCTCTCAATCCTCTACAGTTCCCTAAAATCAGTTTCACAATAAATCATTTTCCTGAGGCCTACAGTCTGACACTTCAACCTCTTAACATTTTTTATGAATGATCTGTTCTCCTGTGATTTGTCATCTCTATATTTTCATATCATCCTATCTACATTGCCTTCAGCAATAATTCACACCCCTTGACTTTTTCCATATTTTGCTGTTTTACTGCCTAAACACACTACCCCAAAATGTCAAAGTGGGATTATATTTTTTACAAATTAATTACAAATGAAAAGCTGAAATGTCTTAGGTTAAGAATTCAACCCTTTTCGTATGGCCAGCCTACATAAGTTCAGGAGTGAACATTTGCTTAAGTCACATAAGTTGCATGGGCTCTGTGTGCAAAAATAGTTTTATTTAAACATTTATCCTGTTTGCAACTAGGCACTAACATAATACTGCAAAAAAATGTGGCAAAGCAATTAACTTTTTGTCCACAATGTAAAGTGTTATGTTTTTGGGCAAGTCCAATAATGCATTACTGAGTAACACTCTTCATGTCTTCAAGCATAATGGTGGCTGCATTATGTTTTGGGTATGCTTGTAATCGTTAAGTACTGCGTAGTTTTTCAGTATAAAAAAAAATTAACGGTATGGAGCTAAGCACAGGCAAAATCCTAGAGAAACTTGGTTGTCTTCTTCCCCCCCAGACACTTTGAGATTAATTCTCCTTTCAGCAGGACAATAACTTAAAACACAAGTCCAAATCTACGCTAGTTGCTTACCAAGAAGTCGGTGAATGTTCCTGAGTGTCCGAGTTAGAGGTTGACCGATTAATCCGAATGGCTGATTTAATTAGGGCTGATTTCAAGTTTTCATATCAATCAGTAATCGGCATTTTTGGACACCAATCATGGCCGATTACATTGCACTCCACTAGGAGACTGCGTGGCAGGTTGACTACCTGTTATGTGAGTGCAGCAAGGAGCCACGGTAAGGTGCTAGCTAGCATTAAACATATCTTTATAAAAAACAATCATACTTAACATAATCAGTAGTTAACTACACATGGTTGATATTACTAGTTTATCTAGCTTGTCCTGCCTTGCATATAATCGATGCGGTGCCTGTTAATTTATCATTGAGTCGTAGCCTACTTCGCCAAATGGGTGATTTAACAAGCGCATTTGCGAAAAAAGGACTGTCGTTGCACCAATGTGTACCGAACCATAAACATCAACGCCTTTCTTAAAATCAATACGCAAGTATATATTTTTTAACCTACATATTTAGTTAATATTGTCTGCTAACATGAATTTCCTTTAACTAGGGAAATTGTGTCACTTCTCTTGCGTTCTGAGTCAGGGTATATGCAGCAGTTTGGGCCGCCTGGCTCGTTGCGAACTGTGAAGACTATTTCTTCCTAACAAAGACAGCCAACTTTGCCAAACGGGGGATGATTTAACAAAAGTGCATTTGCGAAAGAAGCATAATTGTTGCACGAATGTACCTAACCATAAACATCAATGCCTTTCTTAAAATCAATACACAGAAGTACATATTTTTAAACCTGCATATTTAGTTAAAAGAAATTGCTAGCAGGCAATATTAAACTAGTGAAATTGTCACTTCTCCTGCGTTTATTGCACGCATAGTCAGGGTATATGCAGCAGTTTGGGCCGCCTGGCACGTTGCTAACTAATTTGCAAGAATTTTACGTAATTATGACATAATATTGAAGGTTGTTCAATGTAACAGGAATATTTAGACTTATGGATGCCACCTGTTAGATAAAATACGGAACAGTTCTGTATTTCACTGAAAGAATAAACTTTTTGTTTTCGGAATGATAGTTTCCGGATTTGACCATATTAATGACCTGAGGCTTGTATTTTTGTGTGTTATTATGTTCTAATTAATTATATGATTTGATAGAGCAGTCTGACTGAGCGGTGGTAAGCAAGCAGCAGGCTCGTAAGCATTCATTAAAACAGCACTTTAGTGCGTTTGCCAGCAGCTCTTTGCTTCAAGCATTGCGCTGTTTATGACTTCAAGCCTATCAACTCCCGAGATTAGGCTGGTGTAACCTCTGTGAAATGGCTAGCTAGTTAGCGGGGTGCGCGCTAATAGCGTTTCAAACGTCACTCGCTCTGAGACTTGGAGTAGTTGTTCCCCTTGCTCTGTAAGGGCCGCTGCTTTTGTGGAGCGATGGTTAACGATGCTTCAAGTGTGGCAGTTGTCGATGTGTTCCTGGTTCGAGCCCAGGCAGGGGCGAGGAGATGGACGGAAGCTATAATATTACACTGGCAATACTAAAGTTCCTATAAGTACATCCAATAATCAAAGGTATATGAAATACAAATGGTATAGAGAGAAATAGACCTATAATAACCTTAACCTAAAACTTCTTACCTGGGAATATTGAAGACTCATGTTAAAAGGAACCACCAGCTTTCATATGTTCTCATGTTCTGAGCAAGGAACTTAAAAGTTAGCGACGTAAACGTAATTTGGGTTAGGGTTAACCCTAACCCTTTAAAAGTTAGCTTTTTTACATGGCACATATTGCACTTTTTCTTCCTTCTCAAACACTTTGTTTTTGTATTATTTAAACCAAATTGAACATGTTTCATTATTGAGTTGTGGCTAAATTGATTTTATTGATGTATTATATTAAGTTAAAATAAGTGTTCATTCAGTATTGTTGTAATTGTCATTATTACAAATAAAAAAATCGGCCGATTTTAATCGGTAGCTGCTTTTTTTGGTCCTCCAATTATCGATATCGGCGTTGAAAAATTATAATTGGTCGACCTTTAGTCCGAGTTACAATTTTAACTTCAATCTGCGCAAGGCTCTTACCCAGAAAGACTCCCAGCTGTGATTGCTGCCAAAAGTGAGTTGAACATGTATTGACTTAGGGGTGTGAATACTTATGGAAATTAGATATTTCTGTGTTAAATCTTTTGCAAATTTATTGGAAATTAATCAAATAGCTTTGAAAATAAAAAATCTGACCCAATTACACCCAATACCCAATAAATGACAGTGTAAGCATGTTTTTTGACATTTGAATTCGGGCTCTAACCACAAATGTGGAATTAGTCAAGGGGTATGAATGCTTTCTGAAGTAATTACTGTAACGCTTAATTTGGGGATTTTCGTTTTTGAAATATATTAGCGGTTAGTGACTCCGCTTCTTGCATGACTGATTTCAAATGCAACCTTTTGCAGTCATTCTATTGGCAGGAAGTGGCAGTACAAAGTTATGGGGACATTTACCTACAGTAATCAGGATTTGATGTTGGAACATGCATGCTTTCAGGAATGTATTAAGTTGTAACACAACATTTTCCATGGTCTTTTCTCTCTTTACAGGCGGCCATCAATGGTGTGATACCACAAGAGAATGGGATCTTGCAAAGGTAATATGCCAGAAAGGTCTGCCTCTTCAGAAGAGTCAATCAAGTGTTCACTGTGCAAATTTTGTCAGTTGGCTTTGTTCAGATATGTGAGGGAAGGGATAATAAAATGTAGCCTGTTTCCTAAACATCCACTCCAATAATGTTGACCATGTTGCATGGAGTCCCGTAAACCTACGGCAAAATAGAAAACACCCTTTACACAGGAGGCATGCATCACCACATTCAAATCCATACTTAAAAACTGTGAGCAACAACTCCGGTATTGCTCATGCCTCAACATTTCAATACTGCCTCAACATTTCAATATTTCCCAAGCTGTGTCCTGTTCTTACTCACTTGAAATATATGTGTGTAAATGGAAATCGAGGTCAGTGGCTTAAAACTACCATTGCACACGCTCTTCATGTACTTTCTGTAAGCACAGGTGCTTACAATGCCCTGAACCTTTTGCTGACCTGAATATAGAACAATCATTTGTATGAAATTATGCGAGTGATTATAGAAATGTCATAGTGTCTTATATCACCCACAGTGAAAGCACATTTTAGAGAAGAGATGGTTACTTTTTCATGCTCTTGTAAAATAAAATTGGCCTTCTCAAAAAAGCAAACGGTACCAGTCAAGTTTGGGCACACCTACTCATTCAAGTTTTTAAAAACTTTTGTTATTTTTTAAACTATTTTCTACACTAGAATAATAGTGAAGACATCAAAACTATGAAATAACAAACTCGGCAACAACAAAAAAACGTCCCTTTTTCAGGACCCTGTCTTTCAAAGACAATTTGTAAAAGTCCAAATAACTTCACAGATCTTCATTGTAAAGGGTTTAAACACTAATTCCCATGCTTGTTCAATGAACCATAAACAACTAATGAACATGCACCTGTGGAACGGTCGTTAAGACACTAACAGCTTACAGACGGTAAGCAATTAAGGTCACAGTTATGAAAACTTAGGACACTAAAGAGACCTTTCTGACTCTGAAAAACACCATAAGAAAGATGCCCAGGGTCCTTGCTCATCTGGGTGAATGTGCATTAGGCATGCTGCAAGGAGGCATGAGGACTGCAGATGTGGCCAGGACAATAAATTGCAATGTCCGTACTGTGAGATGCCTAAGACAGCGCTACAGGGAGACAGGACGGACAGCTGATCATCCTCAGTGGCAGACCACCTGTAACATCATCTGAACAGGATCGGTACATCCGAACATCACATCTGCGTGACAGGCAATTGGATGGCAACAGCAACTTCCCGAGTTACACCAGGAACGCACAATCACTCCATTAGTGCTCAGACTGTCCGCAATAGGCTGAGAGAGGCTGGACTGAGGGCTTGTAGGCCTGTTAGGCAGGTCCTCACCAGATATCACCAGCAACATCACCACCTATGGGCACAAACCCACCATCGCTGGACCAGACAGGACAGGCAAAAAGTGCTCTCCACTGACGAGTCGCGGTTTTGTCTCACCAGGGGTGATGGTCGGATTTGCTTTTATCGTCGAAGGAATGAGCGTTACACCGAGGCCTGTACCCTGGAGCGGGATCGGTTTGGAGGTGGAGGGGGGCGGTGTGTCACAGCATCATCGGACTGAGCTTGTTGTCATTACAGGCAATCTCAACGTTATGTGTTACAGGGAAGACCTCCTCCCTCATGTGGTACCCTTCCTGCAGGCTCATCCTGACATGACCCTCCAACATCATGACATTGCCACCACGCACAGAATGAGCAGTATGGCTGATTTCCTGCGAGACAGGAATGTCAGTGTTCTGCCATGGCCAGCGAAGATCCCGGATCTCAATCCCATTGAGCACGTCTGGGACCTGTTGGATCGGAGGGCTAGGGCCCCCCCACAGAATTGTCCAGGAACTTGCAGGTGTCTTGGTGGAAGTGTGGGATAACGTCTCACAACAAGAACTGGCAAATCTGGTGCAGTCCATGACGAGGAGATGCACTGCAGTACTTAGTATCTGGTGTGGCCACCAGCTGCATTGACTGTTACTTTTGATTTTGACGCCGCCACCCCCCCCAATTGTTACATTTCTGTTAGTCACATGCCTGTGGAACTTGTTCAGTTTCTGTTGAATCTTATGTTCATACAAATATTTACACTTTAAGTTTTCTGAAAATGAACGAAGTTGACTTTGAGGGGATGTTTCATTTTTTGCTGAGTTTAGAATCATGTAACCAAAATAGTGTTTAACAAATCAAAATATATTTGAGATTCTTCAAAGTAGCCACCCTTTGCCTTGATGACAGCTTTGCATACTCTTGGCATTCTCTCAACCAGCTTCACCTGGAATGCTTTTCCAACAGTCTTGAAGGAGTTCCCACATATGCTGAGCAGTTGTTGGTTGCTTTTCCTTCACTCTGCGGTCCAGCTCATCCCAAACCATCTCAATTGGGTTGAGGTTGGGTGATTGTGGAGGCCAGGTCATCTGATGCAGCACTCCATCACTTTCCTTCTTGGTCGACTAACCCTTACTCAGACTGGAGGTGTGTTGGGTCATTGTCCTGTTGAAAAACAAATGACAGTCCCACTAAGCGCAAACCAGATGGGATGGTGTTTATCTGCAGAATGCTGTGGTAGCCATGCTGGTTAAGTGTGCTTTGAATTCTAAATAAGTCACTGTCACCAGCAAAGTACCCCCACGTCCAAGAAGAGATCATCCGTTCACCTACTCTGTGTCTCACAAATACATGGCGGTTGGAACCAAAAATTGCTAAATTGGACTCTTCAGATCTAAGGACAGATTTCCACCGGTCTAATGCCCATTGCTCAAGTTTCTTGGCCTAAGCAAGTCTCTTCTTATTGGTGTCCTTTTAGTTGTGGTTTCTTTGCAGCAATTTGACCATGAAGGACTGATTCACGCATTCTCCTCTGAACAGTTGATGTTGTGAAGGATTTATTTGGGCTGCAATTTCTGAGGCTGGAAACGGTAATGAACTTATCCTCGACAGCAGAGGTTACTCTTGGTTTTCCTTTCCTGTGGCTGTCCTCATGAGAGCCAGTTTCATCATAGCGCTTTATGGGTTTTTGAAGAAACTTCAAAAGTTCTTCAAATATCCGGGGTGACTGACCTTCATGTCTTAAAGTAATGATGGACTGTTGTTTCTCCCTGCTTATTTGAGCTGTTCTTGCCATAATATGGACTTGGTCTTTTACCAAATAGTGCTGTCTTCTGTTTACCACCCCATACCTTGTCACAACACAACTGATTGGCTCAAAGGCATTATGGCGGAAAGACATTTCACAGATGAACTTTTAACAAGGCAAAGCTGTCAACAAGGCAAAGGGATTCTTCTACTTTGAAGAATCTCAAATATTTTGATTTTAACACACTTTTGGTTGCTACATGATTCCATATGTGTTATTTCATGGTTTTGATGTCTTCACAATTCTATAGTGTAGAAATTAGTAAAAACAAAGAGAAACCCTGGAATGTTAACTTTTGACTAGTACTGTACATTTTCATAGCTGTGTGGAGCTTTAGTCCATCGTCTGTGTAGGCCTAGATGTTTTAAAGTCATTTTTTTTGTAAAGCTCCAGTAGGCCTAAACTTTTTGTGGCCTGATGAGGATTGCGGAGTGAAGTAGCTTTGGGACAGTAGTACCGCAACATCAGTTTTTAATGATTGTTTTCACAAGCGCACTTGACCTCTTGAAGATGTAGCTCTGTTTCTTGTACTGAGCTTGAGTAGGCACAACCTGTGACAGATAGGGAAACAATCGTGATCATCATCAGTGCAGGACATTTAGGCTTTGGATCTCATTTCCCTTAGGAAGCTCACTTTTTAAACCCTACTCTGTTGAGAATTCAACACCAATGTAGCCCGTAAATCATGCAACCAGATTTCTAGCTCAGCTAGGCAATATCAGGTGAAAGACTAGTATTTTTGGCAGTGGTTATAGTTTGAGGTGATTTTCAAGGTAGAGATTGTAGGTGTCATTGCATTTGAATTACTGAATTTCAATGGTAGGGAGAAAATGGAACAGACTAAGCTGTGATAGTATTTGATATGTTCTTTGAGTATACAGTAGTAGCTATCAACAGAAGCAAAATAGTGTTTTGGGAAAGAGGATAAATCCCAGAAAAACAGATCTTGCCAAAAGCTGGAATTAAGAGTGTTACTAACTGAGAAAAGCCTCTAAGAGGCATTGTGGACAACGTTTTTGCTCAACGGTCAGTCAGCACTCATGAATACACTGAGCTCAAGAACAAATACATTCAGGCTGGGCACATTCTGTTAAACGGTTTATTTTGTAAGTTTCTTAAGACTTTGGGGCATGAGAACATGGTTTTCTTAAGGGCACACATAATTATGAATGGAGCCTGGCAGCGTGACTTGCAGCTAGCCCGTATACTAAATAGCTGGCACCAGGCTGCTCTCGTAGGATGGCACTCCTCCACAGTAAACGGCTCCATTGAGGTGACCAGAGCCAGCTGGAGGCTTGCTCTCAGCCACAAAGCCATGTCCTGCATCACATTGAATAGGTGGAGAGTGCCATCTACATGTATGCCATGGAACCGCCGTTTTTATTTGAAACTCTCCTGACTTAACGATCCTTAGTATCAATGTGCCAAGTTTGTGGTTAAGTGTAACTACGATACTTGTTGTTATCTGAAACCTTCCATCACATTCCAAGCCTTCTGTCCATGGTGAATTTTCACCTCCATTTTTGTCACGCCATATTTATTTAGTCATTGGTTGTGTCGTCTGTGTGTGGGGTCAAGTTAGAAGCTTCACAATGGATTAGGTGATAGATGGGCCGGTCTCAACAACACCAACATATTCTCTGATGGATATGTCTGATAAGTTGTCAGTTATGCACCAAGGTTGAAACTGAGCTATCTGTGCACTCTACAGGAAGTGTAATTTGCCGTGCTTCTAGTTTCGCTCTTAAACATTTACTAGGTAAGGGTGGATTACCTCAAACTGGCAATTTTGTTTTCTGAACCACTTTGTGGAGCCCAACGTTTTTAGAGAATGTGGCAGTAATTCTAATCGGCCTCACAACCGCAGATGACGGGGTGTTTCTCGATATGCATACTAACGTGTGGCACACCAAGTGTATTATCCATGTATGGTGTTATGTGAGTGAACGGTTTTCTGTTGTAGGGCTGGGCAATAAATCAAATGCATGTTTTTCCTGTATTGCAGGAATTGAGATTTTGTTAATTTCCATTTTTGTCCGCTTGTTCTCATGTGGTATTTTTGGTCTCTTCTCCTTCGTTCCTTCTGTGCTGTGTGCACCGTCCCATTTACACCAGAGATCTGTAAATAATGACGAAATCCACGTCTCCGCCCTAACTGATAGTCGGGAAGGGAGGCGACAAGCTTAGGTCCAAAATAAGCCCATATAAATGCATCATGAATTGGAAACGCTGCATGATGTGTCACACTGCATGAGGCAAATTGTGTTAACAGCAGATGCTGACTGGTTTTCTGATTCACGCCCCTACCTTTTTTTCGACTGATTTCCTTATTAAGTTATTGCATTTTGTGCCTTTTATTTTTGTTTAGTATACAAGGTCAGTTGTGCAGGTATCTGGAATACAGGTGTTTGGCCACGTGCCCTTTGAGGGTTTGACCCTTGATTATTGCCAACAGCCTCTGCTCTTCTTGAACACAATTTTCTACCTGCCCATCTGTTTCTATCTCTCCCTCTCTCTGCCCTTCCACCTATGATGGTATGCCTAATTTCTAGCTGTGGGTGTATCCAAGCCTGACCTATGTCTTCTGTTTACGGTATGATGACTGTTTGTAACAGTTTTCTACGTGGCCTCAGAATCCCAACGTCTTTAACCTTTTGGTATTGTAATCAGGTGGGATAAATGCACTCTTTGTGCAAGGCCTTGGCACCCTGCTCCCCCTCCCAGTGCGATATGTGCTGACCCCAGAGGAAAAGAGAAGCTTCTTTGTCTGGGTTGGGAGAGAGAAAATACATTATTTACTGCCATGTGGGACTAGGGCTCAGGGGAATTCAGGCCCTAGTCAGAGAGGGAGAGAAAGGCGTTTTGTGTCTCTGGTCTCTGCAACAAAAAAAAGACTGATTTTGCTCAGTGGAAGACAATTCAGCGTCTATAAGACCCTGCCCATATTATCCCGGGTGTGAAACCTGTTTACACTGACTCTGAGACTATTTTTGTTGCGGCTGAGTGACCCTTATTGCCTTAGAAGGGGGTTGTGGGTATTCTTATTTTTTTTGGCACGCTCCAGTTTTTTGGGTATTTTTGTGTGGTTTAGGCTACTTAAAATGAAATGTGATGCTTTCCTTCAACATTTCCATGCATTGTGATACCAAGTTTTTAACCATCACGTTCCATATGTGGTATAAGAATAACGCTGTATTTTGGTGGTTGAAACGAAACAGAAGACTCCGTGATGCTCTATGTTGGTCTACATCAGTGGTATTCAAAGTTGTGGTCGAGACCCCACTAGGGAATGGCAGTGGAGTTTTACTACACACTTTTTTAAAGACTACATATTCTTATGAAATGGGATACAAATGTTATTGAAAAAGAATTAGAACCATTTTATTGAGTAAATGTAGGTATTGGTTCTCTTAGAGTTGAATGTGTAATGAATTTAAAGTTATTTGTTGTGGATATCAAAATGTACAGCTTTGAAGGTTGTCATTATTTATATATATATTTAATCTCACCTTTATTTAACCAGGTAGGCCAGTTGAGAGCAAGTTCTAATTTACAACTGCGACCTGGCCAAGATAAAGCGAAGCAGTGTGACAAAAAACAACAGTTACACATAGGATTAACAGAAGTACAGTTAATAACACAATAGAAGATCTCTATACAGTATGTGCAAATGGAGTAAGGAGGTAAGGCGATAAATAGGCCATAGTAGCGAAGTAATTACCATTTTTAGCAAATTAACACTGAGGTGATAGATGTGCAGATGATGTGCAAGTAGAAATACAGGTGTGCAAAAAAGTTAATAAAAACAATATGGGGATGAGGTTAGGTAGATGAGCTGTGTACAGCTGCAGCTATCGGTAAGCTGCTCAGATAGCTGATGCTTAAAGATGGGGAGGGAGTTAAGTCTCCAACTTCAGTGAAGTTAAGTCTCCAACTTCAGTGAATTTTTTATTTTTTTTGCAATTCGTTCCAAACCATTGGCAGCAGAGAATTGTAAGGAAAGGCGGCCAAAGTGGGTGTTGACTTTGAGGATGACCAGTGAGGGATACCTGCTAGAGTGCGTGCTACGGGTGGGTGGTGTTATGGTGACCAATGAGCTGAGATACGGCGGAGCTTTACCTAGCAGGGGGGGATGGGGTCCCCGCTGATCAAGTATTAATACTACTGCTCTACATGATGCTTCGTCTGACCCTTTGCCAACTGTCTGAACCCACAGTAACTTATCCAGCGTGGCATCCCAGGCCAACATCTATGGAACTCGCAGCCAAGCAACACCAGCGGCTCCACCAGCGGCTCCAGCAGTAGCATCCTCGTCTTCCTCAGCCTTCTGCCCCGCCCTCCCTTCCCGACACATTGTGGAGCGGCAGCCACGCATGCTCAACTTCCGGGTGGAGTACCGCCAGCGCACTGTGGAAGTGGTCATAGAGGAGGGCAGCGTAGTCGGTGAGGCGACCCTCTCACCATAGACTACTCATACTATGGTTCCTACACTAACATTCCACTATGGGCCTACACATCACACACCCTTTCTGCTTGCTTACTCTGAGACAATGTGGTGTTACTGAGAACCAAAAATATTGTCAGTTCCTGGTAAAAGGAGTGATGTTGGTCAAATTAACTTCACACGAATGTATAGTGCTTTAGTTTTTAGACTTTAATCCCTTTCTCAGAATCTAGACACTTGTAACCAGTATTGGAACAGTTTCTGTTGTGAAGATAATAGTATTAAGAAGTCTGTTTTTACCCAAATTAATACGTTGCTTGTAAGGGGAAAATTGACTAAAAATGATTAATTAAGCATATATTTGCGCCCTCATGACAGAAAATACATATAATGAATTCAGTAATTTGACTGCATTAAAAACTTATTTGAAGGTTTTGTGTAACCTGTATTTTACTGCCATCTAATGGTGAACTGCTGTTGCAATTACATTAGGTATTTCTTCCTTTATTTGATCTTTGTAGGGGAAATTAAACAGATTCTTGAGACAGAGCTTCAGGTCCCCGTATCAAAAATGCAGTTGAAGGGTTGGAAGAGTGGAGACCTATCTGACAGTGTGAGTATTGCCCTCCAAAATAAGATTTCTTTTGATAATGGAATGCTTCTTCAAATGAGCATGTTTAAACCATCTCTTTGCACCATTTTTAGCTTTATCTTAATTTATTTTTCACACATTGGAGTAGATTTCACATGTCACCCACACCCATCTAGGGGGGATGGATACAGTACTGCTGTGCATTATTCATTTGTCCCTATGTCCTCAGGTCGTTCTGCAAAGTTTACACTTGCCAAAGAACAACAGCCTGTATGTGCTGACCCCAGAGATCACCCCCACTGCAAGCACCAGCCAAAACAGGTAACTAACTTCGCTCACTTTCACTCACTCTTTGTTTTCAGTCATGTAATCTGTAGCAGGATTGTTGTAGAATAGGCCTACCCTCACTGTTGGAGATACCATCCCAGCAAAAGCATTATTGCCTCTGTAAAAAAAAAATGTATATATATAAAAAAAAAAATAGACACTGCCACTTTTTCTGATATGGAAATATGCAGTAGCATTGCCTGTTAGTGTTTCCCACATCTAAAGGACTGGTTTATCAACAGGATTGCAACACTTTGCCAACCAGAGGCGTTTACATACATGTTGAACACTAGATGGCACTATACACCTAATAATGGTAAAATTGTTTCTGGACTATATACCATCCATTAATATTATACCATAGATTTCAATGTGATTGGAATATTTTACGAATATATTTTACCATTGTGCACAGAAGGTTTCTGTCATTTATTTTGACATTTAAAATGAAAGGCTACTGCAATAGTCTCTGTAGTGTAAATAATGGTTTTCATAGCTGTATTTGTAACCATTTCAGAGCTTTTATTGAGTTATTTTCCTATACCAATAGTAAAGCAGTCTTTCACTTATGTAATATCAAGAGACATTTGAGATTCATTGCGGGGAACCATTAAGCCACTCTAGAAGGTCATTCTTCCAAGCTGTATGAATCCAAGGAGGTTTTAACAACCTTTCCATCTGAAATGTCAAACTACTCATCATTGAGCTGTAATCCCATCACAAAGGCTGGTTTTGTGTCCGATCTGATTTCTCATCTGTATCAGCCAGGTAAAGTTCATACTAATAAGGAAATCCCACCCGTGGTGATAATGCTCTCTGGTGCACCTGCTTGCCAGCATGGCACCAACCAATAAGGATGGTCAGGATTTGGTTGAACACTTATACAATCTTTATCTGAGCATACTTTAACAACATCAGATTTAACCAAATGTAGAGAGAGAAGCATGTGAAAGGCAAGGTACTATAGTATTGCTTCTGTAATTGTTGATGAGATGTAGTGCTGTTGGTGTTTGTCAGTGGTCTGTAACAGGAGGGGATGGATCTGTGTAATTATCTTTGTTGATTAGGGAGGCAGTCGGGGCCTAGTGGGGTTGCTGAGGAGATGGACACCTGGCACTGCCATGCATTATGAAGAGCCAGTCACTGTGCACCGATGTGTGTCGGACAGGAGGACAACAGTCAAATTACAGCTGGTCTCATGTTTCTTCCTCCTGTGTTTCTCTCCGAACACGTTGAATCAGACACAGAGAGACTGGCAGATACTGGCATGGGTCAAGTATTGCAATGCCTTGTTTGGATACAGTTTTGTAATATCTCTCAGATATTTAGGGGGTTGATATCCAGAAAGAAAGAATGCTGCTGCTGCTGCCGCCGTTGGCTGTGCTGCTTTGATAACCAGTAAGTAGAGGTTTGACTGTGTAGGATGCAGCTAATGGCCATTTTCTGGATAACTGTGCAAACTGCTGTGGCACAATTTCCAATTTTCTGAGTGCTATAGCTATAATGTTCAGTGTTAGGAGCTCATTATCTTCCATAAACTATTTTGGTGGTGTGTTGGGGAGTTAGCGGGGGTGTGTGGCGACCCTGTTGTCATCTTTGCTGCTGAGAGAGGATGACGATCACACTGCTCAAAGGAGCAGGCCTCCTGCAGGGAGGGCAGGCAAGCCGTTAGCACAGCAGCATTAAAAATAACCTTCGCAGCACAGTCACCGAGTTGCTAGTCTGCTGCTGTCAGAGATCTGCCATTCCCACCGCTCTGCCAAACCCTGTATTAGGCTTAATACTGTACCTGCTGGAACGGGAGACTGACTAGGCTGACATGGCTACCTTGGTACTACCTTTTTATATCACACAGTGAACAAACAAGACATACACTTATACTGAGGAGGGTACATTTAAGCCTGCGTAACTCTCATTGAAATTAGACTTTGTGGTAGGTAGCACGCTGGAAAGCCAATGAAAGAAAGTAGAAGTTGGAATAAATTGCGTGCTTGTTTTTTGGCATTAACACTTAAAAAAAATATTACTACGTAACTGTTTTAAGTTGAGGAAGGCAATTATATTTGGTGGTTTATTTATTCATTAATAATCAAATTGTCTACATACTGGAATAGACCATCTAGTATTTAGTACTTCACTAATATGAATGTCCATATTTAATCTACTCATTGCTTGAGTTTAAAACCTAACATTTTACTTCTGATTAAGTTCCTAGCCCATTGTAATAATTGGGTGTGGTTTCTGAAAATGGGACATAACTTAACAAATACAACCCACAGTAGGCAATTACTTCTAAGCCGATCTCTGCACACATTAACCAAACAAACCAGTCAAATAGTTATCCATATCATCAGGCCCACTCATTTGAATCCTGTGTTTGATCATAAATAAATTGGAGATTTCAGTCAAGCTCTCACTCAAAGGTAGTTACAAATATCTACTCCTGAGCCAAACAAACGTTTCCCAGTGTCTGTTGACTGACTGAATATAGGAGGGTTTCTAGATGGAGCTAATCTCTTGCATAAATAATGTAGGGTGATGAATATTTTAATGTGACTCATCTATTTCTGTTGCTTCCAGGAAGTGTGTTTATTGAAGGTTATTTTAATTTGAACTCTATGTGAAATACAAATGCATCATTAGACATTTGGTATTTATTTGCCATGTCCCTCCCTCCCCAGTCTGTTAACCCCTCAGAGATACTCATGCCTCAGATGCTGACTGGCCAAAAGCATTGGAAACTATTAACAATTGGTATGCTGATTAGTCTTGAGACAAAATGGCAGACCAAGACATGGGAGATTGCGTATTTCCCTTTTTGTGGAGGTAGGATGGTAATGCATGTCTGTCTGCCTGTAGTTTTGACCTCTTTAGCTCATACGTTACAGATGAGATGGTCAGTGTGTGTATTGTGATGTTCTGAAGTGAAGGAAAAAGTGTGTGTGTCTGCCAGGGTTAGTTTAATAAGTTCTGTGTGTCTGCTCTGTGCCTAGGGACCCTCAATGAATCAGGGAGGCTTATCTCAAAATGAAACCAATCTGTTGAGACTCCTCCTCTTCCAAAACGGTTTATTTTCTGTCTATAAATCTAAGTGACATTTTACTCGGCGCACCTCATGCCATGTCAAGTACTCCTGAGAGGACGGAGCCTGGCCCGGTGTATCCATGTATAGAGTGCACTGACTGCTGAAGCAAACACTTACGTAACCCTTAAGCCCTCACAGCAGGACGGCCTGATGGGAGTCAAGTGTAGAGAAAACAGAGGAGCTGAAAGCACTTTGTTGAGTCGGTAGTATGACCCCAGAAGCAAAGATATTAATTCTCCACCGTAGGTTCCATAGATATTTTATCTCAATACGACCAACTTGCAGGAAGCCAAATAGCTAAGTTAGAGGATACGAATTCCTCACCGTATGGACCACATAGTCTGCTCATGTTTACTGTGTAAAGCCATAAGTCACTATTATTTTTATTGTGGTCTTCACAACGGCTTATGATAACGCTACAACCCAGCTACCCACTTTTCTCTTTCGCGTTTTAGTCTGCCAGCAACAATCTGGACTGTGTCCAAACAAATCATGGCGATATTAGCTCGATCCCCTGTGAGTCTCCCTCTCTCTCTTGTCCCCCCCCCTCTCTCTCTCGCCCCATCTCTCTCTTGCCTCTCCCTGCTCAACTCATTACATATGCATCCAGTCCTTCCACAACACACATTTTCAATCTTCCCGGTTAGCTACAACAAACATAACATTTACATATTGATATCGTAGTTTTAGTCAATGTAAATATGCCGTCATTATAGTACATTTGAGCTTCTGTTAACATAAGCTGGTCCAGATCTACGCAGATTAAGGCAGTGCTTGCATAATTAATGTGTGCTACATATTAATTCTGACTCTCCTCTTCCTCCTCACTTGGATTTGAGCTCTGATTAACTGCCTGGCTTGAACTAAGCTCCCAATTCATATTCACGAACACAGACTGAGCGTTTGCTCAAACCGCTACTTAACCTCAACATTTATTATTAGGGAAGCTTCCAAAACTTGAAGCTCTCTGTGAAGCACACAAAGTATCTCCCTCTTATGCTGCACATATCCTCAGTCATTGCTCAAAACTGCTGTTTGCCCTTAAAACCCACTGGCCAATGTATAGGTGCAGAGAAAAGACCCTCTGACGAATCAATACATGCTCTTGACTTCCAGACCAGCCATGTGTTGTTGGGGCTGTGAACAGGCTGTGTGTGGGATGTCACTGCTGTGGCCCCGTGTCCTGGCCACCCCATGCTGGGTCAGGGAGCAGTCTAGCAGGCTGCTGGGGGCTGTTGAACAGCAGAGGAACCCAGCTCCAGGCAAGGCCTGCCTGGACAGAGACCGAGGAGTGGGCACGAGCCCCAGGGGAGACGCAGGGAGCCACGTCACTGCAGGGATAAGTGTCTGACAAGTCTTTGCTTGTTCTCTGCTTGACTCTGTTTAAAAAAATAAATAATAAAAAATTGTATTCCTCCCTCTCCAGCGTCCTCCAGGAGTCGTTAAATCAGAACTTCCTGCTCGTCATCAGCCACCGTGAAGCCCAGAGAGACTACAACCTCAACTTCCCCGGCAGTCGAACCATACAGGAGGTGGGTCTCCCTCTCTCTACACATAATGTCCTGTCGGTACTAGACGGGCCTCAAGATATGGCCTTCTACCAGTAGGATAGTTGTAAGGTTTCATAATATTACACTTCTTAGAAAACATAACTGCCATCACTGAGTAGGAACATTTTAATATTTGAATTTACTCTACAATTGCAGTTATCGTTTATTACCAAGTTTTGCTCAGACATGTTGCTACAATAGGAATAAATATCAATATTCGTCAAGAATGCTGAAGTTTACACAATTGTTCTAACAGCTGTTGTGCATTGCGTGCTTGCTGCGGCACCTTAACAGAGGACAGGTAGAGAGAATTTTTTTCTAGATCTATCCATCAGGTCCACAGTGCCAGAGACTGTCTAAATGGCTTAACGCTGTTTGATCTGAGGACAAATTGGCATTTGCAGGCAACTTTGTGGGAAATGTGTTTGTGTAGTGGGGGTGCGGGCAGGGAATGGGGCCTGCTCATTTTCTCTATCTGAAACCAAACACTGGATTTGGTAGCAGATGATGAAATATTCATACTAGGACCACCAGCTGCGTATTTGCCCTTTCTCTTATGACAGTCTTAGCTACAGCTCGATTAGAGGGTTGAAGGGGGTTGGGTGGGTGGACTGCCATGTAGACAACACCATCATCAGTGCATCAGTTGCTCTCTTCATCCGTTGCAGCTTTATCCCCAAGTGTTTTCACTTAAAGTGAGCTCAGAGAACCAAAACCCTGTTCTATTATGAGGATGCACCTCAACTCTTCCTCCTGTTTTAATAGCGTATACAGATAGAGATGAAATGCCTCCATGAATTATTCATGGCAGGAAGTCTCGTCCACGTTAAGTGTAACAAGCTCCCCATGGACTGACTGTGTCACTGAAATCCCTCCTCTCCAATGAGATCGATGCTGGGGTACCTCCTTTTGAAGTTTGAATCGGATCATACTCAAGTACAACTGTATCACCATTGTGGTAGAGTTATTTTCATGTTCTGCACATGTCAATGGCAGCATTTTGCTACTGGTGACTCTAGCGATGCCAAAGTGCCAGTGATTGGTTATTGTTTCTGTCTCTCATAATTAGCCAAACTGCAGACAGACAGTATTGTTGTGTGGTGCTGGTGCATCAGTTAGATTGGTTTCCTAGGTCCCAGCATCCCCTGCTCTCAGTGCTGCCGCCTGTATGGCGCTGGTGACCATTACTGTAATCAGCCTACTTGAAGGGTTTGTAATGGTGCTAATTGAAGAGATTAATACAGCAGTGGCGGAGTGGGGGCGGCCTCTCCCCTTCCTCAGGCAGATGGTTTTGATGAGCGCCCACTGTGAACCTTAAGTGTTTCTGCTGGGATTACAAACACTGAGGAGGGGTCCCTGTTGTGAAGATGGGTGTGAGGGGGAAAAGAAAGGAGGAAGAGGCTGGTAGCTTGGTGGGGGAGCTGGAAAGGGGACAAAGCGAATTCAAACAGGCATCCATGTCCTCATGCAAGCTTGTCTTTAGGCATTCTGTTGCCTCAAAAGAGAAAATGAGGCCCAGCACCTTTACCCCTGTACCACTATCTGTGGTTCACTGCTTGTTGGGCACTTATTTACTGTTTGGTCAATTTTTTTTTTTTTTTTTTTTGCATCAAAATTTGTAGAACATAAGTCAGAATGCAGGTGATGGTTCAACAACTAGTGTGATCGCTATAGGTGGAAAGCTGCTATTTGTATCGACAAGTGCCTGGCCTAAAGAACATCAAAGGGTTTTGGAATACTTTACAAAATTCAATTCTTAAAGTAAGTAGGTTCAGGGAATGATGTAGTTTTGTTTGTCTATATTAATTTACTTGCCAAGTGAAAGTTCTAAGGGATTGTATTGCGGTTATGATGGAGATCTGAAACACCATATAAGAACGCAACAAAGAAGCAACACCATATTCAAAGATGCTGGCCACTCCCATTTGCCCATTCAGTCCCCAACACCGCCACATATGGAGTCCACTGCAACCCCCCATCCACTTTTGTCTTAGTTGAAGATCAGCCAATGGTGTCTGCTTGTGCATATTAATGGGGAGAGAGTCCTGTCCTCTTGTTTGTCTTTTCCAAAAGCTCTGGCTTTGCCTTGTGGCTCCCAGGGAACAGCTCCCCTCGCTCGCCACAGTTCGGCCTCGGGGCTTGGGCTCTGATTGGCATTCCCAGCCAAAATGTGGGGGTACGCTAAGCTGGAGAGCAAATGTTTGCCAGGAAAGTGGCGGGTAGAATAGGGGTGGCCGATGGGTCTGGAGTGTCCGTGACCAGACGAGTTGTCCGGGGGATTTCTCCAGCCCCTGCCGTTTCTACTCTGCAGCTGGAGAGATGAACGGAGGACAAAAAAGAAAGAGGGAGAGATGGAGAGGGAGAGACTGAAAGAAAGGCATCTGGTGCTGGAGAGCTTGTGACTGTTTAACGGCAACCTTTTCTTCTCTTTGATTTTGCTCCAGCCAAGGATTACTAGTACTTGGCATTAAGAATGATTAGATCATTAATGTTTCTGTGTATATCGCCCCAAGCACTGTGATATCGAGGACATGCTGGTCTCAGCCTTAACAGCAGGGAAGGGACATTCTTTATGTTATTAACACTTTATTTTTAAGATATGTGTAATTACAGTGGATAATTCTTTTTCAATCTGTCCTGACAAAGTAGGCTATGTAAAATGACACAGCTGCAAAGCATTTGTGACATTAAACAATTTTTTTGCATTGTCTGCCTGTCTTTCACTGCTATTACCTTTTTATAGGAACAGCTCTCTGTTTATTACTCATACATAAAGGAGTTTAGGCTATTAGGCTATATGAAGGTGCAATATGCAGAAGTCGCTCTGTATTTTCAGCTGTTTGACACTGGTGTCCAAAACTGAAAGTACAAGAGGCAAAAACGAAACTAAAGAACGGGAAGCATAGAAATGGCGCACACAGAATAGATCTACCGCTTCTTAGACTTGCTTTCAATGCGAGTGACAGATCTATAACTCACTTTTCTAAGTGACTTTGGTCGTCAACCAAAGTCACTTTTAAGAAATAGTACAACTGGTCTGTTATATTATGAAGTATAATCTGTAACAATTAACCGATATGCATCGGTCCCCGATTTAAATGTTTAAGATACGACCCCATCGGTCCCCAGACCTTTAACATTTCCAAATGTAGCATCAGTCAAAATTAATTCAAATGTTAAGAATCCCCGATTCACTCAAATCTTCAGCTCATACTACTTTCTACCTTCCGAAAAATACCTTTTTTATTTATTATTTTTACAACTGATGCATCCTCTACTTGTGTCGAATTTAGCATGTAACTGTGACAGTCATTAATCTACCAGTCATTTTGCATGCCGAACAACCCAAGAGAATATGGAGCTTGGTCAAACTGTGCACTGTGCCCAGCTTTGCGAGCTGAGCAACGCGAGGTAGGCGGCCTGTGCCTGATATTGCACATCTGCGAAGCACATTCAGCATTCAAATGGTGAAATGGCTTGCGCGATATTAGGCTTTATTAGTTGAGTGACAACCTATGCAATTTGCTAGGTTATTGTTATCTATGCACAGTTGAACATTTTGATTTTACCAGAATAAAAGTAAGCTACTGGAGACTCAACTCTTATCTGGCTTAACCTGCTGAATGGGGTTTACAATGATTTTTATTTCCATTGTTCAGGTGGGGGGACATAAAACAGGCTACATTGCCACCCGAATGTGTTAGATTCCACTCCAGCCATTCCCACGAGCTCGTCCTCTCCAATTAACGTGCCACAAACCTCGTGTGCTAATAATCTGGTCAAATCAGACCCGAATCAAACTGCTCTTGAAAGTGAATACAATTCTCTGAAAGACAGGGGGCAGCATTAGACAGCACTGTTATCAGAGTGTGTTAATATCACTGGCCTATCTAGTAACGGGATGGACTTTTAAAAACTTGATTGTAATACAGCGTTGGTCAGCAGTAGTAATAGTAGAATGCTTTGGTGAAAGTACAACTTTATTACTGAGTTGGGGGGGTTGTTAATGATCTCTAATTGGAATGCCCAGCAAAAGACTAGTGTATATAGAGGTGACATGGTGAATTGTGAAAGGCCCAGTGGAGTCAATTGTTTTGTATTCTATTGTACAACAGCTGATGAAACCAACACTGAAACTGTTTTATTTTTTATCTGGGTTATTTCCTGATTGTATTTTCAACTAGCAACTAATCTACACAGGACCTTCTAATCAGCAGGTTTGCATGGCTGGGTGTTTCGGTTTAGGCAGTAAATTGGTTAATTGACCAATAACAAAGCGTTATAAACCTTTCTGCCAAAAACAGTTTTCAGTTTTCCCCTCCCCACTCAGACCACTCCTAGACAGTCTTAGCAAAATTGTGGCTTAAATGGCTTTTTAGCAAAAAACTGTTACAGTAAGGTATGTATGTATGTATGTTACCCAGAAATGATTTGATATTGATATAAAAAAAGGCTGAATTGGTTAATTTAATATTGGTTCTATTTAGCCAGATATCAATAGTAGAGCCCGACCGATATATATTGACCGACATTATCGGCCGATATTAGCCTTTTACAGAAATATTTGTATGTCTTTATTCCACAGATAAAGCGCCAATATTCTATACATAGAATGAAGAAATGTCTACTCATTTGCGGTCATTTTGAAACTTTCAATGGCTGCCTGAAGAGGGCGCTCTACGAGCAGCCCATTGAACATCATTCAGCCCATAAATCACAACATGAGAATGCGTGGGCATGGTGGTTTGACTGATTAGCTTGCCAGCGACAGTGTATTTGAATAAGTAAATAATCAATAGTACACTTCACAAAGTAAGCAGGCCTGTCCTCATCACATGCTCACTGGGTTACAGTTAGCTGGCTAGGTAGCCAGCAATCTACTGTAGTTTGGCTTTTTCTAGCCAGCAAAATAGTTAGCCTAGCTAGTAAGCAATCAATCTGTGCTACTTATATGCGACCGCTGGACTGTCGCCAATGTAAACACAGACTCATCCTTGATACAAAAATAACACTGTTACTGCCTGGGCCTATTATGTTAGTGGGCTTATTTAGTTTGTTTTCTGAAACATGCAAACTGCAAAAAGCTAGACTAATCTGCGCCAATTATCATTTAGGCCATGTGCTTGCATTCATGTGTTAAGATTGTTAGCTAGCAGGCTGGCAAGCTCAATTAGAATATGTGACTAAAACCAGTGCAGCGAGCATTTTTGTCAGCTAATTACTTTTGCAGTTGACTTGAAATACAGTGCCTTCGGAAAGTATTGAGACCCCTTGACTTTTTCCACATTTTGTTAGGTTACGGCCTTAATTCTAAAATGAATTTAAAAAAATATTCCCTCAATCTACACACAATACCCCATAATGACAAAGCAAAAACTGTTTTTTAGAAATTGTTGCTAATTTATCAAAAACAAAAATATCAGATTTACATAAGTATTCAGACCCTTTACCCAGTACTTTGTTGAAGCACCTTTGGCAGCAATTACAACCCCGAGTCTTCTTGGGTATGACGCTACAAGCTTGGCACATCTGTATTTGAGGAGTTTCTCCCATACTTCTCTGCAGATCCTCTCAAGCTCTCGTGTTGGATGGGGAGCATTGCTGCACAGCTATTTTCATGTCTCTCCAGGGATGTTTGATTATGTTCAAGTCCAGGCTCTGGCTGGGCCACTCAGGGACATTCAGAGACTAGTCCCAAAGCCACTCCTGCGTTGTCATGGCTGTGTGCTTAGGGTTGTTGTCCTGTTGGAAGCTGAACTTTCACCCCAGCCCGAGGTCCTGAGTGCTTTGGAGCAGGTTTTCATGAAGGATCTCTCTGTACTTTGCCCTGTTCATCTTTCCCTCGATCCTAACTAGTCTCCCAGTCCCTGCCGCTGAAAAACACCCCCACGGCATGATTCTGCCACCACCATGCTTCACCGTAGGGATGGTGCCTGGTTTCCTCCAGACGTGACGCTTGGAATTCAGGCCAAGGAGTTGAATCATGGTTTCATCAGACCAGAGATTCTTGTTTGTCATGATCTGAGAGTCCTTGAGGTGTCTTTTGGCAAACTCCAAGCGGGCTATCAAGTGCCTTTTACTGAGGGGCATCTGTCTGGCCACTCTACCATAAAGGCCTGATTGGTGGAGTGCTGCAGAGATTGCTGTCCTTCTGGAAGGTTCTCCTATTTCCACAGAGGAACTTTGGAGCTCTGTCAGAGTGACCATCGGATTCTTGGTCACCTCCCTGCCCAAGGCCCTTCCATGGTTGCGCAGTTTGGCTGTGCGGCCAGCTCTAGGACGAGTCTTGGTGGTTCCAAACTTCTTCCATTTAAGAATGATGGAGGCCACTGTGTTCTTGAGGACCTTCAATGCTGCAGAAATGTTTTGGTACCCTTCCCCAGATCTGTGCCTCGACACAATCCTGTTTTGGAGATCTACAGACAATTCCTTCAACCTCATGGATTTGTTTTTACTCTGACATGCACTGTCAACTGTGGGACCTTATATAGGTGGACCTTTTATATAGGTGGACCTTTTATATAGGTGGACCTTTTATATAGGTGGACCTTTTATATAGGTGGACCTTTTATATAGGTGGACCTTTTATATAGGTGGACCTTTTTATATAGGTTTATATAGGTTTATATAGGTTTATATAGGTGGACCTTATATAGGTGGACCTTATATAGGTGGACCTTTTATATAGGTGGACCTTTTATATAGGTGGACCTTTTATATAGGTGGACCTTTTATATAGGTGGACCTTTTATATAGGTGGACCTTTTATATAGGTGGACCTTTTATATAGGTGGACCTTTTACCACAGGTGGCGTCCAAGTTGTAGAAACATCTCAAGGATGATCAATGGAAACAAGATGCAGCAGTGCTCAATTTCACATCTCACAGCAAAAAGTCTGAATACTTTAAAATATATATATATATATTTTTATACATTTGTAGAAATGTCAAACCTTTTCGCTTTGTCATTATGGGGTATTGTGTGTAGATTGCTGAGAATGTTTTATTTAATACATTTTAGAATAAGGCTGTAACGTAAATGTGGAAAAAGTAAAAAAATAAAATAAAATATATATATATATTTTTTTAAAGTAGCGTTTTTGCCTGTCATAAAGATTTTTATAAATAATCCAAGATCGACCACAGCCTGTCGTTTTCCAATGGGACTAAATTAATCATAGTGGGCAGAACAAGCAAGCAGAGCCTATTTGCGTGTTCTAGTATGTATTTGCCTATTTCCGTTAGGGAACTCTTACTCTGAAGTGCTTGTGTTCAATAACTCAATTTTCCCTTGCACCCTTAAACAACACATTTATTTTAATTTTTTAAATACTTTGGCAAAGGGTAAAGTCTACAAAACTTAGTCCACTCTGTCCATAACAGATTTTTGTTTTGGAAACAACTGTATTGACAAAATGTTTAATCAATGAGAAAATTAGCACAATGTCAGCCAAAATCCGCGTCGCGCTATCTTCTCCCACTGCCGGCCACTGGGCTTCCTCTCACCACCATATTTGGTAGTGAGTGGAAACGCCAACCGCATGCTTCATATTTATATGTCCGGTGAAATATCTGGCTAATGGTTTTCTGTTATAACAAGCTCTCATTACCAGGTTGCCTTAGTGTTTCTTTACATGACAATTGACTGTTGTGAAGCACTATAGTGAATCTACTTAATAGAAATGCAGATATCTAGTGGTGACATCACAAACTGCATTTCACTGCATAGTTTGATCTTGTGAAAAGTGCAGTTTCAGATTACTTTGAGACAATTTAATTCAGCTCTTGTTTATTAGTGTGCTTGTGGTGCTTCAGAACACACTTATGCATTCTTATTCACTGCCATAGATTGATACTTCTAAGTTGTACCTAAGAAGGTAAATTGAACAAGTGTTTTGTTTTATAGAGGATGTAGTTCGTAACACAATTTTTCTAAATCTCAATTCTTCTATTTAGTTAAGATGTCATAGTTTAGAACAGTGGTCACCAACCTTTTCTGAGTCCATATCACTTTCACAGTCAAAAAGCATGTCGATCTACTGCCCATAAAAATATTTTTTAAAGTGTCTTAAAAAATGTAACATTAAACCCAATGAAAACAGTTCTGTACGCATGAGGTTTGACCAGTAGGCTTAATACATTAGCACAGCATATTGGCTATATGCCTGGCCTGCCAGTATTGTTCTTCTCAGACCATAATATATTTCAAAATTTGCGCTTTGACAACAAAAGCGAAGGTGCTATAGCACTTGTGAGGCACAGCTTAGCATAAATTGAAATAATTTGCTAATTTGACTTTTTATTTTACTGGATTGATGGCACCTGCATCTGATGGTCATTGTGCTTTCGAGGCAACAGGGATCTTGGAAAAAAACGGATAAATCATGACATCAATGAACTTCAAGTCGAAGTTGGATGACCTTTCAAAACAATTTTTCCCATCTTGTTTTTTTTTCCAGTTCACAATTGTCTGGAACGCACTGAAGTCAGATTTCCAAGTCCACAGTTGTTTGCAACACGGCATTAGTCTCAGCGGAGGGAGGGAGATTGCAGCAGAGGATCCGCTTCATCATGCTCTCTCCTTCCTTCGGTGAGACTGACCGGAGAGAGGGGACACAGTCTTCCTCTTGATGGTGAAACTCGAGTCGCACCACATCTGCCTTAGGCACAAATTCATGTTGTTCCTATGACCAGAGAAGGTGAAATACTCATTAATATTAAAATACGATGGCCTGCTCATAATAACAAAAACACAGGTCTATCGACAGGCCTAAATTAACACCTGCTACCTGATTTTGTTATTGGCTGGTAAAATGTCTATTACCAGCCACTTTGGCGGGTGGTCAGGGCTCCACAGTGCGAATACATTTATAATAAAATGTTTCAGTAGCTGTTTTCAAAGTACTTGTGCTGTTTTGTATCCTAGCTGGTAAAGGAATAGCACAAGTCAAAAGAACTACGAATCCTTTGTAGCCTATTGCGCTGCGCACAGACATAACAGTTTGTCTAATTTACAATAAACAAATGTCTGCTGAAGTGTGAATTGTTTTTATTGGCTATTTACATTGTCTTGTTCTCAAGGTTGCTTGTTTTTCTATGTTTGAGTTTCAACTGCTAGGAAAAAGAAGACAACGCTTCTAGTCAGAATCTCACAGGCACCAATATGACTTGAGTGTAGTGATGGGTTGTTTGCGAATGAGTAGGCTCTAAGAGCCGGCTCTTGTAGGTGAACGTTGGGAGCCGGCTCACATATCAGAAGAGCCAAATCTATTTATAAAAATATTTGTTAAAAAATATATGTATGAATAATTAAAATAATTTAAATTCATTGAATTAACTAATTCAAATAGCGAAAAAAAAAAAAAATATTGGCCTAACTGCTCAAGTGCACGCACACATTTGTTCTGACTGTCTGCTCAGAGTAACAGCCATACGCTTAGCAGCCGAGGAGAGAGGGAGGAAGGACTGCTGTGAAAACAGCTGGAAATAGATTCTGAAGCGCAGTGGCATTTGGATGCATTTTAATGATGTCGACAATGTTAGAGCACAGTAGAATTTGCCAAAACAAAATCTCATAAAGCTGGTTCTACGCACAAGCTACACCGGCATATGCGAACTGTGCACCCAACTGTGAAGCTAGCTGTAGCGGAGCTTCAACAAACTAGCGGGCCTGCTAGTGATGGTGGCTGCACACGTGGAGATGTATCCACTCAGTCAAGTATGTGTCCTCCGCGACCCACAGCAACGCAGTTTTCTATGGACCAGTTTATGCCAAAGTCTGTCTGTAGCAAAACAAGGCCAAATTGATATTGCATTGGCTAAAATGATTGCCACCGATTTCCAGCCATTTTCGATCGTGGAGGACAGAAGTTTTAGAAATTATAGCTTTAGTCTAAATCCAATGTACACAATTCCAAGCAGGAAAACCCTTTCAAAATCACTTATTCCACAACTTTTCGAGAGCACACAGGCTTCAGTGTTGGAAAGAGTCCAAAAAGCTACTGCAGTTTGCCTTACCGCTGACTGCTGGACATCAAGGGTAACCACTTCTTAAATGTCGGTTACATGTCACTTCATTGAAGATTTTTCAATGTCTAGTTGTCTTCTGGACTGCTTTGAGTTCAGCGACAGACACACCTCAGAGAACTTGGCAGAGGAACTGTTGAGAATGGCAACTAAAATGGACCCGTCATTCATGCCTTGCCCACACAATCAACCTGATTTGTAAGATGGTCTGAAGGTGATGAAGCCCACTGTGGACAAAGTGAAAGCAGCTGTGGAATACTTCCACAGGAGCACAGTAGGTGCTGAAAAACTAAAGTCTACACAACGCCAGATGGGGATGCCTGAGCTAAGGCCTAAACAAGACTGCACTACAAGATAAATCAGCATTTTATATGTTGAAGCGGTTTCTTGAGTCAAAGGATCTCTACCCTGGCCATTGTCAATGCACCTGTTGATGCTCTAACCCAGGAGGAATGGGAGGTGGTGTGCGGAGTCCTGGAACCCTTTGAGCAGGTCACTGTGGAAATCAGTGGAGAGAGCTACAGTAAGCAGCTATTACTACATATGTATAAAAGCAGTAGACGAGAATGTAGTATTAGAAGACAAAACATGAACCTGAACTAATAAGTTACTGTTCTCTCTTTTCAGCTTTGTGACAGCCTCAAAAATGATACTCCTGTGTAAGAGTTTGCAACGAATCACAGCCAGTCGCCGGAGAGAAGCAAATGTAACCACAGGACGTGCCCGAGTTGATGGACACCCTATGTTCATCAATGGACAGAAAGTTCCACAGAATGGAATATAATCATGTGCTATCAGAAACCGTTGCACTTGACCCCAGGTTTAAGAAGTTAGCCTGCAGTGATGCCAGAGCGATTGAGGCTCTTCAAAGAATAACCTCAGCAGCAGGGAGGGACAGTCCCAGCTGGCTCAGGCTCCAGGGCAACAGGAAGAAGAGGGATCAGATGGAGCAAAAGCACCAGCAGTAGTGCCACAAACGTCTGCTGTTTGACGAGAGAGCAGCATGAAGGAATCCCTCAGCAGATGCCATAATGGATGTCCGATCCTATTTGGCTCCTCCAAATAGGATCTGCAGATCCTCTGAGCTGGTGGAAGAACAAGGCCTCAGTCTACCCACGGCTTACTAAAGTCATGACAGGGAGACTGCATAGTGGCCACATCCGTTCCCTCTGAGAGGGTCTTCACGAAAACAGGACAAATAATTACTGAGAAGAAACCGCATCAGCCCCTCAAGTGAGGCAGCTTGCATTTCTGAATGCAAATTTCTCATAAAAGCAAAATATGGCCAGCATTGCTGTGTGCTGCTGGTTATAACATGGCAATAAAGAGAGAAGCGGGACCAGTTTAATGTTTTAAGTGGGATGCTGCAGTTTTGCAAATGATTTTTCTTTGATATGATGCAATATTCTATTATGCTGTTCAGATTGTATTTGTTTTGAATGGTTAGATTTATAAGCACTTTGTTTATATACATTAAAAAATTATACTTTAAATGCAAATGTTTTATAACCTTTTTCATAAACCAATGCATTTTTAAATGTATTGTGATTTCATTTAATCATAATTGTTTTAATACCAATCATAGGCAAACTGTTTGACTTGAAAATATACAAAACATATTTTTTTTAGAGACGTTTTGGAGCCAAAAGAGCTGTCTCTTTTTGGTGAGTTGAGCCGGCTCACTGAAAGAGCCGGAATGCCCATCACTACTCAAGTGGCGCAACCACGGTAACCCCCCACCCTTCTTACGGCTGAAGTACCGATTTGACAACAGCCAGTGAAAGTGCAGGGCGCCGAATTCAAACAACAAATCTCATAATTAAAATTCCTCAAACATACAAGTATTATACACCATTTTAAAGATAAACTTGTTGTTAATCCCACCACAGTGTCCGATTTTCAAAAAGGCTCTTCGACGAAAGCATACCATGCGATTATGTTAGGTCAGCGCCTAGTCACAGAAAAACAGCCATTTTTCCAGCCAAAGAGAGGAGTCACAAAAAGCAGAAATAGAGAGAAAATGAATCACTAACCTTTAATCTTCATCAGATGACACTCATAGGACTTCATGTTAGACAATACATGTATGTTTTGTTCGATAAAGTTCATATTTGTATCCAAAAACCTCAGTTTACATTGGCGCGTTATGTTCAGCAATGTTTTGCTTCCAAAACATCTGGTGATTTTGCAGAGAGCCACATCAATTTACAGAAATACTCATCATAAATGTTGATGAAAATACAAGCATTATACATGTAATTAAAGATATACTTCTCCTTAATGCAACCGCTGTGTCAGATTTCAAAAAACCTTTATGGAAAAAGCACACCATGCAATAATCTGAGTACAGCGCTCAGAGACCAAAACAAGCCATACAGATACCCGCCATGTTGTGGAGTCAACAGAAGTCAGAAATAGCATTATAAATATTCACTTACCTTTGATCTTCATCGGAATGCACTCCTAGGAATCTCAGTTCCACAATAAATGTTTGTTTTGTTTGATAAAGTCCATAATTTATGTCCAAATACCTATTTTTTTGTTTGCGCGTTTAGTTCACAAATCCAAATTCACAAGGTCGCAGGCACTTAGTTCAGACGACAGTTCCATTACAGTTTGTAGAAACATGTCAAACGATGTATAGATTCAATCTTTAGGATGTTTTATCATAAATCTTCAATAATATTCCAACCGGACAATTTATTTTCCTTTAGAAAGGAACGGAGCTCATGGCATTCTGCCAGACACCTGACTCAAACAGCTCTTATTCGCTCCCCCTTCACAGTAGAAGCCTGAAACAAGGTTCTGTTGACATCTAGTGGAAGCCTTAGGAATTGCAATCGGAGAAAATGTTACACTCTATATTGGATAGGCAAAGACTTGGAAACCTCAGATTTCCCACTTCCTGTTTGGATTTTTTTCTCAGGTTTTTGCCTGCCATATGAGTTCTGTTATACTCACAGACATCATTCAAACTGTTTTAGAAACTTCATAGTGTTTTCTATCCAAATTGACTAATAATATGCATATTTTAGCTTCTGGGCCTGAGTAGCAGGCAGTTTACTCTGGGCACCTTATTCATCCAAGCTACTCAATACTGCCCCCCAGCCATAAGAAGTTAGAGGCAATGGAATTTTTATCTCATCTGTGATATTTTGGTTAAACGACTCCGGTCACAAAAAAATAAAAAATAGCGGGCCAATAATATTTTGGCTGGTAAAAAATCTGAATGGCTGGTAGATTTGTTTCCATTTTCTTTTTTTTAATCTACCTGCGATAGTGGCTGGTGGACCCAAATGTTAATTTGATGCCTTAGCTATGGATACATTTGGCTACTCATTAAATTGCGGCTGCAGTGTGAGTGGAAGTAGAGAGAAGCGAGTTTTATGTTTTGACAACCCCGTGGCCGGGATCGTGGAAGCTGTAGCTAGGCACGTAGGAATTTCACCGGGATGGTCAGATCAAAGGACCTCGGGGACAGTTATAAGAACCTGTGACTCCAGTTGGTGAGGTCACAGGGAGTCAATGGTAGTGACATGGTTTGGCCAGCGCAGTAGGCATACTAAATTTAGCCACAGATCTCTCGGCCGGGTAGGCGGAGTTTGTGTTTTCAGACATGAAATAGTTAAAAATGTGAACACTTTGCTTACATGTTGCGCAGGGCTTCTGAATCAAGTGCACCTGCCCGACAACAGCGCAACACGAAAAAAAGGAGGGCCTTTATCGTTGGCATTCCTACAGAAATGTTTGGTGATTGACTAAGAATGAAGGTGACCACAGATTTTAGAGTATCGGTTAATCCTTTGGAGCACAATTTATAAAAATAATAGTAAATAACGAAAGTTATCCTGGTCTTATATTGATTTTAGGGCAGCTTCAGAGAGAATTAGCCAATATGGTCCTTATAAGCAAACAGGATGAGCCTAATCACTCATTCAGTAATTTCCCAACTCCCCTTATATTTTACTCATAGTAGTTTTGTTGAAACATTACTTTGTTTACATGTCAAATTTCAGTTGCTTGCTAATCATAACATTATAGGTTCTTGTTTTCTTTGTCTCCTTGAAGTTCTGTCTACTATGCTCAAGTCAGAAAATTGTGAGATTATGAAATATTGGAGTTAACATTTTCAGTGTATAAAACATTAGTAACTCCTTCCTAATATTGAGTCGCACCCTTTTGCCCTCAGAACAGCCTCAGTTCATCGGGGCATGGGACTCTACAAGGTGTCAAGTGTTCCACAGGAATGTTGGTCCATGTTGACTCCAGTGCTTCCCACAGTTGTGTCAAGTTGGCCTTTGAGTGGTGGACCATTCTTGATACACACAAGAAACGGTTGCGTGTTGAAAAACCCAGCGGCTTTCAGTTCTTGGTACAAACCGGTGCGCCTGGCACCTATTACCATACCCCGTTCAAAGGCACAAATCTTGTCTTGCCCATTCACCCACTGAATGGCACACATACACAATCCATTGTCTCACGGCTTAAAAATCCTTCTTTAACCATTCTCCTCCCCTTCATCTATACTGATGATGAAGTGGATCTAACATCATCTGGTCAGTCTGTCATGGAAAGAGCATGTGTTCTTAATGTTTTGTACACTGAGTGAAAAGGAGTATGAGATTGGGCTGGCCTGATAGAGTAGGTCTGGTTAAGGTGCCATGGCCTGCTTGCAGTCATCAGTGCCTCTGTATGGGCATTAGTTTGTTGTTTCTCTGAGGCTGCTTTAAGCTCTGACTGGAGACGCTTCATTTCAGACTGGGCGCTAGTGTTTACGCCTGCCTGACGGTCAGCACTCGGAGGAGAAATCCCTGTAGCCCTCTGGTCAAACATGGTTATTACACTCTATAATAACAGTGGCCACCCAGCCTGACCCCACTGCATGTGTTTTCGACTTGCGTCCTGCTTCAGAGAAGAGAGAATGAGTTTTGAATATCATGATCCCATGTCAGTTCTTATGTATAAACTTTTACCAATGCAGGTTCAGGATGGTTCTTACCAGGTGACAACCCCAACAAAAACACTTGTCTGTAGTTGAAAAAATTAAGAAAAAGAAATATGGAAAAGCGCACTACTGAGGGATGTTTGCTCCTCAATCATTTCTGAAATGGTAGTAGATGTTGGGGCTCTGTCTTATACCTTATTAACTAGCAATTTGCTTTAGAGCAACTTGATATTAGCAGATTGGTCTGAAAATGTAATAAAGGCTCATTTTGAACTTGAGAGTTCACACACTCCCCATAGACGAGTGTGAGCGCTGCATGCTTTGCTTGGCATCCTCTGTTTTTGTAACATTCTTGGAGTTTCCACGTCTATGGGCACGAGCCTTCCGTCTCACCAAAGATACATCTCCCTCTGAGTGTTAGAGGGAGGATTTGGCTGTGTGTGGAGGGAGCTTTCCACCACAATGGCCAGTTTGCTCAACATCACTATCTGCCCCCGCAGGGTAGTGCATTCTGCAGGCGTAATGCGCTAGAATCCAGCGACCAACACGCTCAGACGACGCCTGCTTTGATCACCCTTGGCCACTGCACATCAGGCTGGCGTTGGGCTTTAAACCAACAGGCCAGGGACGGTTGAGCGTGTCGCTCGGGGACGCTGCTAACTGTTTAAAAGCACGGAATGTTATTAAGTGCAAATACACCGCGCATGAATGGGAGAAGAGAAATACTGTTAATTTCAGAGCGTGGTTCTGTTGTTCCTGGGAATTAAGCGAGGCATCCGCAGAATGCAGATAACATGGGGGCTCTTTCTCTGTCCATTGTGCCCTCCCTCCATCTTTGTTATTCCCTGTGATGCTAAAGTGTGTGGCTATCTCTCGGTCTCCTGTGAAGGTGTGGAAGGAACTGTGAAAGCTATGCCGACAGCACACACTGATGTTTTGTCTATTTACTGTTTTTATAGTCTGGTACAGCTTACTTACTGATATTTGCTGTTTAAAATTTGTTTGATAAACCTGAAATGATTTTCATAATTATTTGCCATTGTCATTTTTTTCAGGTGAAGAGGAATGTTTCAGACCTGATAAACATCCCAGTGCGACACCAACAATGGGAGGGCTGGCCTGCTTCGGCATCTGATTCAGTAAGGAAGAAATACACACCATGTCTCTTGGGAACGACAATTTTGTCTCTGGCCTTTTATAGCTGTTGTTCACCGACAGTCTTGAAATGCATGAGGAAAATGTGTTCCTATGTTTTAATTTCACAATATATCTCGTCAAAAATGGTCTTCTAACAGGCCCATTTGACATGTAGGTCTTTATCTGCTGAGCTGTCATGATTTAAAGGTTCAAGGCCCTGTTTGTTTTTTCCATGAAGGCTCGGCAAAAGCCTATTATTTTACAATATGTAGTGAATCCCAATTGAGAGAAACTGTTCAATGTTTTCAATGCTGAAACCATCTGCCCAGATGTTGAAACTAATTAAGTTGCCAAAGACTGTCCCCCATGTCCTTCTGTCTGTAGACATTAAAGCTCACATCATTGAGTGTCACTGACCTCTCCTGCCCGGGGTCATGGTTCCCAGCCATTCAGCTGAACTTAGTCAAAGTGCTCAGAAGCGGTCCTCACACGAAGACCTGAGGAACCCCCCCCATGCTTTTATTTGACAGCTTAGGCCTATATGTTCCCATGCTAATTGTATGGATGGATATGCAACTGTGCTGTTGTGCACACATTTTGTTGGTGCCTTAAATGTAATCTTTGCTTTTTGAAGTATAAGTTCTTATTACAGTATTTTATGGCATCTTCACTACACCAAATTGGGTTTGCATGATTAAAATATATAATAACATTTCTGTTTTAGATATAGTAGTACAGAGTTCAGTAACCTGTTCTGTAAGTGTTTTTTGGTTCAGATGGGAACCCTCTCTTTTCCCATCTACACTCTCAAATTATATTTGACATATTGAATGAAAAATAACTGCACTGTTTTTTAGTTTCTAGTGAAGCTTTTAGGACCTGCTTGGTTGCTCTCTTGTGAAAGCAAATAGGCCTACATTGCAACCATGTATTTTCCTGTAAGGCTGAGACAAAAGGTTGTACTTCCTTTTTGTACCAAATTGTTTGCTCTTTGTGTTTCTTAAAGCTAAACGCAGTGGCCAAAGGCAACCTCTCAAATGACGTTGTAGAAAACATTAGGAACACCTACCTAATATTGAGTTGCACCCCCTTTTTGACTTCAGAAAAGCCTGAATTTGTTGGGGTATGGACTCGACAAGGTGTCGAAAGCGTTCCACAGGGATGCTGGCCCATGTTGACTCCAATGCTTCCCACAGGTGTGTGGTGGACCATTCTTGAGACGCGGGACACTGTTGAGCACGAAACGCCGTCTGGCACCTACTACCATACCCCTGTTTAAAGGCACTTGAATATTTTGTCTTGCCTATTCACCCAATGACACGCATACACAATCCATGTCTCAAGGCTTAAAATCCTTCTTTAACCTGTCTCCTCCCCTTCACCCACACTGATTTTGAAGTGGAATTAACAAGTGACATCAATACGGGATCACAAGTTTTACCTGGATTCACCTGTTTAGACTATTTCAGTGAAAGAGAATGTTTTGTACACTGTATATTTTAATTGTTATCCATCTCTTTCATTCGACGGGCACTAATTACTCTTGCTGAGAAATCAAGTCCAATCAGAAACCACAGTAAAGTGTACAATGTCACTTCACAGCCCTTTGAACCCACCATCTCTCACTTCCCAGAATATGAGTGAGGCTGCTTATCAATGAGCCTTGACTTGACCAAAGTGCTAAGGTAGCTTGGGGATGAATAGAAAGTGGGTGTATGTCATAGGCATGTGCCTTGCCACAGCCTGGCTAAGGTGGCTCTCTGCTCCCATGTTTCCAGGGAAGAGATATTAAAAGCCTTGATTGCAATAATGGCCCTCTCCAGACCCTTATTGAACTGTCTCTCTGAGCATTACACAGAAAAGCCCTTGCATGCCAGCCTGGCTGTTTCATTGCAGATCTCATTAACCCCGCCTCATCTCTGGGGATTTGTACCAATAAACATGGCTTCAAATTACATTTTCAAGGAGTCAGAATCGATGACTACTCCTCAGCTCTGCTTTCATTATTCTCAGCGTATGCTTTCACTTATTGTTTTGTGTGTGTGGGGGAGCAGAATTCCCTTTTAACGTGTAATAATTTTCGTTTATTCAATTTGTAGATCAATATTGTTCAAACCAATAGGTTTTATTACCACCCGGCAATTTTATAATTAAAGACTCGTTGCAATATCAGAAATTATTGCGTGAGTGTCTACGTTCAAGTGAATGTGGAGGAAAAAATTCAGTCACAGATAAACGACATCTACATATTTGTTAGATTACAGGCGTTATATTGATGATGGCATAGCCATGTACTGTACACTGCTGGAGCAGCTCTCTGGAGTTAAAGATCATTTCACAAGCTCCGCTGGGCGCCACCTCTGCCAGCCACTCCAACCCACACAGCCTTTTGGCAACCAATTGCCAAGAGTCACTTTCATTTAGATCCTTGTGAATGTTGAAAATATAAGGCTTTGAATTGTCTAATTATAGATTTGGCAGCTAATTGATTGACTTATTTGACCTACTTCTGTTTTATAATTGTGCTTTACGCTCAAATTGAAATGTTCTAAGATTGTTGGGTTGCTTTTCTTTTTTTTGTACATGAAAGCAAACCGGGTAGGAGCTTACTTTTGGAGAAATTAGTTATTTCTTTCCGTACTTCACGTCCCTGGGACTGTGCCTTCATTGTGTATAGCGCCACAAAAGGTTAGCCTACATAAAAATGACATCCGAGCAGGAAGAAACCTCTTGTTTTGGTTGGCAATGTGATTCAGTGAGGTAACTTGATATTTCAAATGGAAAGGAAGTGAAATATAATCACAGAGAGTAAAGGGAAATGCAAGCAACCTGGCCACAGAAATGAGAGGGTGATGCTCATTTGGCAGTATAAGCCTATATCCATGGTGCCTTACATTATGATGAAGCTGATGCTCAAATCAAAAGATGTTTGGGATTGGCTGGGATGAAAAACCAATAAAGGCACATTTATGAGGAAACAGTTGTTCCTTGAGGTAAAGGGCCGTTGACTCCCTTGGTGTGAAAGATGATTGGTCTGTTGTGAGACCTTCTTATTACAATTTCCTTCCTTCACATCTCTGAGAAATCAAGCCGAGCCAGGCGGTAGGCGCTCTGGCCGTTCTGATTGACAGGGCGATCCTGCACCTTTGGGAGTGATTGACAGACAGTGGGACATCCTTATTAGACTCTCTTGTTTTCTCTGCTGCCATAATTGCTGACATTTATCCAGTGTTTCTTGGTGTTTGCTAATGTATTAATGCAGCCACTCTCAGAGGGCTCCGCGCCCGTCGCCGAGTCTCCCAGCTTTTAATGGATTCTCTAGTTGACAGGCCCGTGCAGGCTTATTGGGGCCTGCTGGTTGCCGTAGCGACAGGGCTCAGTGATAAGCTGAGAGAGAGCCCCCTGTGATTGCTGTCTTTAGGTGACATTCAGTGGGCCTAGACTCTGTGAGGGGGACATGAGCTCTTTGGAGGAGAGACTGTGTAGGCGGTCTCTATCCATCGCCCTCTAATGACCAAATACATTTGCTAATGCTACTTTGAGTCAGGGCTAAAAGTAAGGCGGTCTGGTATCGTGTCCCAGCAAAATAGATAGTGGGGGGTTAGGCTCATGTTTTACCGGTACGGCTATCACAATAATTCAAACAAAATGTCAAAAACTGTATGCTATTACACAATTCTTTGTCATTAGTGTATGTCAGAGGCATGAAAAATGAGCGAATGGACTTGAAAACAGGTGGTATAGCCTATGCTCCACATTTTGCGAAGGCAGAGATGGGTGGCCGACAACACGCTCGCGGACATGAGTATACCCATACTTTCTGGCCTAATGACATTTGCCAAATGTCATTACACTTTTTGTTGTTTTGTGTAACAGATGTCTTCTATTCACCACTGTTTTAGAGGATGAAATGGGCACGGGTAGCCTAGTAAAGGAGCCCTTTTGAAGCGATTATTTCACATTTGGAAGAGAACATGACTGGTTGTGTTTGCCACAATAAAAGGTAATAAGTTATAAAAGTTAAATGTAAAATCTTTACCACCTGGCCCACACAGATCCTATGGAATTAATAGTGATTCTATATGTATTTCTATGATAAGGCCCACATTTTTTTTGGTGCATGTGCGAGCACACACACAGGTCCCGTGCCGGGAAGAAATTTCATTTACATTCACCCCTGCATTGATTGCTCTAATACATAAAAATAAAAAAAATCATCCAAAGTGTTCCTCATTATCTTGGCCACTTCTTGGATCCCCTACTCTGTGAGCATAGTGGTAGGCATGTGACAATTATGGAATTTGGAGTAATGTGGCAAATGGCCACAGTTTTTTTTTTTAATGTTTTGAGCTTGAAATGCACCTTCTCCTAAAATTGAATTATTTAGTAGTTTGACGATTTATTTGAGTTCACGGTTATTGTCCATGATTGTCGGTTATACGATAATTGTGCCAGGGCTACATGGTGGTAAAACACCCCGCTGTTGATCCAGCAGCAGACCGGCATTCCTTTCCCACTGTGACTCTCTGTGGAGAAGCCGGTGATCAGAGTTGCCTGTGTGAACCTCACACACTTGGTGCAGGACCCCTGATCCTAATCAGGAGTGACATATCTGCAGCAGCAAGGAGGAACCTGAAAAGGGACCAACAGGTGTTTAGGGTGGGGCTTCTTTATTCTTTTCTTCTCTTCTCCTCCGTCTTTATTTTCTCTTTCTCAGGCTCTGTTGTCCCCCTTCATCAAAGAGTTGTTGAACAAGGTGCTATTGGGGCTCTGGGTGCCGTCAGTGCAGCTGTCAGTGGTAATTATCTCACTCACAGCCAGAGACCTAATCCAAACACTGCCTGAAAAAAAGAAACAGAAAGAGAATAAGAGAAAGAGGGAGAGAGGGAAAGAAAGAGAGCCAGCGAGGGGGGCTGAGAGAATTATTTCCCTGCTTCGCTCCCCAATGCTTAGAAGCTTCAATGCAAGTGTTAATTAAAAGAATCCAAAAAAGAGGAGCTTGTTCATTGTGTAAGGATGGAAGAGAAGGTCAGTGTGGGGGGGGTTAACCTCTCCCCTATGCCTTGCGGCGTTCCGTCACAGAGCTGTGGAGCTGCACTTGTCCCAAAGCATCAGTGGAAGGCACGGGGTCAAAGCTTGGCTTGGGTGAGCGCTCAACTTTTATTCCTTTTTTTGGGCACACATGTCATCCCTCCCCTCAAGGTCCCTCATTGACTGGGGAAGTGATCAACTTTATTTCTACACATATTAGGGCCTCGGAAGAGAAAAGCCTCTTATTGTCAAGGGGGTCCACTCGGCCGCTGTTAAATTCTCACGTTTGATTGCCACTCGATTGTCGAGGCTAGAGGAAAAGAGCATGGCATTCCTTCACATCTTAAAGCCATCGTCGCTGTCCTGCTCAATGGGTCAGCCTCTCAAACCCCTGTGTCAATCATTTTCTTTAACAGCACTTTGCTTTCTATGGTCCACTGTTTGGAAATGTGCTATTTCAAACCAACAAAGTGTGTCAACCTAACTCAATTTACAGTCTAGAATATGTCCATCCAATTCCTTTTTATAAATTAATAAAATCAACATGGCTACATAATGTCTCCACCATTTCCTATGACCGAAAACAGCTTCTTGCATCTCTGCCTGATATGGCAACTGGGGCCTAGCTCCCTGCCATCCAGAACCTCCATACCAGGCACAAATTGTCAGACTCCAGCCACCCAGGCCATAGACTGTTCTCTCTGCTACCGCAGGACCCTCAACCAACAGGACCCTGAACAGCTTCTACCCCCAAGCCAAAAGACTGCGAAATAGTTAGCCAGGTGGCTACCTGACAATCTGCATTGACCTTTTTGCAATAACTCTCTTGACTAATCACATATGCTGCTGCTACTGTTTATCTATCCTGTTGCCTAGTCACTTTATTCCTAGTTATATGTGCATATTTCCCTCAATTACCTCGTATCCCTGCACATCGACTCGGTACTGGTACCCTATGTATGTAGTGAAGTTATAGTTAAGCATTGTGTACTTATTATGTGTATAGGCTGTTATTACTTTTCTATTTCTCTAATGACTTTTTTTTCTGCATTGTTGGGAAAGGCCTCTAAGTAAGCATGACACTGTTAGTGTACACTTGTTTACAAATCATGTGATTTAATAAAATTGTGCTTACCCTGGCACCTCCATTACCTTGTACCCCTGCACATCGACTCAGTACTGGTACTCCCTGTAAATAGCTTGTTATTGTTATTAGTTATTTACTGTATATTTATTCCTCGTGTCACTGTTTGTATTTTTTATTGTTATTTTTTTATCTTTAACTCATTGTTGGAAAAGGACCCGTAAGTAAGCGTTTCACTGTAAGTCTACACCTGTAGTTTAGGAAGCATGTGACAGAACGTTTTATTTGATTATACAAGGATATTTAACCCGCTAAATAATTAGTGTGGGTAGATTTTTCTTATATGAACAATGTAAGGCAATTATACTAAGTTTACTACCTAGGTGTTCCAGTGCTCTTTAGTTGTCTCAGCCTAGGCCTCTTCTGTAATGTACATTTTGCTTTTAATTAGTTGTGAAAGACGAACACTATCTGCCATGTCAGTATGTGTGGGCCGTGGAACTCACAAGGCCACATAGGAAGGCCATGACTAGAAGATGAATGACTTCGGCTGCTTCTTCTACACAGCTTTTCTGCTTCTTCCCCTGGCCCTGTGCTGCACAGCAGGGAAATGGGTATGGACCACGGCAGGATATTGCTCATGATTTATTTGTCAAGGGAATACTGTGTTTCTGGTGTTTTTTGCTTAGCCGTTTAGCGAGTGGGAATTTGAAGTACAATGGTCAAGAGAGAACCTTATTTCTAGCGCCAGAAGTAATTAACAGTAAATTCTCAAATGACTGATGGCTCTCTGATATTTGGGCTTGTTTTTATAAGCCAGAAAAGCATGTGGTGACCGAGGACGAGTGGTTACGCTATTTTCTGGCTGAATCACTTTAAAAGAGATGTGGAAAACTCCAGCAGTCACTCTGCTTTTGAAACTCAATTGCTGTTGCATGGAATTGGCTCCTGATTCAACAATTCCCAGCTGGTCTTTGTTGGCTATAGCACCTGACAATAGCAAAGATTTCCACCCCCTGCTGTTGACTGCCAGGGACTCTCCCTTTTATCTGTCAGTGTGTCAATCACAGCATTCTGTTTAAACCTCCAGTTAATGCCACGCGTTTCTCAAGCGGTGAACGAGTAGGTCAATACATTTTTACAGTATTAATGAACTACAGTCGATGAGTGACTTGGTTTGCTAATGTTGATTATGAACAGATTAAAACAGTATTGCTGAGTAGCGATTGTTTGTGACAATGCTTTTATTCATGCTCTTTGATATTGTCAGTGATGGTTTTTCGTTGTGGTCAGATTCAGATCGGACTTACATGCGCTCACTTCTGTTTTAGACTGTCATACTTAAAAATTAAATAATGAAAGCCTTTTAACACATGCCGTATTGATTTATGGTTGTGATCATCCCTTTCTCGGAGGGCAGGTTAGTGAGCAACACTGAGGTAAAAAGATGGCTGCTAGTGTTGCACAGTATACTGAAACTTTTGTACCTTTTTGATACTTGAACACGAAAAACGATATAAAAACGCACACATTTTTATATAGATAATATATACCGTTTATATTGACTTTTTTATAAGGTTTTTGTACTTTTTTTTTTTTTTTTTTTTTGCTGCCTCTTGGTCCTCCCACGAGCCTGGCCCAGGGGCTTCAGCCCTGGTAAGCCCCTGCTTTAACCCGGTCCTGTTTACATTGCAAGAAGATACCAGGTTGCTTCCAGCTTTGTAGGCTAACTTTCCTTGCTACTTTACAGCTGAAGCTAACATTAATTATTGTTTGTGATATGCAAACCATAACACTAAATATTGCTTATTGTCACCAAAAAAGTGATTTATTAATTTCCTCTCCCCGCCTCATCTCTGTCAAGATAATCTTTGCTCTAGCCTCAAACTGACTGTGTGTGAATGATGTCATAGGTCTTAGACTGCACACATTTTTATGAAGGGAGAGATGGCTTCTTCCATGCAAATGTTGTTGATCAATACAATAAAAAAGTCCCAAATGTAGCCCAATGAAATCAGTCAAAACAAGCTCAATAACTCAATGCATGCACACACTCCTATTGAATATACATTCACCTGTATTATGAATTGGCCTCTGCTACATCTTGATTTACCCAGTTTATCAGTAGAGATTTACCATTTAAATAAATGATTACTGTTATGTTTTTAGATTTGCTGACTGTCAATTTACTGTAGAATTGATTCATTAATAATGCATCTTCATGCAAAATCTTGATGATATTGAACTCAAGATCTGTCTGGATCAAATGCCATTCTGTGACTTTGGCTAATATTATTTTTGTGGCCGTGGTATCATTTTGGTATCGCATATCGTGATACTAAACCTGGCTTAGGTATCGAAGTCAAAATTCTTAGATCGGGACAACACATGGGTACTGGGGTCCCATCACTCTCCTAAGCCTCTACCCTATCCCTTGGTCTAGCCGTATAGACCGTCTTTAATGAGTCCCACCTCTGTGGTAGGTGACATTTACAGTGTCTATAGTTATGTTGTCCATAAACCTTGAATATATATTCCCCATAACAGGCTGGATAAACTTTGCTTTCTTCTAATCATATCAGAAAATCTAAATGATTTATCTGTGAATTCTGAACTTGGATCTATTTTTCCCTTGATTCCTCCTTTCAGTGGGGTCCGAAATTGACACCATTGATAAAGATGACCAAAGAATTACTGTATATAATATAAGGTTGAATCGTACTATACCGGCTCTGGCGCTTGTCCGATGTGGCAGGGCTTGCAAACTATTAGACTACAAAGGGAAGCACAGCCGCGATCTGCCCAGTGAATCAAGCCTACCAGACAAGCTAAATTACTTCTATGTTCGCTTCAAGGTAAGCAACAGTGAAGCATGCATGAGATCACCAGCTGTTCCAGACGACTTTGTGATCACGCTCTCCGCAGCCGATGTAAGACCTTTTAAACAGGTCAACATTTACCGGGCCTCGGGGCCAGACGGATTACCAGGACGTGTACTCCGAGCATGCGCTGACCAACTGGCAGGTGTCATCACTGACTTTTTCAACCTCTCCCTGTCTGAGTCTGCAATGCCAACATGTTTCAAGCAGGCCACCGAAGTCCCTGTGCCCAAGAAAGCGAAGGTAACCTGCCTAAATAACTACCACATAGCACTCAGGTTGGTAATCATGAAGTGCTTTGAGGCTGGTCATGGCTCACAACACCATTATCCCAGAAACCCTAAACCCACTCTAATTTGCATAGCGCCCCAACAGAGCCACAGATGACACAATCTCTTTTGCACTCCACACTGCCTTTTCCCACCTGGACAAAAGGAACACCTACGTGAGAATACTATTCATAGACTTCAGTGCAGCATTCAACACCATGGTGCCCGCAAAGCTTATCACTAAGCTAAGGACCCTGGGACTAAACACCTCCCTCTGCAGCTGGATCCTGGACTTCCTGATGGGCTGCCCCCAGGTGGTAAGGGTAGGTAACAAACACATCTGGTAGGCCTGATCACAGTGGTAGGCCTGATCATGACGATAATGTGAGAGCCGGTAGGGAGGAGGTCAGAGACCTGGCCTTGTGGTGCCTGGATTACGACCTCTCCCTAGATGATTGTGGACCACAGGAAAAAAGGAGCACCGAGTACATCCCCATTCACATCGACGGAGCTGTCAAACTTCAAGTTCCTTGGTGTCCACATCCCCAACAAACTATCATGGTCCAACACACTAAGACAGTTGTGAAGAAGGCACTACAAAGCCCTTCAGGAGACTGAAAAGATTTTGCATGGGTCCTCAGATCCTCAAAAGGTTCTTCAGCTGCACCAGCGAGAGCATGGTTGCATCACTGCCTGGTATGGCAACTGCTTGGCCTCCAACTGCAAGGCACTACAAAGGGTAGTGCGTACGGCCCAGTACATCACTGCCATCCAGGACCTCTATACCAGGCAGTGTCTGAGGAAGGCCCTAACAATTGTCAAAGACTTCAGCCACCCTAGTCAGACTGTTCTCTCTGCTACCTCACTGCAAGTGGTACCGGAGTGCCAAGTCTAGATTCAAGAGGCTTCTACCCCCAAGCCATAAGATTCCTGAACAGCTAATCAAACGGTTACCCATACTACATGCATTGTCTCAGTATTTGAATTGTTTATTTTATACAGCCATTTTTGCTCCTCTTTATCAACGGTGTCAATCATTTCAGACCCCTGTGTGTGTGTGTGTGTGTGTGTGTGTGTGTGTGTGTATATGTGTATATATGTATATATGTGTATATATGTGTATATATACACACACACATACTGAAATAAAATAAAGTATGTGGACACCCCTTAGTGGATTCTGCTATTTCAGCCACACCCGTTGCTGACAGGTGTATAAAATTGAGCGCACTGCCATGCAATCTCCATAGACAAACATTTGCAGTAAAATGGCCTTACTGAAGAGCTCAGTGACTTTCATCGTGGCACCGTTATAGGATGCCACCTTTCCAACAAGTCTGTTCGTAAAATCTCACTACCAAGTTCCAAACTGCCTCTGGAAGCAACATCAGTACAATAACTGTTCGTCAGGAGCTTCGGAAAATGGATTTGTATGGCCGAGCAGCCGCACACAAGATCACCATTTGCAGTGCCAAGCATTGGCTGGAGTGGTGTAAAGCTTGCCACCATTGGACTCTGGAGCAGTGGAAACGCATTCTCTGGAGTGATGAATCACGCTTCACCATCTGGCATTCTAATGGATGAATCTGTGTTTGGCGGATGCCAGAAGAACGCTACCTGCCTGAATACATAGTGCTAACTTTAAAGTTTGGCGGAGGAGGAATGATGGTCTGTGGCTGTTTTTTGTGGTTCAGGCTAGGCCTCTTATTTCCAGTGAAGGGAAATCTTAATGCTACAGCACTTTCTAGATGATTCTGGGTTTGACTCCGGGTATAGGAACGCCTTTTGGGGGCAGCAGGTAGCCTAGTGGTTAGAGCGTTGGGCCAGGAACCGAAAGGTTGCTGGATCAAATCCCGAGCTGACAAGGTAAAAAATCTGTCATTTTGCCCCTGAACAAGGCAGTTAACCCACTGTTCTCCGTTAGGCCGTCATTGTAAATAAGAATTTGTTCTTAACTGACTTGGCAAAGGAGAAATGTTCACTAACAGGGATGTAAACAAATGTGTGCAAAAAGTTTTTAAGAGAAAAGGTTTTTGTGTGCATGGAATATTTATGGTATTTTTTTAAATTGTTAATGCTTTACATGTGTTTTATTTTTGTTCAGTGTATTTTAAAGGTTAAAATTGGAATGAATAGATTAAGTTCATTCAGATTTTTTATTGTAAATATTTTTTACTGATCTCAGTGATTTCTATCCCCAGATGACACTAGCTGCCTCTGGAATCAGCTACCCCTGCCATCACCTCAGTGTGTGTCGAAGGTCCTCACCAGCCAACACCCGGGAGCCAACAGAAGAGGTAGAGAGAGAGAGAGAGAGAGAGAGAGAGAGAGAGAGAGAGAGAGACACACACACACACACAGTTTATTTGGCCTTCTTTTACATTTTCTATTGTGTTTTGATAGGTCAACAATACTGAAGTGAATGTGTTTATACAGTGCGCAGATGTTCACATGGTAAGTGACAGCGAAGGGGATGACTTTGAGGATGCATCTGAATTTGGAGTGGACGAATCAGAGATGTTCGGAATGGGGACTTCTACAGGCTGTCGGAAAGCCCCCTTGAGTACGTACCTCACTGAGTGTGATGCTGCCACTTGATTCAAAAAGCTTGATTTATTGTTTATCAATCTGTTATTAAGCTAATGCTTTTTACTCTCTGCAGTGCCAGAGAACACTGAAAATGAAGTAGATGCCTTACTGCACTTTACTGCTGAATTTACCACAAGGTAGGTTTTTAGTATTGTTTTATCGTTAGTATCAAAAGGGGTCTGTGCTTCTTAAAAGATGTGGAAGTTCATGCATTCTTGCTTATTGATCCAGCTCCTTTTTGTGTTTGCTGCAGGTATGGAGAATGTCATCCAGTGTTCTTCATTGGGACTTTGGAGGCTGCATCTCAAGAGGCCTTCTATGGCAAAGCCAGAGATGTAAGTAACAATACAGGAGCCTGTCTCGGTAGTATGATTTACAGGACATGATACTATACGATCATTGTCAATGCTTTTTTTTTTTTTAAATGCTTGGATGGTTTTTAAAATAAAAAGTTGGAGTGTTTGTTCAAAAAGAGCCACCATTTGATTCCTCTCATAAAGCTCATAAAATGTGTTTCACGACAGCTGCCACTTTATTTTTAGCCCACAATTTTTCTTCATTTTTCTGCTTTGTCCTTTTAACGAGGGTTGTATCAACTGACAGCTTGTGTGGATTACTGTCTTATTAGAATGGGAGAACACAGCAAGATGTTTGGGGGGTTTTAGACCATGAGGCAGAGGCTCGGTTGGCGTCTTGCCTGTCTCCCAGCTGATATCCTCTTCGCTAAGCCAGTGCAATATGGCCCCCTCGCTGTGGATATCCTCTCTGTGGTGCAGCCGGAGACTGTACATTGTGTCAATGAAAATAAACCAATATGAAGGGACACATGCAGCTGACCCCCAGCTCACTGCCTGTAGGCCTGGAGGAGATGAGACTGGAGAAACGCGCACACATATTTGACTCCCACTGATGTGGCCATTGGGTGTCAACTATACTGAAACCTCCCCTCACCAACCACCACCACCGTCCTCTTGACAAAATTGGTCTAAATCGCTCCCTTCTTGTCATTGCAACTAGTTGTTCATTAAGTGGATATTGGAACGGTGCACATTTCAGGAGAAGGGGGGCCGTGGAGAGATTTTGCTCAGTCTCAAAGGCTGACGGGCTAATCACTAAGTAAAACACTACATTTGATGAAGTGTTTCTGGAGGGGGAGATGCACCTCAATCCAGCCTTAATGAAAATGCTTTGGGCTGCTGAGCCCTCCAGGGGATCAGCAGTAAGGCTCTTCAGACAGGCCACCCATCACTGCCAAGGCTCTTCTTAAATCCCCTTAACGGTGTGGTTAATCGGAGTAACCCTGCTCTCACTCGCACAAAGACACGCATCAAAATTCATAGCAGTGCCGGGGTGAGGGTTTTATCACACTCAAGTATCCTCTTAAATCCCCCGTAATTTAGCAAAAGAGCAATGAGGGGGAAAGAGGAGAAATCGATACCAGGTAGGGAAATGGATAAACATATTTTCATTCATCCCTCCCTGCTCTGGTGAAAGTGATCATTTTAGTGGCTTTTAATATTTTCATTTGTTTCTACTAGAACAGTTCCAGTCAGGTGAACTGAAGCCCAGCTGAATATTTAGACTATTAGTTTCAACTGTGTAAAGACTATTATTTTAATGCAATTCTACAATTGAATGCTATTGCTTTGTATTCACTTCATTTTTGACCCTGTTATTGCGCCTAAAAAAAACATAAATTCAGAAGTGGTTAGACTAAATATAGCTATTAATACAAAATCATGTGTTTTCAATCGGTTCAATTATGTACCTACCATCTGTTAAAGCGTTGATCTGAATGTGTGTTCTCAGTGTGTGGGGTCAGGGGAGCAGTAATTTGAGGTCTTCATTTTGAAGTGTTTGCTTTTCTTGAGGCTGCTGTGGATGATCACTTTCACCCGTTTCCTCCACTCCCCAACATGGGATATAATTAAAAATGTCCTCCCACAACACAGTACATAAAGTACATAAACTGGCTGGCTGTCACAAATGAGATATGGTAGTGTGTTTATCAGGGGCCACAGTTATCAGGCAGGTGTATTTTTACCTTATCCTCTAATGACCCATACTACAGAAACTCATTTGTAAAACAAAACAAATGGCTGTTTTCTCACTGGTGTCGTGTTGCATTCTCATAACAATCTGTGTCTGTGTGACGTGGTTAAAGATGAGTTAGGTTCTACATTTTGTTCTCAGACTGGTCTTCATCTGCCAGTTGTCACTCTATTCAGCCCCCAGTGGAGCACCTGTGTGGGAGAATTCCTACTCATGTTGCAGATAATCATACGGTCCAGGCCGGACACAAAAAAGCAGCCGTATGTGAGCTGAGCCCATTCTGGTTGCCAGCTCCTGGCCAACGGCTACCTGGTTCACATGGCTCTGGTCCACACTAGAAGAGGAACAGACAAGAGTGAACCCTGACAGGGTGCTGTGTGAAAATCACTACAGTCTGGCTCACAGAACAGATCAGTTTTCTCAAGCTTCTTCACTCTCCTCCTCTTCCCCTTGTCTGTATGGTGAACAGGTGGGATGATTCACACCAGCGGCTTTTGGGTCACTTTCTAGCTCGGGTTGAACCTAGTAATTTAGTTTTACAGGCGATTTGTCCCTGCTTAGAAATGCACTACAAAAGATGAAACGTGAAAGAAGATGGGGAACAGTTAGAGAAGACCGTTTAAGTAAAACGATGAACTTTGTGATTGGGTGTTATTAGAGAAGAGGGCTTTTCCCTTTTCTTTACAGAATGTATGTTTTTGAACCTACGGTTTGTGAAAATGTCCTCCGGAGACTTAGCACTTTCTATAAGTTGCAGAGGGACGAGTGTGTGTGCGTGTCCATGCGCCTACGTGCACGTATGTATAAGATAATGAGTGTGTGCGTGTCTCATTTCATCTTTTGTGAGAAGAAAAAAAAAACTCTCCTCAAGGCTGCATTTGCTTGTCTTCTCAGCATGAGTGTTTAATCTTTTCAGGGCGTTCAATTGGGCCACTGAATTAGCCCCAAGCTCCTTCCCGCTAGGAACCAGGGAGCTTATTCTAAACCTCTAATCGCTGAGCAAACACAGCAGTGCTCTCCCACTCCTTTTCTACACAGGCCACAATATAGCACAACTTTCTTTTTTACTTTCCCTCACTTTTCTGCCTGTGTGGATTTTGCTTTTGGTATATAGAGCAGCTCCTGAGAAATGAGCTCCTTCGAGTGTTGTAAGGAACATAGGGGGTTAGAAAGAAATTTGAGTGAGTGTTCTGTAATTTAGTGGGCTTTATTTCCTACATCATCCAAGAGAACCTTTTGTTTGTGGCTGTGTTTGTTTTTTAATGAGTTGTCAGTGAGTCTTGAGAATCTGTGGCTCATATGGTGTCTATCCATGGATTTAGAGCATTGTCAATATTGTCCGCTCCTGCTGTTAACCTGAGAAGGCCAATGGCATTTGGTGTAAAATAAAGTGATTTTTGTCTGTTTTTGTTTTCTCATTGGCCGCCTCAAAGGAAGTTTTATTTACTCCCTGTTCATTTGATTTTGTGTGTTTTGCGTTTGGCCTTGTCTGTGAAAGCAGTCTCTTTACTCGCGGTCTCCTGTCGAACGACGTGCGAAAGCTGTATAAAACCTCTCCCTTCAATGATAATATAACCAGACTCTGAGCAAGGACACTTGTCTCCCCTTTCCAGTGCTGTGTTGGGTGAAGCCCCTGTTTCAGGGTCTGGCTGGTCATTAACTCATTGGCTTCTAAATCCTCACACCTCTAATGAAATACCTCTGCTGTCCGTTTCCACAGAGAAAACTGCTGGCAATCTACCTCCACAACGACGAGAGTGTGCTCGGCAATGTCTTCTGCTCCCAGATGATGTGTGCAGACTCCATAGTGTCCTATCTGAGCCAGAACTTCATCACATGGGCCTGGGATGTCACTAAAGAAGCTAACAAAGCCAGGTATGTCTAAGTATAGGCCCTCATCACATCTCAGGAATCCACTACTGGAGAACAGACTGAATATTAGAGAATCTGAGAAGTGGATAATATTCAGCCCCCAGTCGCCAACTCCGCACCACCTTCTCTTTAACTCAAGCCCCTCTTCATCGGGAAGGGGGATGTGTGCTAACAAAAGCACTTGTGTTTGCAGTATGAGGCCCCAATTGGGCAATCTTCACTAATCTGCCTCAATGGAGGGTCAGTTCGAAATGAAGCTCACATGAAGTCTGCGTTGCCTGGGAGACCATATCTATTTACCCAAGGCTGAGGGAGTTGTCTTATCAACGTGACAACAACTTTATCTCTCCTCCGTAACTTCACAACAGTTAGTTTCCAATTCACAGCATATTCCAACTCCTTCTTTCCACCTAGGCTGTGGCTGTTCCAGTATGTGACTCCTTGTGCTTAGCATTACCCAACTACACTCTCAAGCCTTCTACTCTTGACCCCAAAGCCAGGCTGGCCTCTCCCTGGCCTTGCTCTCCTCCTCCCCTAGCCAAGGGGGAGAATGAGGTTGCGGCCCAGGTGTGATGTCTGCTGTGGGGAGGATGGAGGAGGAGAGAGGGCCCGGCCGGTAGCCAGATGGAGGTTTGATTGGGGCACAGCAGCAGCCTCTTACTCCGCGGCAGGCCCTAGATTTTCCTTCCACTAGACTTCAGGGCTAAGCCCACCCCCTGGTAGGAGGCGTTTACGAAAAACCGGGGGTGAGGCTCAGACACTGACCTCACTCCTTTTTTATTTCCTTTAAGGATATTCCTTCCCTCTTTCTGTACCCTTTCTCCCTTTGCTTCTTGCTTTTTGCGCCCAGCTGAGCCTTTTTATTGCAGATTAATGGCAAGCAACATCTGGAGCTGTTTTCCCCAAGTTCTCACGCACTCATCTCTGCACCAGTATCCCTGCACACTGTAAATATGGTATTGGATCTGACCCTGTATAATAGCGTCTCACTTCTCGTGTTCTTATTTTTATTTCTCGTATGTTTTTGTTCTGCCTAATGTTATTTTTTTTGTGCTACATTGATAATGATTATTGCTCTGTAAGCTCTGTTGGGTTTGGAGCTTGCAAGAAAGGCATTTCACTGTGACATTAATACTTGAAACTCTTAGGTTAATCCTGAGTCACTGATGATGGGCACGAGTCGCAGTGACTAACTATTAAGAAGGTATCCTAATTTCTAGGGCCTCATAGTGTAAAATGAGCCACTTAGGTTGCCTCTGTATAATCACAGTCCTCTTAGTTTAGTTATTAATTATTATGCATAAAGCCAGATCTGCTGAAAACATGCCAATTGTCACCCATGGGAAATGTCTCTGAAATACCACATGGACACTGAACCTCATACACAGCAAATATTGAACTTATTAAAGAATAAATGTACTCTGAAACTACATCTTTCATTTTGTAATCTGTTTTGCTTTTGATTCTATGTTTTGTGTTTTGACTGCCCACTTTTGTACCACATCTCGTCTATTTTAATGCATCATATGGTGCTGTACTGATCAATAATGGAATTGAACTCATTATTCAACACATTACCAGTGAAGGTTATCGTGCAGTCATCTGACTTTTTCATAAGCTCTGTGTATTCAAAACAAGAGAATATCCGGAGAAATTCCATTTTCCATTCAACACGTCTGCACAGAAAGTGTCTGTTTTGTGTGAGTAGCGTCCGGTTCCTATTCCACGTGATTGACTAAAGCACACCTGGAGAGCTTGTTGGCTGCTCACTGGGGTGGGGTGGCAGCAGTCTCTCAGGGTCTCACGCATGACTGATGTAAAGACGTGAACCTAACAGTCCAAGGAAACATGAACATTTTGTGCGGAGATAGTGAGCTGATTTAGAGCCTCTTTACAGTACTTTGACGACGCCACCTACACAGAACAAAAATATAAACGCAGCATGTAAAAACTTGGTCCCATGTTTCCTGAGCTGAAATAAAAGATCTTAGAAATGTTCCATACGCACAAAAATATTATGTCATTGTTGTGCACAAATCTGTTTACATCCCTGTTAGTGAGCATTTCTCCTATGACAAGATAATCCATCGACCTGACAAGTGTGGCATATCAAGAAACTAATGAAACAGCATGGTCATTTCACACGTGCACCTTGTGCTGGTTACAATAAAAGGCCACTCTAACATGTGCAGTTTTGTCACACAACACAATTTAATTTAATGTTACTTTCGCTATCATAAGCCACCGCCAACGTCATTTTATAGAATTTGATCGTACGACCAACCGGCCTCACAACCGCCGTGCCAGCCCAGGACCTCCACTTCCGGCTTCTTCACCTGCGGGATCGTCTTTGTCCAGCCACCCGGACAACTGATTCAACTGTGGGTTCGCACAACCAAATCATTTCTGCACAAACCATCTCAGGGAAGCTCATTTGCATGCTTGTCGTCCTCACCAGAGTCTTGACCTGACTGCAGTTTGGTGTTGTAGCAGATTTCAGTGGGCAAATGTCCATCTTCGATGTCCACTGGTACGCTGGAGAAGTGTGCTCTTCACGGATGATTCCTGGTTAACTGTACCAGGCAGATGTATGGCGTCGTGCGGTTTGCTGATGTCAACGTTGTGAACAGAGTGCACCATGGTGGGGTTATGGTATGGGCTACGGACAACGAACACAATTGCATTTTATCAATGGCAAAATTCCGTGAAGAGGTCCTGAGGCCCAGTGTTGCGGCATTCATGCACAGCCATCACCTTATGTTTCAGCAATGACCTGGGGAATAGTTACAGGGGAGAGGGGATGAATGAGCCAATTGGATGCTGGGTATGATAAGGTGGCCATCCCCACATACCTCTGAGTGGTACAAGGTAAAGGCACCACATGTCTCTGTAAGAATTACCTTAATACCAGAAGATAGCATTTTTGCTCTGTGAGCCAAATTGAAAATGAAAGGCTTTCAAAATATCCAGACATTTGTGAATTATTGCATTCATTAAGAAACTGTGCAACACTATGCAATATGGTTTTGATGAGAAGCTCCTGTATAGTTTGAATTGTTATCCTTATTTTGTTTGTCTATACATTGACATTTATGGTATGCGAATAGCTGCACTCGCACTTGAAACAGTAATGTTGCTTTGGCCACAACACATCCAAGGTACTCTTGGGCGATCTATCGTTTAATAGGGTATACCAAGGTATGATTTTCAATACTAAAATCTGTTTTTATTTTGGGGTGCAACAGCCTTGGAGGGACTGTTGGTGTGTTAACCTATTTAAAGGTCTTACTCGCATTGGCTGCAGAGAGTGAGATCGCACAGTTGTTCGGAACTGCTGGTGCGCTCATGCATGCTTCAGTGTTGCCTGCCTAGAAACGAGCATAGAGGGCGTTTAGCTCGTCTGGTAGGCCCTCGTCACTGGGCAGCTCTCGACTTGGTTTCACATTGTGATAGTTTGCAAGCCCTGCCACATCTGACGAGCGTTAGAGCTGGCATCCTTTATTGATGCTATGCTTGTTTGATGGCTAGTCTGCGGTCGTGTTGGAATTTCTTATAAGCGTCCAGGTTTGTGTTCCGCTCCTTGAAAGTTTAAGCTCTTGCCTTCAGCTCAGTGCGTATGTTTTCTGTAATCCAGTGCTTCTGGTTGGGATATGTACGTACGGTCATTTTTTGGGACGGCGTCATCAATTAACTTATTAATGAAGCCGGGGACTGTGGTCGTCAACTCAATGTTATCGGATGAATCCCGAAGCAGAATCCAGTCGGTGCTAGCGAAATAATCCTGTAGTGCAGCGTTCGCCTCATCGGACCACTTCCGTATTGAGTGTGTCACTGGTACTTCCTGTTTTGGTTTTTGCTTGTAAGCAGGAGTATAGATTTATGATAAGATTTGCCAAATTGCAGGCAAGGGAGAGCCTTGTTTGGGGGTCTTTGTGTGGAGTAAAGGTGATTTAGAGTTTTGTCACCAAGATACACAGGTGACATGCTGGAAAAATCTGATGTTGAAGAGATGTCACTAGACATATTTTACTAATGTAAATCCACCCTTCAAACCTGTAACTCTACCAAACCACCCAAAAAATAAATTTCTTTAGGACCTTCGTAGGAGCGTAAATATCAGAACAGTTTCCCAAAACCTTTGTTAGTGAAGTTTCCCTTCAAAACCCTTATGTATTCACTGCCTTTTTTGTCCTTCCGCGTCATTTTATACACCGAAGATATCTGCTAAACGGAAAATCATGATGTTCATCTGTCTTTCTGTGACCACTGATGACTTCAGAACTAATGTGACTACAAATACAAAGTTGCCATTTTCTTTTGCATTTGTTAAACAAGTGAAGGATGAAGATGCTTCAAATAAAAACTGGGATGACTGCATGAATAGCCTACATACGCCTATATAAATAAGTCATGTTAAAATGTCATGTTAATTCAGTTGAGTTCTATTTAGCTAATTTTAGGCTACTGTTGGTCATTTTATCTTCAATATATTTCATGTGTAACAAGGTGTGCAATGATGTACCAAATCTGGATTAGCATTAGAATAAACCACCTCAATATTAGAGACATCTCCTAGGAGCTGATCTGTCGTCAATACTGTGGAATAAATCTAATTTTAAGGTAAAATTTGAATGGAGAAAGCTGATACGAGAGCAGCGCTGCATTTTTATTTAAATCCTATCAGTACTGACACAAGCCTCAACGACACACTTAGCTAACGTTCTGTCAACATGCGTTTCCCAAAACACCATGCCATCTTCAGCCGTTGTAGGAAAGATGCATCGTTAAAACACTCCTAATCCTTACTTCCTAGCCTGAGACACACAATTTTCATCCTTTATATGTGATTCTGTGTCAGTACTTGTTATTGTGCACCATATGTAGAAACATTTTCTTCACTTTTGGTTTACAAACTCAGGAGTAAAAAAAATCAAGCATTAGCCTTGTATGGTAGGTGTAAAAAAAGAGAAAAAAAGGCTGTATTGTGTCCGATTACATAGTTGGTTCCTTGAAACAGGTTTTTACTGTTTTGGTTTGACTCCTGGGGTGTTTGATTGATTGGAACAAAAGGAGGTTGTTGTTTAAGGGAATTAAGATTGGGTTTCTCTGAAGGCCCTGACGATTGTTCCCAAGTCCTTGGTGACAGGTTAGAATTACCCCTTTCCATTCTTTTGGCCTGGCCATGGTTAGGCCTTTTCAGGGCCCTCTAGAGCAGGGACAAGGGCAGGGCATGGACATCGTCTTAACTTCACTGTGTCAGGGGGAGAACCCCTCGCCTTAACCACAGTAGAATGGACAAAAGACAAGTCAGCCGCATCGTCAGAACTCATGAGCAACTACATGAGCTAGTTGGTGTTGACTTAGGGTTAGAGTAATGTTGGGGTTAAGGATTGTGGTTGAAATGACCTTGTTTCTCCTGGAATGCTGATGGAGATTGGTGCTCATGCTTCCCATGGTTAAGCATTGAGCCACCGTTGTTCCATTGCACAGTTTGAAAAGTAATGCAACTAGCTCTCTCAACTTTGAATTCATGATTAATAAGTAGCAGCCACGCCCAGACCACTCACTCCATCCCTCTCCTCTCTGACCTCATCCTCCACCCATTCCATTACTCCTCTATTTTACCAGCCAGTTATTAAAGTGGATCTTATTAAAAGGCGAGTGAAAAAGCGAATCTATATTTGCATTCAGTCTATAGCGATTCATTAATATTATGACATTTACAGTGAGCTCCGAGGGCCTGCCTGCTACCCTTTTCATTCTAGTGAAATGTTAATTTAAAGTTCTGTCTTTGTAATGGAATAAGAAATCCTCTCTGCCCTATCAATTCATCACCACTGGTGGGGAATACTAATTTGTCTGCCTGGCTTATTTAGACAGGGACCTCTCCTGGAAGACAAGGCAGAATTGGTTTTAAAGTCCTTAATGGAAACCTCCACCCAAAAACTATCGTTTTGGTATTTGTTTCATTAGTCCATTGTTGACATAGTCAACCCTGTATAGGGATGATTTCATATCTTGAAAACTTGAGTGCTGATAAGCAAAACATTTGATGCAAAATGCATCGTACATGGATGATTTCATTACTTAACTTGAGTGCTGACAAGCAAGACATTTTGGGACTACGTCAACAATGGACTAATGAAACAAATACCAAAAGAGTTTTTGGGTGGAGGTTTCCTTTACTGCTGTGAGCGGTGTACCAAGTGCTGTTCATTCAAGTGCTGTTCATGTGAAAAAATGTCTGTCCCATCTTTTCCTTTCCCAGACTACTCACTATGTGCACGAGGCACTTTGGCAGTGTGGTGGCACAGACGATTCGGACATACAAGACAGATCAGTTCCCCCTCCTCCTTATTGTCATGGGAAAGAGGACATCAAATGAAGTTTTAAATGTTATTCAAGGTAATGACTGCATAAATATCAACAATATCAATGGGTTGAACAATCACATTCTGGTTGAAAATACGTTTTGGAGAGCTCTATGTGTTCAACCAAATTACTTTGACCCTCTGACAATGCTGAAATAGTCATGTATTTGTGATTTTAAAAAATAAAATAATAATTATCCCAAAAGGCATTTTACAATTGTATTTCTTAAATGTCTTTTTTTTTTTTTACTATTCTTTCAAGGCAACACGACAGTGGATGAGTTGATGATGAGGCTAATGGGTGCAATGGAAATCTTCACAGCTCAGCAGCAAGAGGACATCAAGGATGAAGTATGTATGAGGGGAACTCTGAAAGCACACAGAGGAACAGAGTTAAGTGGGAGTAGATGTTTGAAATGTAAGCCATTATTAGTCCATGGCCACTGAAATATACCATGATTTGTTTCATCACAGGAGGCCAAGAGGGAGCCAATTATTGTGCCATTTGAGCCGATCTCTTATAATTATGCCATAGTTTGTCCGGGAGCTAAATGGGGACATGCTGAGACAAATCGGAATGCATTGTGACTGCCACCAGCTCCACTTAAGGCCAAGGCAAAGAATACATACTCTGAGAGGCCCTTTATCTGGGTCAGGGGAGTGAAAGCACAATTCATTTCCCTCCCATTTTGTTTTAGTTTACTGTGCCTAAGATCGTCACAATGGGAGCAGGATACAAACTCTTCTCTCTTTCACCCTTCTGTCTATTGCTGCTTTAATCCAATAGAAACTTGACAAACAAACTTCACTCTGAGAAGAAAGCAATGAAACAGAGGCGGTATTCTTTCATGTGAGGACAGGAATGTGGGGACAGTATGGCGGGGGTCCCTCTGTGTCAAAGACATTCACCTGACCTCATGAACGCTCTCTTTTCTGTGTCACAATGAATGGATTTATTTAACCATTCTCTCACTTTAGCAGATATTTACTCAACATCCAATAACCAAAGAAATGCATTCTTTAGGTAGTCCTCCTAAGCTGACTACACTAGACCATGCTTTCTCAGGCATATAGTTTGTGTTGTTAGTGATTACAAATGACTCCATACCCTGTTTCTTTGTACTGTATAAACCTCTCATTAATCAGCAGTCTGGAAGAGGTGACGTGTCATCAAGCTCAATCCAATGTGCTCAATACTTGGCGTAAACTTGTCACTGCGAGATGTCTTTGAATACCAGTACACATTCTCTCTCCGCTGACTTGTCTTTAGACCTTTCACTCTTGTTGATGGGATATAGATTTAGATAATGAAATGGTCACAAGGTGGTTTCTGTTTCTGAGATGAAAGGCATCTGAAGTAGTATAGTAGATTAAAACTGGAGATTGTCTCATGTTCTTCAGCAGAACTAGGCCTGGCTGGCTGGCTGGTTGACTGTCTTTCTCATTCCTCGACTCTGTCACATCATATGATGAGTTAGACTCCCACGGTGTTGTAACAATACTAGTTTAGTGACCTTTCAGTGGTTGATTTAGTTTTGTTACAGCATCTCAGTCACGGGAATCATCATTAGTGTTTTGCACACAGCCAGGGGGTAACTGTACGTGAGCCGATGAGTGTTGACACTTCTGTCTGTAACTGTGATTCCCATTAGGTTCTCATTGGATGCCTACCCTTTCAGAAAAATCCTAAAGACCAATAAGAAACAAGTAGTATGTACGCTATGTGCACATGTCACCAAGTTGTATGTCCTGTGTGACCAGACTGGATGCTACAGTAATACGCTTCATTCAGAGATGTATGAATAATTGACTAACAGGTTTTCATGGGGAGAAGCTCAGTTGAATGCCTTGCTATTGTCTTCGTAGATGCAAAGCAAATATGACAGCTTTTGCTGTGAACAGAAAATCTGTTATTAAATTAGCATACCATACAATTGGATTCTTAAATTATTAAAATGGCCTTTACGGGTCAGTCTTTTAATTCAACATTTCTCTTCTTGAATAGCTTTTCAATTTGGCATATTTAAAATGTTTCTGTTCATTATAAGAGGAGTAAGTCATTTTCTGTCAGAATTGACAAGCCATCTGTCTCCATAACAGTCACTGGTTGTGATAATTACACATGCCTGTCGGGATTGAGGGAAATGTGAAGTGATAATGTCACAAATCAGGAGAACAAATTATCATGAGTGGGTAATGTACGATAGTGATTAATAACCTTAGGGATCTGCAACCACATCCTGTAAATTCCAGACCCTGTCTCTGCTGTGAGGTGAACTTGTCACTCCTAGTGCTCATCTGTTTCTCAAACATTAGAAAGCGCAATGACTTGCTAAATCACTTGACTACATGAACAATCTCATTGCTAAATATTTAACTATTTTGACACATTCGTAGGCTCAGTGGGCCTATATTAGTCAAATGCATTAGTACAGTATGTCACCATTTGGACCAGAGTTCAAGCAGAGGTCTCCTCAGGCGTTTCACATTGACGAGCGTTAAGGAGATTTTCTCGAGATATTCTAGAGCGGTATCGATTGTCAAGAGACATTATTGTAATGTAAAAAAAGTCATTTCAAATGCTACCTCCAGAGGTCGCTCACGGCACTCGCCCGAGTGTTGCCCCCCTCCACGCAGGGCAGTGTAAACACAATTCTCTTTCAGCCCAACACTCCTACATTGTAAATCGTAATAGAGCAATGTTTTTGAAACTGATGAAATGTATAGGCATTTTCCTTATATTAGACACTCGTTTTAAGGGAATATCAGAATACGTCATTTATTTCAATGCAAATGTGAGCAGGAACACAAGCATCAACTCCATAGTGAATTAACAACTTTTTCAGTTGCAAGTAGCTTTTTTTCATGTAATTATTTGCATGATATTGATGAAATTAAGCTAGGTTTGTTCCACTGGATGACGAAAAGCAATCTAGCAATTGTATCATTGGCTGACATTAGCATTCAACTAACTAGCTAGCTAACATAGCCATTGTCTTACATCAGAGAGCGCGTTGATTCTGCCTACACGGTGGAGGGACAAGCATCGGGGAGTGACGCTATCTGACGTGAGACAATGTAACTTAGCTTGCAAGTTATGTATGTGAGGATAATGCAGACATTTAGTTTAGTTTGCTATCTAGCTCTGTATAATATGAATGACTCTGTATGATAACATCACAGAACAATGAGACAGATATTTCACAGGATGTATAAGTGTGAAGCATCCGGTTGGCGTTTCCACTCACTACCAAATATGGTGATTGAGAGGAAGCCCAGTGGTGCCAGTGGGAGAAGATGGAGCGAGATGGATTTTGGTCGACATTATGCAAATGTTCTCATCGATTAAACATTTTATCTCAATAGTTTTCTGTTCCCAAAACTATAATATGTTAGTGAACTACTTTTTGTGTTGTTTAGGAGTGCAAGGGCGACTGGAGTTATTGCACACGTGCACTTCAGAGTAGGTGTTCCCTAATGGAAATATGCAAATACATCCTAGAACGCGCCAATAGGATCTCACTAGCTCAGGTTTGGCTCTGCCCCCCTCCTTGCTTCTATTGCTCACTTTGACTCATTTGTTCCCACTGGAAACAGCTTGTGCTCTATCCTGGGTTAGTTATAAAAATATTTGATAACTGTTCTTGAACTTACATTTTTTGCTATTTGACAATTAATTTAGCTAGCTAGCAGCTATGCCCCTTTGGCTGTTTGTCTTACAGCTAAACTTATGAGTGTATGGACAAGGAAATAACCATTGAAATGCCCGCACATGCGTGTGTATTGTTGCATTATTCAGTGTGTGATATGGTAGATGCTAGGGTTGGGTGGAATGCATATTTCCATATCGTCATACTGTCCTTCTCTCATCCCGGAATTTACGGTGTTCCCGGTTTAGTACACAAGGGGGCACCAAAAACACCATTGTGCAAAATTATCACAAGTAATAGCGAATTTCTATGGAGGCTGCTAGCTAAATATGCTAACGAGTGCAAACGCAAATAAACTAATTGCAAAGTCAGGCAATCCAGCTCATAAAGTTATACATATGGAGGTAGGAGTTACCGAATGTCATTTTTGGTCAGTTTGGATATTTACAAATTAATGTGAACGAAATACATTATGCAAATGTACAAAGTTTTGACTTATGCTTGTCTGAAGGAAGAACAGTACTGTGTACACGCTGTGTCTGTCTGGAGTTGCTAGGGCAACGGGCCTACATGCTCTGCTCATAGAAGATGGGGAGGAGCAGACAGGCCCAGAACAGAGAGGAGAAAAAGCTCAAGGAAATCAAGCTGCAGTGGCATTTGTACAGAACTCATCCAAAGGGTTTTGACGACTCAAATACTAACACCATATGATGCCGCATCACCTTATTAATTCAGCCACTTACTTTGGTAACTACCAAGTTAAACTTAAGGGCCGTGTTAATGCAGAATTCTTCATTTTTTTTACGCAGGGAAAAAAAGATAAACAAGAAATATCTTGATGCGTTTTGTAAGCGCAAATCTAAAATGCTTCTTATTGTAATTTCTGCTCGTTATCAAACGTATTTTGTGCTTCAATTGCACTTTTCCACTCAGAATGCCCTTTCTTGAATTCTCTTCTATCAGCAGACAGCGCTCTGCTCATTGTTGTCGCTACTTTCTCATTTTCGCCAGCCTACATTCTACGGTAAAATGCAAGATTCATTTTAAGAAAAACATTAGGAATAGCATTACACTTCTAATGACAATATAGCTATTTTCTGCAAAAATGTGTTGCGCTAATGTATTTTATGTGAAGGAAAACTATAGTTTCACGTCCCTGATCACACTAATTAAGCAAAAACAACACGACTTTCAATGTTAACCTCTAGTGACACCCCATCCCATGAACGGGACCGTTGTCATCATCTGACACTAATTAGCATAACGCAACGGACATAAATATTCCTAGAGAATATTCCTATTCATGAAAATCACAAGTGAAATATATTGAGACACAGCTTAGCCTTTTGTTAATCACCCTGTCATCTCAGATTTTCAAAATATACTTTACAGCCAAAGCTAGACAAGCATTTGTGTAAGTTTATCGATAGCCTAGCATAGCATTTTGTCCAGCTAGCAGCAGGTAACTTGGTCACGGAAATCAGAAAAGCAATCAAATTACATCGTTTACCTTTGATGAGCTTCGGATGTTTTCACTCACGAGACTCCCAGTTAGATAGCAAATGTTCCTTTTTTCCCAAAATATTATTTTTGTAGGCGAAATAGCTCCGTTTGTTCTTCACGTTTGGCTGAGAAATCACCCAGAAATTGCAGTCACGAAAACGGCGAAAAATATTCCAAATTAGCTCCATAATATCGACAGAAACATGGCAAATGTTGTTTATAGTCAATCCTCAAGGTGTTTTTCAAATATCTATTCGATAATATATCCATCGGAACAATTCGTTTTTCAGTAGGACCGATTGGAGTAATGGCTACCTCTGTATTTTACGCGGAATCTCTCTGGGAGCATCAGGTGACCACTTGCGCAATGTAGCCGCCTACGGGTATTCTTCAACATAAATACGTAAAACTACGTCACAATGCTGTAGACACCTTCGGGAATACGGAGAAAGAGTAATCTGGTTGATAGCCCATTCACTGCTCAATAGGGACGCATTGGAACGCAGCGCTTTCAAAATATGGGGCACTTCCGGATTGGATTTTTCTCAGGCTTTCGCCTGCAACATCAGTTCTGTTATACTCACAGACAATATTTTTACAGTTTTGGAAACTTTAGTGTTTTCTATCCTAAGCTGTCAATTATATGCATATTCTAGCATCTTGTCCTGACAAAATATCCCGTTTACTACGGGAACTTTTTTTTTCTTCAAAAATGAAAATACTGCCCCCTAGTCACAAAAGGGTAAACGCGACCCCTGTAAATGCACAGCTGTACTCCCATGTGCCCGCTTTCTCCCGTTCTGCTATTTACAAACAAACACATGACTTGTCCAACTGTTCTGGGGAACTACTGTAAGCTTCATAATGTCAAATAATGTGACCTGTGAAATTGAGAAAGAGCTCTCCTTTATCTCAAAGTATTGCACAAGTTAACTGCATGTATTTACTTACAAAGTAGCTACAAATATGAACATGTATGGAAAAACTTCAAAGAAATAGTTTCTAAGGTATTGACTATTGAAAAACCATCCCGTGGCTATTTCCAAATACCCCAGTTTACTGTATTTATGGTATACAGCTGTCATGACGTGACACTCAGTAATCTGACTGTTAATTTTCTCAAACTAATTGTTAATTGCTACATAATTAATTAAAATCAAGTAACTCATTAGGAATTTGGGACACCACGGGAAAGTTTAACAAGATACTATCTCCCGACTTATACTCTAAAGATATACAGATCTCTCTTACATCAATAACAGTAAATTATTACATCAGTCTCATTCTGAACGTCGCACAATCCGTGGATACGCAAGAACCCTAGCCCTTTAAATATTCAGTACTACACATTTATTTAAGCATTTATTTATTAACTAAATAACACAGAATACCAATACACAATTACATGATATTAACGTCCATAGTGGACTAACACGATATTACGGCTTGTTACACAATGGAAAGGGGGGGTGGGGAAAGATGGAGGGAGAGACCGTTAACTTTTCATTTGGAAGCAACGCTCACTGAAGTAAAATTTATTGCCACCCTAACCACTGCTCATTTGGATTAGAAATGCAATATATATTTACGCGTAAATGTGTTTCTCTGTTGAAACTAATCGATCGGTCTATGGGTAGTGGCTCGATGTAAGTCTCTAGTTATCCACCAGTGGTCACAATGTCCTTAGTTGTAGATATTCTCTGCTCTTGGAGTGTTCATTAAACTAGATACTTTAGATGTACCAGTGATAGTCTGAGATGGGGTTTCTTCCTTCCAACCTCGTGTCTTTAGTTAAAGTTCTAGGACAACTTTAACATGCACAGATGCAGGCTGTAAATGTTTCTGGTCTCCTAGGTGATCATCTTCACTGATGTTGAGGTGGAACACTTCAGAGTTTCTAACCATTTCAACGTGTAGACCACCGTCATGTCTTTTCGTATCAACACCAGCAGTAACCCGGCATGTTTTGGTCTAATGTACATTTCGTTAGCGAGTCCTTTTGTAAAGTCCCAGTTACATTACAAATGGTCCTTTTGTTCGATAAACTCCTTTATATCCATAAAAACTCAGTTTAGCTGGCGCGCTTCAGTCAATAATCCACTCGTTTTCCCTCTTTCAAAATGCATACAAAATTAATCCCAAACGTTACCAATAAACTTATCCAAACAAGTCAATCAACGTTTATAATCAAACCTTAGATACCCTAATACGCAAATAAACGATTAAATTTAAGACTGAGAATCGTTATTGTCTTTACCAGAGAAAAATACCGAAGAACGCACTCTCATTCACACGCTTGGAAACACTACAGCTAAAATGGGAGCCACCTAGACAAACTTGAATTTCTGGCTAATTTTTCCCAAATCCAGCCTGAAACTCTTTCTAAAGACTGTTGACATCTAGTGGAAGCCCTAGGAACTGCAATCAGGCATGATTTCGTCCTATTATAAATGTGCCAGCCATTGAGATCAATGGTAGGATTTATTTTTAAATGGGGGGGATTTGTCCTCGGGGTTCCGCCTGCCATTTCAGGTCTGTTATACTCAGACATTATTTTAACAGTTTTAGAAACTTTAGAGTTTTCTATCCAAATCTAATTATATGCATATCCTTGCTTCTGGGCCTGAGTAGTAGGCAGTTTACTTTGGGCACGCTTTTCATCCGGACGTCAAAATACCGCCCCCTATCCCAAGAAGTTAAGCGCGCGGGTGTTAAGATGCGCGGCTTGGTGGGTCATGTTTCGTATATATAAATCAATAAATAGGCTGTGTGTTTTACAGTACACAGCTTATAGTTTCCTTCATCATTTTGACACAACTGTCAAATCGTGGGAATTCCTATCGCTGTCCTTGGTTCTGAATTCTCTTGTACCCTAGGCTATTTTCCTGTTCATTTGTTTACCTTTCACGTGGTAGTCACTAACAGACGATGGTCAATAGCGATGGTAGGCTAATGTTATTATAACGTTTGGGCAATGTCCAAATCCATGGCTCGAACATGCAGTGCGTTGAATAGTTCCATATTGAAGCAAATAAAATCGATAAACTAGATTTGCTACATGTTTGTTATATCTAGGACTAGGGTTAGTGTATACTATATTTTTAAAAACTATATTCAATTGATAGGACAAACATCCATGCCTTCTGTCAAAGAGCTCTTAGGCCTACATGTTCGCACATATAATTATGTTCATGGAACAAGAGATGCGATTTATGTTATGCTTCTGACCCAATCCTATTTAGAATTATTGTTGTTTAGTTCTAAGAAACGGATTGTTTTTGGTTAATTGGATTTACAACAAACCCATGAACGGTGAATACGTTTGAGAATGTCCATGGCTTGAATAAAATGCCATTTCAAATTACATTTCCCTTTGTCTTTTTATTGGATCTTTGTCCAGCTCCTGTGAAACGTTTGGCTGTGTAAAACCCTCCGTAGTCTAAGTTGCCTAGTCAATATTATATGCCTACGGGGAGCAATTGTGGTGCCTGTAACTGTATTTAGACACACAGCCTCGTTTTTATTAGAATTTGATTAGAATTATGCATTCTTATTAGGCCTTATCAATAGCATAGTGAATCTTGCTTATTGACTGTTTGGCATGTCCATGTCCAGACTGAAGTTTACAGTAGGCCTAGCCCCTATGATTGCTGTAGCCTATGTTTAACCATGTATTTATATAATGAAGCAATGCAATTAGAACAATATGGACAATGCTATTTAACGAACTGGCTTGTAACGGACTAACATTCGATTTTAGAGTCGATGGCAATGCATTGGACCGTAAATACACAACTTGAAGCAACCACATATTTAGCAATGGAGCACCTTCTGATTGGCCAGTGAGGGACCAAGCCTCGACACACCCACAACTTGTTTATTAATCAAAACCTAGTCCTTTCTCGCTACTGCACCCATAATTACTGTTGTGAAAATAGCAAAAAAAAATCTGACACACCCCTAAACCGGTAATTTACCGTTGCGTTAGGTGTGTTGAAATAGAACCCATTATGTACATTTCGCCCCGATACCTCTACTTTTACTCTCTTCAATGGGAGTAAGCTCTCAGGGTGTTGCTGTACTCTGACATGAACCCAAAGCCTCCACAACGTCTCCCATCCCAGGCCGGAATGACTTGTCCCTGTACCTGATGGTCGCCCCATTGCCAGCGTTGCTGCCCCAGACGGCTTTGAACTCACACCTACTCGCTATCTGTGGCTGTCCTGCTCTGCTTTCCCACTCCTCTGTGGACAGACCCAGACACCACAGACATCTGCCAACATCACACTCACATTCCTCACTGACTGACATGCCTGGGAGGTAGACAGGAGCAGAGCCAAAAAGATACTTTCACACACATTACAGCAACCGTCACTGCTGTAGCCACGCCTACCTGTGGTTGTCTGTTTAGTTAGTTATTTTAACTGCAAATGATGTGTTCATCAGCAGGAAAACATTGTGTTTTATATTGTATTCCTTTGATCGCTGTTACTTTCAGATACAGAGTAGTTGTATTGTACACCATAAAATACTCTGTAGATAATTGATGGCACCATGTCTTGTTCATTGTGAGTGGTACCTCAACAGTAAAACCATAGTTTATTTTGTTTGTTTCATGATCTTTCATCAAAGGTAATGAGCACAATAAAGAGCGTAATCATTTACAGTAACTGTAAGTGATCCATTATTATTTTGTACTCAACCATGCTACTACAGTGTCTGTAGGATAAAGGGGAAAATGTATCCTTTTCATCGTCAGACTTCAATACGACAGCTGACCACTCCCCCTGCCCAGCGCACAAACCCCACAAATTACAATAGAGTCACCTTTTCACATCTTTGACACAAAGTCCAGGGTTCGGAAAAGAAAATGTAGTCTCCCAAGCTCCAAAACAAATGCCAGTGCTGACACAATGGAAACAGTTATTTTTCTCTGCTTTAGAAAGCCTCTTACACACAGCAGGTAGAAAAGCAGCAGTCTGCCTCTTGTACAAACAGGAGCTCTGAGGGAAAAGAAAAGAGTCCTCCGGTCTGTTAAGGAAGTCAAGGCCCGAATAGATTCCCTTCTCCCACATGATACTCTTTCAAACCTTGTGTCTGGCAGAAAGCATTCGGTTCTCTCATTCAGCGCTACTCCAATTCCTGCTGCTCTGCTTCCCAGAGTCACAGCTATTCAACACAGCACAATATTACATGTGGCAGAAGGAGCAACTTTTGTATTTTATCAGCTTCTATTGTTATTGGTGTTTATTGTTTCGCTCCGAACTTTAAGATATTTGCCTTCTTTTCTGACCTGGTCTCTTTCTCTCTATCCAGGATGAACGTGAAGCCAGGGAAATGGTGAAGAGGGAGCAGGATGAGGCCTACCAACTGTCTTTAGAGGCTGACCGTAAAAAGGTTGGTCATCAACTACAACACATACAACACAATGACATGGATCCATTCTCATCAGATAGATGTTTGAGGGTTTTTGAAGATCCATTTTAGCGTTATCCTCAAGTGAAATATTATTCAGAACACAAGTATAAAGTATATACCCTTTTATAATCATGTTATGATTGTGGCCAATGATGGGTGTTGTAAATGGTTGTTATTGTGAATTTACCCTGTAAACCTGTGAACAGCCACATTATTGATTGCTTGATCACTGTTCATAATGTTTTGATGTTGAATGGCTGGATTTATAAAAATATATTTGTTTTTTCAGAGAGAAGCACAGGAGAGAGAGCAGGCAGAACAGCTTCGCCTGCAACAGATCCAGAAAGAAGCAGATGATGAGAAGGAGGTGAGAACATGAACCATATCTCAATGTTTGTTTAGAGAAATAATGTCCCACTTAGCTATTGTTGTAACACTGAAAACACATGATTAGTTTGTTTTTTTAAACATTGATATTTGAGTCCGTTCCTTGCTGCATATCACACATTTCCATATCTTTTGTTGTTTGTGGAGTTTATACTAGCATGTGATCCCTGTGGTGGGGTCAGAGACACAGAGCAACATGTACTAAACTCTAGTGTGTACAGTAAGGCCTATCCCTGTTAAGCTTGTCATACAGAGATGTTATTGTCCTGTTCAAATGCCCTACAACACACAAGCTCATATTGAAACCAAGTGAACAAAAGCGGGAGCACAAAGCACGGTGGGACAAAGAAAAACAATTATGGCAGTGGGAACGCATTTGTGAATGCTGTAGTTATAGCTCCTTTTAGCCAGCTGATTGGCTATTTACTCAGCAGCAAACTCTACAGCCAGCAGGGATCAGGTGAACCAGCTATCTGAGATGATTTGTCACATTAGTTAAACAGCCCCGGACAAAAGCCCTGTCTGTCCAGTCTTAATTATATCACTGTAGTCCTCTAGCCCTTTGCCATGGTTTCTTCTCTGCCAACACACTGCTTGTATGCAACAAGTGTAGATATTCAGCAACATGATACCCAGCAATGAGCACGGTTCCATGCACACAATAATACGATTATGGTGGGTAGTCAGATTAATGTGATAGTTTGTTTAAAACATTTACATGCTTTGAAAGAAGAAGGATTTCCCTGATGTTCCTGTTTATATGGACACATCTGAAATCAGACTACTTGATGGGACTTTTGAATTATTGCAGAAAATAAACCAATGGAAAATAATAATTATACCACAGTGACCATGTTATTTTTGCGGAGTACATTTGATTCTTAGGTCGGACATGTAAAATCAATTTCTAAGATGCATACTATCAGTTTTTCAGAACTCACTAAACTCGTGCGTAAGAGGGAGGCTTGCGCTGCTGGTGCTGGCACATGTGCAGATCAAATGCACCGCTGGAACGCCGATTTAAGCAGGTCCTAATGATTCGAAAGATTGCTCAGGAAACCAGGTGTTTTAAATTGGCATATGCTTACATTTATTTTGAACTTACGCCGATTTTAAGATAAGTAGAGTAAGGTGTTTACATGACTATTTCCATGCTCAGCCTACTGCCATAATCCGTTTAATATCGATTGATTAGTGTGCATGTAAACGTACTCGATGGCCCCTCTCTTGTTTACATGTAGTATGTACATGCAGTATATACCTCAGACAAGCTTACCGGGGCTTTTTTTTAAACAGATAAAATTGCAACCTATGGAACAACGCGGACTGGAAAGAGACGTGAACTCATACGCACGCTAACACACGCACTCTATACACACGTGCATTGTAACGTTGTAATATAGTTGTATTGCAGTTTTATACATTTTGTATTGTAGATATGTATCGGTGTGATAATGGGTTGTATATTTTTTTCTCTAATTGTCTTAATCTTGTTTGGATCCCAGGAAGAGTAGCAGCAGCTAATGGGGATCCTTAATAAATGCAAAATGCAGGTACCTTATTGTACCCATAAAGGCTATAAGACAGGGGCAGACATAGACATTTTATTTTTTTACTTGAGCTGTGTGTGATTGTATCAGGTGTATTTTCAGCCGGTCGACTGATGCGTTTCACGGATCTGGTTGTGTGTCTGCCTGGTCAAGTGTGAGGCAGGCAGGCAGGCAGGAGGGTGTGTTTAATGATGACAGTGGAGACTGAGAGACACTCGTGGAGTCACTAATGAAGCCTCGGGGACAAGAGGGGGGCAAACAACCTGGAGGAAGACGCACAACAACACACATACCACAACCATGATCACATACAACAGTGGTGTGGTAAAGGGAGGTCTCTGTCTGTGCCAAGATTGTGTATGACAGTCTTAACAGGTTGTACATCTTCATAGATTACATCTAGCTATACATCATTATTACATACAGTTTGTACATGCATCAGAACTTCATGAGTCATCACTCGAGTAACTGGCACTGGAACATCTGTGTTTCAACAAAGCTGGAGTTCAAAACACAGATCTCGTTCCAGATTGTTTCGCTCTGTCGCCCGCTACTACAACTGTTGGTTGTCGGGTAGAAAGATGGGAGAGATTAAGTGGAGCCTGTCTGTCTGTATGGCGTGTGGAAGAAGGACAACAGCTGTCCCAACTGTTCAGAGCTGTGTGCTGCTTACCCCTGGTTGTGCCAACGCCTCATTTCTCTGACATTGTGTGTGAGTAAACAAGGCAGCATGGTGTCCCACACCTGGAGCCCAGCCAAGCACCTAGCCAGCCACTCACTCCCTCCCTCAGCCTCCCTGTCCTACCCACAGACAAGGGCCCAGATTCACAAAACAGAAGTTTCTTAAGAAAAAATAAGTTCGTAAGTGCAATCCCTCAACAGTATCTTAAGATTTAATGATTTTCTTACAAACTTCTCAAATATCTTCTAACAAATCTTCTTAAGATGTTTGTTGTTAGGCAACCATTTGATCTAGCTTTCTAGCTAGCAATGACAATCATGTTAGCATATGTCTTACTGAGATTTGTTGTTCTTAAACATGTTGTTGGGTTTAAAATAATCAATACTGAAACATTCGGATGAAGTCTGTGAGTGCATGTTCAATTGCTTTCATGAGCTTTTTCTCTCACTGCCTTGAGTTTAAGATGAGGGTTTCGGAATCTTGGAATGGAGATTTCCAATAACTTTCTTAACTTTTTTCTAAAGGAGAAACATAAGAAATAACCTTTTTGAGGAATAGCAACTTTGCTTAACTTCTTAAATCTATAGTTAAGAGGGGGATAAAAGGAAGTTAAGAAGAAATTGCTTTTTAACAAGGTTTTGTGAATCTGGGCCCAGAACCCTCCAGTCTGTCGCGAGTCTCCGGCTGTTTGTGCCCTGCACCACCCGCCACAATACCCCGCAGGCTGCAGGAAAACAAACACCACAGTAAACACACACAAGGACAAGGGGAATGCATTCTGTATCTTTGTGTGGAGAGGGAGGTGAATGGAAGAGGTAGGCAGAGTGAGAGAGGCAGTGGGGGGGTGGGGTGATGTCATTATTTAACACATCCAGGAGCCCCATGGTGCTCCTGTCAGGTGCATGCACCTCCCCCTCCCTGCCCCCTCCTGTGGTGGTGTTTCTTGGGGGGTGGGGGGGGGGGTGTTTGGCGGTGAGCGGTGATGCTCCTGAGTGCTCTTTGTGTAGAGCGGACTCTGAGTGAGGCGTGTGCCGTGTGGCTTCAGACGCCACAGATCTCTCTGCTGCAGGGGGCCCTAGGGGCCCCAATACCAGGCCCCTACCTGGGGGAGAGCCTCCGGCACGCGCCCACTCAATGCTTGGAGCTGCTAATGAACTACTGTTGTACACTTTTATGAAATATAATTGCATTATGGTTGGTAAATAAAGCTGCCGTGTGTTGTCACAGCATATGCTACCCACTGTCAAAACAGGAACAACAAGCTGGAGGGAAAGAGCCCGCGAAAGCCACAGGTCCTGCTCTGTGACACTGGAGACCTGATTAATTTCTCTGCTGTTGATGAGGCTAGCCTTTTTGTTCTGTGCCGCTATCTAATCTACCTCGACACGAGTCAGCATTGTACTGTATGTCTTAATGGAGGAGAGGCAAAGACTAGCCTACGTGTTTTGGAAGAACAGGTCAGAGGATTCGATGCCTTATAAATTACTCTGAATCCATATGTTGTCTCGTAAATAGTAGTTTGAGTGCCCATTTCTACCACAATTTATTAAACGGTTACGAAATCAACCCATTATTTATATCTTAACATTTAAGTAGGTGTATTGTAAGCAAATAAATCACACCTACAAATGGTAAGTCATATTGTCCAACTGTGAATAATCACGGCCTTCCGTGCCTAACTCTTTGTCCCTCCCCTTTGTCCAGGCCATCCGCCTCTCATTGGAGCACGCCCTGCCGCCAGAGCCTGCGGAGGAAGGAGGAGAGCCAATTAGCAAGCTGCGTATCCGAACCCCCAGTGGAGAGTTCCTGGTGCGGCGCTTCCTGGGCAGCACCAAGCTGCAGGTCCTCTTTGACTTTGTGGCCTCCAAGGGCTACCCCTGGGAGGACTTCAAACTGCTCACCACCTTCCCCCGCAGAAACGTGAGTACAGCCTTCAAACACTGCAGTAAACACAGCTCACACACACAAACACAGCTCATGCACACACATCAATGTAGAGGCTTTATAACAAGATAGAACCATGGTCTATAATGACTAACATTTAACTCTATGTTTAGCTTTCTTTGCTCAGTGCCTGCAGCTCCCTAACTACAGGTACTGAGCTGTCATCATCAACTCAGCAGAATGCTCAGTGGTCCTGATTGTAGTGTAACATCTCTGCAGGAGAAATCCACAGTAATAATTGGCTCATCCCGGCAAGTGGCTCGAGTTTGTTGCTCATCTCTATCCCCAGTGCCCAGAGAGTGTGACTGTTCAGATAGTTAGAGGATTGCTGTAGAATTAAAAGCCATGGTGGGCTAATGAGAAGTGTGTTTTTCATGCGTGTGCATGCGTCCACGCGCAAGTGTGTTTTTGCTTCTATCCACAAGTGCATTTCTAATTTGGTGAATATTAATTAGGAGCCAGTGCACATGCACAAAAGAGCACTGGCTACTTAGGATACAATACAGTCAGCAGTATTCTCCTCAGCCATGGTGTACGGCGCAGCACCGACCGGAGTTCTTCAAGTAATTAGAGCTAGTGCCCACGCTCTGCTCTGTGCTGTAGCAGGTAGCTAATGAGCACAGTTTTAACTACCTGCTTAATTGGAGTGGTGGAAACAAAATAGGATTTCCATTTGTGTGTGTGTGTGTGGGCCTGCCCAGACACCCTGCCATCCTGGTCTGTAGGGAACATGGGAGTACAAACACTTTTCTCTCCCTAACACTCTCTCTCACACACACACACACACACAATATACACACAAAAAATGTACAGGCACATACACTGAGTGTACGAAACATTAAGGGCACCAGCTCTTTCCATTACATAAACTGACCAGGTGAAAGCTTTGATCCCCAATTGATGTCACTTGTTAAATCCACTTCAATCATTGTAGATGAAGGGTAGGGGACAGGTTAAAGAAGTATTTTAAGCCTTGAGATAATTGAGACATGGATTGTGTGTGCCATTCAGAGGGTGAATGGGTAAGACAAAATATTTAAGTGCCTTTGAACACAGGGTATGGTAGTTAGGTGCCAGACGCACCGATTTGTGTCAAGAACTGCAAAGCTACTGGGTTTTTTCATGCTCAACAGTTTCCCGTGTGTTTCAAGAATGGTCCCCCAACCAAAGGACATCCAGCCAACTTGACACAACTGTGGGAATAATTGGTGTCAACATGGGCCAGCATCCCTGTGGAACGCTTTCACTTTTGCTTTTTCTGAGAGCAAAAGGGTTTGCAACTCAATATTAGGAAGGTGTTCCTAATGTTTAGAATATATATAAACACACACACACACACAACCGTTCAAAAGTTTGGGGTCACTTAGAAATGTCCTTGTTTTTGAAAGAAAAACCAATAAAATAACTTTTGATCTAACAAATAACAAATTGATCAGAAATACAGTGTTAATGTTGTAAATGACTATTGAAGCTGGAAATGGCTGATTATTTTTAAATGGAATATCTACATTGGTGTACAGAGGCCCATTATCAGCGACCATCACTCCTGTGTTCCAATGGCACGTTGTTAGCTAATCCAAGTTTTATAATTTGAAAAGGATAATTGATCATTGCAAAAGGGTTTTCTAATTATGTTAGCACATCTGAAAGCTGTTGTGCTGATTAAAGAAACAATAAAACAGTCCTTCTTTAGACAAGTTGAGTAACTGGAGTATCAGCATTTGTGGGTTCCATTACAGGCTCAAAATGGCCAGAAACAAAGAACTTTCTTCTGAAACTCATCAGTCTATTCTTGTTCTGAAATATGAAGGTTATTCTGTGTGTGAAATTGCCAAGTGTCTAAAGATCTCTTACAATGCTGTGTACTACTCCCTTTACAGAACAGAGCAAACTGCCTCTAACCAAAATAGAAAGAGGAGTGGGAAGCCCCAGTGCACAGCTGACCAAGAGGACAACTACATTAGTGTCTAGTTTGAGAAACGGACACCTCACAAGTCCTCCACTGGCAGCTTCGTTAAATAGTACCCGCAAAACACCAGTGGCAATTTCTCACATGGACAAGAATTTCTCAGAACAAGAATAGACTGATGAGTTTCAGAAGAAAGTTCTTTGATTCTAGCCATTTTGAGCCTGTAAAATATACAAAAAAGTATGTGGACATCTAGACAATTTGACACAACTGTGGGAATAATTGGTGTCAACATGGGCCAGCATCCCCGTGGAACGCTTTCGACACCTTGTAGAGTCCATGCCCCGACAAATTGAGGCTTTTTCTGAGAGCAAAAGGGGTTGCAACTCCTTTTGGGTTGCAGTTCCTAATGTTTAGATATATATATATATATATATATATATATATATATATATATACTGCTCAAAAAAATAAAGGGAACACTTAAACAACACAATGTAACTCCAAGTCAATCACACTTCTGTGAAATCAAACTGTCCACTTAGGAAGCAACACTGACAATAAATGTCACATGCTGTTGTGCAAATGGAATAGACAACAGGTGGAAATTATAGGCAATTAGCAAGACGCCCCCAATAAAGGAGTAGTTCTGCAGGTGATGACCACAGACCACTTCTCAGTTCCTATGCTTCCTGGCTGATGTTTTGGTCACTTGAATGCTGGCGGTGCTTTCACTGTAGTGGTAGCATGAGACGGAGTCTACAACCCACACAAGTGGCTCAGGTAGTGCAGGTCATCCAGGATGGCACATCAATGCGAGCTGTGGCAAGAAGGTTTGCTGTGTCTGTCATCATAGTGTCCAGAGCATGGAGGCGCTACCAGGAGACAGGCCAGTACATCAGGAGACGTGGAGGCCGTAGGAGGGCAACAACCCAGCAGCAGGACCGCTACCTCCACCTTTGTGCAAGAGGAGCAGGAGGAGCACTGCCAGAGCCCTGCAAAATGACCTCCAGCAGGCCACAAATGTGCATGTGTCTGCTGAAACGGTCAGAAACAGACTCCATGAGGGTGGTATGAGGGCCCGACGTCCACATGTGGGGGTTGTGTTTACAGCCCAACACCGTGCAGGACGTTTGGCATTTGCCAGAGAACACCAAGATTGGCAAATTCGTCACTGGCGCCCTGTGCTCTTCACAGATGAAAGCAGGTTCACACTGAGCGCATGTGACAGAGTCTGGAGACGCCGTGGAGGACGTTCTACTGCCTGCAACATCCTCCAGCATGACCGGTTTGGCGGTGGGTCAGTCATGGTGTGGGGTGGCATTTCTTTGGGGGGCCGCACAGCCCTCCATGTGCTCGCCTTAGGTAGCCTGACTGCCATTAGGTACCGAGATGAGATCCCCAGACCCCTTGTGAGACCATATGCTGGTGCGGTTGGCCCTGGGTTCCTCCTAATGCAAGACAATGCTAGACCTCATGTGGCTGGAGTGTGTCAGCAGTTCCTGCAAGAGGAAGGCATTGATGCTATGGACTGGCCCGCCCGTTCCCCAGACCTGAATCCAATTGAGCACATCTGGGATATCATGTCTCGCTCCATCCGCCAACTGTCCAGGAGTTGGCGGATGCTTTAGTCCAGGTCTGGGAGGAGATCCCTCAGGAGACCATCCGCCGCCACATCAGGAGCATGCCCAGGCGTTGTAGGGAGGTCATACAAGCACGTGGAGGCCACACACACTACTAAGCCTCAGTTTGACTTGCTTTAAGGACATTACATCAAAGTTGGATCAGCCTGTAGTGTGGTTTTCCACTTTAATTTTGAGTGTGACTCCAAATCCAGACCTCGAAGGGTTGATACATTTGATTTCCATTGATAATTTTTGTGTGATTTTGTTGTCAGCACATTCAACTATGTAAAGAAAAGTATTTAATAAGAATATTTCATTCATTCAGATCTAGGATGTGTTATTTTAGTGTTCCCTTTATTTTTTTGAGCAGTGTGTGTGTGTGTGTGTGTGTGTGTGTGTGTATATATATGTATATGTATATGTATGTATATGTATATGTATGTATATATGTGTATATGTGTATGTATATATATATATGTACACACACCACTCCAGCCAACACTTCACAAAAAAAATATATATATATATAATTTTTTTTTTATATATATATGTTGGTTTTTTTTGCATGCTCAAAATGGCTAGAATCAAAGAACTTTCTTCTGAAACTCTTCAGTCTATTCTTGTTCTGAGAAATTCTTGTCCATGTGAGAAATTGCCACTGGTGTTTTGCAGGTACTACCCCTTTAAAATAGTGTATTTAGCCATTTCAGCCACAACCGTTGCTGAGTGATGTATGAAATCGAGCACACAGCCATGCAATCTCCATAGACAAACATTGGCAGTAGAATGGCGTTTCTGAAGAGCTCAGTGACTTTCAACGTGGCACCGTCATAGGATGCCACCTTTCCAACAGGTCAGTTCGTCCAATTTCTGTCCTGCTAGAGCTGCCCTGGTCAAGTGTAAGTGCTGTTATTGTGACGTGGAAACGTCTAGGAGCAACAACGGCTCAGACGCGAAGTGGTAGGTCGCACAACAGGACTGCCGAATGCTGTTGTGTGTAAAAAATCGTCTGTCCTCGGTTGCAACACTCACTCCCGAGTTCCAAACTGCCTCTGGAAGCAACACCAGCACAATAGCTGTTTGTTGGGAGCTTCATGAAATGGGTTTACATGGCCGAGCAGCCGCACACAAGCCAAAGATCACAATACTCAATGCGAAGTGTTGGCTGGAGTGGTGTAAAGCTCGCCATCTTTGAACTCTGGAGCAGTGGAAGTCCAACGGACGAATCTGCGCTTGGTGGATTCCTGGAGAACGCTACCTGCCTCAATGCATAGTGCTGACTGTAAAGTTTGCTGGAGGAGGAATAATGGTCTGGGGCTGTGTTTAATGGTTCAGACTCCTAAGTTCCAGTGAAGGGAAATCTTAACCCCAACATCAGTGCCCGCCTTCACTAATACTCTTGCAGCAATGTTCTAACATCTAGTGGAAATCCTTTCCAGAAGAGTGGACACTGTTATAGCAGCAAAGGGGGGACCAACTCCATATTATTGCCGATGAATTTGGGATGAGATGTTCGATGAGCGGGTGTCCACATACTTTTGGTTACGTAGTGCCTAGTGCATTCGGAAAGTATTCAGACGTCTTGATGTTACAGCCTTAATCTAAAATGGATTCAATTGTCGTCGTCCCCCATCGATCTCCACACACTACCTCGTATTGACAAAGCAAAAACAGGTTTTAGAAATTGTGGCCAATTTATTAAAAATACCAAATGGAAATATATCACTTACAAAAGTATTCAGACCCTTTACTTAGTACTTTATTGAAGCACCTTTAGCAGCGACTACAGCCTCGAGTCTTCTTCTCTGCAGATCCTCTCAAGCTCTGTCAGGTTGGATGGGGTGCGTCGCTGCACAGCTATGTTCAGATCTCTCTAGAGATGATCGATCTGTTTCAAGTCCGGGCTCTGCCTCGGCCACTCAAGGACATTCAGAGACTTGTCCCAAAGCCACTCCTGCGTTGTCTTGACTGTGCGCTTAAGGTCGTTGTCCTGTTGGAAGGTGAACCTTTGCCCCAATCTGAGGTCCTAAGCGCTTTGGAGCAGGTTTTCATCAAGGATCTCTATGTACTTTGCTCCGTTCATCTTTTCCTCAATCCTGACTAGTCTCCCATTCCCTGCCGCTGAAAAACATCCCCACAGCCTGATACTGCCACCACCATGCTTCACCGTAGGGATGGTGCCAGGTTTCCTCCAGACGTGACGCTTGGCATTCAGGCCAAAGAGTTCAATCTTGCTTTCATCAGAGCAGATCATCTTGTTTCTCATGGTCTAAGAGTCTTTAGGTGTCTTGTCCCTTTCACTGAGGAGTGGCTTGCGTCTGGCCACTCGACCATAAAGGCGTGATTTAATGAGTGCTGCAGAGATGGTTGTCCTTCTGGAAGATTCTCCTATCTCCACAGAGGAACTCAACTGCTGTCAGATTTACAATCGGGTTCTTGATGGAGGCTACTGTGTTTTTGATACCCTTCCCCAGATCTGTGCCTCGACTCGGAGCTCTACGGACAATTCCTTCGACCTCATGGCTTGGTTTTTGCTCTGACATGCGCTGCCAACTGTGGAACCTTTTAATAGACAGGTGTATGCCTTTCCAAGTCCACAGGTGGATTCCAATAAAGTTTTAGAAACATCTCAAGGATAATCGATGGTTAACAGGATATACCTGAACTCAATTTCGAGTCTCATAGCAAAGGGTCTGAATGTTTATGTAAAGCTGTTTTTTTGTTTATACATTTGCACACCAACTAAACTTTTCACTTGATCACTGTGGAGTATTGTTTGTAGATTGAGGTTGAAAATAAACGATTGAATCCATTTTAGAATGAGGCTGTAACGTAACAGAATGTGGAAAAAGTCAAGGGGTCTGAATACTTTCCGAAGGCACTGTATATGCCTTATTCACAACTTAGGCACACTTTAAAATCTAAGGATTCACAGTTTTGTCTTCAGAATTAAAACCAAAGAGAAAGTAAACAAGAGTATTAGACCAAGATAAAAATGTGTCTTAATCTCCAGTGAAATTCCAGTAGATGTGAGGCAGAGGAGAAGAAAGTACAGTAGAGTTTATTTTGTGTCCCAAATGGCATCCTGTTCTCTATATCATGCACTACTTATGACTAGAGCCCTATTGGCCCTGGTCAAAAGTAGGGCACTACATAGGAAATATGGTGTAATTTGGGAGACAGCCTAGCAGAATGTGCCAGTGTATGTTTGTGCATCAGAACACTGTTCCCAGTTTGTCTAATCTTCCAGCTCTCCTCTCTAATTAAAATGAGCCTCAATCTCCTCCAGACGCTCCCACTGTTGCTCTGCTCGGATTAGTGGATGTACCACTATTGCATTTGTAATGCACCACAAATGTTTAAACTTCATCTCTCCTTACTCCCCATGCATGACAAGATAATTGCCAGCAATAAGAAATCAATTTAGTGCAAGATGATAAAACCGAAAGAAAGAAATGCATTGCTGACTTTATAGGTTGGTTTCTTTGGCTGCTTGTTTGTTATTGGGGAAGTTTCATTTTTGGTCTTGGCTTCAACATTTCTCTTCACACTCCAGCACCAGTATGTGGTCCAGCTACTTAGGCTGGCTGTGTTTACACAGGCACCCCAATTCTGATATTTTTTTCACTAATTGGTCTGTTCACCAATCAGATCTGCTCTGAAAAATATTTGATATGAAAAGATCTGATGTGATCAAAAGACCAATTGGTGGAAAAAAGATCAGAATTGGGCTGCCTGTGTAAACGCCGCTGTACATTTTTCCAGTCATGAGTTAACCTAGCTCAGTATACCCAACAGGTTTTAGACACCAAAACATTGTCTACACTTTATATTTTTCTTCACGTTGTGATGCTGTACTTTGTGCCAGGTTTTACCTTACCCTAATTGATGTTCCAGGTTTCTGAAAATAAAATAATGAACAGTGCCAATGTGTAGGATGATTTAGACAAAACTCAAACCGAGGAAAAAAATCAACCGTGCAATGATATGATCCTCGTGTCCAACTGAAATGGACATCAAAGCTGCACCACTTGGTTCGTTTCAAGTCTGAAACAGTGAAGTGCACAAGAAGAAATTGGCAGTTTATTGATATATTCCCAAAATTCATACTCTTAACCCAAAACTCTTTCCACAATATCCTCTCCCACCTATATGACTATGTGGGGTATAGCTCCAAAGCTCCATGTAGGATTTGCTCTGATTCCAGTAGCTCTCTGACCGACTTATCACACCTTTGCCTCACAGTGCTGTACATGCATACTGTACTCAGTCTCACGCTTTCTGAACTGTGTTTGTGTTGGCTCTGCTCTATGCAGCATATAGCGCTTGTGAGAGCAGAGTGCTTCCTCTTCAAAAGAAGTTAATAGCTCAAGGCCTGTTCCCCTAGGTAACGGCAGTCCCCCCTTTCACCCTCCGGTCCTCCCCCCTCCGTCCCTCCCTCCTCCAGGCCGCACGGCGGCCCTCTTTGAAGTGGGCTGTTCACGCCCCTGGCTCTACGTGTTGCCATCGTTCCTGGAAGCACATAATGGTCTCCCACTGCTTTTGTAATTGGCCGAATAAACACTTGACAACACAACTTTAAAACAGACAAGCTATTTGGTTTTAATTGACATAGAACCCAAATGGCTTAATTAAAAATGCGTTATTTCAGCTGCATGTTTAATTATGTTGGAAACGGACATCTTGAGACGGGTGTTTTTTTTTTTTATCTTTTCACTCAAGTTATCAAATGTGTTTCATTCATTCTAATGTAGTGATTTGCAATATTTATTTTAACTTCAAGTGTTAATTATGTTCAGTCTTAAGATTTCCTCATGTTTAACTTAAGACAATAACATGGAGTTAATAAATTATTTCCTGAGATGTAAGAGCAGATCGTCTCTAACGCATATAAATATGCCAAAATGTTCCTAATAGCCCTTCACTAGAGATTGGAAGTTGAGATCCAACACGATCTCAAATCAAATCTAGAAATGTAATCCCTCAAACATATACTTGCAGCGGGAGGGTGGAAGCTCTGTTCGATGGTAGGAATGAAATGAATCTTGTGCGTTATTTTCTTTATACAACCCACATATTGATGTTCACACTGAAACCTCTGTAGTCCTTGTGTAACTTGAATAAGTTGTGTACATGAGTGATGCTTATTTAGTTTTTTTTAACCATAGACCTAAATAAAGGTTTTAGATGACATTTTCAGTGGGATTAGACGATTTTGACAGGAGTTTAAAATATAAAGAAATGGAACCTTTTTATTTTCGCAGGGAAATACCATTTGAGACCAAGGCGTCTTGTTCAAGAGAGCCTTGCATGTATACTTCATACAAATGTACAACATTTACAGTAGTAGTGGATCTATCAAGCAAGTTGGCATCTCGCTCTGCTCAGTATTTGTTTGGCCACTGTGTGAGGCCTGTCAGGATGAGTGCGTGTGATAGGGTTAAAGGATTATCCACTGTCAACATCATCAAGCACTGGAGAACACACTACTGCTCCGGATTTAACCGGAATCTTCAAAACGCTCTTACAATGACCCTTCACGAACCTGTGCTGGACTTTCATGTTGATGTGTGTCATACACCTAGTTGGTTTATCTACTATGCTAACATATGCTAACATATGCTTGTGCATTGCCTTTATCATAGAGCTGTTCTTGATAAGATTGTTTTGTTAGTCGTGTCATGAATAATGTTGGAATGAATATGTTTGTGTGTCATGCGCTGCTGTATGTGTCAGTCAGGGGAGAAGAGAATTCATCGAGTCTTGGCCGAGCCAGACAGTGAAAATATGGAGCTGGTATCGCGACGCAGAGTGGAAAACGACAGCTTTGTTTGTTGACGGATGCCTCAATGCTTGTGGTCTGTTAATTGGATAACAATGTAAACAATCAGCAATAGCGCTTGTCTCCTGTGTCAGTGTGGCATCTTGTTTCTCTACTTTCTTTTTAGAGTCAGATGCTCTCCCCTCCCCCCCAACACACACAGCCGCACCTGATCCTTCCTAAACCCTCATTTACTCATACCTGATTCTGTGGTGTCATAACACGCCTGTCAGGTTCATTTGCATAGCTGGCATTTGTGAAATACTGAGCAAAAGGTGGGGAGAAAGGCGTTCACCCGTTGGGGTGTAAGCTGTTAGCAGCACGCCATCTTGCTTTGCCCTTGCTGCGGTGTGTTGTGTAGGTTGCTGTGGCACCCCCTCCCTGTGCTGCCTTACACCCTCAGGTCATACTGGGGAGCGGAGAGCCCAGATGACAGAAGAAATTAGTATGAGGAGATGAAGACAAAGAGCCTCCATTGGTGTGACATTTCCCTGTTCATCTGGGAATAGCAGTGTTTGCTGATGAATTCTTGCTCTTCTTTGAACTCCTGGCATCATAGCTTTGAAATGATGTACTTTATCTAGCTCTATTGAAGGTTAGGTTTTGGATGTCTCAATGATCATTGGAAATATGACTCATTAGGAAAGATTACTCATTGAGGGGACAATGGGTTTATTACCATATCAGTGTGGTAGAAAAGAGGAGCGTGAGATGTTATATCAGGGAGTAGGATCAGCCTGTTGGCAGCAAAAGTCACAATACATCTTACTTCAATGGAGAACCAGTCAAGACAATTTCCAACTACATGGATTACACTCCCAGCCAGAGTGGTGATTGAGAGACACATCTGTCAGGATCGTTACACAGCCAACTCTGACTCCACAGTGAGAGGAGAGGTGGGAGTTTTGACTTGGTTTCAGCACTCATGTTTCAGCCTCCTCAAAGGTCTCTCAGCCATTACATTACCTAGCTGTGTTTCTCCACCTAATCTGTCTTCGTGAGGATGGGCTAATCAGTGTGAGGTGAACTCTGACCTTACTGCGCTGGTTGTCTGAGGCCTGCTAGTTAATTACCACCCCAGTGATCATAATAGGAGGTCTAACCACAAGCAGCAGATAAGCCCTGGCCTGGCCCCCACGTCACAGTAGACAGAGGACCCAGGTGTGGGGACGAGGACGACGGGCCTATGTAACGGGAGACCCCCAGTGATTAACCCTCATAAGCTAGGAGGCAGGGTCGCCTCATGTTAAACAACATAACCATGTTGACACACGGGTAACCTAACGAAATGAGTTGTATTATGGGTGGCAATGCATCATTACGGTCTTGCTCTGCTAGTGCGCTCAACTTGGATTTGAATTATTTTTGTGCTTATTGATACACACTATGTGTGTCACTGATACACACTATGTGTGTCACTAATATTACTGTCTACCTTACGTCTTTGTGTTTGTTCATTCACTCAGTAGGGAAGGTGGTTCGTTTTATGGTCGTAACACATCGTTCAATGCAGGGATGTGTAAAAACCACAATAGTTTAGTTTGGATGGAAGCCTTAGAAAAACAGAAATGATCAATCTCTTGGAAATCCTGGCCACTGCAACAGAAATTATCAGATTGTTGCCTCAGTCCCAGTTTGTCTACATGATGGAAGAGACTTAGTTCACGCAGAGTACAATTCTTTGCATGGCGTACATGGTACATTGACTTTTGTGTACATATCCCAAGGTACATAGAAAGAAGTGTTCAAGGACATAAATGCTAAGAATTGGAGTAGTTGATCATTTTTACTGTTTTTATCAGCACATTATAACTGAGTACTTTTCATGTAAACAAGGGATTTTTAAACTGTTTCAGCTTGAGACCCAAATTAGAAATTTACTATCTTCCGGTGACCATCTTCCAACGACCCAATTAAAGAAATGGTGTGTTTATAGATGTATTCTCATAACTCGTAACCCACTTCACCCATGGCCACTGGGTCCTGGAACATAGTTTAAAGGAATAAACAAAGACTTGTAATGACTGTGTCATGTAACCTGTATGAATGTGAACTAGTCTCATGGTTTTCGATTCGTTCTCTCTCCTCTGCAGATCACCCAGCTAGACCCAGCCTCGTCTTTACTGGAGGCCAAGCTTTTCCCTCAGGAGACCCTGTTCCTCGAAGCTAAAGAGTAGGACTGACTGGCCTGGCTGTGGTGGTGGGACTGGCTGGAAGAGTAGTGAAGAGCTCTAGCATGGTCCCAGTGGGTCTACAGAGACCGACCACCCTCTCACACAGATGTGAACTCTTAAACACACAATACACAACATACAGTACACTACTTAGACACAACCCACACGTAAGCTTCTCTGCTCTCGGCCTGTGCATCATACATGATTGCCTAGTGTACCTGTATGTACAGAGAAGCAACCACAAGCACACAGCCAAACTCTTTCGCCCCTCACTTAATTGCAGTGTCATGGTTTTCTCTGCCACACTCTTACAGTATGATCAAGGATATTAAAAATAAACTTTTGAGTAGAAGAACAGCATCACGGACAAGGACTTCCCGCTACAGTACGTACGGCTGCTATTTTAGACGTGTTGTTTCAATAAAGTAAACAAAAAAAAGCAAAGAGACATTTTTCCTGGAGAACGCTGGACTATCATCTCCACCTGCATTTGGCTTGTACCCTCTTTGCTCCCTCCACCCCCATGCACCTCCATGCACCCAGCCAGTGACGGACCCCCCCCTGCCCCCATCCAACCCGACCATCACAAGCAGCCAAAGAGGCTCAATGTTCCTGATCTGCACCCCTCCTGCTCTGCTCCGACCAGCCTGGTTTTAATTTCAAAAGGCTCCACAACCAACTGTTCCTCCTTTATTTTTCTTGATCCTTTTTAAGTTTGATGCTGTTTTAGTTTGATATACATTATATAAAATATATATGAACATGCATCTGTCTGAGCCAGCACTCTCTTGAAATGCACACAGACACACACGTCGGTTGACATTTTATATTATTATTGAGGCCTTAATTGTTTTTTTTCTTCTAATTTAAGTTATCTTAATACAGATTTGACAGGGAACATTTTGAGGAGCAGGATAGGCTATTAATTTTGTACATTTCACTTGGCACATTATTTATAGTATTACATTTATTTTGCGCCTTTGTTTTTACCATTGGGCATGTTCCTATGCTTAGATGTTGCTGACACATGACAGGTCTAACACACCTGGATATATATTTTAAGTGTCAGCTAACCACATGTTGTAGCAATTTGTCAGTCGACGATGACGTGGCATGCAACCATTGGTTGTTGCGTCGCCTCACCTTAGCTGTGGAACGCGCCCATTATGATTTCAGGGTTTCTGTCATTGAGGCATCAGCAAACTTTCTATTCCATATTAAAGCTGTTATATTATTTATGCCATTTGTCTATTTGGCCAGTAGGCTGTCCCTGTCTGAAAGATATGAATAAGAGTTTTTGTGTTTGACTGGACTGTGTACGTCTCCATGCTGTACTCAATTAGCGAACATGGTGAGCTTCCTGTGTAAAAACCAGGCAGGGGATAAGACTACATTATCATTGCCACTAAAATGGTAAATACTAGTTTGCTTTTCCTGAGAAAAGTTATTTGCCTCGTTGTCTTGTTTTACAGCAATATTTTCCAGGCATCTGGTATTATCTGCCACAAAGGCTAATTTTCTCAGTTCAGCAATGAGCTTATAGGCTTATCTCTCCATCTGCAAGGGAGTTCTTTTTGACAGTAAAAGCCAAAGTTTAAGCCGGCACAGTGGGCCCAACAGTAGAGCCCTCTTTTTCAACTGAGAACTTTTATCAAAAGATGCAGGTTTCGGGAATCAGGATTAGTACTCTCAATACATGCCTCTAATGAAATGACCAGAATAGATTTGGTGTTATTTCTGGCATTCTTATTTCTCATTTGGGTGGAGGGTCAGTCATTAAGGTGGAACAGGACCTCATGCTGTGGGTTTCAGAACAGGAGAATGTGCATTGGGTCATTTGCAAATATGAAAATCTTAATCTTCTTGGCATATTGTGTGCATCTGACCCTTGGAGGGAAAATAATCTCTCCATCCTGAAGGCAAATTCAGCCCTTTGCAACATTCCCACCACATTCTTGGTTCTCACGCAAGGAATTTGAATGTTTAATGTGTTCATTCAGTCAGACTTCCCCAGGCTGCTGTGTGTGTGCCTGGTGAGACAGAGCTGAGCATGCGTCAGTTGGTCCCCTTCACAACCTGATCTGACACCCTGTCAGTAACTTACTGCTCAAAAGAGACACCGCATTCTAGCCCTCATTTGAATTATCCAGGTTTATACATAGAAAAGGTGTAGGATCTTAATTTGATCACCCTGTTGCAGGAGTACTTTAAATTGTGTAGTGTATTTTAGGTTTATGCTTCTGAAGTTTGTAATTTCCACTTTAACATTTCGGACTTGATTTTCCCTTACGAAAAATGTTATTAAATGATAATCCACTTAATTCACATTTTCTGTTGCTGCAGGATGATTTTCCCGCTGTAGCAAACTGGCTCAAATTAAGATTCTACATATGTAAACGGATTCAAGTTTTTTTAGCTAGTCATTACTATTTCCAATGTTTGAGAAACTGATGGTGAGTACTAGGAGTGACAAGTTCACTTCACAGCGGAGTCTGAACAGGGTCTGCCATTTACAGGATGTGGCTGCAGATTTCTAAGGTTATTAATCACTGGTACATTATCCACTCAATTTGTTCTCTTGATTTGTGACATTTTGGTGACTTCCTGATACCCTGGCAATACTAATAACTGTCACAGTTAAATTGGGAATGCATGAGGGAAGTTTTAAGGTCCCACAATTCTTGACTTGTGAAAAAGGTCAAATGTAGATTTTTAATTGAAGGAGTTTGCTGCATGTCAGAAGTGGGCATGTCCAGTTTACAGAGTTACTTATTTTAACCCAGAGTGCCATCATGGTTGTAAAAGTATGGAATCCTCAACAGAGCTTAAGGTAGAGGAGAGTTCACTGGACGGTAAGGATTTCATTGAACATGAGCTGGGTTCACATAAGCAAGAGAAGTGCATAGTTCTTGTCAGGCCTTCCCCAGGGAACTATGTAGATTGTGCAACTCCTCTGATGTGTGATATTACAGTTTCAATCATTGAATGGTTCACTAATGCACTTGGGCATCTCTTTTGTACAGCTGCAACTAATGATGATGATGCAGTCGGAAATGCCTATTGGATATTATTTTTCTCAACTTGATCAAACTTGTCACCTGATTTATTTTTTACTGCTAGAATTGCAATATGTTCTGTTAAAGATTTTTATTTCAGAGGATTGGTTGGTTAATGTATTGATGTGTACGTGGTTAATGAAAACCACTTCACTAAATTATTTGTCTGTAAAGGTCTAAGTTTTTAGGTGCCATTATAGTCCCCAGGACATCTGTTCTCAAGCATAATTTTGCAGTTAACTGACGGACAACCTTTAAGACACAGTGATTGAGACATCCAAAGATGCTGGCTGTCACTCAGTCTCATCTTTAAGTAAAGCCACCGCTGTTAAAACTCACATTTTGAGAATGTGGCTGTGTGACAATGGACTTATTCTCTGGCTTCCTGTGGCACAGATTCACTGGTGGCAACATCAGGTGCTGACTTTATTATTCCCTCACAAAAGGGAAGCGTTCAATAATGTTTAACCAGTCTTCCAGGGTCAAGAATGTTGGCCCCTAGTGAGGGAACAGAATTCCTGATGCAAGTGATCTCTCCTTTGAAGTAAGATGTGATCCCACAGCATCCAGCATTTTAAATCCACTCACCCAGCGATGGAGGGATCCCAGACTAAACTAACCTGGAGGGTCACTCAACGTTTACTTTCTCAGAGATGTTGGCACTCAATGAGCGCCAAAGAAACAATCTATGCAGCTTAAACTGTTGGGCACAAAAGGGGGCTCATTTCTCTCTGGGTTTCTTGTTCAATAAGAGAGAGAGAGAGAGTGTGTGTGTGTGTGTGATGGAAAGTGAGTAAGGGAGATGGAGGAGGTGTCAAAAACGCAGCATAGCATCAGAAGATGTATGATTATTACAGTTTAACAGCCTTATGATGATCCTGTCATTATCTAATACCCCACCCCTAATGCCAAAGTTATATTCATTTTTTAAGTCAATTTAGCTTTTGGCTCATGAAAGTATAAAGGTGGTGATATTCAAACTTATGGAAATGCTAATAGTTGTGAAAAATCAACAAAAATATATTATATATATATATACTATAAGAAAAGTAGCTACGTAGAACACAAATCAGTGACCTACATATTTATTTTATATGCGGTGAATGCCTATAGACATACATGTATACTATATATTGGACCATTAAACACTCAAAGATATAATTAAAGCAAGAGCCCCTAGCAATAAAATTCAACTCGGGTTTTCTATTGAAATTAAGAGAACATATATCATAAACAAATGTATCAGTTGTTTTCTATTCTTTCTCGCATTATTGTTGGGCTGCCTTTTATTTACTTCAAATTGAATTAAGTTATTTTATTTACCTCTTGATGACACCATTAAGCGTATGTAGGCCTATAGGCTATGAAAATAATATGAATGAAAGCGTTTTTATGAAGTGTTGTCCTTTTAGGTAAATTAAACAGGGAAGTTTAACTATTTTGGACATCAGACTATTTCGAATGCAATTACAAACATAGGCACAACTACAATTTACTACGTTTAACAAAAGTATCATTATTTACATATATTGTTTTCATGTAGCCTAGTTTGGACTGTAGGCCTTCATCAATATGTTCCGTTTTTAGGACGTTTTAATTTTTATAGAATATAATAATTACCGCCTCCGTCTCCGTAAACCACAGGGTACGCATAAATGATGCCATGTCCTATACTAAGACTTAGTGGTAGCTTTTGCGATTATAATGTTTTTAGTTATTTTTATCCATCACTAAAACCATGAGATAGTGAAAGGTGTTATGCAGAGCGGGATTTTAATATAGCCTATTTCTGACTGCATGAATAACCAACCATGCTGCAATTTAAAATAAACTATATAGGCGCATACAACAGGAGACAATCTGTTTTTGTTTCCCTCATGTAAATTGGCATCATGAGAAACGTTGTGTGGTCTAATATAGCCTTTCAGTTTATTACAAGAGCTGAAATTCTGACAATTGTGAATTCTCGTCAATAATTTCAACTCTTGTAATAAACGATAAGGCAATAATAATGATCAAAGCCCACTCACCATCAGGCCTATAGGTGATGTTTGCATTTTTGCAATTGTAGTAAATTGGTAATAGATTAAACTCAAATGAACGCTTAATTGACTTGTTATGATGTTATTATGGGTCATAAAGTCATAACATCCGGCTAAACGTTAGGTTTGATTAAAAGGCTATATAATTGCAACGACATGGAACATTAATTTATTTAACGATTCCCACATCCATTTATATGCTATTTTTTGTTAAACGCGAAAGAAAAAAACTTCAACCTGTGGCATTTGGATTATCATGCCCTCGAATAAAGCATTAAACAGGGCTAAAGGGGGTTGAATGGGAGCAGTGGCGTGCGAAGTAAAGCAGAGTAATTATTGCTTCATAATTGTGTTCTTTTTCTTTTTGAACAAGGTCTTGAGGACAGCCACACTTGGAACCGACGCGGTTGTGACATTTAGGAGTCCAGTCTTTGTACTGAACATTTCAAGTTTAAAAAACAAGGCCAATTGAAGCGGCAGAGCTCAAAGCCCAGACCATTGTAGCAGAACACATTGAGTTTTGATTGGGGACAATGGTGTTTCTCAAATTTCGAGCAAAAACCCATACTCCATCTGTGATCTCAATGAACGACCATTCATAGGCTACCTTCTTTTCTGTGCCATTCGTTTGCAAAGGGGGCAGATGTGGAAGGATAGCGCTTGCATTTTAATTGGCTGTGCGTACCTAACACACACACACACACACATTTAGGTACTCTAAAACTGTGTTAAACATTTTACAATTGAACGTGTGGAATGGCTGTATAATAATAGCTTGATTACTTTTATTGACATTCTTATATGCACACTGTTGCCATTATTGTAGCCTACTACATACGTATGAATCATATCAAATTAATATCCTGAATAATTGTAGCCCACTCTATTTAAAGTGAGTCATGACAAGCACTGCCAACCTGCCTTGAGGACAGACGAAACGGTCGGGCTTTGGGGAAAGGTACATGCATGTGTGCGTGATGCATGCACTGAGAGGTGGGTAAAAGGCTTGGCAAAGAGACCTTAAAAATTCATATGCGATGTCGGGGTTTAGAAATGCGTGTTGTTCCATCAGTCAAGAGTGGGAGAGAAGGACTCTCAGGCTCAAGTGTTTGTTGAGGAACTGCGACCTTCCACTTATTCTCAGAGAAATACAGCAATGTCAGTATCTTCCATTGAGCCTATAGGCCTCATTGATTTCAAGAGTAGCCCGTGAGTTATGGGTAAACTAGACTATCCTCATCTTCCAAGTTTTGGATATCAAAATCGACCTAATCGTTTTTTACTGGGGAAGCCTGTAAGGTTTGATATAGCCAAACTATTTCAGGGCCTATACATTTGTGGGCAATATAGCTTTACCTTACAGTAATAAATATAACGTTTTTTCTGGAGTTATTTCAAGGTTGCGATCTACAATGTCTTCAAGGAAATGCAACCATTCGCTTGAACTCCATCATCATTGCCAGAGCCTCATGTGAACTAGAGGTTAACAACGTAATGAGCACTTGGTGAGTAGATGAAGCGTGTAAATACGCACTGGTTTTCCCAAACCCTGTGCCTCTTACACCTTGTATAACTGCTACTCTAACCTCTGTCTCTGTTAATAGACTATGCGATTTCATCGGGAGACCCCGGGAGGCAATCCGTGTCCAGCCGTGCTCAGGCAGGGCAGCAGCAACGAAAGAGGTCGCTCAAATACCTCACCAGGGTGCTGCGGCAGCAGAAACATGCTGCTACATATGTTGGGTCAAGCACTCCCTTTGTGACTGCCTAAAATGGTGTAAAAACCCAGTCATCTGTAGCCTTTCTTAAAGAAATGAAAGCCTCTCATGGGTTTTTGAAGCATAGGCCTAATGAACTGTTCAAAGAATGTTGAATTTCTTAAGTGCCCACAGTCACGTTTTAATTGCGCTGGGGCATTTAATTGGAAACCATGAGAGAACACCGATAAAAATGTTTCATGGTAGGCCTATCCATGCATGAATTATATTTTTTATAAACTACCATATTAACTCACTTTATTAAAGCTGTTATATTTCCAACTTATTTATATTTCCAACCGAAAGAATTGTCCATGTTTGTAGGCTAGTCGCCTAAATGCCTAATTCTTGTTAGATTAATGCCTCCAAATAGGTCATTTGTTGTGCCTGCGTTTTTTAGCATGTTGAGCTTTATCCTCAATCTATTAATCAACAAACTTTGTTCAACATTGACCATAGGTGACATCAACTCCATCTCAATGTTTATATATTGGGCTACGCCACCCCGTGATTTATTGTAATGACGTTTTCATGCGTGTGAGATTGCTGCCGAGATAATTAGTTTGAATGTCAAAAATATATAGTTTAATGTCGTCTCTATTAGGTAATTAAAGGTGCAGATGACAGCGGCGGGGGAAACAGATGGCATTTGCTTACTGTGGTTCATCGGTAAACAATGAGAAGAGCGGCAGGTCCGCGTGCTGGAAACGCAGCGCGCGGAGCGGAGTGCAACATGCACCACTAGTCGAGGCGACCAGAAAAGCCCTAGCCTAAATGTGGAAAGGTGCTCAGGGTTACAGAAGTACGGTTATGATGTTTTAGTTTGTTGTTGTGTTTTGCAGCCCTGTTCAGTCAATATAAACCCACATTCGTTATAATACATTGAATGCAGTGTCCCATGTAGGCAGGTGAAATGTTTAGCGGGTCTGTATTTGTATATCATGTAGGTTATTGCTAAATGTTCCCAGAGAGGGGGCATGCAATGTTTGGTTTCTGCAGTCAATGAATATTACTGTGAAATTACAGAAGTTGGTGCCAATAAAACATAACACTCAACATTGCATGATCCACAAGACCTAGTTCAGAAGAAAACATGATTGCCTAGCATAGTCCTACATTTCACATTCTTGGTAGTGCTATTTACCTTTGTTTATCAGTCTTGTGCCATTGAACACAGTTATTGGAGTCCACTAAATAAAGTTATTGAATTGATGCACTCGAATGAACATTTCATATAAGCCCTTTAAATATGTACATTATTGAATCGATCCCTATCGTTAGATATAGCCTTCCTCCTTATTTCAATAAATAGTTTGTACAAAGTTAAAATGGCGTGGTTGGTGAGAATTGCGAAGTTTTGTCCAATGTATCAACCATACCTACATCGTTTAAAAATGTGGTTATAGGCATTGGTCAACGAGAGCATGGATCCACAGGCACCATCAGGATCCCAAGTTCAGCCTGGAGTGACATCGGACGGCTGCAACATCATCCCCGGGTATCCATGCATGGCCAGCAACCTCCAACAAGTTAGTATGCTATATCACCTGCAAACTGGTCGTCCAAAAGTAGCCTACAAATGAGAAATCTTGATATTTTGTGATAAAAATGTAAACAGTTCAATGCACACTAATAAAAGTTGAATAATGAGTTCATATTGGCTAAATTGGAATTCATTAGTCATATTCAATTATTGCAACTTTTTTGAGTAAAGGCTCAGAAAATGTGTGATAATAGTAATCATTATAATCATAATAAAGTTATTGCATTATCATTATCACTTAATTTGTGTAAACAATGATTTATTGATTATCGCATTGTCCGTGTCGTTTTAAATGATTCAATCTAAAAATAGTAAGATAATAGGAATGAAACAATGAACACACTTTTGTTATCAACATCTACGACTAATAGCAAATAGAAATCAGCTTGATTGCAGGAAAATATAGGGTAGGCATATACACAAATTTAAAACATGCGGTCTTCAAATTTCGAGCTCGTTTGTAAAAAGGATTTGTTTAGCCTAAACTCAGAAAGGGTTAATCGTTTTTTCCCCATTTGATTTATGTATGTTGAAGGTATTTGGTAGCTATGTGCTTGAATTTAAATATTGAATAAACAAAAATATATATTATTATTATAAATAATATTAATAAAAATAAAAAAAACTTTTAAATGAAACGAAAATGATGTTGGTTCATTGCTTGCTGAGGACACAAAGAGTATTTACTGCTTTGGGATATACTTTTAGACAACATGGTTTCTATAGGCCTAGATATTGTTTTCCTAAATATAACCACACTAACGTGTTGATAAATACTAGCTAGATAAATACTCTTTGTCACTGGCTAGTGGTTTGTTGTGCACGTTGTGTGTTCTGTGTGCCAGGTATTTGACCACCATCACAACAGGAAATGATCACGTGGGTTTTAATGGTTAAAAAATAAATCAAAATAAAAACAAACCAATGAACACACACGTGTTGTATTTTTTTTAACATAATAAAATAAGTAGCAAATGGATGTAGCTAAGGGTCCGGCTTGCCTCAACTGAATCGCATAATGCATGTCCATGAGTAGCAATAAAATAGTGTTATAATCTGGATTAGGCCTATCATTGTACAATGAAAACACTTACTACGTTACTATTGTAAAACATACGTTTCTATTGTTATTATAAAAAGTTGGGTTTTATTTATATGATAAAGACGTTATTTTCCAACTCCATGCTCAACATTCTACCAGCAATTGCATAGCATAGGCTAGTCTATTTGAATCAATATGTAAATGTCACTTACCTTGTGATTTGACAGAATTAAAAGGGCAGTGACGTCAATGAGACTTTAATTATTGTCTGTCTCGAAAAAGGTGTAAATAAAATTTAAGGATCTATAACGGTTTTCTGTATATATTGTTGCAGAAATCTACAAGTAAGACACGTGATGCACAACATCATGAAAATTAATCAAGCAAATTAATATAGATACATTTCAGATAGCCTAGGCCTATCGAATTATTGCCTGAAAATGTCTCTATTGAGAAAAGTGCATTTAATTTGATCTTGGGAATCTTTTCCCATAATATTTCCCATAATAAATATGACTTAATTGAAAATGTAGTTCCATTTGTTTTGAAATTCGAGTTTGTTAAAAATAATGTATTTTAGCTCTGCAGGATCCCATTCAGATTCTAAACACTTGTTATTTGAGAAAGAACTCTGGTGGACACAGTAGAAAAGGGGACAAGCCAATCAGATTGCACCTTCCCCGTTTGGCCAATGACAGGCGCCACATTGTTGTCAAATTTGTCTAATGAAAACGTAGGAGCAACAATGGAGAGAGAGAGAGGATCTGTATCTAGTGGCAATCTCTTGAGTAAGTTAGTGTCTCACGCTGGTGCGAGTATAGCAACCTCGGCTCATTTTGGTGAAATTAAGTTAAACAGGGGAGAGCACTCATTTCTGCAAATCTCTTGGATTTCTCCTCGTAAATGACACGTTTAAAGTTATATTTCTGTATATATTGTTGCAGAAATCATCAAGTATTGGTTGCAACAGGTTGCACGGCGTTTTTATACCTCATTAGCGTAAATTGACAAACAGGTCTTTTATCTTGGTGAAGCTTTAGGCGAGGCTACATTCTGTTCTCTTCAATGGACAGAAAACACCGGTAGAAGATTACTTAATAAGTTGTGCAGATATGTTGAAAACTATTCAGTTGTTGTGAACAATCATCGATACATCATCGCGTTACTTTTTTCCAATTGATAGTAGATATTGGTCAGCGACAGGACATGGATCTGAGACCAGAGCTCTCCACAGCGCCGTCAGGATCTCAGGTCCACCCTGGAGCCGGAGGGTCTGTCAACATCCCCGTCTCCATGGCCAGTAGCCTCCTGCGGGGTCCGATGCTATATCGCACAACGGAGAAGTATCCTCGCACCCCGAAGTGCGCCCGCTGCAGGAATCATGGCGTGGTATCTGCGCTGAAGGGCCATAAACGTTATTGCCGCTGGAAGGACTGTATGTGCGCCAAATGCACCCTTATCGCCGAGAGACAGCGCGTCATGGCCGCACAAGTGGCTCTCCGTCGACAACAAGCTCAGGAGGAGAACGAAGCCCGGGAGCTGCAGCTCCTGTATGGGACAGCAGAAGGGCTAGCTCTGGCGGCCGCCAACGGCATTATACCACCTCGTCAGAATTATGAGGTCTTTGGTTCTATCAACAACGAAAGTAACTCAGGTGAGTGGATTTATAGATTATCCTGCTCAGATTAGCCTGCTCATAAACATGAATAGGCCTAAATATTGGTGGAAGGTTGGTCAGGTTGTTTTGTGCGTAAATCCTGTGCATAAGCATGTGCTTTGCTTTTGGTAACTTTGAAGAGTAATGTAAAGGACCCTGATAGAGAAATAATGTTCTGATGTGAAGAGGATAAATTGGCATTTAATTTACCAAACTGTCAAGTTAATGTGAAAATCTTGGTAATGGTAACAATATCAAACGTAGCCTATTAGGCGCCTCTTTAATTTGAGTGACATCAACATCTCATCGATTCGTTTTTTATGTATCTATTTCAGATTTAAGAATGCAGAAGTATGAATTGTTTCCGAAGTCCCAAATGTCGGCATCAGTGACCCAGCAACAGACGTTGGGCAAATCGGTTTCCACTGACAGCGAACCAGGGATCTCCTCCCCAGACGCACGTCATGGCTCTGGCTCTGGCTCTGAGAATGGAGACGGAGAGTCGTTCATCAGCTCTCCTGTCTCCAAGGCTCTGAAAGACGGAGAGGACACCCCGGGTTCGATTAGCCCCCTAGGTTCTGACTCGGGTTCGGAGACCGACAAAGATGATCAAGAACCCTCCCCATCATCGGCCGCATCCAGGCAAATGAACCCAATCGACATCTTGACCAGAGTGTTCCCCAGCCACAAGCGCAGTGTTCTGGAATTGGTTCTACAAGGCTGCGGGAAAGACGTGGTGCAGGCCATCGAGCAAATTCTCAACAACAGTGGACAAGCCAAGGCCCCCGAGCAGGTGTGGACAGCAGAACGTATACTCCAGAGCGCACAGCCTCCCCTCTCCTCCACTCCAAGGCCCATGTTACCGGGAGCCATGACGCTGAGCAACCGCTCCGCCTTCTCTCCACTGCAGCCAAACGCGCCACACTTTGGCGCTGATCCCAGCACCTACCCCCTGAGCACTCATCTAGGACTAAACCCCTTGCGTCTGGCCTACTCGGCCCACAGCAGAGGGCTCACCTTCATGACACCCTACTCCACCACGGGGTTGATGCCAACTCTGGGCTTCAGGCCGCCCATGGACTACGCATTCAGTGACCTCATACGGGACAGGACACTCTTGCACAAGGACCAGGGGTACACCAATGGGCTGTACAGGCCCCTCGGCAACAACAACACAGACAAACCGTGAGACTGAGAATGTACAATGTGTCATGAACTCAGTCGTGTTGGGACTATGATTCAAGTGGACACATTCAGAGAGGGACACTGTATTTGTAGCCACAAGTGTTGAATGTTATGGAGAGATCAGTAACGTGTTTGGCTATTGCACTGCTGTACATAATGCTTTGCTTTTAGTCGGTTTGCTTGCCCAAAATGGCATCGGAAACCAAGCTCACTTATATATAACTTTGTTTTCTTAGAGATAGACTATTATTCCTTATACATATGTATTGCTATAAATCCCCCGCCATGTGTGTAACCTGAAAATATCTAGTCAGAGTATTTTGTCTGAAAATATTACTTAAAGGGGTTGCAATTCCCGAAAAACGGACAGGCAAACTATTCATCACACCCATAATGTATGCAGTCGCATTATAATCGAGTGCATATATGGAGAAGATACAAATTCTAACTTCGATATGATTCCTGTAAATTGTGGGGTTTCGATATTGAAAAAGTGGTCGCAACCCAAATTCACTTTCAAATAAAAGTGGGTTGTTTGACGATCCTGGTGCAATTGTTGCTTTTACCTTTTCATTCCGAGTAATTATTTTCTGGAAGAAAACATCCAACCTTACTAACGAATTATTACTCACTATTTTTTAGTAGCATACATCCATGCTTAAAAAACGTTTAAGTGGGGTGTCTTAAATTATTACCATAACGTGTAAATTACTGACGTTGAACATTTAAAAACGGAAGCTTAATTGTAAAACTATTGATGTATTGGCATTCCTTTTCTGACTTAGTTTTATTGTTTCTCCAACAGTACAGTGTATATTGAATTTGATGATATAAGATTATTATATTACAGTTGACTTTACCTGTGTACTTGACCCAGCATTTATCAGCTACAACCGTTCTTCTCTATTTTGTGAAATTGCATTTTTTGTCCTGAAAAGTCTATTGCTTTTCTGTCACAAGCTGTACCGTCACATGTGGAATTGCTGGAAATAAATGTTATTTTATACAAAATGTTTCCAATTATTTCTAGGCTCTAATATAGCATTTATTTTCACACACACGAACGCGCACACACACACTTAATATTAGGCTATTGTTATTAGTCTATTCTTTGCGGTAATTATATAGTGCTTATAAGAATATGTAGCCTTAACTTTTATCGTGCAGAAACTTGTCTTGTCTCATCATTACAATATTGTCATTCTCCATTTTTCCTTTATTCGTTTATGATGATCGTATAGATTTATAGACTCAGTCTTTGGAAACGGAAAAACACAGGGCACACATTCATTTAGGAATTAAAAGTCCACAACACTTGGAATATGATGCTGTAGAAATATACTATCTCTTGCTCGCCGGAATCGAAGTGTTTACTCACGGCAGACAAATACTGTATAACAATGTAAACAAAGTATTTGACAGTGTGCCTTCATAATGCCAAACGGAAAACGAAACCCAACACATATTGAGAGGCCCCTTATTTCACATTGCATTGCTTTGAAAGCTTTAATTTAACTGGAAATACATGACCTTTGTTATTAGATTAATTCATTTGAATTAACATCTGTCCATTGATATATGTACAAAATAAGAATAAATGTTCAATAGACGTAGGCTATATTCGATGACAAACAATTCCAATATGTTTCATAGGCCTACATCTTGACCCAATTAAATGTTCCCTTTTAATTTGCTATTATCTGTTTTTTTATTTGCTTTTATACAATGTACAATGTTTAAAGAGCATACAATGATACTGTGTCAAAGCATATTCCATACATCAACCAGCAACTATATAAACATGGTAGACTTTTGTTTTATTATAGACATGGCTTGGCTACATCTGATCATCGTTAGCCAGAGCTGAAAGCTCTGTGAAACCGTTTAGCAGACTAAGGCCAGAACAGTTATGCTACAATGGTTTTACGGTCCAATGCAGCCGTTCTTATCTCATTATCAGATATTTTCTGGGTAACAATTAAGTACCTTACTGTAATTGTTTACAATTAAATTGGTCAAAAAGAAACAAGAAGAACTTCTTAGCATAGAGCAATATCTCAAGCAAGAATATGCTAGGACTGTCTGGGAGTGGTCTGAGTGGGAGGGGAATCCTGAAAATGATTTGTTATTGGCAGAGAGGTTTGGGACTCTCTTTCTTATTGGTCTATTAACTCATTTACTGCATGATGATGTCACCATGGAAGGCCAAAACGTAATCCCACCTAAACAGGCTGAAATTTCAAAACAGCACTGTAAGCTTTTAGGGAGATGACCAGCCAGTCACTCAGTTCAAGTTCAAATGTGAGAGACCTCTTTGAAATTTAGGCAGCTACATGACTCCATATCTGGGCCCATATTCAATAGGTAACTGTATACCTTTGCCCTGCCATTGTTGAATCACTCCCTTCAATGGTACAGCATTTGATAGGTGTAAGCCCTATGTCAGTCACTCCACCTGGCCTTCTAGCAGGCTTAGGTGGAGCTACTACCATATTGCTCAAACACATGCAATCCTTTCAGATCAGCAAGGGGTACTCAACAACGGCAGAAAAAAGGGAGCAGGTTATTGATTTGGGATTCATCCCTGTATACAGCCCATGTGACCAACTGGTGTCTGCAGTTCTCTCAGCTGTGCAAGTGAGAGGACAGTAAATCCAGGAGTGGGCAGAAAACATCAGATCTGAGAATGCAGTTCAATGCATATAGCCTACATACCCTGTGTCACTAGAAGTTCTCTCTTTTCTTTTTTTTATAACAATTAAATAAAGTCACATTTATGTCTTGACCTAGTTTTGATGCATTATGTTTGAATACTCTGTGACCTCTCAAACTTTAGTGAAGCAGACAGTGATGTCGTACCTAGTGTACCGAATGCTGTATCGGATTTGGCCTGTCATCCTCCATCTTCATCATCAAGTTGAATGCAGACAAGTAAAACATTTTTTGTTCTCATGATTTCAGAACTTGTCTGACACCGGCTTCCGCTGTAAATTTAAAAAAAGAAAGAAATAAAAGTGGGTAAACTAAACTCTTATCACAAGTCAAGGTGAAAAAATGAACGCGTCCTATATTTCAATGCATTTTTCTGCAAAAGGTGGTTAAACTGTTGGGCAAAAAAAGTGAGTAAACTGCGTTTACTTGCGTTTACCTTCAAATAAACTGGTTCTAACAACTAAACTTGGCAGCTCCTGTGTGACGTCCGTCTCTATTTGTCCATCCTCTATTTTCTTTACAACAATACCACCTGGTGTTCAACTTGATAGCTAACAGTACCCATTTGCATCCCTACGTTTTCTTTCTCTTACAGAACGGCAACAAGCATTGCCATATATATATATATATATATATATATATATATATATATATATATATATATATATATATTATATATATATATATACTGCTCAAAAAAATAAAGGGAACACTAAAATAACACATCGTAGATCTGAATGAATGAAATATTCTTATTAAATACTTTTTTCTTTACATAGTTGAATGTGTTGACAACAAAATCACACAAAAATTATCAATGGAAATCAAATTTATCAACCCATGGAGGTCTGGATTTGGAGTAACACTCAAAATTAAAGTGGAAAACCACACTACAGGCTGATCCAACTTTGATGTAATGTCCTTAAAATAAGTCAAAATGAGGCTCAGTAGTGTGTATGGTCTCCACGTGCCTGTATGACCTCCCTACAACACCTGGGCATGCTCCTGATGAGGTGGCTGATGGTCTCCTGAGGGAACTCCTCCCAGACCTGGACTAAAGCATCCGCCAACTCCTGGAGAGTCTGTGGTGCAACGTGGCGTTGGTGGATGGAGCGAGACATGATGTCCCAGATGTGCTCAATTGGATTCAGGTCTGGGGAACGGGCGGGCCAGTCCATAGCATCAATGCCTTCCTCTTGCAGGAACTGCTGACACACTCCAGCCACATGAGGTCTAGCATTGTCTTGCATTAGGAGGAACCAAGGGCCAACCGCACCAGCATATGGTCTCACAAAGGGTCTGAGGATCTCATCTCAGTACCTAATGGCAGTCAGGCTACCTCTGGCGAGCACATGGAGGGCTGTGCGGCCCCCCAAAGAAATGCCACCCCACACCATGACTGACCCACCGCCAAACCGGTCATGCTGGAGGATGTTGCAGGCAGCAGAACGTTCTCCACGGCGTCTCCAGACTCTGTCACGTCTGTCACGTGCTCAGTGTGAACCTGCTTTCATCTGTGAAGAGCACAGGGCGCCAGTGGCGAATTTGCCAATCTTGGTGTTCTCTGGCAAATGCCAAACGTCCTGCACAGTGTTGGGCTGTAAGCACAACCCCCAACTGTGGACGTCGGGCCCTCATACCACCCTCATGGAGTCTGTTTCTGACTGTTTGAGCAGACACATGCACATTTGTGGCCTGCTGGAGGTCATTTTACAGGGCTCTGGCAGTGCTCCTCCTGCTCCTCCTTGCACAAAGGTGGAGGTAGCGGTCCTGCTGCTGTGTTGTTGCCCTCCTACGGCCTCCTCCACGTCTCCTTATGTACTGGCCTGTCTCCTGGTAGCGCCTCCATGTTCTGGGCACTACGCTGACAGACACAGCAAACCTTCTTGCCACAGCTCACATTGATGTGCCATCCTGGATGAGCTGCACTACCTGAGCCACTTGTGTGGGTTGTAGACTCTGTCTCATGCTACCACTAGAGTGAAAGCACCGCCAGCATTCAAAAGTGACCAAAACATCAGCCAGGAAGCATAGTAACTGAGAAGTGGTCTGTGGTCTCCACCTGCAGAACCACTCCTTTATTGGGGGTGTCTTGCTAATTGCCTATAATTTCCACCTGTTGTCTATTCCATTTGCACAACAGCATGTGACATTTATTGTCAATCAGTGTTGCTTCCTAAGTGGACAGTTTGATTTCACAGAAGTGTGATTGACTTGGAGTTACATTGTGTTGTTTAAGTGTTCCCTTTATTTTTTTGAGCAGTGTATATATATATATAAACAGAGTACCAGTCAAAAGTTTGGACAATAACAGTGAAGATATCAAAACGATAAAATAGCACTTATGGAATCATGTAGTAAGCAAAAAAGTGTTAAACAAATCAAAATATGTTTTATATTTTAGATGCATTCTCTCAACCAGCTTCATGAGGTAGTCAACATGAGGTAGTCAACTAACAGGTGTGCATTGTTAAAAGTTAATTTGTGGAGTTTCTTTCCTTAACGCGTTTGAGCCAATCAGTTGTGTTGTGACAAGGTATTGGGTGGTAAGCAGAAGATAGCCCTATTTGTTCAAGACCAAGTCAATATTATGTCAAGAAAAGCTCAAATAAGCAAAGAGAAACGACAGTCCATCTTTACTTTAAGACATGAAGGTCAGTCAATTCGGAAAATTTCAAGAACTTTGAAAGTTTCTTCATGTGCAGTCTCAAAACCCATCAAGCGCTATGATGTAACTGGCTCTCATGAGGACCACCACAGGAAAGGAAGACCCAGAGTTACCTCTGCTGCAGAGGACAAGTTCATTAGAGTTACCAGCCTCAGAAATTGCAGCCCAAATACATGCTTCACAGAGTTCAAGTAACAGACACATCTCAGCATCAACTGTTCAGAGGAGACTGTGTGAATCAGGCCATCATGGTTCGAATTGCTGCAAAGGAACCACTTCTAAAGTACATCAATAATAATAAGAATCTTGCTTGGGCCAAGAAACACAAGCAATGGACATTAGACCGTTGGAAATCTCTCCATTGGTCTGATGATTACAAATTTTAGATTTTTGGTTCCAACCGCCGTGTCTTTGTGAGATGCAGAGTAGGTGAACGGATGATCTCCGCATGTGTGGATCCTACCGTGAAGCATGGAGGAGGAGATGTGATGGTGTGGGGGTGCTTTGCTGGTGACACTGTCAGTGATTTATTTTGAATTCAAGGCACACTATACCAGCCTGGCTACCACAGCATTCTGCAGTGATACGCCATCCCATCTGGTTTGCGCTTAGTCTGACTATAATTTGTTTTTCAACAGGACAATGACCCAACACAACTCAAGACTTTGTAAGGGCTATTTGACCAAGAAGGAGAGTAATGGAGCGTTGCATCAGATGACCTGGCCTCCACAATTACCTGACCTCAACCCAATTGAGATGGTTTGGGATGAGCTGGACCGCAGAGTGAAGGAAAATCAGCCAACAAGTGCTCAGCATACGTGGGAACTCCTTCAAGACTGTTGGAAAAGCATTCCAGGTGAAGCTGGTTGAGAGAATGCCAAGAGTGTGTAAAGCTGTCATCAAGGTGTAACCGATGTGAAATAGCTAGCTAGTTAGCGGTGGAGCGCTAAAAGCGTTTCAATCGGTGACGTCACTCACTCTGAGACCTTGAAGTAGTTGTTCCCTTTGCTCTGCAAGGACAGCGGCTTTTGTGGAGCGATGGGTATCGATGCTTCGAGGGTGACTGTTGTCGATGTGTGCAGAGGGTCCCTGGTTTGAGCCCAGGTAGGAGCGAGGAGAGGGACAGAAGCAATACTGTTACAAAGGCAAAGGGTGGCTACTTTGAAGAATATCAAATATGAAATATATTTGTTTAACACTTCTTTGCTTACCACATGATTCCATATGTGTTATTTCATAGTTTTGATGTCTTTACTATTGTCATACAATGTAGAAACTAGTAAAATAAAACAACAAAAATAAAGAAAAACCCTTGACTGAATAGATGTGTCCAAACATTTGACTGGTACTGTATATATATATTGTATATATATTATATCTATATATATTATTCTAAAATTGATTACATTGATTACATTCTTTTCCCCTTCATCAATCTACACACAATACCCCATAATGACAAAGGGAAAACAGTTTTTTTGACATTTTTACAAATTTTTTACAAATAAAAAACTGAAATACCTTATTTACATAAGTATTCAGACCCTTTTCTATGAGACTCGAAATTGAGCTCAGGTACATCCTGTTTCCATTGATCATCCTCGAGATGTTTCTACAACTTGATTGGAGTCTACCTGTGGTAAATTCAATTGATTGGACATGATTTGGAAAGGCACACACCTGTCTTTATAAGGTCCCACAGTTGACAGTGCATGTCAGAGCAAAAACCAAGCCATGAGGTCGAAGGAATTATGCGTAGAGCTCAGAGACAGGATTGTGTCGAGGCACAGATATTGGATCATTCTTAAATGGAAGAAGTTTGGAACCACCAAGACTCTTCCTAGGGGAGGATTGCCTTGGTCCCAGCCCGCATGGAGTTTACCAAAAGGCACCCAAACTACTCTCAGACCATGAGAAACAATATTCTCTGGTCTGGTGAAACCAAGATTGAACTATTTTGCCTGAATGCCAAGCGTCACATCTGGAGGAAATCTGGCACCATCCCTACTGTGAAACATGGTGGTGGCAGCATCACGCTGTGGGGATGTTTTTAGTGGCAGGGACTGGGAGACTAGTTAGGATCGAGGAAAATATCAACGGAGCAAAGTACAGAGAGATCCTTGATGAAAACCTGCTCCAGAGTGCTTTTTCAACAGGACAGTTTTTGAATGTTCTTGAGTGGCCCAGCCAGAGCCGGACTCAAACCCGATCGAACATCTCTGGAGAGACCTGAAAAAAGCTGTCCAGCTACGCTTCCCATCCAACCTGACAGAGCTTGAGAGGATATACAGAGAAGTATGGGAGAAATTCACCAAATACAGCTGTTCCAAGCTTGTAGCATCTTACCCAAGAAGACTTGAGGCTGTAATTGCTGCCAAAGTTACTTCAACAAAGTACTGAGTAAAGGGTCTGAACACATATGTAAATGTAATATTTCAGTAATAAAAAAATAGGCAAAAACATCTATAAACCTGTATTTGCTCATTTGTTATAGGGAATTGTGCGTAAAAAAAAACAATTTGTGGCAAAAGTCAAGGGGCCTGAATACTTTCCGAATGTACTGTGCATTTGTGAAGTATTCAAGTAATAAGTCATGTTTTGCAGAGGGGTCAAATACTTATTTCCCTCATTAAAATGCAAATCAATTTATAAGATTTTTGACATGCGTTTTTCTGGATTTTTTTGTTGTTATTCTGTCTCTCATTGTTCAAATAAACCTACCATTAAAACTATAGACGGATCATTTCTTTGTCAGTGGGCAAACGTACAAAATCAGCAGGGGATCAAATACTTTTTTCCCTCACTGTATATATATATATATATATTTTAATCAATGATTGGTAATTTAGCTTTTAGTCATCTTATCCAGAGCGACTTACTTAGTGCATTCATGTTAAGGTTGCGAGGTGAGACAACCACATCACAATCATAGCAAGTAAAACTTTATCAAAACATTCATGAATTTATTATTGCAGCTTTTACATGATTTGTTTCTTGTGCTTATTATTCATATTTTGTTTCTATCTGATTTGCTGATAGCATATTTAGCAGGACTATGCCTTTCTTGATAAAAGCAACTGAAAGTTTTGTGTGAAGAGGAGGATTATTTGGAAACTACACTACCCATGAGCACCTCATCCATAATTCGGTGTTCATTACTTGAGGAATTTAGTGTTGCATGCAAGTCTGATTTAAAACACTAGATGGTAGCCTATCCATACAAATGCCACTTTGGTCCGAGAGGTGCAGCATGGATGTGTCTGTCATAAACAGTAAGGTCAAACAGAACCCTGCATGCCCCTAATAACAACACTTCATATCACACAGTCAAGTAGTTGACATCGCATGTTGAAATTTTCTAAATTTAAGACTCACTATCATATTGCTTACAAGGATTATTCTCTCATAACGGAGATTGAGTAAATCCCACCAAAACAGTCCCAGCAATTGTAATCTCTCTGGTTATCAGATCAATTTTATGCGTTTAAGTTTACATTCTTACATAGGCCTACTACCTTTTTCATGGTTAAGTGACTTGGTGACTCATGGATGTGAATATACTGTATGTTTCGAGGACATGGTTGAGGAGCCATGGAAATACAGATAGTGGTATACCACCACAGTGTATTCCCGGAGAATAGATGTAATGCCCACAGAGCTGCATGTGTCTCTACAAGATAATGCTTTAATCCATTTATTTATCTGACTCAGTTCTGACTGCCCTCAGTTCTGTCACCCTGGCAACAGGAGTCTGCATTGGTGATTGGTTTGTTTAGCATGTTGGAGTGTGTCTTTGTGTAGTGGAGAGGTTAGAGAGGGTGCCAGGTGTGTGTGTGGGGGAGGGGCTGTGGAGCATCAGTAGAGTAGGAGTTAGGGAACAACCGAGTTAAAGGTTAATTACAGTGGAAGTGTGTTGGCAAACAGAACCACAGTTTGTATTTCCTAAAGGAGATGGAGAGCGCCATCTTCTGGATTTACCTGGTAGAGCACTTATTGCAGTTAAATAATTCCTAGGGCTGTATGCCCAACACTGATGATGGCGCTGCAATAGATAGCAGCCGTTTTACTTGCTCCTGACCAATTCTGCTATTTTGTGTTTTCTTTACGCTTATCTTAACTGTTTTTGTACATAATGTCTCCACCATCATTTCCTACGACCAAAAGCAGCTTATTGTCTCTTCCGGCGCCGACAGAGATGGCCGCCTCGCTTCGCGTTCCTAGGAAACTATGCAGTTTTTTATTTTTTTACGTGTTATTTCTTACACTAGTACCCCAGGTCATCTTAGGTTTCTTTACATACAGCCGACAAGAACTACTGAATATAAGATCAGCGTCAACTCACCATCAGTACGACCAAGAATATGTTTTTCGCGACGCGGATCCTGTGTTCTGCCTTACAACCAGTGTAACCGAGTGGATCACATGCAGCGACCAAAAAAAAAAACGACTCAGAAAAAGAGGGAAACGAAGCGGTCTTCTGGTCAGACTCCGGAGACGGGCACATCGTGCACCACTCCCTAGCATTCTTCTTGCCAATGTCCAGTCTCTTGACAACAAGGTTGATGAAATCCGAGCAAGGGTAGCATTCCAGAGGGACATCAGAGACTGTAACGTTCTCTGCTTCACGGAAACATGGCTAACTGGAGAGACGCAAAGCGGTGCAGCCAGCGGGTTTCTCCACGCATCGCGCCGACAGAAACAAACATCTTTCTGGTAAGAAGAGGGGCGGGGCGTATGTCTTATGGCCAACGTGACATGGTGTGATGAAAGAAACATACAGGAACTCAAATCCTTCTGTTCACCTGATTTAGAATTCCTCACAATCAAATGTAGACCGCATTATCTACCAAGAGAATTCTCTTCGATTATAATCACAGCCGTATATATCCCCCAAGCAGACACATCGATGGCTCTGAACGAACTTTATTTAACTCTCTGCAAACTGGAAACGATTTATCCGGAGGCTGCATTCATTGTAGCTGGGGATTTTAACAAGGCTAATCTGAAAACAAGACTCCTAAATTTTATCAGCATATCGATTGCGCAACCAGGGGTGGAAAGACCCTGGATCATTGTTACTCTAACTTCCGCGACGCATATAAGGCCCTGCCCCGCCCCCTTTCGGAAAAGCTGACCACGACTCCATTTTGTTGATCCCTGCCTACAGACAGAAACTAAAACAAGAAGCTCCCACGCTGAGGTCTGTCCAACGCTGGTCCGACCAAGCTGACTCCACACTCCAAGACTGCTTCCATCACGTGGACTGGGAGATGTTTCGTATTGCGTCAGACAACAACATTGACGAATACGCTGATACGGTGTGCGAGTTCATTAGAACGTGCGTTGAAGATGTCGTTCCCATAGCTACGATTAAAACATTCCCTAACCAGAAACCGTGGATTGATGGCAGCATTCGTGTGAAACTGAAGGCCGAACCACTGCTTTTAATCAGGGCAAGGTGTCTGGTAACATGGCTGAATACAAACAGTGCAGCTATTCCCTCCGCAAGGCTATCAAACAAGCTAAGCGCCAGTACAGAGACAAAGTAGAATCTCAATTCAACGGCTCAGACACAAGAGGTATGTGGCAGGGTCTACAGTCAATCACGGACTACAGGAAGAAACCCAGCCCAGTCACGGACCAGGATGTCTTGCTCCCAGGCAGACTAAATAACTTTTTTGCCCGCTTTGAGGACAATAAAGTGCCACTGACACGGCCTGCAACGGAAACATGCGGTCTCTCCTTCACTGCAGCCGAAGTGAGTAAGACATTTAAACGTGTTAACCCTCGCAAGGCTGCAGGCCCAGACGGCATCCCCAGCCGCGCCCTCAGAGCATGCGCAGACCAGCTGGCCGGTGTGTTTACGGACATATTCAATCAATCCCTATACCAGTCTGCTGTTCCCACATGCTTCAAGAGGGCCACCATTGTTCCTGTTCCCAAGAAAGCTAAGGTAACTGAGCTAAACGACTACCGCCCCGTAGCACTCACATCCGTCATCATGAAGTGCTTTGAGAGACTAGTCAAGGACCATATCACCTCCACCCTACCTGACACCCTTGACCCACTCCAATTTGCTTACCGCCCAAACAGGTCCACAGACGATGCAATCTCAACCACACTGCACACTGCCCTAACCCATCTGGACAAGAGGAATACCTATGTGAGAATGCTGTTCATCGACTACAGCTCGGCATTCAACACCATAGTACCCTCCAAGCTCGTCATCAAGCTCGAGACCCTGGGTCTCGACCCCGCCCTGTGCAACTGGGTACTGGACTTCCTGACGGGCCGCCCCCAGGTGGTGAGGGTAGGCAACAACATCTCCTCCCCGCTGATCCTCAACACTGGGGCCCCACAAGGGTGCGTTCTGAGCCCTCTCCTGTACTCCCTGTTCACCCACGACTGCGTGGCCATGCACGCCTCCAACTCAATCATCAAGTTTGCGGACGACACAACAGTGGTAGGCTTGATTACCAACAACGACGAGACGGCCTACAGGGAGGAGGTGAGGGCCCTCGGAGTGTGGTGTCAGGAAAATAACCTCACACTCAACGTCAACAAAACTAAGGAGATGATTGTGGACTTCAGGAAACAGCAGAGGGAACACCCCCATCCACATCGATGGAACAGTAGTGGAGAGGGTAGCAAGTTTTAAGTTCCTCGGCATACACATCACAGACAAACTGAATTGGTCCACTCACACAGACAGCATTGTGAGGAAGGCGCAGCAGCGCCTCTTCAACCTCAGGAGGCTGAAGAAATTCGGCTTGTCACCAAAAGCACTCACAAACTTCTACAGATGCACAATCGAGAGCATCCTGGCGGGCTGTATCACCGCCTGGTATGGCAACTGCACCGCCCTCAACCGTAAGGCTCTCCAGAGGGTAGTGAGGTCTGCACAACGCATCACCGGGGCAAACTACCTGCCCTCCAGGACACCTACACCACCCGATGCTACAGGAAGGCCATAAAGATCATCAAGGACATCAACCACCCGAGCCACTGCCTGTTCACCCCGCTGCCATCCAGAAGGCGAGGTCAGTACAGGTGCATCAAAGCTGGGACCGAGAGACTGAAAAACAGCTTCTATCTCAAGGCCATCAGACTGTTAAACAGCCACCACTAACATTGAGTGGCTACTGCCAACACACTGTCAATGACACTGACTCTACTCCAGCCACTTTAATCATGGGAATCGATGGGAAATGATGTAAATATATCACTAGCCACTTTAAACAATGCTACCTTATATAATGTTACTTACCCTACATTGTTCATCTCATATGCATACGTTGATACTGTACTCTATATCATCGACTGCATCCTTATGTAATACATGTATCACTAGCCACTTTAACTATGCCACTTGGTTTACATACTTATCTCATATGTATATACTGTACTCGATATCATCTACTGTATCTTGCCTATGCTGCTCTGTACCATCACTCATTCATATATCCTTATGTACATATTCTTTATCCCCTTACACTGTGTATGACAGTAGTTTTTTTTGGAATTGTTAGTTAGATTACTTGCTCGTTATTACTGCATTGTCGGAACTAGAAGCACAAGCATTTCGCTACACTCGCATTAACATCTGCTAACCATGTGTATGTGACAAATAAAATTTGATTTGATTATGGAGATCAGAACAGTGATGGCTAACCTCAATTTGGATGCCAATTTCTACTTCAGCGAGTCGGCAGCTCACAAGGACATGGATAAAATACATCTCGCTGGCTTTTCCAAGCATCGTCAAGAATGATCAGCAGCCTCGGTCAAGATGAGGGGTGTGTCTCTTTGTTAACGACAGCTGGTGCGCAATCTCTAATGTTAAGGAAGTCTCAAGTTGTTGCTCACCTTAGTTAGAATACCTCATGACAAACTGCAGACCATGCTATTTAGCGAGAGAGTTTTCATCTATATTTTTTGTAGCTGTCTATTCATCACCACAAACTGATACCGGCATGAAGACCACCCTCAACGAGCTGTTGAGGCCATAAGCAAACAAGTAAATGCACACCCAGTGGCGATGCTTTTCGTGGCCGGTGATTTTAAGGCCAACAACAGATTCGCCACGCTGACCCTCAACACGGGGGCCTCCCAGTGGTACGTGCTTAGTCCCTCCTGTTCCTCTTGTTCACCCATGACTGCATTGCATGGCCGCGCACGACTCCAACACCACCATTAAGTTTCCTACGACTAGACGGTGGTAGGCCTGATCACCGGCGACAATGAGACAGCCTATAGGGAGGAGGTCAGTGACCTGGCAGTGTGTTGCCAGGACAACAACCTCTCCCTCAATGTCAGCAAGACAAAGCAGCTGATCGTGGACTACAGGAAACAGAGGGCCGAGCACGCCCCTATCCACATCGACAGGGCTGTAGTGGAGCGGGTCGAGAGCTTCACGCTCCTCGGTATCCACATCACTAAGGTCCACACACACTAAACGTATTCGGCAAGAAGGCACGACAATGACTCTTGACTGACAACGGCCCTCAGATCCTCAAAAGGTTCTACAGCTGCCCCATTGAGAGCATCTTGACTGGCTGCATCACCGCTTGGTATGGCAACTGCTTAGCATCCAACTGCAAGGCACTACGGAGGTTAGTGGGTATGGCCCAGTACATCACTGGAGCTGAGCTCTCTGCCATCCAGGACCTCCATATAAGGTGGTGTCAGAGAAAGGCTATAAAAATTGTCAAAGACTCCAGCCACCCAAGTCATTGACTGTTCTCTCTGCTACCTCACGGCAAGTGGTACCGACGAACCAAGTCTGGAACCAACAGGATCCTGAAGAGCTTCTACCCCCAAGCTAAGTAGTTAACCAAGTAGCTACCGGGACTGTCTGCAGTGACCCTTTTTGCAATAACTTTTTTGACTCATCACAAATGCTGCTGCTATGGTTTATTATCTATCCTGTTGCCTAGTCACTTTACCCCATCCTACAGTATACAGTTGAAGTTGGAAGTTTACATACACTTAGGTTGGAGTCATTAAAACTCGTTTTTCAACTACTCCACACATTTCTTGTTAACAAACTATAGTTTTGGCAAGTCGGTTAGGGCATCTACTGTGTGCATGTCACAAGTAACACAGATTATTTCACTTATAATTCACTGTATCACAATTCCAGTGGGTCAGAAGTTTACATACACTAAGTTGACTGTGCCTTTAAACAGCTTGGAAAATTCCAGAAAAGGATGTCATGGCTTTAGAAGCTTCTGATAGGATAATTTACATAATTTGAGTCAATTGGAGGTGTACCTGTGGATGTACTTCAAGGCCTACCTTCAAACTCAGTGCCTCTTTGCTTGACATCATGGGAATATTTTTTAAAATCTGCCAAGACTTCAGAAAAATAATTGCAGACCTCCACAAGTCTGGTTCATTCTTGGGAGCAATTTCCAAATGCCTGAAGCTACCATGTTCATCTGTACAAACAATAGTACACAAGTATAAACACCATGGGACCACGTAGCCGTCATACCGCTCAGGAAGCAGAAGCGTTCTGTCTCCTAGAGATGAATGTACTTTGGTGCGAAAAGTGCAAATCAATTCCAGAACAACAGCAAAGGACTTTGTGAAGATGCTGGAGGAAACAGGTACAAAAGTATCTATATCCACAGTAAAACGAGTCCTATATCGACATAACCTGAAAGACCGCTCAGCAAGGAAGAAGCCAATGCTCCAAAACTGCCATAAAAAAGCCAGACTACGTTTTGCAACTGCACATGGGGACAAAGATCGTACTTTTTGGAGAAATGTTCTCTGGTCTGATAATGACCATTGTTATGTTTGGAGGTAAAAGGTGGAGGCTTGCAAGCCGAAGAACACCATCCCAACTGTGAATCACGGGGGTGGCAGCATCATGTTGTGGGGGTGCTTTGCTGCAGGAGGGACTAGTGCACTATCCAAAATAGATGGCATCATGGGGGAGGAAAATTATGTGGATATATTGAAGCAACATCTCAAGACATCAGTCAGGAAGTTAAATCTTGGTCGCAAATGGGTTTTCCAAATGGACAATGACCCCAAGCATTCTTCCAAAGTTGTGGCAAAATGGCTTAAGGACATCAAAGTCAAGGCATTGGAGTGGCCATCAGAAAGCCCTGACGTCATTCCTATAGAACATTTGTGGGCAGAACTGTGCGAGCAAGGAGCTCGTGCGAGCAAGCTTGTGCGAGCAAGGAGGCCTACAAACCTGACTCAGTTAAACCAGCGCTGTCAGGAGGAATGGGCCAAAATGCAGCCAACTTATTGTGGGAATCTTGTGGAAGGCTACCCGAAACGTTTGACCCAAGTTAAACAATTTAAAGGCAATGCTACCAAATATTAATTGAGTGTATGTAAACTTCTGACCCACTGGGAATGTGATGAAAGAAATAAAAGCTGAAATAAATCATTCTCTCTACTATTTTTCTGACATTTCACATTATTAAAATAAAGTGGTGATCCTAACTCACCCAAGACAGGGAATTTTTACTGGGATTAGTTGTCAGGAATTGTGAAAAACTGGGTTTAAATGTATTTGGCTAAGGTGTATGTAACCTTCCGATATCAACTGTATGTACGAATCTACCTCAATTACCTCATACTCCTGCACATTGACTCGGTACTGGTGTTCGGTGCATATAGCCAATTCATCATTACTCATTATGCATTTACTCCCCTTGTTATTATTTTCTTATATAATTGTTCTCTCTGCATTGTTGGGAAGGGTGTGCATTTCACTGTTAGTCTACACCTGTTGTTTTACAAAGCATGTGACAAAGAAACATTTGATTGGAAATCAGTGATCACCTCAATCTTTAGAAGATGTGCTAATCAAATGATCGATTTCTACAGTAATTCAAAACACATCAAAATCCTTGTCATGTCAGTAATGAGGATATATTTGAAAACATATATATTCAATGACAGAAAATAGCCACATTTTACCATTATTGCAGTGTAACTATGAGATGTAACTTCTGCTCTTTCAATTATTCTCCCAAATAAGGGCTTTCCGGGTTAAATCTGAAGGAAAAATCTGCCAGGGCAAGAGTGCTAAAATAAGAAACTAATTTGAGGTGTTATTTTGAGAAATGCTGTGCTTCTATCTGACTGTATTCTTTCCATGGTTCCCCTCAGTGTGTCGTAATGAATAATTAGCTAGGAGAAGATAAATAGCCACAGGGCCTCCTAGTGCAGAGAAAATCCATTTGGGTTATTACTCCTTACATAGAACTCATTTTCATTTTAAGAGCCTTGTTTACTGTCTGCACTGAATAACAAATAGATAACCATAAACAAACAAAGAAAATAAAACAATTGCTTTCTTTCTACAGAATAGACACAACTTAACACAACTAGCTAGCATACCAAGTTTTAATTTGCTTTTCTTAAAGGGTGTTATACACTGAGTGTACAAAACATTACAAAAATCCTAATATTGAGTTGCAAAGGCACTTAAATCTTTTGTCTTTCCTATTCACCTTCTGAATGGCACACATCCTCAATCCATGTTTCACTGCTCTCAAGGCTTCAAAATTCTTCTTTAACCTGTATCCTCCCCTTCATCTACACTGACTGAAGTGGATTTAACAAGTGACATCAATAAGGGATCATAGCTTTCACTTGGATGTCATGGAAAGACTAAGTGTTCCTAATATTCTGCACACTCAGTCTATGTACAGTATTTGGGTGTATTGTGTTATTAATTATGACCCTGGTGTGGTTATGGGGATGATGATTGACTCCTTTGTCTTGCCATCTGTATTTTTGTGTCAGGTCAAGTTAAGGTATCTAAACTGGAGAGGGGCGGGGGAAGAGAGTCCGAGGTCGCTATTGAACATCGGTCAACTCTGCATGCATTGATAGTGGAGCACCTTGAGATATATTGATTCAAGAATCTAATTTTAAAACGTCCTTTGAAAGGTCTTTCAATTATTCGGGCCATGGGACCCCTCCTGAGTCCCTTTGGCCCTCACGCTAAGGACTGCATCAAAATTTAAGGTAATAAATATGCAACATTTACCGTGAATGCAGTCTCAGCGAACGTGGGAACATTGCATTTAGATTTAAATCGAGCTATAACGCGATATCTTCAGCTGTACAGCGCATTGGGAAAGTATTCAGACCTCTTCCCTTTTAGCACATTTTATTACGGTACAGCCCTATTCTAAAATGGAGAAAAAAATCCTCATAAATCTACACACAATACCCATAACGACAAAGCGAAAACAGGTTTTTAGAAATATTTACGTAAGTAAGTAAGTATTCAGACCCTTTGCTATGTGATTCGAAAATGAGCTCAGGTACATCCTGTTTCCATTGATCCTCCTTGAGATGTTTCTACAACTTGATTGGAGTCCACCTGTGGTAAATTCTATTGATTGGACATGACATGAAAGGCACACACCTGTCTATATAAGGTCCCACAGTTGAGAGTGAATGTCAGAGGAAAAACTAAGCAATGAGGTCGAAGGAATTGTGTGTAGAGCTCCGAGACAGGATTGTGTCAAGGCACAGATCTGCAGAAGGGTACCAAACATTTTTTGCAGCATTAAATGTCTGCAAGAACACAGTGGCCTCCATCATTCTTAAATTGAAGATGTTTGGAACCACCAAGACTCTTCCTAGAGCTAGCCGCCTAGCCAAACTGAGCAATCGGGGGAGAAGGGCCTTGGTCAGGGAGGTGACCAAGAACCTAATGGTCACTCTGACAGAGCTCCAGAATTCCTCTGTGGAGATGGGAGAACCTTCCAGAAGGACAACCATCCCTGCAGCACTCCACCAATCAGGCCTTTATGGTAGAGTGGCCAGACGGAAGTCACTCCTCAGTAAAAGGAACATGAAAGCCTGCTTGGAATTTGCCAAAAGGCACCTAAAGGACTCTCAGACCATGAGAAACAAGATTCTCTGGTCTGTTGAAACGAAGATGGAACTCTTTGGCCTGAATGCCAAGCGTCACGTCTGGAGGAAACCTGGCACCATCACTACGGTGAAGCATGGTGGTGGCAGCATCATGCTGTGGGGATGTTTTTCAGTGGCAGGGACTGGGAGACTTGTCAGGATTTAGGGAATGATGAACGGAGCAAAGTACAGAAAGATCCTTGATGAAAACCTGCTCAGGACCCCAGACTGAGGCGAAGGTTTATCTTCCAACAGGACAGTGACACTAAGCACAGAGCCAAGACAATGCAGGAGTGGCTTTGGGACAAGTCTCTGAATGTCCTTGAGTGACACAGCCAGAGCCCGGATTTGAACCCGATCCAACCTGACAGATCTTGAGAGGATCTGCAGAGAAGAATGGGAGAAACTCCCCAATTACAGGTGTGCCAAGCTTGTAGCGTTATACCCAAGAAGACTCGAGGCTGTAATCGCTGCCAAACGTGCCTTAACAAAGTACAGAAAAAGGTCTGAATACTTATGTAAATGTGATATTCCAGCGTCTTCATTTTAATAAATTAGCAAAAATGTCTAAAAACCTGTTTCTGCTTTGTCATTGTCATTATGTGTAGATTGATGAGGGGAAAAAACAATTTCATCAATTTTAGAATAAGGCTGTAACGCAGCAAGATGTGGAAAAAGTCAAGGAAAAAGTCCATAATTAATATCACCTGATTGAGCTAATCATGTAAATGTAATTAACTACAGAGTCGGGCACCACAAAATAATATTTATAGAGCTGTTATCTTCCGAATAAACTCTTAAAGACCTAGTAATATTTTACATCAATAGCAGTCAATATTAATCCTCATCTTAATGCAGTCTCATCTGAAAGTTGTAAATTCTTGGTTATCTGCACGAACCCTGGCTAACAATTTGAATCAGCAATGCAAAATTGGGTTTAATTATTTATTTACTAAATACCTACCTAATCACACAGAATTACACATACACATAATTAAATCATAAGTTGATTACAAATTACATCATAAAGGAAAATGTCCCTAGCGGGTGGAACAGATATGACAACTTGTTACACAAAGGAAAAGGGCTGGGTTTGAGTGAAAGAGCGGGAAGACTGAGGGACACAGGGAGAAGCTGTGCTATCGTAAATACAGTATCTGATGCATTCTAAATTACCGCCCATTTGGAAAAGGAAAATGCAATAAATATTCACTCTGAGTTGCGCTTCGGTAGGTTGGTGGTAGATGGAAGGCCGTGTTGCCCAACTGAGTCCTTTGAAGAATGTCTCTGGTTGTCAATTGGATACTTTGTAGTAACGTCGTTGGGTGATAGACAGAATACTCTGTCTGTTCCTTCCTAACCCTCATTGCATCTGCTGTTGCTAACTCAACGGCTAGGATGTATCACTTCTGTAGTGAATAAGAGTTCAAAGTTCATACCATTCGCAACCAAGCTCACGCTGATGTTGGCTTCGTTCTGTAGTTATTATCTGAACCATTCTGACATTGGACCGTCGTTCTCACATCATCGGAACAGGAGGTTATATTGTCGTCAAGGGCTTATATAGGAAGGGAGAGGAGGGTGTGTTTGAAAAGTTTTATAGTCCATGTCCCTTCACAGGGGCAGGCCACTGATTGAGCAAAGCCCTGTCTTATGAAAACCCAATTCTCACATTTTAGAAGCTAAAATCACATTTCATCCCATCACGAATAATTTCCTATTCAAACATTTAAATTGAACAACAATTCCATGTGAATCCGATAACTCTGATGTGTAGACTTTCCACTGTAGAGTTTATGTCATCTTATCATTGATGAGAACTGAACTGACATCATATTCATTAAGTACCACCGCATATGTTCAATTGTTCGGATTACCAGAATATAGTTCATTTCCCCCCACCTTCTGATGTTCCCAGAATCTCAATATTAACCAAGGTTTTTGCAAATGTAACATCAGTAGGGTAGAGAGAGGAAAAAGGGGGGAAGAGGTATTTATGACTGTCATAAACCTATCCCCCAGGCCAACGTCATGACAATTGTAATGTACGAACACTCTCTCAGAACAAAAGGCAGAACAAGGTATCTTGCCAATCAAATAAAAAAATACAAAAGAATGTTATTTGTCACAGGCAGAAAATGCAACAGGTGAAATACTTACTTACTACAAGCCCTTTCCCAACGATGCAGAGTTAAATAAGAAGATAAAAACACAAGCATGATTTAAACCTGCCTGGAAACCTAAGGCTCGATGTAATCATAATCAGAGTGTGTATGTCAAAGTGCACAGAAAATGGGCCTTTTAATGCAAGAGTGAGATGTCAGAAGCTGGTGTTTACTGAGAAGGGAAGCGAGGTGTGCACGAAGAGGTTGACATGCTTGTTGAAATTGCTCATACACCCGACCTACAGTTTGGGAACCACGGTTATAGTGTGTAGTCAGTGGATGTCCTCTCTCTCTCTCTCTCTCTCTCTCTCTCTCTCTCTCTCTCTCTCTCTCTCTCTCTCTCTCTCTCTCTCTCTCTCTCTCTCTCTCTCTCTCTCTCTCTCTCTCTCTCTCTCTCTCTCTCTCTCTCTCTCTCTCTCTCTCTCTCTCTCTCTCTCTCTCTCTCTCTCTCTCTCTCTCTCTCTCTCTCTCACTTACTCTCTCCACATTTCAAAATTATTACACATTTCATGATTTACAATTTCAGATGACTTCATACAGTCACATACATGTAGAGGAATCAGAGGGTCAGGTAGATTCAAGATCATGGACATTTTTACATTGTTCAAAGGCAGTGGTTCTAACTCCTGGTCCTGTGGACCCAAAGGGGTGCACATCCCCCCCATACACCCAATGAGAGGCTTGATGGATCCCCAGGGCCAGGACCAAGAAACACAGCTTAAAAGGATATCCAGTAAATGGACAGGTATTCTAGCAGATTCACAACGGGACCAAGCCAGCCACACATAATGGATGCAAATCAGATCTTTTTAAAATAAATAATAACAACAAGAGCAACAACAACAGTCAGGCAAGCAATTTACAAGTTGAAAGGAGGGTATGGACTCTGTGGAAGGTTCATGAAAGGCCCCCAGGTGGAATGAATTACACATTTTTTCTCTGTTAAAGCCTAACTTATGCTTTCTAGTTTAAAAAAAGTTAATTAAATCCTGCAGCCATTGACTGTGCGATGGTGGGTGATTATTTTTCCACTCAAGGACAATATGTCTCTTGGCAAGGATACTAGCAAAAGCGATTCCATCCTGTATTGCCCTAGGCGTCATTAAACCAGTAGGCGGTAGACCAAAAACAGCCACCAGAGGGCACAATTCTACATTGACTCAAAAAATGTCAGACATTTCTGAAAATACACTTGACCAAAGCACAATTATCTTGGGACCATAAAATATGAATACGATCTGCAGGGGTCTCTCTACATTGGTCAAATAAAGGGTCTAGGTTTGGACACATTGTAGTTAGCCTGGTCCAATAGGCTCGATGTCACAACTTGATCTGAACATGCACACATTTCTAGCACAAATAGACAAGGAATGGATACTTAACAATACTTGCTTCCATTTATTATCCAAGAATTCATGGTTCAGATCTTCCTCCCATTTTGCTTTAATGCTGAGAATGGGTGAGGGCATTAACGATGAGATAGAAGCATATATTGTTGCAATTTTCGCCTTTCTTTTCAGACCCTGTGGTAGCATAGTGTCTAATAGGAGGATGGGGGAAGTGAAGGAAAGGTAGTAAATGTATGATTCACAAAATTACATACTTGAAGATATCGAAATAAATGACATCTGGAAAGATCAATGTTTTTGACTAGTTGGTCAAAAGGGACAAAATTATTGTCAATAAAAAGATCAGTGCCATACATCAAATGCTCTCTTTTCACAAGATGGTGGGAACATGAGGTTCTTGCTTATTGACATGTAAATATAAGCTGAGCGGAGTGTTTTTGGAATCGGAGCCATATTCTCGTAGACTGTTTAACATGGGATTTGATGTATACCTAGAGGTAAGGGTGAACATCAAAGAGCAGATAAAGATGTGGTATCACAGGCTGATTCTTCAATTTGCACCCAGAAAGGATGGTTGGAATAGTTATGAGATTCAAGCCAGTATGTCATATTTCAGATTTTTGCAGACCAATAGTAGAACTCAAATCAAATCAAAGTTTATTGGTCTTGTACACAGATTTGCAGATGTTATCGCAGGTACAGCGAAATGCTTGTTTGTTTTTTTAGCTCCAACAGTGCAGTAATAATACCTAGCTATACAAAACAATACACGCATAATCCAAAATAAAGAAATGAGGAAACACCAGAACGAGCATATATATATTTATTATATATATATATATATATATATATATATATATATATATATATATATATATATATATATATATATATATATATATATATATATATATATATATATATATATATATATATATATATATATATATATATATATATATATATATATATATATATATATATATATATATACACACACTACCGGTCAAAAGTTTTAGAACGCCTACTCATTCAAGGGTTTTTCTTTATTTTTACTATTTTCTACATGGTAGAATAATAATGAAGACATCAACACTAAGAAAGAACACACATGGAATCATGTAGTAAACAGAAAAGTGTTAAACAAATCAAAATATATTTTGCATTTGAGATTCTTCAAAGTAGCTACCCTTTGCCTTGATGACAGCTTTACACACTCTTGGCATTCTCTCAATCAGCTTCATGAGGTAGTAACTTGGAATGCATTTCAATTAACAGGTGAGCCTTGTGGAATTTCTTTCCATCTTAATGTGTTTGATCCAATCAGTTGAATTATGACGAGGTAGTGGGGTATACAGAAGATAGCCCTATTTCGTAAAAGACAAAGTCCATACTATGGCAAGAACATCTCAAATAAGCAAAGAGAAACGACAGTCCATCATTACTTTAAGACATGAAGGTCTGTCAATACGGAAAATTGCACATGAAGAAAATGTCAAGTTTCTTCGTGCAGTCGCAAAAACCATCAAACGCTAGGATGAAACTGGCTCTCATGAGGACCGCCACAGGAATGGAAGACCCAGAGTTACCTCTGCTGCAGAGGACAAGTTCATTAGAGCTACCAGCCTCAGAAATTGCAGCCCAAATAAATGCTTCACAGAGTTCAAGTAACAGACACATCTCAACATCAACTGTTCAGAAGAGACTGTGTGAATCAGGCCATGGTCGAATTGCTGCAAAGAAACCACTACTAAAGGACCACAATAACAAGAAGAGACATGCTTGGGCCAAGAAACACGAGCAATGGACATTACATTTGTCCTTTGGTCTGGAGTCCAAATAGGACATTTTTGGTTCGAACCGCCATGTCTTTGTGAGACACTGTATGTGTGAACGGATGATCTGTGCATGTGTGGTTCCCACTGCGAAGCATGGAGGAGGAGGTGTTATGGAGTGGGGGTGCTTTGCTGGTGACACTGTCTGTAATTTATTTTGAATTCAAGGCACACTTAACCAGCATGGCTACCACAGCATTCTGCAGTGATAGGTCATCCCATCTGATTTGGGCTTAGTGGGACTATCATTTGTTTTTCAACAGGACAATGACCCAACACACCTCCAGGCTGTGTAAGGGCTATTTGACCAAGGAGGAGAGTAATGGAGAACTGCATCAGATGACCTGGCCATCACAATCACCCGACTGCAACCCATTTGAGATGGTTTGGGATGAGTCGGACCGCAGAGTGAAGGAAAAGCAGCCAACAAGTGCTCAGCATATGTGGGAACTCCTTCAAGACTGTTGGAAAAGCATTCCAGGTGAAGCTGGTTGAGAGAATGCCAAGAGTGTGCCAAGCTGTCATCAAGGCAAAGGGTGGCTATTAGAAAATGCATTTTAATTTGTTTCACACTTGTTTGGTTACTACATGATTCCATATGTGTTATTTCATAGTTTTGATGTCAATGTAGAAAATAGTAAAAATAAAGAAAAACCCTTGAATGAGTAAGTGTTCTAAAACTTTTGAATGGTAGTGTATATTGGTGTGAATAGACAGTATGGGCAGTATATGAATAGAAAAGGTGTGTACAGCAGTAGTTATATAGGATGAGCCATGACTAGAATACAGTATATACACTGAGTGTACAAAACATTAATTAAGGACACCTTCTTAATATTAAGTTGCAGAAAAGCCTCAATTCGTTGGGGCATGGATTCTTCTACAAGGTGCCCAAAACTTTCCAAAGGGATAGTGGCCCATGTTGACTCCAATGCTTTCCACAGTTGTGTCAAGTTGGCTGGATGTCCTTTGGATGGTGGACCATTCTTGATACACATGGGAAACTGTTGAGCATGAAAAACCCAGAAGCATTCTAAGACACTTACATTTTTAGTCTTGTCCATTCACCCTCTGAATGGCACGCATACACAATCCATGTCTCAATTGTCTCAAGGCTTAAAAATCCATATTTAACCTGTTTCCTCCCCTTCATCGACACTGATTGAAGTGAATTTAAAAAAGGGATCATGAAGTGACATCTGAAGTGACATCAAAAAAGGGATCATAGCTTTTACCTGGATTCATCTGGTCAGTTTATGTCATGGAAAGAGCAGGTGTCCTTAATGTTTTGTACACTCAGTGTACGTATGAAGGGGGTAAAACAGTATGTAAACATTATTAAAGTGACCAGTGTTCAATGACTATGTACAGAGGGCAGCAGTTTCCAAGGTGCAGGGTAGAGTACCGGGTGGTAGCCAGCTAGTAACAGTGACCAAGGTTCAGGGCATGGTACTGGGCGAACTGCATGTTAGGCAATGCCAGGGCACCTTGGTTTTTAGGCCTTTAAAGAAATAGTTTACGTTGTCAGGGGGTTTTCTTTATCCAAAGGATAGAGGTAATATGTTGATCTAGATCGTTGAAGAAGGATTTGGAGTGAAAAACTGCAACACATTAAAATAGATGGATAAACCTTGGCAGGACATACATTTTTACAGTATTTATGTACTCAGATAGAGAACGGTGAAGAAGTCAAGTTTGGCATTTTCCAGTAACTTTGTAAAGTTTGCCTTTAGGAGGCATTTTCCAGTAACTTTGTAAAGTTTGCCTTTAGGAGGCATTTTGAGTCATCATGATGATGTGGCTGGTGACAGTTTGCTTCTTGATTCCAATATCTTGAAAACTTGACTGCTGACATGCAAAACATTTTGGGACTGTATCAACAGTGGACTAATGAAAAATACATTTTTTGAGTGGATTTTCCTTTTCAGATTGTGGAAAACCGAGACACCCAAATATGTAAATGAATTGACACCCTTTTGAATGGAAAGTGTAGCCGAAATGAAGGAGTTATCATGCGGGAGATTACAAAAATGTTTTGAGCTTGAACCCAGATATTTTCCCAAAAGTTTCAATAGTATTCAAAATCATTGGTGCAGATGACATTGGATCAAAAGTAAATAGAAGTATATCATCAGCATAAAGTCAGATTTTATGATCGAGACCACCTCATGTCACCACTTTCACTTCCTCACTGCTGCATGGATCGATGGCTGGTGGCTTTATGACAATAGAGAATTGGAGTGGAGTGCTGTAAGATTGTTGTAAAGGAAAGTTTTCAGAAAGTGTGTCATTAGTTCGAACTGTAGCCATTGGAGATTTATATATTATTTTGATCCATGAGATAAATGTCTCTCCGAAACCAAAGCTTTTGAGTGTACCAAATAAATAATCCCATTCTGTAGTGTCTAATACTTTATCTGCATCCATCAAAATAACCATTTCTGAATTTGCAGATGGTCCCCCACCAGACTGCTAGTTGTTTAAACAGTCTGGTTTGAAACAAGAGTATGGAAGCTGTCAGTCTTCAGACGTTTTTAAGGCGACCATATAAAAATATCAATTTTCTTAGAAAGAATTGAATCTTCAGGACGTGACTTTCCTCATGGTTTGATTTTTCTAGGATGAAAACAAGCACTACAGTGTGCAGAAAAACCCCTTCGCTCCACACCCGGCCTTGTAGTGTGTTCAGTCAGTGGGGGTGTGGACACTTTTCAAGTGTATGACTCAACAGATGAGAAACACCCCCAGCTTGAATGACAGAAGTAGGTCTGTATGAAACCTGCCACCTCCTTTCCATGCTACCTCTCTGTCTCTCTCTCACAATGAATTATGCTACGCCAGCTGACACTGAGTGAAAGTCATCAAATGAAGATTAAATACGAGGCTGTTTCTATTGACAGGCACTGTCGCCAGGCTTGTCCCTGGGCCTCTGGGGAATGGAGACAATTACATTTAGAATGGGATTCATTCAAAGCGTTCAACAACTCATTAATTTCATATTGCAAACAGTACGTTTCAGCAAAAAGCATTGATGAGGAACAGCAAGAAGCCTTTAGAGAAGCCGCCACCATTTTAATGTGAATTCGTTATTAGCATATCACATGGAGAGATGGGCAGGTTGGAATATTTTTTTTTTGCACATATTGCCCTCAAATAAGGCTGCTTCCATTTGTTCGCTGAAGTTTGTTTAAAGTTAATTCATGATTTTTTATGTAAAGAACCATGGTTCTCATTGTGCTGATAATATTGCAGGTATGTAGATAACTGTTTAGAGTGAACAAAAACGGTTATAAGTCTGCTGTTCCAATGACGTTTTGGAGATCCTACTGCCAAATGGGTGCCTCCCCAACATATACATGTTTCCTCTGCTAGTGTGAGCAGAAGGCGAGGATGACAGTCCAAACACAAAGCAGTCAGAGGGATCCCTGGGGAGCTGTCGTCCGGGAATGGGTGGTTGGGATACAAAAATGGAAAACAGATCCTTACAGACAGTGTGAACTTTGTAGAGAATGGCGCTGCAATAGATAGCATCCGTTTTATGGGCTCCTGACAAATTCCTGCTATTTTGTGTTGTTTTTGCGCTAATCTTAATTTTTGGGGGACATAATGTTTTCGGCATCATTTCCTTTGACCGAAAATAGCTTCTGGACATCAGAGCAATGTCCACTAACCTCGATTTGGATTAAGATTTCTACTTCAACGTGTAGAAGGCCAAGAGAGGCCGACGAGTGGGCACCCCGACAAAAGTAAGAGTACGTAAACCGCCTCCACCCTCCATTCTATTGGCAAATTTGGAGAACAAACTTGACGAGCTCCGTTCGAGACTATCCTATCAAAGGGACCTGAAGAACTATAACATCGTATGTTTCTCTAAGTCGTGCTTGAACAAGTACATGGATAATATACAGTGCCTTCAGAAAGTATTCATACCCCTTGTCTTAATCCAAATTTAGTTGTGTCACAGCCTGAATTCAAAATGTATTCAATAGTTTTTTTCTCTCTCACCCATCTACTCACAATACCCCAAAAAGACAAAGTGAAAACCTGTTTTGAGAAATGTTAGCAAATGTATTGAAAATGAAATACAGAAATATCTCATTTACAAATGTATTCACACCCCTTTGCTATGACACTCAAAACTGAGCTCAGGTGCATCCAGTTTCTTTGGTCGTCCTTGAGATGCTGCCACAACTTGATTGGAATGTGGCAAATTCAATTGTTTGGACAGGTCTTAGAAAGAAACACACCTGTCTATATAAGGTCCCACAGTTGACAGTGTATGACAGAGCAGAAACTATACCATGACGTTCAAGGAACTGAGATAGAATTGTGATGAGGCAAATATCTGGGGAAGAGTTTTAAAAAATCTAAAGTGTTGAAAGTTCACCACACTCAACGAGCTGTATACGGCCATAAGCAAACAAGAAAATTCTCGCACCTAGTGGCTGGGGATTTCTACCATCATGTCAACCGGTGCAACTAGAGGTGAAAAAACTCTAGATCACCTTTACTCCACACACAGAAACACATACAAAACCCTCCCTTGTAATCCATTTGGCAAATATGACCATAACTCTATCCTCCTGATTCCTGCTTACAAGCAAAAACTTATACAGGAATTACCAGTAATGCGCTCAATAAGGAAGTGGTTTGATGAAGCGGATGCTAAACTACAGGACTATTTTGCTAGCACAGATATGTTCCGGGGTACCCCTTCAGTCACCAGCTTCATTAATAACTGCATCAATGACGTCGTCCCCACAATGACCATAGTGTATGTACATATCCCAACCAGAAACCATGGATTACAGGCAACATCTGCACTGAGCTAGAGCTACCGCTTTCAAGGAACGGGACACTAATCTGGATGCTTATAAAAACTCCCGCTATGCCCTCCGATGAATCATCAAACAGGCAAAGCATCAGTACAGGACTAAGATCAAATTCTACTAAACCGGCTCTGACACTCATCGGATGTGACAGGGCTTTCAAACTATCACAGCCGCGAGCTGTCCAGTGAAGCTATCCTACCAGATGAGCTAAATGGCTTCAATGCTTGCTTCGAGGTCTGCAACACTGAACCATGCATGAGAGCACCAGCTGTTCCAGACTACTGTGCGATCAAGCTCTCTGTGGTTGATGTGAGTAAGACCTTAAACCGGTTAACATTCACAAGGTCGCAGGGCCAGACGGATTACCAGGACGTGTACTCAGAGTATGCACTGACCAGCTGGCAAGTGTCTTCACTGACATTTTCAACCTCTTCCTGACCCAGTCTGTAATACCTCCATGTTTCAAGCAGACCACCATAGTCCCTGTGCCCAAGAATGCCAAGGTAACCATCCTAAATGACTATCGCCCCGTAGCACTCACATCTGTACCCATGAAATGCTTTGAAAGACTGGTCATAGCTCACATCAACACCATCATCCCAGAAACCCTGGACCCACTCCAATTTGCATACCGCCCCAGCAGATCCACAGATGATGCAATCTCTATTGCACTCCACACTGACCTTTCCCACTTGGACAAGAGGAACACCTATGTGAGAATTATGTTAATTGACTACAGCTCAGCTTTCAACACCATAGCGCCCTCCTAGCTCATCACTAAGCTAAGGACACTGGGATTGAACAACTCCCTCTGCAAAAGGATCCTGGAATTCCTGACTGGCCGCCCTCAGGTGATGAGGGTAGGCTACAACACATCTGCCACGTTGACACTCAACACGTGGGCATGTGTTTAGTCCCCTCCTGGACTCCCTGTTCACCCATGATTGCCCGGTGGTGCACGACTTCAACACCATCATTATGTTTGTCGACGATATGACGGTGGTAGGCCTGATCACCAACGACGATGAGACAGCCTATAGGGAGGAGGTCAGAGACCTGGCAATGTGGTGCCAGGGCAACAACCTCTCCTTCAACGTCAGCAAGACAAAGGAGCCGATCGTGGACTACAGGAAACAGTGGGCCAAACACTCCCCCATTCATATCGATGGGGCTGTAGTAGAGGGTTCAAGAACTTAAAGTTTCTAGGTGTCCACATCACATACGATCTATCACGGTCCACACAAACCAACATAGTTGTGAAGAGGGCATGACAACACCTCTTCAGAAAATTCTACAGCTGCACCATTGAGAGTATTTTGACTAGCCGCACCACTGCTTGGTATGGCAACTGCTTGACATCCGACCGCAAAGCGCTACATAGGATAGTGCATACAGCCCAGTACATCACTGGAACCGAGATCCCTGCTATCCAGGACCTCTATACCAGACAGTGTCAAAGGAAGGCCCTAAAATTGTGAAATACTCCAGCCACCCAAGTCATGAACTGTTCTCTCTGCTACCGCACGGCAAGTGGTACCGATGCACCAAGTCTGGAACCAACAGGACCCTGAACAGCTTCTACTCCCAAGCCATAGCACTGTGAAATAGTTGGTCCGGGTTGCTATTTGGTTAACTATTTAATTATCTGCATTGACCCTGCATGAACTTTTTTGACTCATCACCTTCAATGCTGCTACTATTTATGATCTGTCACTTTATTCCTGGTTATATTTATATATCTACCTCAATTACCTTGTACCCCTGCACATCGACTCCATGCTGGTAACTGTGTATATAGCAAAGTTATCGTTACTCATTGTGTTATACATTTGTTTGTACATTTTATTATTAAGTGTTTTCTTTTTCTCTATTTTCTTTCTCTCTGCATTATTGGGAAGTCAACATTTCACTGTTAGTTTATACCTGTTGTTTAAGAAGCATGTGACAAATAATATACTGTTTTATATGATTTGATTTGAGGAGGTGGCTTACGGGTGGGTACATTTCCAGAGTTGTTAAGGCCATTAATAGTTCCCTGAGGGTTCAATTAGTAGCTGAGGATTCACATGGGCTTTTCTTACTCATTGGCCGTCAATTAGTGCCTATGTGCCTCTGGATTGTACAGCTGTGCATGGACGAATCGTGAGACCCACTTGTTTGTCCAGTGACAAACTGTGGAGATATCCCTCCTGGCTTGCATTGCTGTTGGCTCAGAAAACACCAGAAAAGCGATTCAATGAGAAGATAGCCTAAATGTTCATGGGCATTAGAATCAGTCAACATCCTGTCCTAATTTCGCACAAAGTAACTTTGCTTGATTTGTTAATCATATCACCATATTCTGACTTGGGTAAGGATTGTTTTTAAATTGGGAATATCAGTGGTTAACAGCAGCAGAAAGCACTGTCCTGGGATTTATTTTTTCTCAAGGTAAATTAATTAACAGCGTTTCGTTGTGTGGAAAAGTTGGATGCAGCTGATTGCTTCACTTACTCTGCAAGCAGCGCAGAGATTTGTGGTCCCTTGACAGCTCAAAACATACCCTCTGTGGAGGAACTCACAGAATCAACACCACCAGACCCTCAAGCACACACATTCAGACGCACAGAGTTGCTTTGTTAATAATCCCTTCAATATTAACTAACTTGAAGTATAGAAAATTGAGGATTGAGTGTTGTTTGTGTTGGGTCATGTGTTCTCATAGTCTTGAAGAAAAAGAGGGAATTAGGAAAGTCAGAAGGAAATGAAGAAGAAGAAAGTGGGTCAGGTTGAGAGGTGGGCAGAGTGGTGGCCTGTGATAACATTAAAGGACTCTCTTTCTCCGACCAGCAATTACAGCCCTCCAAATTATGATCTATACTGCCAGAGTGTGCTCAGCTACGCAATGGAGACGGATGGAGAGGGCGCAAGACACTGCAGATTGATTATTGATTGGGAGGACAGTGATGGATAGGAACTTGGAGAGGACCCCGAGAGTACAAAGAGTGGGTGGATTTAAAGGAATTTATGTTTTTGGAGTGTGGCTGGTGGGAAGGGGATGGGGAAGCAGGGTGGGGGATGGGGGACGGGGATATATTGATCAACTGCCCGTTGCAGCCTTAAGAGGGAGCTGTTCACTACAGTTCACACATTTCCTAGTTGACAAGTTTTCATAGGACAAAGCAGAATACTTGTCACGGCCGTCGAAAGAAGTGGACCAAACTGCAGCGTGTTGAGCGTACATTTTATTTTATTTGAGTAAATGTCACCAACAAAACAACAAACGAATAAACAACCGTGAAGCTTACAGGGCTATAGTGCCACTAACAAAAGTCAACTACCCACACTGAAGGAGGGAAAAAGGGCTACCTAGTATGATTCCCAATCAGAGACAATGATAGACAGCTGTCCCTGATTGAGAACCATACCTGGCCAAAACATAGAAATAAAGAAACATAGAAAACATAACATAGAATGCCCACCCCACATCACACCCTGACCTAAGCAAATAGAGAAATAAAATGGCTCTCTAAGGTCAGGGCATAACAATATTGTGAGGGGAAATTTTGTTGTCAGAAGAGATAGCATTGAATTGTACACAGCATCTCCTCTCTCTCTCTATCTTGGTTCGTGCAGGTGACTGTGACCTCCTCCTCAGACCAATTGGAAGTACGCCCACAGCATTGTTCTGGGAACCAAAAGGGATATCTCAGTTTCAAGGTCTCAGCTTGGAGAGAAGAAGCCTTGTGAGGTATTGGTTGGTCATATGCCGGAACCATACGTTAATGATGAATTAATTATGAATAATGAATAATTTTAATAATGAAAATATAACTTGTCTGTGTAAGTAGTATATAAGAGAACTAACGTGACTGCCCCAGCAGAGCTCCTGACTACCGGTAGAGTGTACTACTTAGTGCATTAAGTTTGTTGGAACCTCTCCAGCTTGCTGATAATAAAGAATTATTAATTTAAGTTTGACTTTGAGTCCCTGGTAGTCATTTCCACAACAGTGTTGTTCATCATATGTAAGGTGATGTAAAAGTTGTCATATTTTTATTCTCCAAAGATACTTAATGCAAACAAAAATGATACATTTCCTAATTTTGCAATATACATTCTGTGATTTAACAATCAAAGATATCTTCAAATCCCATAAGTAAGGTTGTTAATCAAGATCATCTGAGCATAGCTGTCCATTAATGAATTGGAACAGATATGAACTGTATCTGATCTAGAACAGCGGATGATGCTCTATAGAATCTATAGGCTCTGTTAAAGGAGGCGACTACAGGAAGCATTGCTGATGAAGTCAGCATTTGTATCCAGTCTGAGATTCAGATCTGATGTTGTTTTCCAAACAGTTGAAAACTATAAATCTTACACTTGGATGCCTGGGGTTTTAATCAGTATTGACAGCTCTGTACGCGTGCATGCGTGTGTATGTGTGTGTGTTTCTCTCTTTGTGTGTGGTGATGAGTTTTAATTCTGTGCCAAGAAGAAACCTCTTAGTCTATCCCCAGTGAAGGGCCCTTCAGTACGGTGTAGGTAATCCTGTCTCTCTCTCTCTTTACTTTCCTCCTCCGCTGATGACTCCCTTCCTCCGGCTTTGATGTGCAGCCTCTATGTATGTGTGATAAAGGATAAAACAGCTTCTCGGGGGGTTTGTTTGAGTGTGTTGGATTGAGATATTGTAGGAAATGAACCCAAACAGACAACAGCTTTACTGAGGGCCGTGAATGTGGCTTGAATTTGGTGTAAATTCAAAATCAGACCATTGCTTTCCCTAAATTTTAAAATGCTATGATGATTTCACAGAACGTTTTATTGTGTCTACCAAAACATTGATTGACACTCTAAAAATATATATTTCAAATGTATACAGTACCTTCTTATATCTTAAACACCACGTTCAGACTTTGTGATACACAAATGAATACTACAAATTAAACAATGGAAGAAAGTAGGCATAAGAATGGACCAGACCAGAGTGTTTGCCCAGAACACTGAGCCAATAGAAAGTGGGGAAATATTTGGTCCATTCATTTACTGCCCATTTCCAAATGATTAATTTCTGGCTGTGAGCAACACCTTAATGCAGTACAAATACTTTCACACAACAGGTGGTCAAGGTCAGCACATACTGTATGAATGTAAATAGAAAAGCACAATGTGTTTGAAAAAATGGCTGATGCATCATGTGTTGACAGTTGGTAAATGAATGGTTACACTACCACATTTATTTCACTCTGAGACCTTGAAGTAGTTGTTCCCGTTGCTCTGCAAGGGCCGTGGCTTCTGTGGAATGATGGGTAACGATGCTTCGAGGGTGGCTGTTGTCGATGTGGGCAGAGTGTCCCTGGTTTGAGCCCAGGTAAGGGCAAGGAGATGGACGGAAGCTATACTGTTACACAGAGGTAAGCTGTACATATTCAGTATTAATGCTATTTCAGACCTCTATGCTGTTAGACGTATACTATTTCAGACCTCTATGCTGTTAGACGTATACTATTTCAGACCTCTATGCTGTTAGACGTATACTATTTCAGACCTCTATGCTGTTAGACGTATACTATTTCAGACCTGTATGCTGTTAGACGTATACTATTTCAGACCTCTATGCTGTTAGACGTATACTATTTCAGACCTGTATGCTGTTAGACGTATACTATTTCAGACCTCTATGCTGTTAGACGTATACTATTTCAGACTTCAATACTGTTAGACGTATACTATTTCAGACCTCTATGCTGTTAGACGTATACTATTTCAGACCTCTATGCTGTTAGACGTATACTATTTCAGACTTCAATACTGTTAGACGTATACTATTTCAGACCTCTATGCTGTTAGACGTATACTATTTCAGACCTCTATGCTGTTAGACGTATACTATTTCAGACTTCAATGCTGTTAGACGTATACTATTTCAGACCTCTATGCTGTTAGACGTATACTATTTCAGATCTCAATGCTGTTAGACGTATACTATTTCAGGGTTCCATTACTGGTAAGACCATACTTTCCTCTTACACTTCTAGTTTTGATAACAGGATATGGTCCATATCTCAGAGTAACAGAGTCTTTGAACACACAGATCATGCTTGCACAGTGAACATTTTTCATGCTGGCCTTGTCAACATCCAAACTGCAGTGAAGTGAACAACTGTCCTGAGAGAACATTCGATGCTGGGATAATGGGATAATTTGCTGTATTTTAAATTATTTTCATTTTAAACTCCTCCTCCGCTTTAGATTAATCACTCACAAAAGACTGATGAGGGCTAAATTAATGCCAGTAATGAAGCCATTAGTGTAATTAGAAGAGTGGCAATCAGCCCATGTTTTGACCAGTTTTTTTTTGCGTGTAGCTGGCAGAAAACACCTCACCAACGTGTGAAGGGGGGCTCTTAAACCTCCAACCCTCTATCAGTCATCCCCTCTCCCTCTCCTCCACTCCCCAACCCAGTTCACCCATACTCCCCTACACACATGCTCCCCAGGCCACAGCATCCCCAGTGGGGGTTGCTGAGTGGTTGGAGTGAGTTTGATGGGTGCTGGGTGGTCTCTGTGGACCCTAGGTTGGTTGTTTCGTCCTCAGGGAGGCCTGCTGAGTCTGAAGGAGATGGGGAGACCGGGGTAAGGAGCTACGGAGTGGTGTGAAGCAATCATGTTCAAATAAGACCACCTCTTAACGAGTTAGCTGGTGTGTGTGATGCGTAGCATGGCTTATAGTCCTGCCAATTAGCCACGGTTTACAGCTTTAAAAAGCTAATTTAAGCCACATTAAACATGCACATCTCAATAAAAGGTTGTGTGGCAGGGAGGTTAATGAATTTTCTCTCCACCAAGGCGCAGGACTTTATCAAGTGGATCAGGAAGAGATGGCCGCTTCTGAGAGTAAACAAACACTGTGTAAATCCTCTGTCCACTTCACACATCTACCTGCCTCTTCACACACACACACACACACACACACACACACACTCGCGCGCACGCTCAGGCACGTGCCCACACCAGCGCACACACACATAACCAGTCTATATGAAACGTTTTGTCTCCCTCAGATCACAGTTGAGTGTGTGTGGATTCTTCCTGACTCGTACAAATCAATGAGGGAGAAGGGAAATTGTGCAAATTAAGAAATGGGAAAAGATGGCATGAGAAAGATTAAGTATGAAAGAAGTGTGAAATATCTTGAGGCCATCTTGAGGCCTGTATCAAAGAGCATGCAGGACTACTGCATGTTAACAGGTTTACCACGAGGCTCCTTCTTCAACACAAAGTCCGCATATACACTGAGTGTACAAAACACCTGCTTTTTCCATGACATAGACTAACCAGTTGAATCAAAACAGATAAAACTTTGTCACATGCGAAGAATAAAACAAGTCTAGACCTTATCGTGAAATGCTTACTTACAAACCCTTAACCAATAGCGCAGTTCGAGAAGAGTTAAGAAAATATTTACCAAATAGACGAATAATGAAAAAGTAACACAATAAGAATAACAATAACGAGGCTATATACAGGGGGTATCCGTACTGTGTCAGTGTGCGGGGGTACAGATTAGTTGAGGTAATTTGTACATGTAGGTGGGGGTGAAGAGACTATGCATAGATAATAAACAGCGAGTAGCAGCAGTGTACAAAACGGAGGGGGTTAATGTAAATAGTCCGGTGGAAATTGTATTAATTGTTCGGCAGTCTAATGGCTTGGGGGTAGACACTGTTGAGGAGCCTTTTGGGCGCTCCGGTAGCAGAGAAAACAGTCTATAACGTGGGTGACTGGAGTCTCTGACAATTTCATGGACTTTCCTCTGACACCGCGTATTATATAGGTCCAGGATGGCAGGAAGCTTGGCCCCAGTGATGTACTGGGCCATTAACACTATCCTCTGTAGCGCCTTATGGTCAGATACTCTCAATGGTGCATCTGTAGAACCTTTTGTGGAACTGAGGACCCATGCAAAATCTTTTCAGTCTCCTGAGGGGGAAAAGGTTTTGACATGGCCTCTTTGCGACTGTCTTGGTGTGTTTAGACCATGATCAAATCAAATCAAATGTTATTTGTCATATACACATGGTTAGCAGAGTTTAACGTGGGTATAGTGAAATGCTTGTGCTTCTAGTTCTGACCATGCAGTAATATCTAACAATTTCACAACTACCTTATACACACAAGTGTAAAGGAATGAATAAGACATTGTACATAAAGATATATGGATGAGCGATGACCGAACGGCATAGGCAAGATACAGTAGATGGTATAGAGTATATACATAAATATATACATATATACACATATGAGATGAGTAATGTAGTGTATGTAAACATTATATAAAGTGGCATTGTTTAAAGTGGCTAAACCAATTTGTTATTATTAAAGTGGCTAGAGACTTGAGTCAGTATGTTGGCAGCAGCCACTCAATGTTATTAATGGCTGTTTAACAGTCTGATGGCCTTGAGACAGAAGCTGTTTTTCAGTCTCTCGGTCCCAGCTTTGATGCACCTGTACGGACCTCGCTTTGCCTTCCTGTGACATCAGGTGGTGTAGGTGTCCTGGAGGGCAGGTAGGTTGTCCCCGGTGATGCGTTGTGCAGTCCTCACTACCCTCTGGAGAGCCTTACGGTTGTGGGCGGAGCAGTTGCCGTACCAGGCGGTGATACAGCCTGACAGGATGCTCTCTATTGTGCATCTCTAAAAGTTTGTGAGTGTTTTTGGTGACAAGCCACATTTCTTCAGCTTCCTAAGGTTGAAGAGGCGCTGTGGACCATTTCAGTTTGTCCTTCACCACACTGTGAAGTCCACGATCATCTCCTTTGTTTTGTTGGCATTGAGTGTGTGGTTATTTCCCTGACACCACACTCCGAGGGCCCTCACCTCCTCCCTGTTGGCCGTCTCGTTGTTGTTGGTAATCAAGCCTACCACTGTACTGTCGTCTGCAAACTTGATGATTGAGTTGGAGGTGTGCATGGCCACGCAGTCATGGGTGAACAGGGAGTATAGGAGAGGGCTGAGAACACACCCTTGTGGGGCCCCAGTGTTGAGGATCAGCGGGGTGGAGATGTTGTCTCCTACCCTCACCTACCCTCGCTGGTGATGTGGACACCAAGGAACTTGAAACTCTCGACCCGCTTCACTACAGCCCCATCGTGTTAATGGGGGCCTGTTCGGCCCGCCTTTTCACGTAGTCCACGATCAGCTCCTTTGTCTTGCTATCCAGGTAAAAGCTATGTTCCCTTATTGATGTCACCTGTTATATCCACTTCCATCCTTGTAGATGAAGGGGAGGAGACAGGTTAAAGAAGGAATTTTAAGCGTTGAGACAATTGAGACATGGATGGTGTATGTGTGCCATTTAGAGGGTGAATGGGCAAGCCAAAAGATTGAAGTGCCTTTGAACGGGGTATGGTAATAGGTGCCAGGTGCACCAATTTGAGTGTGTCAAGAACTGCAATGCTGCTGGGTTTTTCACGCTCAACAGTTTCCCATGTGTATCAAGAATGGTCCACCACCCAAATGACATCCAGCCAACACAACTGTGGGAAGCATTGGCGTCAACATGTATTTATCTTCTTTCGTTTCTGAGCTATTTCGGAAAGTATTCACACCCCTAGACTTTTTCCACATTTTGTTACGTAACAGCCTTATTCTAAAATGGATGAAATTGTTTTTTTCCCTTATCAACCTACACACAATACCCCACAATGACAAAGCAAAAACAGGTTTTTAGAAATGTTTGTAAATGTATTACAAATAAAAAATGGAAATATCACATTTACATAAGTATTCAGACCCTTTACTCAGTACTTTGTTGAAGCACCTTTGGTAGCGATTACAGCCTTGAGTCTTCTTTGGTATGACGCTACAAGCTTGGCACACCTGTACTTGAGGAATTTATCCTATTCTTCTCTGCAGATCCTTTGAAGCTCTGTCAGATTGGATGGGGAGCGTCACTGTACAGCTATTTTCAGGGACTCTCCAGAGATGTTCGATCGTGTTCAAGTCCGGGCTCTGGCTGGGCCGCTCAAGGACATTCAGAGACTTGTCCCGAAGCCACTCCTGCGTTGTCTTGGCAGTGTGCTTAGGGTCATTGTCCTCTTGGAAGGTAAACCTCCCCCCCCCAGGTCCTGGGGGCTCTGAAGCAGGTTTTCATCAAGGATCTCTCTGTACTTTGCTCCGTTGAGGAATAAGGCTGTAATGTAACAACATGTAGAAAAAGTCAAGGGGTCTGAATACTTTCCGAATGCACTGTACATTTGACTGCTGGGGTTATAACAATTTCCTGTTATTAAAATCACACAATTCAAAATCATGGGGGTAAAAAGTGTCTTACTGGAACTGTTTGTTCTATACTGTGTGAGATGTTTTATTCAGACTTCTCCCACTGATGTTTTACACTCTTAGAAACAGTTTGGTGTTTACATAGCAAAAACAAACCTGACCTGATCAAGCCCACTGTAACTAGTTCTCAAACGGAGAGGCTGGTGGAGAATAGTGAAAGACAACAAGGACCAGAAGTGGCAGGTCCCTTTAAAAACTCAGCAGGGAGGAGAGGTGAGGCTGTCTATTCAGGATATTCCACCGAGGAGGAACACATTTCTGATGTGTGACATGTTATTTATGACATTAGGTAGGCATCCCTTGTTGCCGTTGGAGATGATACTTTTTTAAAAAAGTATTTATTTTCAAGAAAACAGGAAGGAAAACATTCTCACACATGCTTTCTCTCAGGCATTCACATACCAATAGGTGCTATAAATCTTTGTAGTCATCCTAGTATTGTATTAACTGGTGCACTCTATTTTGTATTACACTTATATACTGTACGCTAGCTCAGATGTTTTCTGCTCTGGAACTTTATTTAACTCTCTGCAAACTGGAAACGATTTATCCGGAGGCTGCATTCATTGTAGCTGGGGATTTTAACAAGGCTAATCTGAAAACAAGACTCCCTAAATTTTATCAGCATATTGATTGCGCAACCAGGGGTGGAAAGACCCTGGATCATTGTTACTCTAACTTCCGGACGCATATAAGGCCCTGCCCCGCCCCCTTTCGGAAAAGCTGACCACGACTCCATTTTGTTGATCCCTGCCTACAGACAGAAACTAAAACAAGAAGCTCCCACGCTGAGGTCTGTCCAACGCTGGTCCGACCAAGCTGACTCCACACTCCAAGACTGCTTCCATCACGTGGACTGGGAGAATTGAAGAGGCGTCAGACAACAACATTGACGAATACGCTGATACGGGTGTTCATTAGAACCGTTGAAGATGTCGTTCCCATAGCAACGATTAAAACATTTAACCAGAAACCGTGGATTGATGGCAGTTGAAACTGAAGGCACGAACCACTGCTTTTAATCAGGGCAAGGTGTTTGACATGACTGAATACAAACAGTGCAGCTAAAGGCTATCAAACAAGCTAAGCGCCAGTACAGAGACAAAGTAGAATCTCAATTCAACGGCTCAGACACAAGAGGTATGTGGCAGGGTCTACAGTCAATCACGGACTACAGGAAGAAACCCAGCCCAGTCTCGGACCAGGATGTCTTGCTCCCAGGCAGACTAAATAACTTTTTGCCCGCTTTGAGGACAATACAGTGCCACTGACACGGCCTGCAACGGAATCATGCGGTCTCTCCTTCACTGCAGCCGAAGTGAGTAAGACATTTAAACGTGTTAACCCTCGCAAGGCTGCAGGCCCAGACGGCATCCCCAGCCGCGCCCTCAGAGCATGCGCAGACCAGCTGGCCGGTGTGTTTACGGACATATTCAACCAATCCCTATACCAGTCTGCTGTTCCCACATGCTTCAAGAGGGCCACCATTGTTCCTGTTCCCAAGAAAGCTAAGGTAACTGAGCTAAACGACTACCGCCCCTAGCACTCACATCCGTCATCATGAAGTGCTTTGAGAGACTAGTCAAGGACCATATCACCTCCACCCTACCTGACACCCTTGACCCACTCCAATTTGCTTACCGCCCAAATAGGTCCACAGACGATGCAATCTCAACCACACTGCACACTGCCCTAACCCATCTGGACAAGAGGAATACCTATGTGAGAATGCTGTTCATCGACTACAGCTCGGCATTCAACACCATAGTACCCTCCAAGCTCGTCATCAAGCTCGAGACCCTGGGTCTCGACCCCGCCCTGTGCAACTGGGTACTGGACTTCCTGACGGGCCGCCCCCAGGTGGTGAGGGTAGGCAACAACATCTCCTCCCCGCTGATCCTCAACACTGGGGCCCCACAAGGGTGCGTTCTGAGCCCCCTCCTGTACTCCCTGTTCACCCACGACTGCGTGGCCATGCACGCCTCCAACTCAATCATCAAGTTTGCGGACGACACAACAGTGGTAGGCTTGATTACCAACAACGACGAGACGGCCTACAGGGAGGAGGTGAGGGCCTCGGAGTGTGGTGTCAGGAAAATAACCTCACACTCAACGTCAACAAAACTAAGGAGATGATTGTGGACTTCAGGAAACAGCAGAGGGAACACCCCCCATCCACATCGATGGAACAGTAGTGGAGAGGGTAGCAAGTTTTAAGTTCCTCGGCATACACATCACAGACAAACTGAATTGGTCCACTCACACAGACAGCATCGTGAGGAAGGCGCAGCAGCGCCTCTTCAACCTCAGGAGGCTGAAGAAATTTGGCTTGTCACCAAAAGCACTCCAAACTTCTACAGATGCACAATCGAGAGCATCCTTGCGGGCTGTATCACCGCCTGGTATGGCAACTGCACCGCCCTCAACCGTAAGGCTCTCCAGAGGGTAGTGAGGTCTGCACAACGCATCACCGGGGCAAACTACCTGCCCTCCAGGACACCTACACCACCCGATGCTACAGGAAGGCCATAAAGATCATCAAGGACATCAACCACCCGAGCCACTGCCTGTTCACCCCGCTGTCATCCAGAAGGCGAGGTCAGTACAGGTGCATCAAAGCTGGGACCGAGAGACTGAAAAACAGCTTCTATCTCAAGGCCATCAGACTGTTAAACAGCCACCACTAACATTGAGTGGCTACTGCCAACACACTGTCAATGACACTGACTCTACTCCAGCCACTTTATGGGAATTGATGGGAAATTATGTAAATATATCACTAGCCACTTTAAACAATGCTACCTTATATAATGTTACTTACCCTACATTGTTCATCTCATATGCATACGTTGATACTGTACTCTATATCATCGACTGCATCCTTATGTAATACATGTATCACTAGCCACTTTAACTATGCCACTTGGTTTACATACTTATCTCATATGTATATACTGTACTCGATATCATCTACTGTATCTTGCCTATGCTGCTCTGTACCATCACTCATTCATATATCCTTATGTACATATTCTTTATCCCCTTACACTGTGTATAAGACAGTAGTTTTTTTGGAATTGTTAGTTAGATTACTTGCTGTTATTACTGCATTGTCGGAACTAGAAGCACAAGCATTTCGCTACACTCGCATTAACATCTGCTAACCATGTGTATGTGACAAATAAAATTTGATTTGATTTGATTTGATTTTAGTGGCTCATCACACTATAAATGGCTGCCTTGGGTTTGGCCCATTGGCATCTATTGATGGGTTACTACTGAAGATTTTGTAAGCTCGGAGGACCAGAGGGGTTGGTTTGAAGAGGAAGAGCACCAAGTGGAGGGGAGGGTGCTGCCCCTGAATAGGTTTTTAAGGAAGAGTTCAATATGGCATTTGTTTTGAGCTGAAAGGAAAGGGAAAGAAAGACGAGAGCGAAGGAAAGGGCCAAAATTATTCTGAATAATGTATCGCTGGCCTCTAATGACTTCTGTTTAAGACTCGCCTAAATCCTTCAACTTCTCGTAAAACTTCAACAATTTCGCAGTCGAGTAATCTTCAGATTTAATAACCTTAAGCTTCCCTAGCTCCATAAATCTGACGTTCCTACACCCCCTCCCTTCCTCCTCCTTCACCCGTTCAGAGCGTCTGTGCATTTTATCTCCATAATAACACAAAGCCTCGTTCACAGCCTCGGTGGGCGAGATAAGGGAAACTCCTGCCCCTATTTAATAGCTTCTCTCAGCTATCTCTGGCTCCCAATTCCTCAGGACCGAGCACACTCACCTTGGAAGCGGTGCCTGGAGGAGATCCCTGAGAAAGGTGTGACTAGCGTGTGTGAGCACACAGGGAGAATCTTAATGTCATTGCTGCTCTCTCTCTATCTGTCTCCTCTCTGTTACTTCTCACTGACCACTCCCTTATATACCGGTAGTCACTGCCTCAGCAGAGAAAAACACAAATAGATGGTTTGAAAGGAGACCACTTCTGTTGTTCTAAAACATACACTATGGCAAAACTGACAGAACATGAAGGCTCCAATGACCAGCAAAAGTGTCGTTATGAATCTGTGATACTATATTTCCTATATTAAGAATGATGATTATGATTTCAGGGGCTTTTAAGTCTGCAGGTAACCTAGTGGTTAGAGCGTTGGGCCAGTAACAGTAAAGTCGCTGGTTTAAATACCTGAGACTGTAAGGTGAGAAATCTGTCGATATGCCCTTGAGCTAGACACTTAATCCTAATTTCCTCAAGGGGTTCTCTACTACGATGGCTGACCCTGTAAAACAACATATTTCACTGCACCTATCTAGTGTATGTGACAATAAAACATATTTCATTAAAAAAATGCTCTGACCAATCTGGCCTTAGGCTTTGACCTCAGTTTATTATAAACCTCTAAATAATAAATGATCTGGCAAACCTTTCCTAGAGGTGTCAGTCCATACTTGTGTTTACTCTTTATGTTCATACTGACGTTGTTTGGCCGTGGTGTCAGCTGAGTCAGTGCTTAGGTATTTATTAACACCTGCTGCCATCAATTCCTCAAGAATAATAGACTTGACTGGGAAAAAAGGGAAATTTCATCACACCAGGGTGGAGGCTGCACGGGCCTGATAGGATGTGTGCCAGCTGGGCAGAGCATGGTTCTACAAACTACACATCATGGTGATACTAACTACACATCATGGTGATACAAACTACACATCATGGTGATACAAACTACACATCATGGTGATACAAACTACACATCATGGTGATACTAACTACACATCATGGTGATACTAACTACACATCATGGTGATACAAACTACACATCATGGTGATACTAACTACACATCATGGTGATACTAACTACACATCATGGTGATACTAACTATACATCATGGTGATACTAACTACACATCATGGTGATACTAACTACACATCATGGTGATACTAACTACACATCATGGTGCTACTGCTACACATCATGGTGCTACTGCTACACATCATGGTGATACTAACTACACATCATGGTGATACTAACTACACATCATGGTGCTACTGCTACACATCATGGTGATACTAACTACACATCATGGTGATACTGCTACACATCATGGTGCTAGTAACTACACATCATGGTGATACTAACTACACATCATGGTGCTACTGCTACACATCATGGTGCTAGTAACTACACATCATGGTGCTACTGCTACACATCATGGTGCTACTGCTACACACCATGGTGCTAGTAACTACACATCATGGTGCTAGTAACTACACATCATGGTGATACTAACTACACATGTTGCTACTGCTACACACCATGGTGCTACTAACTACACATCATGGTACTACTCATCATCAGCTCACCTCTGTTACATACTGTAGCACTACTGCAGCCCTGTGACTAGGACTGAGTGATCTGTGACATATACAGTGGGGCAAAAAAGTATTTAGTCAGCCACCAATTGTGCAAGTTCTCCCATTTAAAAAGATGAGAGAGGCCTGTAATTTTCATCATAGGTACACTTCAACTATGACAGACAAAATGAGGAGAAAAAAAATTCTGAAAATCACATTGTAGGATTTACAATTTATGGTGGAAAATAAGTATTTTGTCACCTACAAACAAGTAAGATTTCTGGCTCTCACAGACCTGTAACTTCTTCTTTAAGAGGCTCCTCTGTCCTCCACTCGTTACCTGTATTAATGGCACCTGTTTGAACTTGTTATTAGTATAAAAGACACCTGTCCACAACCTCAAACAGTCACACACCCGCTCCGTGTGTGTGTTTGTGTGTGTGTGAGTGAGTGTGCACACTTGCCTGCCCTTACAGAAAAAAACCATGATTTCACATGGAAATCACATGATTTCACATGAAATTTAATGTGAAAAAGTATTTTTGGAAGATTTAACATGTGATCACAGACTCACAGAATTCTATCATGGAAGGGTTTCACAAACAAACAAGCACCCTTTCCAACTCTGCTGCAATAACATAAATGTACTGGAGAACAAATTGGAGCGCAAATTGGAGTGAGATGCAAAGGAATAGTGAAACTGAAACGGGGAATGTTGTTGTACAGTATGCTGAGACAGTTTTGCAAACAGGCAAATCTTCTCACTCCTTCCATGTTGTTTTATTTCTCTGAGAGAGAGAGAGAGAGAGAGAGAGAGAGAGAGAGAGAGAGAGAGAGAGAGAGAGAGTGAAGCTGCGAAGTGCCTCTGTAGAGCGAGCAGTGTGGAGTGAGTCGGGAGACGGGCAGCTGGGATAGGATTAATTTCTCCAAGAGAGAGAGAGAAAAAAACACCCATCCTTAGAGCGAGCAGTGTGGAGTGAGTCGGGAGACGGGCAGCTGGGATAGGATTAATTTCTCCAACCCAAAAAAACACCCATCCTTCAGGGAAAGCCTGCCCTGCTGATTGGTAGCAGGCTCTCGCAGTTTTGGGCAGAAAGGATTTGCTTCTAAGTCAGCCTGCTTTATGTAATAGCCTAACGTATGCTTAATTCCAGGTAGGCATCTGTGGAGAAGTGACCTCTGAAGGGATGAGAGAGAGAGAGAGAGGTACAGCAGAAAGAAAGCAGTGTGTGGGTAAAATCACTGGAGAAGCCAGAAAAAAAGATTTTCATTTTTTTTTCGCTGTTTGCTCTATAACCTTTTAGTTCATATGTCTTGCGGCCGTGATATATAGGCCTAAAGGCCAAGACAATAAGAATAAATTCAACCTCACCTTTGTTTCATCGCAAATCCAGAGAGCAACATCTGTCCAGTGAAGTTCACAAAGCACATTGCTATAACAAACAGTTACATGACCTACAGCATGGTCAAGCAAGTTAATGTTTCCGACATTTTCAGACCATTAAACAACTATTGATTTAGAACGACGGAGAGTTACCACAAGTCACAAAGAAAACAGGAGCTTCCTCCGCTATTCCAGCACCATTTCAACTTCAACATGTCAACATCATCAAATCACCTCTGCGTAGTCTAATAAAGTGACACCAAATACAGTAACACTAAAAGATACCAAAACAATATAGTCCAATTAGCGTAAGCTAAATATGATGTAGCTGTGTGTTTGTGAGTGTGTGTGTGTGTTGTGTGTGTGTGTGAGTGCGTGCGTGCGTGTTCGTGCAAGTAGAAAAAACATGTTGACGCCAATGCCATCCTCCTCTCATTCATGTTGACGAAACGGTCTATCACTCTGTCATACAGTACATACTTTTACTTTTTGTTGTCTTAGGCTACTTGGCTAAAATGCTTGCTCGATAGCTTAACTTCCTTTCATGGGCAACATTAGCTAGTTAACATTAGCCTTCTAAATCTAGCTACATATTGAACTTCCATCCTCTCAGGCCAGGGGCACAACAAGGTATGAATTTATTGATGGATCAGAATCACCGCTATAATCAATGGCCAGTACGGAGAATTACGTCCAAATCTCCATCCATTGCTAATTTAGGAAAGGGACAATTTTAGCTAGCTAGCTATAGCTACTGGAGGACAACAATACAACGAGATGCAACATTACAAGTTGTTTCTGTCAATGATGTATGCTCTCAATGCGATTTGATAGTAGTGACGCCAAGTCAAAACGGTCTTCCCTTGACTATTTTGTTGATGCGCCAGGACCATTCACAGTTGAGCTCATTCAGTTTAGCTCAACGCCGATTGGCAATTATTTTACACTTTTTTTTCAAGGGAGGCCAAATGCTTGCTGGTTTCCCTTGCATTCAATGCTACAAGCGGCAACAAAATCATACCCTTTTGGACCAGACAGCATCAGGTAGATGGTCTACAGAGAGGCAGAGAGGCTTTGTTTCGCTCGCTCGGATGCTTTCTCCAGTGAGATACATTCAGCCTCTTGCGAATTGAAGGACAATTATGAAACAGAGAGACGAAAGATACATTATTTTATTTAAAAAATATATACACTACCATTCAAAAGTTTGGGGTCACTTAGAAATGTCCTTGTTTTTGAAAGAAAAGCACATTTATTGTCCATTAAAATAACATAAAATTTATCAGAAATACAGCATAGACATTGTTAATGTTGTAAACGACTATTGTAGCTGGAAATGGCAGATTTTTTATGGAATATCTACATAGGAGTACAGAGGCCCATTATTAGCAACCATCACTCCTGTGTTCCAATGGCACATTGTGTTAGCTAATCCAAGTTTGTCATTTTAAAAGGCAAATTGATCATTAGAAAACCCTTTCTCAATTATGTTAACACAGCTGAAAGCTGTTGTTCTGATTAAAGAAGCAATAAAACTGGCCTTCTTTAGACAAGTTGAGTATCTGGAGAATCAGCATTTGTGGGTTCGATTACAGGCTCAAACTGTCCAGAAACAAAGTACTTTCTTCTGAAACTCGCCAGTCTATTCTTGATCTGCGTAATTAAGGTTATTCCATGTGAGAAAGGGCCAAGAAACTGAAGATCTCGTACATCGCTGTGTACTACTCCCTTCATAGAACAGCGCAAACTGGCTTTAACCAGAATAGAAAGAGGAGTGGGAGGCCCCGGTGCACAACTGAGCAAGAGGACAAGTACATTGGAGTGTCTAGTTTGAGAAACAGATGCCTCTCAAGTCCTCAACTGGCAGCTTCATTAAATAGTGCCAGCAAAACACCAGTCTCAATGTCTGTCCTTCTACGCAGAGTTCCTCTGACCAGTGTCTGTGTTCTTTGGCCCATCTTAATCTTTTATTTTTATTGGCCAGTCTGAGATATGGCTTTTCCTTTGCAACTCTGCCTAGAAGGCCAGCATCCCGGAGTCGTCTCGCGATGTTGCACCTCTGGGTTTAGAAACTCTGTGGTTTTACTCTACACAGAGTAAAAATTACACAACCACACTCAAGTCTGGTTATTAATACTGGTTGTTCTTTTACACCACTGAGTGTTAAGTTAATTTAACTCCTGAATCAACACTAGAAATGTTACATTGAAAAATCTAAACACTAAGTAAAATGACAAATTTCCGGTGTATCATACAATACTCGCTGGTTCACTCATACTTGCCTATACTCTTGCTGCTGGTGATTCTCTGATCCATCTCTATGCAGACGACACCGTTCTGTATACTTCTGGCCCTTCTTTGGACACTGTGTTAACTAACCTCCAGACGAGCTTCAATGCCGTGGGCTCCAACTGCTCTTAAATGCAAGTAAAACTAAATGAATGCTCTTCAACCGATCGCTGCCCGCACCTGCCTGCCCGTCCAGCATCACTACTCTGGACGGTTCTGACTTAGAATATGTGGACAATTACGAATACCTAGATGTCTGGTTAGACTGTAAACTCTTCTTCCAGACTCACATTAAGCATCTCCAATCCAAAATTAAATCTAGAATTGGATTCCTATTTCCCAACAAAGCATCCTTCACTCATGCTGCCAAACATATCCTCATAAAACTGACTATCCTACCGATCCTTGACTTCGGCAATGTCATTTATAAAATAGCCGCCAACACTCTACTCAGCAAATTGTCTATCACAGTGCCATCTGTTTTGCCACTAAAGCCCCATATACTACCCACCACTGTGACCTGTATGATCTTGTTGTCTGGCCCTCGCTTCATATACGTCGCCAAACCCACTGGCTCCAGGTCATCTATAAGTCTTTGCTTGGTAAAGCTCCGCCTTATCTCAGCTCACTGGTCACCATAGCAGCACCCATCCGTAGCACACGCTCCAGCAGGTATATTTCACTGGTCACCCCCAAAGCCTATTCCTCCTTCGGCTGCCTTTCCTTACATTTCTCTGCTGCCAATGACTGGAACAAATTGCAAAATCGCTGAAGCTGGAGAATCATATCTCCCTCACTATATCTCCCTTTTAAGCATCAGCTGTCAGAGCAGCTCACAGATAATTGCATCTGTACATAGCGCCTCTGTAAATAGCCCATCCAACTACCTCATCCCCATATTGTTATTTATATATTTATTTTTTGCTCTTTTTCACCCCAGTATCTCTACTTGCACATTAATCTTCTGCACATCTATCACGCCAGTGTTTAATTGCTAAATTATAATTACTTTGCCACTACGGCCTATTTATTGCCTTACCTCCCTAATCTTACCTCATTTGCACACACATTATATAGATGTTTTTTCCTATTGTGTTATTGACTGTATGTTTGTTTATTCCATGTGTAACTCTGTGTTGTTGCTTTGCTTTATCTTGGCCAGGTCGCAGTTGTAAATGAGAACTTGTTCTCAACTAGCCTACCTGGTTAAATAAAGGTGAAAAAAAAAAAAACTTTGCTCAATAAAATCACAGAAAATACTAATTTGAAAGACAGACACTTAATATATAAACTATGTCGGCTGGAGTTTTACGGTCATCTGTTGTGATGGTTGAGTGGTATATATGGTATATATTTTGTTCTGATACAATCTGAATTTAAAATGGATTAAATTCAGTATTTGTGTCACTGGTCTACACACAATACCCCATAAGGTCAACGTGGAATTATGTTTCTTGACATTTTTACAAATTAAATAAAAATGAAAAGCTAAATAAGCATACAACCTGTTTGTTATAGCAAGCCTAAATAAGTTCAGGAGTAAAAATGTGCTTAACAATTCACATAATAAGTTGGACTCACTGTGTGTGCAATAATCGTGTTAAACATCGTCTCTGTACCCCACACATACAATTATCAGTCTAGCAGTGAATTTCAAACAGAGATTCAACCACAAAGTCCAGGGAGGTTTTCCAATGCCTTGCAAAGAGGGGCACTAATTGGTAGATGGGTAAAAAAAAAAGAAAGCAGACATTGAACATCGCTTTGATCATGGTGAAGTTATTAATTACACTTTGGATACAGGCGTCCTTCCCAACTCAGTTGCCGGAGAGGAAGGAAACCGCTCAGGGATTTCACCATGAGGCCAATGGTGATCTTAAAACAGTAACAGAGTTTAAAAAATGTATGGCTGTGATAGGAGAAAACTGAGGATGGATCAATAACATTGTAGTTACTCCACAATACTGACCAAAACGACAGAGTGAAAAGAAGGAAGCTTTTTCAGAATACAACTCTTTCAAAACATGCATCCTGTTTGCATAAGCCACTGAAGTTAAACTGCAAAAAAATGTGACAAAGAATGTAACTTTATGTCCTGAATACAAACTGTTATGTTTGGGCCAAATCCAACACATCACATCACCGAGTACCATTCTTCATATTTTCAAGCATGGTGGAGGCTGCATCATGTTATGTGTATGCTTGTCATCGGCAAGAACTAGGGAGTTGTTTTTAGGATAAAAAGAAACAGAATAGAGCTAAGCACAGGAACAATCCTAGAGGAAAACCTGGTTCCCTTTGCTTTCCAACATTGGGAGACAAATTCACCTTTCAGTAGGGCAATAACCTAAAACACAAGGCCAAATATATACTGGAGTTGCTTACCAAGATGACATTGAATGTTCCTCAGTGACCTAGTAACAGTTTTGACTTAAATCGGCTTAAAATAAATTGATTGTCAAGGCTTGAGAATTGTGTGTAGATCGGTGAGAAAACATATGTTTAATCCATTTGGAATTCAGGCTGTAACACAACAAAATGTGGAATAAGTCAATAGGTATGAATACTTCCTGAAGGCACTGTAAAATGATTAAGGGAATACCAGAGAGATGTACAAAAATCATCATATAGGTACAGTTTAATCTAAGGATCAGACACTTTTTTATAAATTTCATCTAAAATGAGATGCCCAAATCTAACTGCCTGTAGCTCAGGACCTGAAGCAAGGATATGCATATTCTTGATACCACTTGAAAGGAAACACATTGAGGTTTGTGGAAATGTGAAATTAATGTAGGACAATATAACACATTAGATCTGGTAGAAAGAGAAAGAGAAAGGCTATAACTCTATCCTCCTGATTCCTGCTTACAAGCAAAAATTAAAGCAGGAAGCACCAGTGACTTGGTCTATAAACAAGTGGTCAGATGAAGCAGATGCTAAACTACAGGACTGTTTTGCTAGCACAGACTGGAATATGTTCCAGGACACCACATCACATCAGCCACTGGCTTTATCAAGAAGTGCATCGAGGACGTCGTCCCCACAGTGACTGTACGTGCATACCCCAACCAGAAGCCAACATTCACACTGAGCTAAAGAGTAGAGCTGCCGCTTTCAAGGAGCGGGACTCTAACCCGAAAGCTTATAAGAAATCCCACTATGCCCTCCAAAGCGTCAATACAGGACTAAGGTTGAATCGTACTACACCGGCTCCGATCCTCGTTGGATGTGGCAGGGCCTGCAAACTATTACAGACTACAAAGGGAAGCACAGCTGGGAGCTGGCCAGTGACACAAGCCTACCAGATGAGCTAAAAAACTTCTATGCTCGCTTTGAGGCAAGTAACACTGAAACATGCATGAGAGCATCAGCTGTTCCAGACGAAAGTGTGATCACGCTCTCCGCAGCTAATGTGAGTAAGACCTTGAAACAGGTCAACATTCACAAGGCCACAGGGCCAGACGGATTACCAGGACGTGTACTTCGAGCATGCGCTGACCAACTGGCAAGTGTCTTGACTGATATTTTCAACCTCTCCGTATCTGAGTCCGTAATACCAACATGTTTCAAGCAGGCCACCATTATCCCTGTGCCCAAGAACACTAAGGTAACCTGCCTAAATGACTACCGACCCGTAGCACTCAAGTCTGTAGCCACAAAATTCTTTGAAGGGCTGGTCATGGCTCACATCAACACCATTATCCCAGAAACCCTAGACCCACTCCAATTTGCATACTGCTGCAACAAATCACAGATTATGCAGTCTTTATTGCACTCTACACTGTCCTTTCACACCTGGACAAAAGGGACACCTATGTGAGAATGCTATTAATTGACTACAGCTCAGTGGTTAATACCATGGTGCCCTCAAAGCTCATTACTAAGCTTAGGACCCTGGGACTAAATACCTCCCTGCAACTGGATCCTGGACATCCTGACCGGCCGCCCCCAGGTGGTAAGGGTAGGTAACAACACATCCGCCATGCTGATCCTCAATACAGGGGCCCCTCAGGCGTGCGTGCTCAGTCCCCTCCTGTACACCCTGTTCACCCATGACTGCACGGCCAGGCACGACTCCAACACCATCATTAAGTTTTCTGATGACATAACAGTGGTAGGCCTGATCATTGACAACGATAAGACAGCCTATAGGGAGGAGGTCAGAGACCTGACCGTGTGGTGCAAGGACAACAACCTCTCCCTCAATGTGATCATGACTAAGGAGATGATTGTGGACTACAGGTTCTTATTAGGTGTCACACCCTGATCGGTTTTACCTGTCTTTGTGCTTGTCTCCACCCCCCTCCAGGTGTCGCCCATCTTCCCCATTATCCCCTGTGTATTTACATCTGTGTTCTCTGTTTGTCTGTTGCCAATTTGTTCTGTTTCATGAAACCTACCAGCGTGTGTTCCCTTGCTCCTGTCTGTTCTTGTCCTGTTTTGACCATTCTGCCTGCCCTGACCCAGAGTCTGCCTGCCATTCTATACCTTGCCCCACCTTACTGGATTATTGACCCCAGCCTGCCCTGACCGTGAGACTGCCTGCCTTTCTGGACCTTTTGCACCCTCTCTGGATTACGGACCTCTGCTTGCCTTTGACCTGTTGTTTGCCTGCCCCTGTACTATGAATACATGTTTGTTTCTTTGACACTGTCTGCATCTGGGTCATACCTGAAATCTGATATTAGAAGCCTATCCCTCTGCCAAGAACCCTTTTGGACCCCTTTCTTCTAAGAGTGAAGGCTTGGAGGATGACACTTGAATCTCACCAGTATTTCCAACACCCTAAGTCTGATCTGAGAATGGTATACATGTTTATCGCAGCTTGAGGAACGAAACCTCACTGTCAGAGAGCTGTAAATCCAGAGGAGATCAGTGCAGGGAGATCCACAAAGAGGCGTTCTGGTTGCAAGGACAGCATATTTGAAAGTCCCCCTTTTTCCTAGCGGAATCTTTTAAATTAAACAGTAGGAGTAGAGTTGGGATCAATTACATTTCGATTCCTCTTCCCACTTAGAGGTTGAACACAATATGTATGGGATTTAAATAGTGAAAATAATCTGTTTATATTACCCCCCCCATTTTTGAATAATCCATATCCAACTCTGTCCCTGAACTGTAAAGTGTAAGTATGACATGTAGGATAGAGTTTATTAGGTTATGTTTCAACCTTAAGTGTGGATTGGAAAACGCTCAACTTTAGATTCCCTCTGACTTAAACTGTTCATGAACTCAATCAGTGGCTAGTTTGTCTGACTCTCTCTCTGTCTGGTTAATTACTTGTTAATTACTTCTTTAGACACAGGTCACCATGTCAAATATTAGCTGTAACTTCCTAAACTGACGGACGGAACCCACGGAGACTTATTTGCTCAACTATTCTGAAGAGGAAATTTCACCAGACCAGCCTCTGTCTGAGAATTGCTCACAGTGGGCTCATGCAGAGAGGCTGTGAGAGCAAAAGGGGAGGTGCCTTCCCCTCTGAAGGACTCATCCAAAGGACACTGTATACCTCAGTGTGACAGACCCGCTTGTATTGACAGCTATCCATCTTGTCAGCATAAATAAGATTAATGGCACCGAATGAAAGGAAAATTATACATATAAAAGCCTAGTGTGTGCATATGGTCCATTAAGCATTTTCCAGTTGTTTTTATGGCTGGTTTAATCTTTTTTAAATCGGTCAGAAAATCTATTTGTTCATGTTGCTGCCAAGTTGTTGAGTGGGACACTCCATCATATTTACAGGGTGTCCGTCTGAGGCTGACTGGACGAAGCGTTATACTTTGTTCATCACTCATCCGATGTGCTGGACGAAGCGTTATACTTTGTTCATCACTCATCCACCATGCCACAGGCCACCACTGCAAAGACTGACAATCTGTAAATACTGTATAACTTGTTATTCTTCTGCCCATTTTTGAAGGCATCAATTTAATTGATGGTAATTTAACACAACATCAGTTCCATCATGGACTTTACTCCTTTGTCAACACTGTGGAGCACTTTGTATCTCTTTGCAGTAGAGGACTGCATGATTGTCCTGTACGAATATGCTAGTCTTGTTAGCGTGTGGAAATCTACATTGATGTCGTTTGGGGCTCCTGATGATACACTATATATACAAAAGTATGTGGACAACCCTTCAAATTAGTGGATTCAGCTATTTCAGTCACACCCGTTGCTGACAGGTGTATAAAATCGAGCACACCGCCATGCAATCTCCATAGACAAACATTGACAGTAGAATGGCCTTACTGAAGAGCTCAGTGGCTTTCAACGTGGCACCGTCAAAGAATTCCACCTTTAACATAATATATATATATATATATATATGTTATTTAATATATATATTTATATATATTATATATATATTTAAAACCTTTATTTAACTAGGCAAGTCAGTAAAGAACAAATTCTTATTTACAATGACAGCCTACCCCAGCCAAACTCTAACGACACTGGGACTCTATGGGACTCCCAATCACGGACAGTTGTGATTGCAAAAATCAGAAACTTTCTGTCCAAAAATGATGCAGAAAAATTAATCCATGCTTTTGTCACTTCTAGGTTAGACTACTTCAATGCTCTACTTTCCGGCTACCCGGATAAAGCACTAAATAAACTTCAGTTAGTACTAAATACGGCTGCTCGAATTCTGACTAGAACCAAAAAATTTGATCATATTACTCCAGTGCTAGCCTCTCTACACTGGCTTCCTGTCAAAGCAAGGGCTGATTTCAAGGTTTTACTGCTAACCTACAAAGCATTACATGGGCTTGCTCCTACTTATCTCTCTGATTTGGTCCTGCCGTACATACCTACACGTACGCTACGGTCACAAGACGCAGGCCTCCTAATTGTCCCTAGAATTTCTAAGCAAACAGCTGGAGGCAGGGCTTTCTCCTATAGAGCTCCATTTTTATGGAACGGTCTGCCTACCCATGTCAGAGACGCAAACTCGGTCTCAACCTTTAAGTCCTTACTGAAGACTTATCTCTTCAGTGGGTCATATGATTGAGTGTAGTCTGGCCCAGGAGTGGGAAGGTGAACGGAAAGGCTCTGGAGCAACGAACCGCCCTTGCTGTCTCTGCCTGGCCGGTTCTCCTCTTCCCACTGGGATTCTCTGCCTCTAACCCTATTACAGGGGCTGAGTCACTGGCTTACTGGGGCTCTCTCTTGCCGTCCCTGGAAGGGGTGCGTCACCTGAGTGGGTTGATTCACTGATGTGGTCATCCTGTCTGGGATGGCGCCCCCCTTGGGTTGTGCCATGGCGGAGTTCTTTGTGGGCTATACTCAGCCTTGTCTCAGGATGGTAAGTTGGTGGTTGAAGATATCCCTCTAGTGGTGTGGGGGCTGTGCTTTGGCAAAGTGGGTGGGGTTATATCCTTCCTGTTTGGCCCTGTCTGGGGGTGTCCTCGGATGGGGCCACAGTGTCTCCTGACCCCTCCTGTCTCAGCCTCCAGTATTTATGCTGCAGTAGTTAATGTGTCGGGGGGCTAGGGTCAGTTTGTTATATCTGGAGTACCTCTCCTGTCCTATTCGGTGTCCTGTGTGAATCTAAGTGTGCATTCTCTCTCTCTCTCTCTCTCTCTCTCTCTGAGGACCTGAGCCCTAGGACCATGCCCCAGGACATGATGACTCCTTGCTGTCCCCAGTCCACCTGGCCGTGCTGCTGCTCCAGTTTCAACTGTTCTGCCTTATTATTATTCGACCATGCTGGTCATTTATGAACATTTGAACATCTTGGCCATGTTCTGTTATAATCTCCACCCGGCACAGCCAGAAGAGGACTGGCCACCCCACATAGCCTGATTCCTCTCTAGGTTTCTTCCTAGGTTTTGGCCTTTCTAGGGAGTTTTTCCTAGCCACCGTGCTTCTACACCTGCATTGCTTGCTGTTTGGGGTTTTAGGCTGGGTTTCTGTACAGCACTTTGAGATATCAGCTGATGTACGAAGGGCTATATAAATAAATTTGATTTGATTTTGATTTGATACAGCCTGGAATCGAACCAGGGTCTGTAGTGCCACCTCTAGTACTGAGAGGAAGTGCCTTAGACCGCTGCGCCACTCGGGAGCCCGGAGCCCAACAAGTCAGGTTGTCAAATTTCTGCCCTGCTAGAGCTGCCCTGGTCAACTGTAAGCGCTGTTATTGTGAAGTGGAAAAGTCTAGGAGCAACAACAACTCAGCTGCCAATGGTAGGTCACACAATCTCACAGAACGGGACAGCCGAGTGCTGAAGCGCGTAGAGCGTAACAGTCGTCTGTCCTTGGTTGTAACACTTCCTACCAAGTTCCACACTGCCTCTGGAAGCAACGTCAGCACAATAACTATTTGTCGGGAGCTTCATGAAATAAGTTTCTATGGCCGAGCAGCCACACACAAGCCTAAGATTACCATGCGCAATGCCATGAGTCTGCTGGAGTAGTGTAAAGCTCACCAACATTAGACTCTGGAGCAGTGGAAACACATTTCCTGGAGTGATGGATCACGCTTCACCATCTGGCATTCCGACAGATAAATCTGGGTCTTGTGGATGCCAGGAAAACGCTACCTGTCCGAATTAATTGTGCCAACGGTAAAGTTTGGTGGAGGAGGAATAATGGTCTGGGGCTGTTTGGTTCGGGCTAGGCCCCTTAGTTCCAGTGAAGAGTAAACTTAATGCTACAGCATACAACGACATTCTAGACAATTATGTGCTTCCAACTTTGTGGCAACAGTTTGGGGAAGGCCTTTTCCTGTTTCAGCATGACAATGCCCCCATGCACAAAATGAGTTCCATGCATAAATGGTTTGCCGAGATCGGTGTGGAAGAACTTGACTGGCCTGCACAGAACCCTGACCTCAATCCCATCGAACACCTTTGGGATGAATTGGAACGCCGACTGCGAGCCAGGCCTAATCGCCCAACATCAGTGCCCGACTTCACTAATACTATTGCAGCAATGTTCCAACATCTAGTGGAAAGCTTTCTCAGAAGAGTGGAGGCTGTTATAGCAGCAAAAGGGGGACCAACTCCATACTAATGCCCATGATTTTGGAATGAGATGTTAGATGAGCAGGTGTCCACATACTTTTGGTCATGTAGTGTACCTTTCTAATATGTGGTATTATATTGTATTACACTGAATACAAATATAAATGAAACATGTAAAGTGTTGGTCCCATGTTTCTTGAGCTGAAATAAAAGATCCCAGAAATTGTCCAAACACACAAAAAGTTTATTTCTCTAAAATATTGTGCAAAGATTTGTTTACATCCCTATTCGCGAGCATTTCTCCTTTGCCAAGATAATCCATCTACCTGACAGGTGTAGCATATCAAGAAGCTGATTAAACAACATGATCATTACACAAGTGCACCTTGTGTTGGGGACAGTAAAAGGCCACTCTAAAATGTGCAGTTTTGTCTCACAACACAATGCCAAAGATTTCTCAAGTTTTGATGAAATGTGCAATTGGCATGCTGACTGCAGGAATGTCCACCAAAGCTGTTGCCAATGAATGTAATGTTCATTTCTCTACCAGAAGCCGCCTCCAACGTCGTTTGAGAGAATTTAGCAGTACGTCGAACTGCCCTCACAATCGCAGACCATGTGTTACCATCATCTGCGGGATCATCTGAGACCAGCCACCCGGACAGCTGATTAAACTGTTGGTTTGCATAACCAAATAATTACTGCACAAAATGTCAGAAACTGTCTCAGGGAAACTCATATGCATGCTCATCATCCTCACCAGGGTCTTGACCGGACTGTAGTTTGGGGTCGTAACCGACTTCAGTGGGCAAATGCTCACCTTTGATCGCTACTCGCATGCTGGAGAAATGTGCTCTTCACGGATGAATCCCGGTTTCAACTATACCGGGCAGATGACAGACAGAGTGTATCCCTTTGTGTGGGCGAGAGGTTTGCTGATGTCAGTGTTGTGAACAGAGTGCTCCATGGTGGCGGTGGTGTGATGATATGAGCAGGCATAAGCTACGGACTATGAACACAATTGCATTTTATCGATGGCAATTTGAATGCACAGAGATATCATGACAAGATCCTGAGGCCCATTGTCGTGCCATTCATTCATTCCGCCACCATTAGCTCATATTTCAGCATGATAATGCACAACTCCATGTTGCAAGGATCTGTACACAATTCCTGGAAGCTGAAAATGTCCCAGTTCTCCCATGGTCTTCATACTCACCAGACCTGTCACCCATTGAGCATGTTTGGGATGCTCAGGATCGACGTATAAGACAGTGTGTTCCAGTTCCCGCCAATATCCAGCAACTTCGCAAAGCCATTGAAGAGGAGTGGGACAACATTCCACAGGCCACAATCAACATCCTGATCAACTCCATGTGAAGGACATGAGGCAGATGGTGGTCACATCAGATTCTAACTTGTTTTCTGACCCACGCCCCTACCTTTTTTTTAAAGGTATCTGTGACCAAAATATGAGTATCTGTATTCCCAGTCATGTGAAAGCCATAGATTAGGTCCTTATTAAGTTATTTACATTGGCTGATGTCCTTATATGTACTGTAACTCAGTAACATCATTGAAATTGTTGCATGTTACTTTTGTATTTTTGTTCAGTTTATGCAAGTCTCTCTGGATGACATGACACTGCATCTGTTCCATCTAATGCTGGAGAATCTCCTATAGCAAGATTGCTCTTCATGTCATGTATTCTGAACATGTGTGGATTTCTATTTGGGGTTGTCTCTGGGGTCTGGAGAGAAAGACAGATGGGGATACGTGTTTTCAATGTAAAAATGTATGTTTTCAACCTGTCGAACCTAAGATGCAAGTTGAATGGTAAACTAATTCCCTTGCATATTCATTCGTATACTGTCACCGTTTATCTTGCCACATAAAGAAACAATATATTTCAGTCCGGTGTGCCTCAGTCAGTATCCTTATTTCCATATATTGCCAAGAATCTGATCCAAGAGAGGCCTGGCATATGTTCACTGAGAATCCTACATGTAAAGTCTCCTGGTACCTGCTACTGTAGCTCTAATCTGTGTCAGACTGCAAGGGAATTCATCACATTCTGTGACTCAAGGAGAAGGTGAGAATTTCCTCTGACATCAGATCAGTCATTGTGGGGGAACGGAACACTGGGCGTTCTATACCCACAATGAAATCATGATTATCTGCATTTAGCAAAAATGAAATAAGTATGTAATTCCAGTTGGGGGAGGAGGCTAAAAGACCTAATTTGACATAACAAGTTTTACTATAAAAAGTATTTATATAATCATCAAGGGATTTAGCTGAGAACCTAGGCTACCTGGAGTGGGTTTACTGAATCCATTGCTGCTGTGGGGATTATTAACATCGCCACCAGTTGCAATAACTGATAAATTCCACATTAAAACATTGCAAGGCATTGAAATATGTCATTTTCATTCACAGTGGCAGTGCCTCTGAAGCAAAAACCATTACAATTGTAAACAATTTATATGTCAGCTTAAAAAAAAAAGAAGAGCTGTATCTTGTAGAAACCTTTTTTGCGATGCTATTTTCCCCTTGAGCTCACTGGCTTATTAGAGAGACACAGAGCATTATTTGCTTATGCAGTGAAGCCTAAAACAGTGGAGCAGCAGTATTTAAAGCAGCTTCGCCCCTCCATTTCCCTGAATGATTACCTCCGTCAATGCTCCAGCAGACCCCAGAGTCCCCGATCACAGATATATCTCTGTCGGAGCCGTACAACACCGGTCTCTTAAAACGCTCCAGAAAACCTGCCAGGCCTTTTTGACACACCTCAGGATGCATTAAGTCTAGCAGAAGAACTCTTTAAATGCCTGCCCATTAAACCAGTGAGAGACTGAACCATTACATGACTACTATTAGTATCAAGATTAAGCTGCACACCAGCTAGAAAACATTATCCAACCGTTACTCCCACATCCTTAGACTGTACATTTTAATAATCTTCCAAACAGTGTTCTCCATATTGTACTGTACATGTCAGGGTAGGGGTGTTGAGTGGTCTAGGACTGCACCAAGGGAACATAAGATATCAAGTGAATGAAGGCTACTGCATACTGTGTAGTGCAGTCTACCGTGACCTTACAGTGAGAGGATGGGGTGGTGTAGAAGAGGAAGGTTAAGGGAGAGGTCAAGTGTTACTCTGTCCAATGCCCAAATGTAAGGCCCTCGCGCAATGTTCAGGACCAGCGAAGTGTTAAGGTCCTATGATGGGTTAAGGCTAAATGAGAGAGCTTACTGGATGCTGTCACGCTTGGACTGTCTCTATCTCTCACTCCCAGACACAGAGAACAAGAGAGAGAGGGGGGGGGTGAGAGACGGAGTACAACTGCACAATTCTAATTCCCTCTCTCCTTTATGTTAATGGTGCTGTAGTGGCGCAGGTCGAAAGCTTCAAGTTCCTCTGTGTCCACATCACTGAGGATCTATCATGGTCCAAACACACCAACAGAGTTAGAAGAGGGCACGACAATGCCTCTTCCCCCTCAGGAGGCTGACAAGACTACAGCTGCACCATTAAGAGCATTTTGACTGGCTGCATCACCGCCTGGTATGGCAGCTGCTTGGCATCCAACCACAAGGCACTACAGAGGGTAGTGCGGATGTCCCAGTACATCACTGGGGCTGAGCTCCCTGCCATCCAGGACCTCTATACCAGGCAGTGTCAGAGGAAGACTCCAGCCACCCAAGTCATAGACTGTTCTCTCTAATACGGCATGGCAAGCATTAAGACTGCTAAGTAGTTAGTTAAATAGTTAACCAAATAGCTACCCGGACTATCTGCATTGACTCTTTTTGCGCAAACTTTTTTTTACTTGTCATATACACTACTGCTACTGTTTACTATCTATCTGTCACTTTATTCCTAGTTATATGTACATATCTAACTCAATTATCTCATACCCCTGCACATCGACTCAGTACTGGTAACCCTTGTATACAGCAAAGTTATCGATACTCATTGTGTATCTATTATTACCTTTATTATTTATTATTATTAGTGTTACTTTTCAAAATGTTCTCTATTTTCTCTCTCTGCATTGTTGGGAAGGGCCTCTCAGTAAGCATTTTACTGTTAGTTCACACCTGTTGTTTATGAAGCATGTGATTAATAACATTTGATTGATTTGATTTAGTGGAATAAGGGGGAGGGACCAACTGAGTTATTCTACCTTAAAAAACACAAGATAGAGGATTATGACACCCACCATCTCAGATTGTACTGAAGTCGTTTCTGTGTTTGGAAACAAATAATATTAGCATTCCTGAAGCATTATTTTGTTGAAATATAATTTGATCTGAGAAATTAAGTTTATTGATTACACTCAAATTAGCCATTTTAATTTATAGGATTCATGTAATCTTAAATAAATATACTGTAGTACCTAACATCTGATTTGGACCATAATTCTTCCTAACAATGAGTAAGACATGAGGAATCTAATAAAATGATCAAAAGCCAACCATGGGCTCTGTGAATGTGATGTTTTTTAATGAATGGTGTGCCTGTTGAACAAGTTGAGGAGACTAAATTACTTGGTGCTACCTTAGATTGTAAACTGTCATGGTCAAAACATATAGATTCAATGGTAGTAAAGATGGGGAGAGGTCTGTCTGTAATAAAGATATATATATATATACTCTGCTTTTTGACACCACACTCCACAAAGAAAGTCCTACAGGCTCTAGCTTTGTCTAATCTGGATTATTGTCCAGTCGTGTGGTCCAGTGCTGCAAGGAAAGACCTAGTTAAGCTGCAGCTGGTCCAGAACAGAGCAGCACGTCTTGCTCTTCATTGTAATCAGAGGGCTAATATAAATACTATGCTGCCAGTCTCTCTTGGCTAAGAGTTGAGGAGAGACTGACTGCATCACTTCTTCTTTTTATAAGAAACATTAATGTGTTGAAAATCCTAAATTGTTTGCATAGTCAACCTACACACAGCTCTGACACACACACTTATCCCACCAGACATGACAGTCTTTTTGCAGTCCCCAAATCCAGAACAAATTCAGAAAGCGTACAGTATTATATAGAGACATTATTGCATGGAACTCTGTTCCATCTCATATTGCTCAAGTGAACAGCAAACCTGGTTTCAAAAAATAGATAAAGCAACACCTCACGGCACAACGCCTCTCCCCTATTTGACCTGGATAGTTTGTGTGTACTGTATGTATTGATATGTAGACTAATGGGGATCCTAATAAAATACCAAATACCAAATACCTATTAAAAACAGGACTGTAGATATGAGGTTTGTGCAGTAGGCTATAGGCCCAATACATTATCACCACATATTGGCTTTGCTTGAATTGACCTGCCAATGCATTGTTGTTCGTACAATTAAAAAAAAAATGATATTAAAACATTTGAGGTAGGAAATATGATCACACCGGTAATAGATAAGTTGTTGTATTACTTGTGTGGCACAGCTGAGTAAGCATACATTTAAATACTTCGCTTTTCATTTTACTGGGTTGAGGGTGCCTGCACCCGATGGCATTGGTGGAAAAAGTACCCAATTGTCATACTTGAGTAAAAGTAAAGATACCTTAACAGAAAAGGACTCAAGTAAAAGTGTAAGTCACCCAGTAAAATACTACTTGAGTAAAAGTCTAAAAGTATTTTATCAAAAGTAAACGTAAAAGTATAAATCATTTCAAATTCCTTATATCAGGCAAACCAGATGGCAAGATGTTCTTGTTTTTTAAATTTACAGACAGTCAGGGGCACAATCAGAGGCAGTAGGGATGAGCAGGGATGTTCTCTTGAAAAATGTGTGAATTGGACCATTTTCCTGTCCTGCTAAGCATTCAAAATGTGAGTACTTTTGGGTGTCAGGGAAAATGTATGGAGTAAAAAGTAAATTATTTTCTTTAGGAATGCAGTGGAGTAAAAGTAAAAGTGGTCAAAAATATAAATAATAAAGTACAGATACCCCACAAAAACTACTTAAGTAGTACTTTAAAGTATTTTTACTTAAGTACTGTACCCCACTGCCTGATGGTCAGTCTCAGCGGAGTGAGAGAGCAGCAGACTAAGGGTCCTCTTCTCAACATCCCTCCTCTCTCCCTTTCCTCCACTGACACTGACCAAAAAGCGATGCTGTCTTCCAGCTGATTGCAAAACTCGAGTCGCACAGCATTATTTATGCCTCATGCACAAATTCATGTTGTTACTCCGAACAAAGAAAATTAAACATTCCTCAATATTAAAAAAGCTGCTAATAATAATAACACAAGCCTATCGATACATGTTCCTACTCATTCATTACAGCTGCAGTGCTGGTTGTAGCGTGAGTGGAAGTCGGAAGATTGAGCATTTTATGGCTTATAAGTGTTGAATAAAAGGTTTTGACAGTGCTGAGTAAGGACTTCAACATGGACTCATAAAAACAGTCTTTCTCCCGTCATGATTTTAAGTTTGGAAATCTCACAGTATCAACTTTGCTGTAGCTTTTTTTTACACCTGCTACTTTACTGCAGACAGTAATCTGAGCCATCCGATTGGCCATCGGTAGGCCTAAAGTGCACTTGATTTGCTGAAAAAATGAACACTCAGTATTCATAAAACCATACATGGACATAAGCTCTTCTGATCAATTGCTATTTATTTAAAATATTTCATGAGTTTGAGCAAAAAAAGTATGGAAAGCATTTTCAAATGTCAGACCATTCATGTGTGTTATTTCTTCCTAGGCTACATTACTTTATGTGTTGTTTGCTTGGTTTTTGCAGTCCAAGTTCAATGAATGTACCGACTTCCCTTGAAGTCAACTGTGCCTTATGCAAGAAAAAAATTAACGAAGGCCTATTTGGTAAGAAAAACAGAAAATCTAATGTTTGCAGGATTTGGAAGGCCGATGTAGCCAATCAATATCCATAAAATGGAATTTGCTGTTTCTCCAGGAGTGGGTAGTTCTACTGGATGACTCATTCGTGCTTCCCCTCTCTCAATTATGGAGACACCATTATTCCTCCTCACCATAACAGTCATCTTGTTCGGCCCTTCTCTACCCGCCACAGATCTATTCAAGAATGTAAAATGTGATTATCTCACACCTCTGACTTGTACAAACCTTTTATTCAAAGGGAGGTGTACAAGAGAATCCTATTGAGAATGTGTCAGACAAAAGTGCTCTTCTGAATCAAGCAGCTCTCCTAAGACATGCCCTGCTCTGATATACAGCGTGATCTCTTAGCTAAGGGGCAAACAAAGGGGAAAGGAAAAAGGAGAAAGGAGAAAGGCTTCCACTAGTAATCCTATGAAAGGTTTGTGAGCTACAAAAGAGGCAGGCAAATCATTTAAACAAGTTCCCTTACTACACTCTTAGAAAAAAGGGTTCCAAAAGGGTTCTGCGGCTTTCCAAATAACCCTTTTTGGTTCTAGATAGCAAATTTTTTTGTAAGAGTGTACTCATGCCATACTCATCCTATTACCTGTTCTGATCACTGAGGTTCTCTCTCCAACAGCAATCTCTGTTTTTAAGTGATTTATTTCCAACAAGTTTGAAGTTTGGTAAGAGCTCATGCATTACAATGAAATGTCTACTATCCATCATAAAGTTAGCTTCAGAGCCAGGCCTGTTTACAGCGAGTTAGGTGTGAGCGATGAATCAGTGCTGCGTAAAGCCTGGCAAACAGATGTTTTCTCCTCCAGTTTGTAGATAAATGCCCACTGCTTCCTGCATGGGACATTCGGCACCCTGATGTCCTCATTATTCATTGGGAGAAGGTTTCCAATAACAAGGGCAGACAGGGGACATCTTTTGAACAAATTATACATTGAGCAATGCATAATGTATGGTGTGGTGCACACAAGGGTGGTCATCACCTGGCCTCTGAGCCACTGAGATCATGGGAGAGATTGAATTAACGTGTGAAATAGCTCAGCCTATGGTAATCTGCCATCTTGTTGACACAGGTAGTGAGAGAGAGAGAAAGAGAGAGAGAAACAAAAAGATGTGAAAATATAAGAAAATATATGTTTTGTCATAACCGTGGTATATGGTCTGAAATACAACGGCTGTCAGCCAATCGGCATTCAGGGCTCGAACAACCCAGTTTATAATTGTGTTTATACCATGGCATTGTTGAATATTCGTTTCTGATTGGATTGAAGGGTATTAAAGAGTGTGCATTATTTCCCTATACTGCACAGTAGAATTCAATGACTATAGTTCATTCTTACATGTTCTATGTTTGAGCTGCTTTTGAAAGGAAAAGTCGAATTGAAATTTTTGGGGGGGGCATTTTAGATTTTTTTTGCTTCATAATAGCAAGCTGATGGTGTGGTTAGCTAACTAGCAAGTCTGTTTGTTAGGTTACCAAGACAACTACTGTAGCTATCTTGTTAACTTGCTAGCTACTTCAGTGGATGAACACATTTGTAGCTGTAAATGAACACATTTCTAGAGGCAAAAGAGTTCAATTATAGCCATGGTATAAAAGGGATAATCATCTTGTGGCTTTATGTATTCTCTGGAAAAGAATGCAACTCTGTGGAAGGTCAGTTCCACTCCACTAGGGCATTGTGGAACACACTTTCCACGTCATTGATTATTTTCCATAGAACAGACAGCCTCTTGTTGATTATCCCTTACTTATATAATCCAGTTCTACTTGTTCTTAGTAGTGTTCAAACTCATGTACTGTCTGTTGTAGTGAAACCTAGCTAGGTAAAGATTGTAATTAAATTATACTGCATTTTATACAATTGCAGTCATTAATGCCTATTTGGTTTATTATAAGGCTTAAGTGATTCCTTGTGTTCTCTACAGCAATGTTCTCTACAGACAAGTCTTCTGGCAAGATACTGTACCTGATCATTTCCTAATATATCATGGAGAGCCATTATCAGGGAGAAAATGGGGAATGGGACAATTAGGAGAGAAAGATAGAACATAACAGCTCTTTTCCTGAGATGGCCTCCCTTGGGAGGATTCACTGTTTCTGTTGGCATTAAGTGGTGAGATCATTTTAAAGGCAGAAGTATGTGCGAAAGTAACATTAATGGGAGTAGGAGTATAACGATGGAATAAAAATGGCATTTGGGATTCATCAGCACCTCCGTGAGGGGCTGGTACATGTATGACTCAAACCCCCCATCTCCCCCAAACACAATCTCTCACTCCCAGCTGGGAAATGCATTTAATTTAATCTTTAAACGAAGTTGACCTTCTGAGTGAATGGATCATGGGCAGCTTTTAGATCAGACAGCCATCAGGTTGTCACTATGTCATTCTAACCACAGTTACAGCACTGCCTTGCACACCAGGGGACTGTATTCCTGAGAAATGGGTTTGACATTGATTACTTTGTTAGGGGCATGTGTTTTAACAGATCACCCTCTTTACAAACATAAGTTGTATCCCTGTTGTCCAAAGGCGAGGGGATGTTTGTGTGCTATGTGTTTTGCCCTTCAGGGCAGGAAAGACATCAGGGACATAGAGTATGTGACTTCTGTCCTGTATTTTCTACAAAGCGATATAGTTGAAGTCGGAAGTTTACATACACTTAGGTTGGAGTCATTAAAACTTGTTTTTCAACCACTCCACAAATTTCCTGTAAACAAACTATAGTTTTGGCAAGTCGGTTAGGACATCTACCATGTGCATGACACAAGTAATTTTTCCAACAATTGTTTACAGACAGATTATTTCACTTATAATTCACTGTATCACAATTCCAGTGGGTCAGACGTTTACATACACTAAGTTGACTGTGCCTTTAAACAGCTTAGAAAATTCCAGAAAATTATGTCATCGCGAGAAGCGATGATAATTTGAGTCAATTGGAGGTGTACCTGTGGATGTATTTCAAGGCCTACCTTCAAACTCAGTGACTCTTTGCTTGACATCATGGGAAAATCAAAAGAAATCAGCCAAGACCTCAGAATTTTTTGGGGGGACTTCCACAAGTCTGGTTCATCCTTGGGAGCAATTTCCAAACACCTGAATGTACCACGTTCATCTGTACAAACTATAGTACGCAAGTATAAACACCATGGGACCACGCAGCCATCATACCGCTCAGGAAGGAGACCCGTTCTGTCTCCTAGAGATGAACATACTTTAGTGCAAAAAGTGCAAATCAATCCCAGAACAAGAGCAAATGGCTTTGTGAAGATGCTGGAGGAAACAGGTACAAAGTATCTATTTCCAACGATTAAAACGAGTAAAACGATTCCTATATCGACATAACCTGAAATGCCACTCAGCAAGGAAGAAGCCACTGCTCCAAAACCGTCATAAAAAAGCCAGACTACTGTGTGCAAATGCACATGGGGACAAAGATTGTACATTTTGGAGAAATTCCTCTGGTCTGATGAAACAAAAATATAACTGTTATGCCATAATGACCATTGTTATGTTTGGAGGAAAAAGGGGGAGGCTTGCAAGCCAAAGAACACCATCACAACCTTGAAGCACGGGGGTGGCAGCATCATGTTGTTGGGGTGCTTTGCTGCAGGAGGGACTGGTGCACTTCACAAAATAGATGGCATCATGAGGCAGAAAATTATGTGGATATATTGAAGCAACATCTCAAGACATCAGTCAGGAAGTTAAAGCTTGGTCGCAAATGGGTCTTCCAAATGGACAATGACCCCAAGCATACTTCCAAAGTTGTGGCAAAATGGCTTAAGGACAACAAAGTCAAGGTATTGGAGTGGCCATCACAAAGCCCTGACCTCAATTGCATAGAAAATTTGTGGGCAGAACTGAAAAAGCGTGTGTGAGCAAGGAGGTCTACAGACCTGACTCAGTTACACCAGCGCTGTCAGGAGGAATGGGCCAAAATTCACCCAACTTATTGTGGGAAGCTTGTAGAAGGCTCTTTGAAACGTTTGACTCAAGTTAAACAATTTAAAGGCAATGCTACCAAATAGTACTTGAGTGTATGCAAACTTCTGACCCACTGGGAAAGTGAATAAAGAAATATAAGCTGAAATAAATGATTCTTTCTACTGTGTTTATTCTTTCTACTGTGTTTACCTCCAGTAATTAGATGATTTAAACAATCAGGAAATGTGATGCTCAGTTTGTTATGGTATTCATCTTAAATATACCCCTGTCAAAAACACAAGAGGTATATTTGAATAGGGAATTCCTAAAACAGAGCTATTTCATTTGAGTCAGATCACCAGGTAGGCCTAATTAGAAAGGATTTCAAAAAGTTTGAGTTTTTTGTCAAATGAAGCGTTGTATTGTGAGTTATGAGTAATGAAGATTGTTTGCAAGGGAACAGATTGTGGTTGTTGATGTTCTCGTTGACAGGTAGCATGTTGTCAATGCTTTGTGTTGTTATCATACAGCAGCTCTGAGTCTTAATTGGAACCCAGAAGGATTTTGCTTCAGAGCTGGGAGTGGAGGAAAAGAGAGAAACAGAGACAGGAGAGAGCAGACAGAGCTTGGTATTATAGAGAAACGCACATTCAAAAACACACCAACAGGCCCACCATTTTCATGAAAAGAGAAGAAGGTTGAAATGTTGGATTTTTTTCTCCAAGTGACGTGTGTATACTTAAAGAGACAGAAATGTGTTTTCAGTCCGTGCATAGCTAATGTAACATCAGAGTTCTTTCTAGTCGCTATCCAAAACCTACTATAATTTTAAGCCCATTTACACTATTTCAAATCATTTGTAAGTACCATGTTGTAGTAGTCGGTACCTGCACTCAAACGCAGCTTATATTTAAACTCGGCCCAAGTTGAAAACTTTATGTCAACTTTCATGAGTTTACAATTAAGAAGGACAGCAAGTTATTGACATGTCTCACAAGTTAGAGAACTACAGCTGCAAACACAGATACTTCATCTGTTTGTTCTTTCAACTCAAAGAGAAAGCACCCCATTACCTTATTATGTAGAGAAAAAGAGCAGTTTGTGTTTGTTTTCTGACCATATGGCTCCATTAGTGGAGTAATGACCTCCGAGCCCCTCAGGACGTTTAACACTGCCTCCAGTGGCCATTCAGATTGAATTGTCTTTTCAATGCACCAGTTGGCATGTGCCAATTTGTGTGTGTGTGTGTGTGTTTTGTGTGTGTTTGCATGCATTCGTGCACGTGTCGTGCGTGCATGTGTGTGTGTGTGTTTGGCAAAGGCTTGCGAGTATGTGCAGGAATATAAAATTGAAATGAATGTATTTGACAACTTTTTGACTAAGAGGGTTGGTGAATGAGAGTACCGAAGAGCTTTTGATACAGAGCACAGCAGAGTGCAATAAGCAAAAAAAGGCAAAATAGTGAGGACACCCCAGCGAATTTGCATAGAGATCTCCAAGTGAATTATGGTACAGGACAAAAGTGACCAGGACGGCTGGAGATACAGATTATGATTTGAAAATCCTATATATACTGTATACGTTTGGGATAACAAGTATTTGATACACTGTCAATTTTGCAGGTTTTCCTACTTACAAAGCATGTAGAGGTCTGTAATTTTCATCATATGTACACTTCAACTGTGAGAGACGGAATCTAAAACAAAAATCCAGAAAATCACATTGTATGATTTTTAAGTAATTAATTTGCATTTTATTGCATGACATAAGTATTTGATCACCTACCAACCAGTAAGAATTCCGGCTCTCACAGACCTGTTAGTTTTTCTTTAAGAAGCCCTCCTGTTCCCCACTCATTACCTGTATTAACTGCACCTGTTTGAACTCGTTACCTGTATAAAAGACACCTGTCCACACACTCAATCAAACAGACTCCAACCTCTCTACAATGGCCAAGACCAGAGAGCTGTGTAAGGACATCAGGGATAAAATTGTAGACCTGCACAAGGCTGGGATGGGCTACAGGACAATTGGCAAGCAGCTTGGTGAGAAGGCAACAACTGTTGGTGCAATTATTAGAAAATGGAAGAAGTTCAAGATGACGGTCAATCACCCTTGGCCTGGGGCTCCATGCAAGATCTCACCTCGTGGGGCATCAATGATCATGAGGAAGGTGAGGGATCAGCCCAGAACTACCAGGCAGGACCCGGTCAATGACCTGAAGAGAGCTGGGCCACAGTCTGAAAGAAAACCATTAGTAACACACTACGCCGTCATGGATTAAAATCCTGCAGCGCACGCAAGGTCCCCCTGCTCAAGCCAGCGCATGTCCAGGCCCGTCTGAAGCTTGCCAATGACCATCCGGATGATCCAGAGGAGGAATGGGAGAAGGTCATGTGGTCTGATGAGACAAAAATAGAGCTTTTTGATCTAAACTCCACTCGCTGTGTTTGGAGGAAGAAGAAGGATGAGTACAACCCTAAGAACACCATCCCAACCATGAAGCATGGAGGTGCAAACATCATTCTTTGGGGATGCTTTTCTGCAAAGGGGACAGGACGACTGCACCGTATTGAGGGGAAGATGGATGGGGCCATGTATCGCGAGATCTTGGCCAACAACCTCCTTCCCTCAGTAAGAGCATTGAAGATGGGTTGTAAGCTGGGTCTTCCAGCATGACAACGACCCGAAACACACAGCCAGGGCAACTAAGGAGTGGCTCCGTAAGAAGCATCTCAAGGTCCTGGAGTGGCCTAGCCAGTCTTCAGACCTGATCCCAATAGAACATCTTTGGAGAGAGCTGAAAGTCTGTATTGCCCAGCGACAGCCCCGAAACCTGAAGGATCTGGAGAAGGTCTGTATGGAGGAGTGGGCCAAAATCCCTGCTGCAGTGTGTGCAAACCTGGCCAAGAACTACAGGAAACATATGATCTCTGTAATTGTAAACAAAGGTTTCTGTACGAAATATTAAGTTCTGCGTTTCTGATGTATCAAATACTTATGTCATGCAATAAAATGCAAATTAATTACTTAAAAATCATACAATGTGATTTTCTGGATTTTTGTTTTAGATTCCGTCTCCCACAGTTGAAGTGTACCTATGATAAAAGACCTCTATATGCTTTGTAAGTAGGAAAACCTGCAAAATCAGCAGTGTCTCAAATACTTGTTCTCCCCACTGTATATATATATGACTTAATGGTGCAGTTGCCTGGTGAAGGGGAATGCGAATCCATCTGACCTCTGGTAGCCTTCCCTCTGTGTTGATAAATGGAAGACCAGGGACTTCAGGATATACAGTATATGATAATGTATATATTTATTGCAGACAACTTTTAAAAAATCTGTCTCCTTGTTATGTCAAAGAGACAAATAAAGTTAAGTCCAGGCACCACAGGCAAAAAGTTTGATTTTGCTTCTGTCTGTCAATTTTCAGATTTTGGGATATTTTGCAACTTCCATACTTTCATAAAATGTACAAATAAATCTGCAATAATGTGTTTAAATACTTGATTTGTATAATTTTATCCGAACTCCGTCAATTACACCTACCATAAATGTCGTTCTTGTTAGCATGTTTCATGTAAAACTTCAACTGGTATTTTTAAAAATCTACATGTTCAATCAGATATGATTCAAAAGCTTGATTTCCACAGCATATGGTTAGCTAGTCCATACATGGCTATACCCTTTGTTAGAAGTAGTGCTTCGTGCTGAAAGATGATTAATTCCCTGACATCCGATTGGTTACTAGCATTTAAAGGCCCCTTCCGGCAACCTGATTGGTTAAAATGCCTCACGTGCCGCGCAGCACTTCCTTGTTTAAAAATATATCTCGCGAAGAGTCCACATAAAGAGACAGAATGAGAAAATCTCAAAGAATATACCCTACAGTATGTTAATAAAAATAGGCGATCTCAGTTAGCCAATGAGAGAAAAGCAGTGAATGGCAGTATAGGTAGAGGAGGAAAAGGAGGTAGCCGGCAGCAGCGCCACTGAGACGCAAATTAGTTGAGATGAAGATGACAGCTAGCAGCGATCAACCAGACAACAGCCAGCCAACAGTGGCTTTTAGTCCACATGTCACAAATAAACCAACTTGTACATGATTTGATTTACCCTAACTGTTTAAACACTGGACTGAAAATCACCATAGGCCCCACCAACCAGGGATTCTGTAATTCTGTCATAATAGAATGTGCACACTGTGAAGGTGATCGTGATGCAATTAAGAGGAGAGTTTAAACTTCCTCCAGGCTGCAAGAGTGCTCCAGGGGAGAGATGGCATTTGATATAAATGTGAGGATGTTTTTTCTAGCCTACGAACTTGGCCTTGGTTATGCAGCTCTACAGAAAATAAGCAAAGTCCTAGGGATTCCTTCCTTGTGTCTCAGCTCATATCAGAGACATGACAGTAGAGTGACAGGTAAATAAAAAGGGAGAGTAGCACATTATTGTCAGGTGACTTGCTGTGTATAAATAATATTTATTTTCTTGCTCCAGCAAATGTATTCAAAGTGAATAGGAAAACATAACTGTACAATGAGAACGTCACATAGGCCTACAGTGTCATAGGGCTGTAGCCTACTGTGATTACTGAGAAATTAGCTTTACATAAAGTAAATACATGCGGATATGCTAATATTTACATAGGGTAACATGCTGATATTTAGTCCTGCGTTATGACTGTAATGTCGACCGACGTAATAAATACCACCCCCCCCCAGACATAGGAGAGTTGCTGAAGGAGGATGAGGATGTCATATCCTTTGATGGCATTCACTTCCAGCTACGGGATCGGTGTGTGCATTGGTGCTGGTACCGGCAAGCCTTAGAAAATGGTGAAGATCTACCCAGTCGCAAAAAACATGAAGTCAGTACATTTTTTAGTAGAGAGGTTGCACAGAAAATGGTACCCGTACATCATAGGATGTCAAATGATAACCTCCTCAAAAGAATGTAGCATGGAGGAACCCAGAATGCAAATGAATATCTGAACTCTGTAAAATGGTCATGATGCCCCAAACCTGTCTTTGTGTGCAAAAGCCGAATTGATGCAGCAGACAGTATGGCAGTAGCCACGTTCAATGAGGGAGCCACTGCTATATCAAATGTGATTGTGGCTTGACAGCACTTTGGTGACACTGGAAGCAAGTAGGAGTTGTGAGAGCTGATGCTGCTTCAATGGAGTGTGTCAAGCGTAGGGGCGGGTCCCATGACACAGTCAAGAAAGTAAAGCGGCACCAGCAACAACTCAAAGACGGCCTTACATATGTGGCAGGCATTGCTGAGTAATGTTCTGCACATTTCAACAGCCATTCAAAATCCTTGTATGTGACAAATTGAGCAAAGTGATATGAGAATTTGCCTAAAACGGCATATTTTTCCAACAGACCAGTATTCAAAGCATATGCTCTATTGCTTGAAGCAAATGTATTAAACATGCTAACGTATTTGTAAAAGGTATATTTGATGTTTATTTGTCAGTTTAGAAGTGATATTACGAATAACAGTTAAATTAATGGTAATATTTATGGAAAGTACATTTTAATTGCATTAGCCCAGGTATTCCCAAACTGGGGTACGCGCAATGCAGTTGGGGTAAGGCAAATAAAAATGTGATTCACATGTATTTATTTTCACATTTTCAAACAGTCCATTTAGTAAGGCCATAGAGACACATACAGCTCTATTGGTACTGCTACTACCAGCAGTACTACACCTGCACCTGTCGACGACACAGTGTTCTGCTTCCACGAGCACATCCAATACTAGCATCAGGGGCGGCAGGGTAGCCTAGCGGTTAGAGCATTGGACTAGTAACCGAAAGGTTGTAAGTTCAAATCCCCGAGCTGAGAAGGTACAAAATCTGTCATTCTGCCCCTGAACAGGCAGTTAACCCACTGTTCCTAGGCTGTCATTGAAAATAAGAATTTTTTCTTAACTGACTTGCCTAGTAAAATAAATGTAAAAAATTATACATTTTGTTGTTAGCCCAGCTAGCATGGACACTGACAGTTGTGAATCTGATGCAGCTGAAGTACTTACTGCCCCCTTACCCGGGAAAGCACCGAACAACAGACAGGGACTTTGGACCATCGAAGAGGCTCAAATATGATGAGAACTACATTGGTTTGGGGTTCACTTATATTGGGTGTAGTGCCTTTCCTCAGCCACAGTGTGTTATATGTGCAAAAGAGTACTATCTCACAACTCGATGAAACCTTCACTCTTGCGCAGACATTTAGAAACCAAAAAATAAAACATAAGCCACTGGATTATCCCTTTCATGCCCTGCCTCCAGTCCACTTACTGATATCTGAACAAGAGAGCCTCATCGAAATTGCAATAAGCGGTTCTGTGAAAATGTACGATTTCTGGATTGGCAAATCGTGCTGTTAATACACTGATGCCCTTTGCAACCACGTACCTATGTGAGAGTGGATTCTCGGCCCTCACTAGTATGAAAACTAAATACAGGCACAGACTGTTTGTGGAAAATTACTTAAGACTGAGGATCTCAAATATGAGCATCCTTTCAAGCACACCCTTCTCATGAACCTATGGTGAGTTATTCACAATTTCTGATGAACAAATAAGGTTTGATATGTAAGATGGTTAAATAAATAGCAAAAAAATTGATTATTATTATGTTATTATTTGTTCCCTGGTCCTATAAGAGCTCTTTGTCACTTCCCACGAGCCGGGCTGTGACAAAAACTCACACTCATTCTATGTTTAATAAATGTATCATATAGTGTGTGTGACAGGCTTGCAATGATGGCAAAAAACAACATTTGACAGTGCGTTGACCCTGGTGCTAGAGGGGGTACGCAGCTGGAGGTTGAATGTTTGAAGGGGTACGGGACTATAAAATCTTTGGGAACCACTGTATTAGCCTATCTTTAATCGGCCATTTTCTCAAAATGAAATGTTCCCCATGCGCCAATTTCTCAGTCTTCAAAGGACGTATATTCACATTATTCTACACACAGGTTCTTAGGTCTGATAGTCAGATGTTTACAGAAGCTTTTTTAATATCTTGTGTCATTTTGATTTTGTGTCTTTATCTGTAAATATATGCTAAATATGCATCTGTCATACATGCGAATAGTGTTTTTTAAATAATTCCATGAATTAAACTGTAAAAGTCTGACCATTGAGTGTCTTATCAAAATTAAAACATTTAAAAAACATTCTGCCATCAAGCAATGTTGTCGGAGTCTAGGTGATGTGGGTAAGGCGGAGTCAGGCGCAGGACACAGAGATGAGTAATAATAGTAACATTACTCAAAAATAATCTTCCAACAAGGAGAACGAAAATCCAGAATCACATAACCGAGACAACTGACAATAATAAACACGCACAAAACCATGATGGCTCCAGAGGTTTTGATGGCTCCAACTTTTAATACAATAATATATATACTTTTAACTTGCAAAGTTTCAGTCGGATGAGAGTAAAGGAAAAAAAATCCTTATTAGCCTGTGGTGCCTGGCCTTATCATCATGACGATTAAAAATGAGTTACAAATACAGGTGAAAACTCAATAAATGCTTCTGGATTTTTTACTTCTTGTTCTGCAAAACAAAATGACTAATTATAATGACTTATCATTATCAATCACCTTAATAGTTGAACTAGAACGAATACACCCCGGGGTGAATGAGTCATAAAACATAACAGTCTACACCAAAAGATAGACTTAATTAAATCAGATAGCATTTAGACTACATTTAAAAGCGTCTCTGATAATCCAGGCATAGGAAAATGGTCAAATACTCGTAATTGCTGTAAATGTGAAACTTTACCTAGGAATACATTACAAGGATTCTGAGTTCCATCTAGGAATAACATTATCTTTGAAAGCGTTCACCTTTTCATCGAACCAAATACGTAGAAATTGCAGACACGCGCATATGTCGAACTTTATAACTGTCTAAAAATTATGAATACAAATCAATTGACCACATTATTTTTCCTGTAGATAAAAGAAAAAACAACTGAAATATATTACAGTTTTTTACAATTGCTAACAAATGTTTACCTATACTTAAGATACTTTTTCTAAACTCTTAACACAGCAACACACCTACATCACACAATTAGCCAAATAGTACATTTTCTGCTCAAAACCACATTTTGTTAATTAAATACAACTCTACATTTCAAGATGAAAAAAACGTTCTCTACATACACTAACTATATCAAAACATGACAACCCCGGCTCAATATCTAATAATTCTGTCAAAACTCTAGCACATTTTCTCTCTCTTTATCTCTTTATGCAGTGTTGTGTTGTCTCTCTTGTCGTGATGTGCGTTTTGTCCTATATTTATATGTTATTTTAAATTTTATTTTTTTAAATCCCAGCCCCATCCCCGCAGGAGGTCTTTTTCCTTTTGGTAGGCCATCATTGTAAATAAGAATTTGTTCTTAACTGATTTGCCTAGTTAAATAAAGGTTAAATAAATAAATAAAAAGTCCTAATTTTTTCTCCCACATGTTCCCTGTCTGCTTCTGGCACCAGCTGTTGGCGGAGGTCATCTAAAAACAAAAGAAGGCGCTCAGTGTCTTAGGGACCTATCTGGCACTTCTGCAGGACCAAACCAGCACTCCAGATTGCAGCACACATTGTGATATTTCCTCCTCTCTGACCCGGCACATCCACGGTGGCCCTTTTCCCAATGATGTTTCTTCACCGCCAACTTGTTTTTGCCAGGTTGAACCCTGCCTCCTCTACATAAATGATTTAATGTGGGGTCTGATTAGCCTCCAACTCCATGACTCTCTGAAAGAAATCAAACACAGTATGTGTATATGCCTTTCAGTATGTCCCACTGTATGCATTGTAACCCATGTTAACATGTAGAGTAGCATAGTGTTAAACTCACTATAGAACAAGACATATTGGATAGACACCATACCTGGACTTATTGGTGCCGGAGTTCCTTGACCTGCTCACTGTTCCTTTCAGAAGGAACTGTAGACAACTGTTTCATTTGAACTCATTTGAGTTTAAAAGTGTACAACTGTTTCATTTCATTTGAACTGTGTTTGGTCAGAGTCCAAGCAATGGTAGTCAGGCTGATGCTTTCCACATTGTGAAATACCAAGTTGTCCTCTACAATTCTGATTTATTGCATTGTCAGCAATGACCTGCTCTTGGTCTTCACTGAGGAGCTTTTCTCTTCCCCCAGAGTGAGGAAGATGTTGTGTACTTTAGAGGAACAAAAATACAACACACAGTGCTTTGCAAAAGTGTTCATCCCCCCTGCCGTTTTCCCTACTTTGTTGCATTTCAACCTGTCATTCAAATAGTCATTTCAACTTGTCATTTTTATTTTGATATTATGTAATGGACATACACTAAATAATCCAAATAGGTGAAGTGAAAAACAGAATTTGTTAAAAAAATAAATAAAAAATTCTAAACGGAAAAGTGGTGCGTGCATAAAATCTGCAAAAAAAACCTGTCCCTTTTTCAGGACCCTGTCTTTCAAAGATAATTTGTAAAAATCTAAATAACTTCACAGATCTTATTTGTAATGGATTTCAACACTGTTTCCCATGCTTGTTCATTGAACCAAACAATTATTGAATATGCACCTGTGGTACTGTCATTAAGACACTAACAGTTTACAGCCGGTAGGCAATTAAGGTCACAGTTATGAAAACTTAGGACACGAAAGAGGCCTTTTTACTGACTCTGAAAAACACCAAAAGAAAGATACCCAGGGTTCCTGCTCATCTGCGTGAACGTGCCTTAGGCATGCTGCAAGGAGGCATGAGGACTAGATGTGGCCAGGGCAATAAATTGCAATAAATTGCAATGTCCGTACTGTGAGACGCCTAAGACAGCGCTACAGGGAGACAGGAAGGACAGCTGATCATCCTCGCAGTGGCAGACCACGTGTAACAACACCTGCACAGGATCGGTACATACGAACATCACACCTGCGGGACAGGTACAGGATGGCAACAACAACTGCCCGAGTTACACCAGGAACACACAATCCCTCCATCAGTGCTCAGACTGTTCGCAATAGGCTGAGAGAGACTGGACTGAGGGCTTGTAGGCCTGTTGTAAGGCAGGTCCTCACCAGACATCACCGGCAACAACGTCGCCTATGGGCACAAACCCACCATCGCTGGACCAGACAGGACTGGCAAAAAGTGCTCTTCAATGACAAGTCAGGGTTTTGTCTCACCAGGGCTGGTGGTCGGATTCGCGTTTATAGTCGAAGGAATGAGCGTTACACCGAGGCCTGTACTCTGGAGTAGGATCGATTTGGAGGTGGAGTGTCCATCATGGTCTGGGGCGGTGTTTCACAGCATCATCGGACTGAGCTTGTTGTCATTGCAGGCAATCTCAACACTGTGCATTACAGGGAAGACATCCTCCTCCCTCATGTGGTACCCTTCCTGCAGGCTCATCCTGACATGACCCTCCAGCATGACAATGCCACCAGCCATACTGCTCATTCTGTGCATGATTTCCTGCAAGACAGGAATGTTAGTGTTCTGCCATGGCCAGCGAAGAGTCCGGATCTCAATCCCATTGAGCACATCTGGGACCTGTTGGATCGGAGGGTGAGGGCTAGGGCCATTCCCCCCAGAAATGTCCGGGAACTTGCAGGTGCCTTGGAAGAGTGATGTAACATCTCACAGCAAGAACTGGCAAATCTGGTGCAGTCCATGAGGAGGAGATGCACTGCAGACCTTAATGCAACTGGTAGCCACACCAGATACTGACTGTTACTTTTGATTTTGACCCCTCCTTTGTTCAGGGACACTTTATTAAATTTCTGTTAGTCACATGTCTGTGGAACTTGTTCAGTTTATTTCTCAGTTGTTGAATCTTGTTATGTTCATACAAATATTTACACATGTTAAGTTTGCTGAAAACTTTGCTGACAGTGAGAGAACGTTTCCTTTTTTGCTGAGTTTATGTATTCACCCCCTTTGATATAAGATCTGGTGCAAACAATTACCTTCAGAAGTCACATAATTCGTTAAATAAGGTCCATCTGTGTGCAATCTAAGTGTCACATGATCTGTCACATTATCTCAGTATATATACACCTGTCCTGAAAGGCTCCAGAATCTGCAATACCACTAAGCAAGGGACACCACCAAGCAAGCGGCACCATGAAGAACAGGAGCTCTCCAAACAGGTCAGGGACAAAGTTGTGGAGAAGTACAGATCAGTGTTGGGTTATAAAACAATATCTGAAACTTTGAACATCCCACAGAGCAACATTAAATTCATTATTAAAATATTGAAAGAATATGGCACCACAACAAACCTGCCCACCAAAACTCACAGACCAGGCAAAGGAGGTCATTAATCAGAGAGGCAACAAAGAGACCAAAGATAACACTGAATGAGCTGCAAAGCTCCACAGCGGAGATTGAAGTATCTGTCCATAGGACCACTTTAAGCTGTGCACTCCACAGAGCTGGGCTTTAAGGAAGAGTGGCCAGAAAAAAGGCATTCATTAAAGAACAAATTAAGCAAACACGTTTGGTGTTCACCAAAAGGCATGTGGGAGACTCCCCAAACATACGGAAGAAGGTACTCTGGTCAGATGAGACTAAAATTGAGCTTTTTGGCCATCAAGGAAAATGCTATGTCTGGCGCAAACCCAACACCTCTCATCTCCCTGACAACACAGCTGTGGGGATGTTTTTCATCAGCAGGGACTGGGAAATTGGTCAGAATTGAAGGAATGACGGATGGCACTGAATACAGGAAAATTCTTGAGGGAAACCTGTTTCAGTCGTCCAGAGATTTGAGACCGGGACGGAGGTTGGAGCTGGAACAGTTTTGCCTTGAAGAATGGGCATAAATCCCAGTGGCTAGATGTGCCAAGCTTATAGAGACATACCCCAAGAGACTTGGGGGGGGGTGAATAGTTATGCACACTCAAGTTTTCAGTTTTTTTGTCTTATCTCTTGTTTCTTTTACAATAAAACATATTTTGTATCTTCAAAGTGGTAGGCATGTTGTGTAAATCAAATGATACAAACCCCCCAAAAATCTATTTTAATTCCAGGTTGTAAGGCAACAAATACGAATGCCAAGGGGGTGAATACTTTCGCAAGTCACTGTATGTATTTGCGTTGGGCCTGGTGGCCTACAGTTACTGTGGGACATAGCAACAGTAATGATTGAATAAGCCGTTGTGAAATGCATTACTTACCTGTTGGTTTGTTGAAAATTCTGTGTATTGGAAGCCGTGGTTGACCGTCTGAGATTAGGCTGGACTCTTTCACAAGCCTCTCAGTGATAGACCATGGTTTCTCACATGGTCTATGATGGTGGCTCTTATTTCATAAGTGACAACAACTCTTACTCTCCTTTGAACTCCACCACAAATTCTTACTCCTCTCCCCTACCCCTCCTTCTCCATTGTCCTGGTCCAACTACTCATCTGCCTGATCCAGCTACTCCTATCCCTGGTCCAGCTACTCCTCTCCCTTGTCCAGACATACTTTTTTCTCTCTCTGCTCCTCTGTTTTGTTCTGTATCCACATTGAACAAAATCAATCCAAAGAGTCCCCCTTTTTACTGTGTATGTCCATGTAATTGAAAGAACTTGAACACCTGGCTATGTCTCCGATTGAGATTGGAATCAGCTGTGGATGGTTTATTTTACACAATTTACAGTAAATCAGCTCAATGATTCAATGATCTGTTCATTCAAAAATGCTTATCAGGTGTTTCAATATAGCTTTTGAGCTGCTGTTGTTGTACTATATTTAAGGTTTTGAACATTAGGTCTTCATTTCTGGCATGCTGTGTGCAAGCATTTGTAAATCACACAAGAAAGAGCCATAATTTTGCTATTGGGTAAGCTTGTGTGTAAATAACATGTAAGCATTTTAGAAACGTGTTAATTGACTGTATATTCTGTGAAACAACATGAATTGTGTTAATGGTATGGTCCACAACAGACGGATGTTGTGCTAACTGTGTTTAGAGTTTTGAAAATGTGACTACAGATTGGACAAAAGGATATTAGCGATTTAAAAAACTGTAATTTAAAAATATTTTGTTATGCCATGTATAGTTGAAATCAGAAGTTTACATACACTTAGGTTGGAGTCATTAAAACTCGTTTTTCAACCACTCCACAAATTTCTTGTAAACAAACTATAGTTTTGGCAAGACGGTTAGAACATCAACTTTGTGCATGACAGAAGTAATTTTTACAACAATTGTTTACAGACAGATTATTTCACTTATAATTCACTGTATCACAATTCCAGTGGGTCAGAAGTTTACATACACTAAGTTGACTGTGCCTTTAAACAGCTTGTAGAATTCCAGAAAATGGCTTTAGAAGCTTCTGATAGGCAAATTGACATTATTTGAGTCAATTGGAGGTGTACCTGCGGATGTGTTTCAAGGCCTACCTTCAAACTCAGTGCCTCTTTGCTTGACATCATGGGAAAATCAAAAGAAATCAGCCAAGATCTCAGAAAAAAATTTAGATCTCCACAATTCTGGTTCATCCTTGGGAGCAATTTCCAAATGCCTGAAGGTACCATGTTCATCTGTACAAACAATAGTATGCAAGTATAAACACCATGGGACCACGCAGCCGTCATACTGCTCAGGAAGGAGACGCGTTCTGTCTCCTAGAGATGAACATACTTTGGTGCAAAAAGTGCAGATCAATCCCAGAAAAACAGGAAAGGACCTTGTGAAGATGCTGGAGGAAACATGTACAAAAGTATCTATATCCACAGTAAAACGAGTCCTATATTGACATAACCTGAAAGGCCGCTCAGCAAGGAAGAAACCACTGCTCCAAAGCCGCCATAAAAAAGCCAGACTACGGTTTGCAACTACACATGGGGATAAAGATTGTACTTTTTGGAGAAATGTCCTCTGGTCTGATGAAACAAAAATAGAACTGTTTGGCCATAATGACCATTGTTATGTTTGGAGGAAAAAGGGGGAGGCTTGCAAATCCAAAGAACACCATCACAACCGTGAAGCATGGGGGTGGCAGTATCATGTTGTGGGGGTGCTTTGCTGCAGGAGAGACTGGTGCACTTCACAAAATAGATGGCATCATGAGGATGGAAAATTATGTGGATGGAACATGATTGGATATATTGAAGCAACATCTCAAGACATCAGTCAGGAAGTTAAAGCTTGGTCGCAAATGGGTCTTCCAAATGGACAATGACCCCAAGCATACTTCCAAAGTTGTGGCAAAATGGCTTAAGGACAACAAAGTCAAGGTATTTGAGTGGCCATCACAAAGCCCTTACCTTCATCCTATTGAAAATTTGTGGGCAGAACTGAAAAAGCTTTTGCGAGCAAGGAGGCCTACAAACCTGACTCAGTTACACCAGCTCTGTCAGGAGGAATGGGCCAAAATTCTCCCAATTTAATGTGGGAAGCTTGTGGAAGGCTACCCGAAACGTTTCACCCAAGTTAAACAATTCAAAAGCAATGCTACCAAATACTACTTGAGTGTATGTACACTTCTGACCCACCGGGAATGTGAATAAAGAAATAAAAGCTAAAATAAATCATTCTCTCTACTATTATTCTGACATTTCACAATCTAAAATAAAGTGGTGATCCTAACTGACATAAGAAAGGGAATTTGTACTAGGATTAAATGTCAGGAATTGTGAAAAACTGAGTTTAAATGTATTTGGTCAAGGTGTATGTAAACTTCCGACTTCAACTGTATAAGGTTAGTTCACCCTTGTATTCGATCTTCTTCCAATTACCGTGGAAGATGCCGTACATTGTCTGCTGCTAGGAAGAATAATCTGAATGTGTTTATCTCGTTGATGTTTGAGCAATCATTTTCAGAACTCTGATAGACGACTACATCAAAGCTGAACTTTGGTGACTCCACCTGCAAATCAAATCTGATTTTATTTGTCACATGCTTTGTAAACAACAGGTGCAGCCTAACAGTGAAATGCTTACATACGGTACCTTTTCCAACAATGCAGAGTTAAAGATACAACATTTTGAATAAAAAATGGAACTAGTGATATGAGGAATAACTACACAGTGAATAACGAATAAAAATAATGACAAAACATAACAGGGCTATATACTGGGAGTACCAGTTCTGAGTCAATGTGCAGAGGTATGAGGTAATTGAGGTAGACACACTACATGGTCAAAAGTTTGTGGACATCTGCTTGTCAAACATCTTATTCCAAAATCATGAGCATTAATATAGAGTTGGTCCCCCCTTTGCTGTTATTACAGCCTCCACTCTTCTGGGAAGGCTTTCCACTAGATGCTGGAACTTTGCTGCGGGGACTTGCTTCCATGCAGCCACAAGAGCATTAGTAAGGTCGGGCACTGATGTTGGCTGTTTAGTCCTGGCTCGCAGTCGGTGTTCCAATTTATTTCAATGGTATTCGATAGGGTTGAGGTCAGGGCTTTGTGCAGGCCAGTCAAGTTCTTCCACATTAATCTCGACAAACAATTTCTATATGGATCTCGCTTTGTGCACGGGAGCATCTTCATGCTGAAACAGGAAAGGGCCTTACCCAAACTGCTGCCACAAAGTTGGAAGCACAGAATCGTCAAGAATGTCATTGTATGCTGTAGCGTTACAGGAACTAACGGACATAGCCCAAACCATGAAAAACAGCCCCAGACCATTATTCCTCCACCACCAAACTTTAAAGTTTGCACTGTGCATTGGGACAGGTAGCGTTTTCCTGGCAACCGCCAAACCCAGATTTGTCCGTCGGACTGCAAGATGGTGAAGTGTGAGTCATCACTCCAGAGAACGTGTTTCCACTGCTCCAGAGTCCACTGGCGGCGAGCTTTACACCACTCCAGCCGATGCTTGGCATTGCGCATGGGGATCTTAGGCTTGCATGCGGCTGCTCGGCCATGGAAACCCATTTCAACGAACAGTTCTTGTGCTGATGTTGCTTCCAGAAGCAGTTTGGAACTCGGTAGGGAGTGTTGCAACGAAGTACAGACAATTTTTAAGCGCTACGCTTCAGCACTCGGCGGTCCTGTTCTGTGAGCTTGTGAGGCCTACCACTTCACGGCTGAGCCGTTGGTACTCCTAGACGTTTCCACGTCACAATAACAGCATGTATAGTTGACCAGGGTAGCTCTAGCAGGGCATACATCTGACAATCTGACTTGTTGGAAAGGTGGCATTGTATGACGGTGCCACGTTGAAAGTCACTGAGATCTTCAGTAAGGCCATTCTACTGCCAATGCTTGTCTATGGAGCTTGCATGGCTGTTTGCTCAATTTTATACACCCATCAGCAACTTGGTGTGGCTGAAATAGCCAAATCCACTAATTTCAAGGAGGGTCCACATACTTTTGTATTTATAGTGTATGTACATATAGTAGGGGTAAAGTAACTAGGCAACAGCATAGATAATAGACAGTAGCAGCAGCACATGTGGTGAGTGTGTGAATGTGTGTGGCATCAGTATGCATGTGTGCGTGATTTGTGTGTGTGGGCGTATGTTGTGTGTGTGTGTGTGTGTTGGGGTGTCTGTGTAAGTATGTGTAAGTGTGGGTGGTAGAGTCCAGTGTTTTACTACTTTTTACTACTTTTTTACTACTTTACTCCTTTATCAAATATCATCACAGTGCAGAGTTAGGGATGAAGCCACCCTGTTTTAAAGGTTTGTTTCCTGGTTGAAGAGACATCCATTTGACTTTCCATAACCAAGTAATTTCTCTGCAGTTGGTGTTAAGTTAATAAGGAAGGCCTGCAATTAAAAAGGGAGAAAATTCCTGGGCTGCTGGCTACATGGAGCGAATGGGAGGTTGATGAGGGCGGTTTGTTGGCCCATTGTCTCCTAGTGGAGTTGCTCTATGATTAGTCAGACAGTGTTCTGACTGGAGGGAGACCCCCTGCCTGCAGGCGCTGACTCAGGGAAGCCCACCACATCATAACACTCAGTTGTTGTGTCACTGAGGTAGACTCACCCTTTCATTACAGCCCTGCACACCCAAACAACACACTTCAGGAGACCCTGTCTGTCTGTCTGTCTGTGTCTGTCTGACTGTCTACCGGTCTGGAGGTAAAACAATCCAGTCTCCACACTTCCAGACATATAGTACATTTTGATGTCCCCTTTACTTATTATAGTTACAGGCTTTCTGAGCTTATGAGCTTTCATGATTTTGTGCATTTACAGTTGAAGTCGGAAGTTTACATACACTTAGGTTGAAGTCATTAAACTCGTTTTTTCAACCACTCCACAAATTTCTTGTGAACAAACTTGTCACGCCCTGGCCATAAAACTGTGCGCTTTCGTTTTTTTCACTTTGTTATTATGTTCAAGTGTTTTTTGGTAAATAAATAATCATGAACACTTTCCACGCTGCGCTTTGGTCCACTCCTTCCGACGACAGGCGTGGCAAAACTATAGTTTTGGCAAGTCGGTTAGGACATCTACCGTGTGCATGACACAAGTCATTTTTCCAACAATTGTTTAGAGACAGATTATTTCACTTCTAATTCACTGTATCACAATTCCAGTGGGTCAGAAGTTTACATACACTAAGTTGACTGTGCCTTTAAACAGCTTGGAAAATTCCAGAAAATGATGTCATGGTTTTAGAAGCTTCTGATAGCCTAATTGACATCAATTGAGTCAATTGAAGGCCTACCTTCAAACTCAGTGCCTCTTTGCTTGACATCATGGGAAAATCAAAAGAAATCAGCCAAGACCTCAGAAAACAATTGTAGACCTCCACAAGTCTGGTTCATCCTTGGGAGCAATTTCCAAAATCCTGAAGGTACCACATTCATCTGTACAAACAATAGTACGGAAGTATAAACACCATGGGACCAAGCAGCCGTCATACTGCTCAGGAAGGAGACGCGTTCTGTCTCCTAGAGATGAACGTACTTTGGTGCAAAAAGTGCAAATCAATCCCAGAACAACAGGAAAGGACCTTGTGAAGATGCTGGAGGAAACAGGCACAAAAGTATCTATATCCACAGTAAAATGAGTCCTATATTGACATAACCTGAAAGGCCGCTCAGCAAGGAAGAAGCCACTGCTCCAAAACCACCATAAAAAAGCCAGACTACGGTTTGCAACTGCACATGGGGACAAAGATTGTACTTTTTGGAGAAATGTCCTCTGGTCTGAGGAAACAAAAATAGAACTGTTTTGCCATAATGACCATCGTTATGTTTGGAGGAAAAAGGGGGAGGCTTGCAGGCCGAAGAACACCATCACAACCGTGAAGCACGGGGGTGGCAGTATCATGTTGTGGGGGTGCTTTGCCACAGGGGGGACTGGTGCACTTCACAAAATAGATGGCATCATGAGGCTGGAAAATGATGTGGATATATTAGAATAACATCTCAAGACAATCAGTCAGGAAGTTAAAGCTTGGTTGCAAATTGGTTTTCCAAATGGACAATGACCCCAAGCATACTTCCAAAGTTGTGGCAAAATGGCTTAAGGACAACAAAGTCAAGGTATTTGAGTGGCCATCACAAAGCACTTACCTTCATCCTATAGAAAGTTTGTGGGCAGAATTGAAAAAGCGTGTGCGAGCAAGGAGGCCTACAAACCCAACTCAGTTACACCAGCTCTGTCAGGAGGAATGGGCCTAAATTCGACAAACGTATTGTGGGAAGCTTGTGGAAGGTTCCTTGAAATGTTTGACCCATGTTAAACAATTTAAAGGCAATGCTATCAAATACTAATTGAGTGAACTTCTGACCCACTGGAAATGTGAATAAAGAAATAAAAGCTGAATTAAATCATTGTCTCTCTACTATTATTCTGACATTTTACATTCTAAAATAAAGTGGTGATCCTAACTGACCTAAGACAGGGAATTTTTACTTGGATTAAATTGAGAAAAACTGAGTTTAAATGTATTTGGTCAAGGTGTATGTAAACTTCCGACTTCAACTGTACTTAAGAACTAATTCAAATGTTATAGTCTAAAAGCATTTGGAGTGCACATAATTCCCTGAAAGTTTTATATTGGTGGTTGTCAGTTTGTATCCTATGTCATTGTTTTCATTCCCTATCATTTCTGCTTCAATTATCTCAGCACTCTGGCTGTCTTCTCCAGCGCATGCTGCACTTGAGTTACTTCGCTGAGGATGTATGCCCTTGAATAAACATTACACTGACGGGCTGATATTCATGAGCTGCCACTCCTCAGCCCTCTGTATCTCCACACTCTGTCCCATGGAGCAGCGTCTAGACACCAGACACACCAGACACCCAACATCATCACAGATGCCTGCCTCAGACATCATTACGCATCCACCACTGTCAACTCTGAGCTCTACAGCCATATAAGCCCAGAGCTTGTTTGTGCTCCAACATGGATCACATAGCAGGGCCCCTTCTGCCTGCTGCAGCCTGTGGGGGCCCTGGCACACTGGGTACACTGACCCATGGGGAGGCCTGTCTCTGGGCCCTGACAGTGGCTGCTGCTGCCTGGCCCTGCTGATGGAGTATGCCTGGCCAGCTGCTGTTTCACGCCAGATTAGCCCTCCTGTGGTCAATTTGCTTTTCCTAATGTCAGGTCCCCTCTGCTGCTGGATCGCCTGTCGCCTAGCAACGCTGGCTGCAGCCAAGAAGCTCAGCCATGCATGTGAAATTCCACCTGCACGGTAGAGGACGGGAGGGCCTGTATGAACTGCCTCCAAATGTTGTGTGATGTGCACGCTTTCTACTGCAGGAACACAGGGGTGGCCAAGAAATCACTGTAAACCAGTGATCTCTCTCTCCAAAGCTCATTTCCACTAGACCCACTGGTCCCCCCTCCAGACTAGCAGAGTTGATTTAGTGGGTGAATGGCTGGTGGTGTTTCCCTCTAGCTGGTGCAGCAGCACTGTCTGTATCTCTCCCACAGTCTTTGGGCTCTGAGCTGTAGGCTCTGATCCAGTCTATCTTATAAAGTGTACTGCTGGATAGGTTTGAGGCGCTGGTGGGTTATATATCTTCCCTGGATGTACAGTACATGCAAGAAAAGGTTTGCCGGGGAATAGCTGCGATAGCTGCATTTGATTACATTTGCAAGGCATGAGCTCACAGAAGGTCAGGTAATCAGATACCAGTTCAATACTACACACTTTAATGCAGGGCCTGTGGTAGTTGTCCGGGCCGAATGCAGAGGATCCCTTTTATTTATTTTTATTTTTTGCAGTATTTACTTACCCCTTTTTCTCCCCAATTTCATAGTATCCAATTGGTAGTTACAGTCTTGTCTCATCACTGCAACTCCCGTACGGACTCGGGAGAGGCAAAGGTTGAGAGCCGTGCATCCCCCGAAACACAACCCAACCAAGCCGCACTGCTTCTTGACACAATGCCCACTTAACCCGGAAGCCAGACGTACCAATGTGTCGGAGGAAACACCGTACACCTGGCGACCGTGTCAGCGTGCACATTGCACAGCCCGCCACAGGAGTCGCTAGTGCGCGATGGGAGAAGGATATCCCTGCCAGCCAAACTCTCCCCTAACCAGGACGACGCTGGGACAATTGTGCGCCACCCCATGGGTCTCCCGGTTGCGGCCAGCTGTGACAGAGCCTGGACTTGAACACAAGATGGAACCATTTTTTGTGTGAATGTGTTTAAGAATGGGCCCACGCTAATGCTTAAGAGCTGACTTTGAGAACTGGCAACCGTCCTACTCGTTTCCTAAAGAGGAAACATTGTTGCTGAGCAGATTTCAAAGCAGGGTGGTACCATAACAAATATTCTGTCACCATTATGTGGCTGCACCAGCAGACATCTTACTCTGCTAAGTGAATTACATTTAGTAGACTTAAATCAAATAGACTGTATATGTTATCTCTAACTTGTACTCAGGCAGTGAGTAACTCCATCAGGAGTTTCTTCTCCCTGTTTTCTATTTATTAAACCATTGGTGGACAGTGTGATCAAGAGGGTCAAGGTTTTAGTGTACTCCAGCGCTGTGGATTCAATTGGATTATAATTGACCCACTGCCTGTGAGTGAAACCCTCTGTAAAAGGTACTAGCGTCTAATTGTGAATAATCCACCAGGAGACCAGTTCATATCCATGAGTAGTTCCCCTAGTCTTGGCCAGAAGAGGACTAAAAGCACTGGTGGTCTGACAGCTCTCTGCTCTGCCTAGTGGAGTGGGTTGTTGATTCTGGTGACCAGTGCCATTGCACACACTCTGCTTTTTATAACCATGAGTGTCCAATTCAGACTTTTTCCTACTGACAGATTATGTAAAAACCCTGTATTTCAATGTTTTTCCACAGATGTCATTAAATTCACTGCATTTCAGTTTCACTATGTTTGTAGCAGGGAAAAGATGAGGGGATTGTAATGTCCACCATATTAATAAACATTACCAAACAAAGCAATACCAAAAGCTTCAGTGAGGGTCCAAAATCAGTGTAAATGTAAATTGCAATCTAAATTCCTGTAGAGTAGTGATGTGGCCAGGCCAGAACATGACAGAGGGGGCCTACAGACAGTACTGTGGTTAATTAGACCTGGAGGCGAAGATGAGGTGAAATGATGTTGAGTCTGTTGACCTAGAAGGGAAGTGAAGCATTCAGGCAGACAGTGGTGACAGCGGGAAGGAAGTGGGTGCCCACCAGGTGAAATACTACTTGTCTGACCACAGCTGTGTGTGTAGTGACTGTCTGAGTGTGAGTGTGTGAGTGTGTGTGCTCCCTGTGTTTTTGCGATACTCACAACCTCCTCTTCCAAGGACCAAGGGCCAAATTAAATCCACCCTGTGCCTGACCTGCTGATTTCAAATTATAAGCACAGTGCTGATGATAGGTTCACCTCAGGCCTGAGATAGGAGCCGTTATAATTCAAGAGCCAGTACCTGCCAGGCAACTGGATATGTGCAGGAGAGTCAGTGTTTATATCTAATCATAGCCTGTGGCTGGTGCTTGGATGTTTTTATGCCTCTAGCAGCTTTAGACAGCTAGCGGCATGTTTGGTCATCCCAAACACGCTGCCCATTTCTAGAGCTGTTTTCAGTGTGGAGGTGCTGAGCTGTACCGGTGATGTAAGGTGCAGTGGCTGATTAAGGGATTTGAAGGCCCCAGGCAGAGGTCAGTCTGAGCCCCCCCACCCTCCTAATATATATATATAAGAGTAATACATTTAACATAAAAAAATGCATTCCCTTTTAATGTGCCATGAACAACCAATCATGTTTTCATCTAATTGTCTAAGAAATCACTTCAAAAAGTAAGTTACATGCATGTTAATAAAACATAATTCTGCATTGGAACAGTGCGCTGTGCACCTCACAACTTTCCTTCAATTGGTAAGTGGCTGAAAATACTGGATCTCACCGGAAAAAGCATCTGAGCAAATAAAACAGCACCCCTCTGTCTTACTATATGTAACCCATGTATCTGATGCTGTCTTGCCAAAAAGTGTATGACATGCCATGCTCTTTTTGTCCAGACAGCATCAAATGCATTGGTTACACATACATGTCCTCTGTCTCTGCCTCGACGACAAAGGTAGTATTATCAGCAGCACCTATCTTTTTACTAAAGAATTGCGTTAACTTAGGCAATTTATGTTAAAATGATATCTTCTTACTTTATTTATATTTTCTCTGCCCAGCTCTGAAAGCTCCTCATTGCTGCAGTTTAATTTCAATGAAAGTCATGTTTGCAATCATATCGAGTGAAAACAATGCATGGGAACTCTGTCCGGGTGAAATAGTTCATTGTTATGAGTCAGTCCATGGGTGAGTAATGACACTTGTTTCTACTATTATGAGAAAAACGCTGAGTATATTAATATTGATACGAAATATATGTATATGTATGGAAATCAATTATACATCTTTTCTAATTATAATTAGGCTGTATGGATTAATTCACTTTTTTTGGAGGAATTTGTTATCAACAATGTGGCAACTTATTTTTTATTTACTTTACTTATTTCTTAATACCTTCTGACCTAAAAAGAATATGCTGCTTAAGGGATTCCATGTGTAAGGCTGCCATTCTGTAATGACAGTACAGGGCGTGGGAACCGGGGAGGGGGGCATAGGGAAGGAGGTGCTGGGAATGGGAGGGGGCAATGGTTTACAGAGGGGTTTGTAGGTTGGGAACGACCAATGGGTGGGTTTCCCTGTGGGTGCTGCTTTTTGTTTCACATCCATGGGTTTATTAACACTAAAGATAACAATTACATCATTAATAGTACAGTACCAGTCAAAAGTTTGGACACACCTACTCATTCAAAGGTTTTTCTTTATTTGTACTATTTTCTACATTTTTTGAATAATAGTGAAGACATCAAAACTATGAAATAAAACACATTGAATCATGTGGTAACCTAAAAAAGTGTTAAACAAATCAAAATATATTTTAGATTTTAGATTCTTCAAAGTAGCCACTCTTTGCCAGTGGAGGCTGGTGGGAGGACGGGCTCATTGGAATGGAATAAATGGAACGGTTTTAAACCCTTCAAACATATGGAGACCACATTTGACTCCATTCCATTTACTCCATTTCAGTCATTACAATGACACTGTCCTCCGATAGCTCCTCCCACCAGAATCTACTGGTGTGATCATAATGATACATAAGAAACTCAGAATCACCCTCTTGAGTAAATTACTTTCCTTAAATGTATCCATAATGACAATAACATTGTCTTTATTAATGTGTACTCTCCAAGTTCATATTTTTTTTTAAACCTTTATTAAACTAGGCAAGTCAGTTAAGAACAAATTCTTATTTACAATGATTGCCCAGAAACAGTGGGTTAATTGCCTTGTTCAGGAGCAGAACTACAGATTTATACCTTGTCAGCTCAGGGATTAGATCTAGCAAACTTTCAGTTAGTGGCCCAATGCTCAAACCACTAGGCTACCTCCCGCCCCATATGAACCTATGTTTTTTTAATTCTCTGAACAGCATATTGTTAGAATTAACTGAATTCCATCTGGTTATTGGGACATTAATGTAATTTTGAACATGAGAGACAACTCTAATAAGACTGTCATGACGTTGGCCTGGGGGGTAGGTTTATGACAGTCATAAATACCTCTTCCCCCCTTTTTCTTCTCTCTACCCTACTGAGGTTACATTTGCAAAATCAGAAGGTGGGGGGGAAATGAACTATATTCTGGTAATCCGACAAATGGAACATATGCGGTGGTACTTAATGCATATGATGTCAGTTCGGTTGTCATCTGAGACATTCTCATCAATGATAAAATTACAAACTCTACAGTGGAAAGTCTACACATCAGAATTCACATGGAATTGTTGTTCAATTTAAATGTTTGAATATTAAATTATTTGTGATCGGATGAAATGTGATTGTAGCTTCTACATTGTGAGATTTGGGTTTTCATAAGATAGGGCTCTGCTCAATCTGTGGCCCGCCCCTGTGAAGGGACATGGGCTATAAAACTTTTCAAACACGCCCTCCTCTCCCTTCCTATATAAGCCCTTGATGACAATATAACTCCTGTTCCGAGGACGTGAGGACGACGGTCCAATGTCAGAATGGTTCAGATAATAACTACAGAACGAAGCCAACATCAGCTTGAGCTTTGGTTGCGAATGGTATGAACTTTGAACTCTTATTCACTACAGAAATGATACCTCCTAGCCATTGAGTTAGCAACAGCAGACGCAAACGAGGGTTAGGAAGGAACAGACAGAGTATCCCGTCTATCACCCAATGACATTACTACAATGTATCCAATTGACAACCAGAGACATTCTTCAAAGGACTCGGTTGGGCAACACGGCCTTCCATCTACCACCAACCTACCGAAGCGCAGCTCAGAGTAAATAGTTATTGCATTTATTTTCCTTTTCCAAATGGGCGGTAATTTAGAATGCATAAGATACTGTATTTACGATAGCACAGCTTCTTCCCTTTGTTCCTCAGTCTTCCCGCTCTTTCACTCAAACCCAGCCCATTTTCTTTTGTGTAACAAGCTGTTATATCTGTTCAGCCCGCTAGGGACGTTTTCCTTTATGACGTAATTTGTAATCAAGTTATGATTTAATTATGTGTATGTGTAATTCTGTGTAATTAGTTAGGTATTTAGTAAATAAATGATTAAACCCAATTTTGTATTGCTGGTTCAAATTGTTAGCCAGGGTTCGTGCAGATAACCAAGAATTTAAAACTTTCAGATGACACTGAATTAAGATGACGATTAATATTGCCTGCTATTGATGTAAAATATTACTAGGTCTTTAAGAGTTTATTCGGAAGATATACAGCTCCATAAATATTATTTTGTGGTGCCCGACTCTCTAGTTAATTACATTTACATGATTAGCTCAATATTAATTACGGAGAAATTATTTTATAGAATAGCATGTCATATCACTTAATCAGGCATAGCCAAAGACACGACAAGACCAACTGCAATCTACATCAAAACAAGGCTCTTCATTATATACTCTCTGATTAAAACCTTATTGATGCCTTAAAAGCACATAATCCTAAACCAAAAGAGTACACTTTCTACTCGAACAGGAATAGAACATTCTCTAGAATCGATTTCATACTATTATCTACATCTCTAAATTGACCACCATGCTTACTGCTGCCAACTTCAAATCTATGAATCTCATGAAAGAGCCACAAGATGGCATTTCAACATTTCATAACTACAAAATCTTACATTCTGTGATCAATTTTAAATTTAACTAAATGAATTCATAATGATCAATACTAATTTAGTCGATGAACCCAGGATTCTATGGGATGCCACCAAAGGTTTTAGTAAAAATAATGCAACTGCATTTGGTTTGGATAAATCACAATGAACCCTTTGACACATACGATCATGTATTTGTGATAATTTTTCAGTGCTCCCTGCAGCGTACGATCAAAAATGTGATTGGAACAGTAGCAAAAGAACGTATGATGCAACAAACGCATCTAAACAGCATTGCTGTCTGAAAAGAATATAAACAAAGTTTTGTACTGATGGGATTTAAAGGTCTTCATAACTTTATTCCAACTTCATCATCCAAACATAACACAGAACACATCCACAGCTAAACTCATTCCATAATTGGGGCGGCAGGGTAGCCTAGTGGTTAGAGCGTTGGACTAGTAACCGGAAGGTAGCAAGTTCAAATCCCCGAGCTGACAAGGATTTGTCGTTCTGCCCCTGAACAAGCAGTTAACCCACTGTTCCTAGGCCGTCATTGAAAATAAGAATTTGTTCTTAACTGACTTGCCTAATAAAATAAAGGTAAAAAATTAAAACCAGTCTAAATAACAGGTTGTGCTGACAAAAAAACAAAACATAAGTTAGCGACCTAACAGCTAGACTAGTTTACAATGTACAACAGCTCCGGTGAAGGCCAGATTGAGAATTGAGCCAGGACACCAGGGTTAACACCCCTACTCTTACAATAAGTACCATGGGATCTTTAGTGACCACACAGCATCAGGACACCTGTTTAATGTCGCATCTGAAAGACAGCAACCTACACAGGGAAAACACTGCACTGGGTTATTGGGATATTTTTTTAGACCAGAGTGGGATGCAGGGTAGTATGCTGCTGGGTCTCATTGACATCATGATTTTACCTAGTATTTTTCTGAGTTCACAGTTGTCTCAAAACCATAAGTCAATCGAGTGAACTATCTCTTGTTATAACATCTTTGGTCTGACAAACACTTACGTGACAACCATAATGCATTGTATGATGTCAACGAAGATGGTGCCACAAATGGCCGGCAAATAGCTTAGCATTAGCTCATCTTAATCAGTACAACATTCATAAAGGCATTTTACACACAACATATGTGTCCATTACAATATATACAAGAATCAGAATGCATGATTTGTCACTAGTACTTGAAAACATGCGAATTAAACAGTAAATACATTATGATCCATACATACATATGGTGTGCTACAGCAGAAACGACAACACGATATACAGAAAATAAGCCACTTACTTTGAGAGGAATGTCCAAAGTCCAATTTGTAAGGAAAACAACCACGAAGGCAATGCGGGTGCCAGCCAGAAAATATGCTGGGGAAAATATTTATGCAAGGCCTGTTCTGACTAGAGATGTGCAATGTCTTCACACTTGATCTGGGGAAACACTAGGGAAGTCTTTGGGCTCTTGTTGAAGAGAGAAGTTTGTCCGGCTCAGTAAAGCCTCAAACATAAATTGTTCTCAACAGTGAAAAGGGCTACTTCTTATGTGAATTAAAGAGGAGGCGGAACACACCTAAATTCAAACTGTTGTTAGAAAATAAAACTTGTTAGAAAATCATTTTAAATTGACAAGTTGATATAGATAATTAGAAGGCTGTGTGCCTTGGTTTGAGGGCAGCGCGGGTAACTGTCCTGTTGCATAACAATCACATTTTGGAACAGTGAGAGCATTCTGACAACACGCACATAAAAAAACTCACACAGGGGCAACGGTTAGAGATATTTGGAACTCACATGTGAAAAGGTTAAAGAAGATATCAGAATTGGAAATGTTTTTAACTGTGTTCTTAACAAACACTCTTTTCAGACCAGGTAGCTATTACTCTTTCAAAAGTCAAGGCAGAACTTAAGTTATTGATAAGACAGAGAGCAGAATTTGCCATCTATCGGCTTAGCCTCAACCATTACTTCCATGGTAATCATCTGAGTTGTTTACTGGCCAACAAGCTATGCAGTAATGATCAATTAGCTAATATAGCAACTATCGAATCTAAAACAGGGAATTACTATCAGAACCCAAATGAATCAGTCAACGATTCTCCAGCTTCTATAAAGAACTGTAAAAGGTTGTCGACGTTGCTCCAAAAATCACGTTTCAAAGTATTTTTGTTGCTTCTGTAGTTCTGTATGTTCAATTTCTCCCAAAGTCAGATTTTGAAATTTAAGAGTTAAGTTTAGGCACTCAGCATTCCGAATGGTTAAGGTAACGGTTAAAGTTTGGGATAGGGTTTAAACAAAAAATACAAAAACAGTCTCCACGACTGGGATTGAACACACAACCTTCTGATCCTGATTCATGGGATTACGCATATTCGTCATCCTCGTCCACAATGTCCTAGCAAAACGCAAACATCTGCTATCTGAGCAGCTAACCGATCGCTGCAGCTGTACATAGTCTATCGGTAAATAGCCCACCCATTTTTACCTACCTCATCCCCATACTGTTTTTATTTATTTACTTTTCTGCTCTTTTGCACACCAATATCTCTACCTGTACATGACCATCTGATCATTTATCACTCCAGTGTTAATCTGCAAAACTGTAATTATTCGCCTACCTCCTCATGCCTTTTGCACACAATGTATATAGACTCCCTTTTTTTCTACTGTGTTATTGACTTGTTAATGGTTTACTCCATGTGTAACTCTGTGTTGTCTGTTTACACTGCTATGCTTTATCTTGGCCAGGTCGCAGTTGCAAATGAGAACTTGTTCTCAACTAGCCTACCTGGTTAAATAAAGGTGAAATAAAAAAATAAAAAAATAAATAGCACTGACTATTGCCCCTAGTGGCTGCTTTTGAAGGCATTTTCCAACATCCTCAGGATATGGATAGACATCAATCTTGGACAATCTCCCTGAGCTACCACCACAGCTGCATACATTATTTAGTTTTTTCCCTACACAATTCAGAATACACTTTTATGAGCTATGAACTAACTTGCAAATCCAAATTGTAGTCTAACGTTAGTTAGCTAGCTAGCTACCTGTAGCTAGATTGTCTAGCAAGCATTATGAAATTATATTGTTACATAACCAGCAGTATCTAGACAAGACACAATACAATGAGCCACAACCTAACTTAGTTGTGATGAGGTAGCTAGCTAGAGAGTTATCTAACTAGCTAGCTATGCTAACATTCGTTAAAATGCTATCTAGCCTGCCTCGCTATATCAAAAGAAAGCTACCTACATAACCAGCAATAGCGTTAACTAAGTCATTAGCTAAGTTATACTGTACCAGAGAGGTCATTATATTCCAGTATCTTCGGTTATTCTTCATTCTATAGCTTCATTCTATAGCTAGAGGACTCCTGATATCTCCAGGAGTGAAGTATATATATGTTGGTCTTTATCTGTTGTTTTCTAGTACTGTCTTTTTGCTAGCTAGGGCCATTTACTTTAAGTGCTGCCTGTCTTCTCAGTGACCTACTTGGTGTATGTATACAGTGTGTGCAAATGAGGTAAGATAAGGAAGGTAAGGAAATAAATAGGCCATTGTGACAAAATAATTACAATTGAGCAATTTAACACTGGAGTGATATATGTGCAAAAGATGAATGTGCAAGAAGAGATACTGGGGTGCAAAGGAGCAAAAATAAAACAAATAAATAACAGTATGGGGATGAGGTAGTTGGATGGGCTATTTACAGATGGGCTATGTACAGGTGCAGTGATCTGTGAGGTGCTCTGACAGCTGGTGCTTAAAGTTAGTGAGGGAGATATGAGTATCCAGCTTCAGTGATTTTTGCAGTTCGTTCCAGTCATTGGCAGCAGAGACCCAGAAGGAAAGGCGACCGAAGGAGGAATTGGCTTTGGGAGTGACCAGTGAAATATACCTGCTGGAGCGTGTGCTACAGGTGGGTGCTGCTATGGTGACCAGTGAGCTGAGATAAAGCGAGACTTTACCTAGCAAAGACTTATAGATGACCTGGAGCCAGTGGGTTTGGCAACGAATATGATTTGAGGACCAGCCAACGAGAGCATACAGGTCGCAGTGGTGGGTAGTATATGGGGCTTTGGTGACAAAACGGACAGCACTGTGATAGACTGCATCCAATTTTTGGAGTATAGTGTTGGAGGCTATTTTGTAAATTACATCGCCGAAGTCGAGGATCGGCAGGATAGTCAGTTTTACGAAGGTATTGTTTGGCAGCATGAGTGAAGGATGCTTTGTTGTGAAATAGAAAGCTGATTCTAGATTTAAATTTGGATTGGATATGCTTATTGTGAGTCTGGAAGGAGAGTTTACAGTCTAACCAGACACCTAGGTATTTGTAATTGTCCACATATTCTAAGTCAGAACCGTCCAGAGTAATGATGCTGGACGGGCGGGCAGGTGCGGGCAGCGATCGGTTGAAGAGCATGCATTTAGTTTTACTTGCATTTAAGAGCAGTTGGAGGCCACAGAATGAGAGTTGTATGGCATTGAAGCTCGTCTAGAGGTTAGTTAACTTCTTATCTTATGGCTGCAATCCCATTAACGGGATAATTTTCATCCAGAACCGCTGACTTGCATAGCGCCACATTAAAATAATATTACAAAAAATATTTATATTCATGAAATCACAAGTGCAATATTGCAAAACACAGCTTAGCCTTTTGTTAATCCACCTGTCGTGTCAGATTTTGAAAATATGCTTTACAGCGAAAGCAATCCAAGTGTTTGTGTAAGTTTATCAATCAATCGCTCGACAAAACATAATAAACACCTAGCATCAAGTAGCTTGGTCACGAAAATCAGAAAAGCAATCAAATTAATCTTTTACATTTGATGATCTTCGGATGTTTTCACTCACGAGACTCCCAGTTACACAATAAATGTTCCTTTGGTTCCATATGGATTATTTTTATATCAAAAATACCTCCGTTTGTTTGGCGCGTGATGTACAGATATCCACAGGAAAGAGTGGTCACGACAAAGCAGACAAATTCCAAATAGTATCCGTAATGTCCACAAAAACAGAATAGAAGCCACTTCCTGGTTTGATTTTCCTCAGGATTTCGCCTGCAATATCAGTTCTGTTATACTCACAGACAATATTTTGAGAGTTTTGGAAACTTTAGAGTGTTTTCTATCAAGTACTAATAATAATATGCATATATTAGCAACTGAGACTGAGGAGCAGGCCGTTTACTTTGGGCAACTTATTCATCCAAGCTACTCAATACTGCCCCCCAGCCATAAGAAGTTAACACAGTGTCCAAAGAAGGGCCAGAAGTATACAGAACGGTGTCGTCTGCATGGAGGTGGATCAGAGAATCACCAGCAGCAAGAGCGGCATCATTGATGTATGCAGAGAAAAGAGTTGGCCAGAGATTTGAACCCTGTGGCACCCCCATAGAGACAACAGGACAACAGGCCTTCCGATTTGACACACTGTCCTCTGTCTGAGAAGTATGAAGGAATATGAATTGAAATATTGTACCTCTAACCACCCACCCCAAAACAAAAAAAATGACAGAACAAACAAACGTGTGTGACATTTTTTTTTATTTGGCCTCATTAACCTGGGCACAGTGGCCATGCAAAGCTCTCTTCCCTCCCCATTTTCTTTTCAACTTTGAAGTTTCCTGCATATTTTGCTGCTGAACCAACCTATAGACGCGAGGCAGAATGAAAGCGATGAGCTGAAGGGGGGTCATGGCAAAGCCTATTCCCCCTACATTCAAAATTATCGCTCAGTATTTTATTTAAAAATTACTAGAACTCAATTTTTTTTGTTGCTTTCAAGGTCCCTTGATGAAGTGAGGCCTGAGGCAATTGTCTCTTCTACGCCACTGGTCAGGTGTTAAAACACAGTGAACAGGAGGGGTGAAACCTCTGACAGGAAGGTCTGTGTACTGTGTGCTACATCAGACTGTAGCTAGTCACAGATCACTAAATCCTGTCAACTTCCACTAGAACTTGCTGTCCATTCCCCTGTTGAACTCTCTATTTTAATCATTTGAAATACAGCATGAAGTCAGTGAATCACAGTATATCTGTTTCAAGGGTTCATTATCACTGATATTCTCCTCAGCATTTGAGGAGAGGGCAGGATTATGGCACACTCATATTTCAAGGTTTTTTAAATCCTCTTTTCATGACCACCACTTTAAATGAGTCTGTTCTGATACCTAATGGGCCTCACGGATTTAGAACCAAGGCAAGCACATATTTGACTCTAACCTGTCTCAACCCTCGTCAAAAGTTCAGTGTGCCAATGTATGGTTCAGATATCCAATGAGACATACCACACTGACTATACCATATTGTTGAAAAATGATCCGCCTGGTTATATCCATCATGTCATGAAAGTCAGGAATTGTTATGTCCTTACTGGCTGTACAATAATTCCATAATATCCTCTGAGTTGGTCATCTTCCAGCTGGCCAGGAGTGTATGTTCAGCAGGGTTGCCATTTGGTTGCTCTCTTTGAGCTTGTGGTATTGTAAAGCAAGTATTTGTTGTGGGAACCAAAGAGAGACAAGTCATGTTTTGAAAGCAGGGTATGTGTATGTGAAAAATATGGCTAGTGTGTATACCGACAGATGTATGTGGCATAGTTTGTCATTGTCTGACTATAAATGCGAGCCTGGCATTGGGCTGTGTCCCAGTCTGTTGTTGGAATGCGTAGCAAGGATTCTAGGGACATTGGAATTAGATGATTGGCTTTGGAACATGTGTGACAGATGGTTGGAAGCTGTGGTTGCTGAGTTGAGATACTCACAGATCTACGGACAGTTTCTGTCCACAGCCACAGCTTTGGGAAAGGATAGATTAAATTGATGATGGATCTACTGGCAGATGATGAGCTATATTTTTCAGAATATCTGACCTTTTTTTTCTCCGAAAATTGTAAATGTTTTATCTGAGTATGTATTCTGTATAACGTGGAGCATCTCAGGATCTTAGATGTACCTACATGCCCAATTCGGATGTCTGTTCCACTAATTGGTCTTTTGACCAATCAGATCAGCTCTGAAAAAGCGCTGATGTGAATAGATCAAATCAAATCAAATATTATTTGTCACATACACATGGTTAGCAGATGTTAATACGAGTGTAGCGAAATGCGTGTGCTTCTAGTTCCGACCATGCAGTAATATCTAACAAGTAATCTAACCTAACAATTTCACAACAACAACCGTATACACAAAAGTGTAAATTAATTAATAAGAATATGTACATTAAAAAAAATATATAAGTGTGTGATGGCCGAATGGCATAGGCAAGATGCAGTAGATGCTATAGAGTACAGTATATACATATGAGATGAGTAATGTAGGGTATGTAAACATTATATAAAGTGTCATTGTTTAAGTGGCTAATGATGCATTTATTACATACATTTTTTCTTTATTAAAGTAGCTAGAGATGAGTCAATATGTTTGCAGTAGCCACTCAATGTTAGTGATGACTGTTTAACAGTCTGATGGCCTTGAGATAGAAGCTGTTTTTCAGTCTCTCGGTCCCCGCTTTGATGCACCTGTACTGACCTCGCCTTCTGGATGATAGCGGGGTGAACAGGCAGTAGCTCGGGTGGTTGTTGTCCTTGATGATCTTTTTGGCCTTCCTGTGACATCGGGTGGTGTAGGTGTCCTGGAGGGCAGGTAGTTTGCCCCCGGAGATGCGTTGTGCATCTGATGTGATTGGTCAAAAGACAAATTAGTGGAAAAAATAACAGAATTGGGCTGCATGTCTAAATGCAGCCATAATGTTTCATGTTACTGTAGGAAGGAATAATAGCCAAATGACAAAAAAAGAGAAAGAATCCAGCATGTGCGCTGCCTGGTGCCAGTGTCAGTGTGAGGGGCTTTAGCAGAGGCCTGAAGCTGAGAACAAAACACAGTGGAGTCCTGCCGTCTGTCTCTAAACAAACAGGCAGTATTGGGCACCCAGTGCTCCTGCCAGCCCCTTCCACCATACCGCCACGCAGCCCGAAGTCGTCTGCTGCCTGGAGAGGTGACAGAGGGGCAAGGAGAGGGGTGCAGCCACAGTGCCATATGGATTTAGATTTGGGGGAGAAAGAACTAATGCCAAAACGTGTCTCCTACTGAGGCAGCTTCATGCATTCCTTTAGTAGCTTTGCTCTCTATCACACCAGAGTAGGATGCTGACATTCTCACGACGTAACAAATGTGAAAATGTTGCCGGAAGAAATGGCAGCAGTTTTACGGGCTCCCAACCAATTGTGCTATTATGTGCTTTTTTTCATGCTATTCGTACGGCAAAAAAATAGCTTCTGGATATCAGGACAGCGATCACTCACTAATTTGCAAGAGGAAGCGACGCAGGTACAGATGACACAGGATCTGCAGAAGGCTAGTGGGAAAGCTGGCGTTACCGTCAATATTACTCGCCAACGTACAATCATTGGACAATAAATTAGACGAGGTACGATCACGAATATACTACCGATGGGACATCAAAAACTATAATATCTTATGTTTCACGGAATCGTGGCTGAATGATGACATGGATATTCAGCTAGCGGGATATACACTGCATTGGCAAGATAGAACAGCACACTCCGGTAAGACGAAGGGGGGTGCACAAAATGGTGCACAAAATCTAAGGAAGTCTCTAGATTTTGCTCACCTGAAGTAGAGTATCTTGTGATAAAATACAGACCACACTATTTGCCTAGAGAGTTTTCAGCTATACTTTTCGTGGCTGTTCATCTACCACCACAGACGGATCCTGCCACTAAGACCGCACTCAGTCAGCTGTATAAGGAAATAAGCAAACAGGAAACCGCTCACCCAGAGGCGGCGCTCCTAGTGGCCGGAGACTTTAATGCAGGGAAACTTATATCAGTTCCACCTAATTTCTATGAACATGTTAAATGTGCAACCAGAGGGAATTTAAAAAAATATTTTATTAGGCAAGTCAGTTAAGAACAAGTTCTTATGACGGCCTAGGAACAGTGGGTTAACTGCCTTGTTCAGGGGCAGAACGATATATTTTTACCTTGTCAGCTCGGGGATTCAATCTTGTAACCTTCTGGTTACTAGTCCAACGCTCTAACCTCTAGGCTACCTGCCACTCCTGTACTCCACACCTGTACTCTCCGCCCTTCATTTGGTAAATCCGACCACAATTCTATCCTCCTGATTCCTGCTGACAAGCAAAAATGAAAGCAGGAAGCACCAGTGACTGCTTGACAGTCTATAAAAAAGTGGTCAGACGAAGCAGATGCTAAACTACAGGGCTGTTTTGCTACCACAGACTGGAACATGTTCCGGGATTCTTCCGATGGCATTGAGGAGTACAACATCAGTTACTGGCTTTATCAATAAGTGCATCGAGGACGTTGTCCCCACATTGACTGTATGTACATACCCCAACCAGAAGCCATGGATTACAGGCAACATTCACACTGAGCTAAAAGGTAGAGCTGACGCTTTCAAGGTGCGGGACTCTAACCCGGAAGCTTATAAGAAATCCTGCTATGCCCTCCGACGAACCATCAAACAGGCAAAGCATCAATACAGGGCTAAGATTGAATCATACTACACCAGCTCCGACCCTCGTCTTATGTGGCGGGGCTTGCAAACTATTACAGACTACAAAGGGAAGCACAGCCGCAAGCTGCCCAGTGACACGAGCCTACCAGATGAGCTAAATCACTTCAATGCTCGCTTCGAAGCAAGCAACACTGAGGCATGCGTGAGAGCATCAGCTGTTCCAGGTGACTGTGTCATCACGCTCTCCATAGCCGACATGAGTAAGACCTTAAAACAGGTCAACATTCACAAGGCTGTGGCGCCAGACGGATTACCAGGACGTGTGCTCTGGGCATGTGCTGACCAAATGGCAGGTGTCTTCACTGACATTTTTAACATTTCCCTGATTGAGTCTGTAATACCAACATGTTTCAAGCAGACCACCATAGTCCCTGTGCCCAAGAACACGAAGGCTCACGTCCGTAGCCATGAAGTGCTTTGAAAGGCTGGTAATGGCTCACATCAACACCATTATCCCAGAAACCCTAGACCCACTCCAATTTGCATACTGCCCAAACAGATCCACAGATGATGCAATCTCTATTACACTCCACACTGCCCTTTCCCACCTGGACAAAGGAACACCTATGTGAGAATGCTATTCATTGACTACAGCTCAGCGTTCAAAACACCATAGTACCTTAAAAGCTCATCACTAAGCTTAGGATCCTGGGACTAAAAACCTCCCTCTGCAACTGGATCCTGGACTTCCTGACGGGCTGCCCCCAGGTGGTGAGGGTAGGTAGCAACACATCTGACACGCTGATCCTCAACACTGGAGCCCCTCTGGGGTGTGTGCTCAGTCCCCTCCTGTACTCCTTGTTCACCCACGACTGCATGGCCAGGCACGACTCAAACACCATCATTAAGTTTGCTGACAACACAACAGTGGTAGGCCTGATCACCGACAACGACGAGACAGCCTATAGGGACGAGGTCAGAGACCTGGCCGGGCGGTGCCAGAATAACAACCTATCTCTCAACATAACCAAGACTAAGGAGATGATTGTGGACTACAGGAAAAGAAGGACCAAGCACTCCCCCTTTCTCATCGACGGGGTTGTAGTGGAGCAGATTGAGAGCTTCAAGTTCCTTGGTGTCCACATCACCAACAAACTAGAGAGGGCATGGAAAAGCCAATTCCCCCTCAGGAAACTAAAAAGATTTGGCATGGGTCCTCAGATCCTCAAAAGGTTCTACAGTTGCAACATCAAGAGCATCCTGACTGGTTGCATCACTGCCTGGTACGGCAATTGCTCGGCCTCCGACCGCAAGGCACTACAGAGGATAGTGCGTACGGCCCTGTACATCACTGGGGCTAAACTGCCTGCCATCCAGGACCTCTACACCAGGCGGTGTCAGAGGAAGGCCCTAAAAATTGTCAAAGACCCCAGCCACCCTAGTCATAGACTGTTCTCTCTACTACTGCATGGCAAGCGGTACCGGAGTGCCAAGTCTAGGACAAAAAGGCTTCTCAACAGTTTTTACCCCCAAGCCATAAGACTTCTGAACAGGTAATCAAATGGCTACCTGGACTATTTGCATTGTGTGCCCCTCTTTTACGCTACTGCTACTCTCTGTTTATCATATATGCATAATTATTTTAATCATATCTACATGTACATACTACCTCAATCAGCACGACTAAACGGTGCCTGTATATAGCCGCACTACTGTATATAGCCTCGCTACTGTTATTTTTCACTGTCTTTTTACTGTTGTTTTTATTTCCTTACTTACCTATTGTCCACCTAATACATTTTTTGCACTGTTGGTTAGAGCCTGTAAGTAAGCATTTCACTGTAAGGTCTACACCTGTTGTATTCGGCGCACGTGACAAATAAACTTTGATTTGATTTGATGTGCTCAGAGGTTTATAAAAACGGAAAATCATGTTTTAATGACACCACCACCTATCAGAAGAGAAGCCTTAGGGGATGAGGGATATCCAGGAAACATACAGTATCACCACAATGCCTTTGTTCTCATTACAACTTAGAACTAGTTTGTTCAAGAAACTGTGTAGTACTGTATGTAAACGTAAAGGCCATGTTGCAAGTCAAATTTGCCAATATTAGTAGAATATACACCCCTTGTTGGAGGAAATATATATTTACATTTTTTATTCACCGGGCTGATAAAGAAAGACACGTGTGAAGCGCGTACGCTAGTAAGCAATGCCCCCTCAAGTGCATGAGATTTTGCCTGTGATGTTCGTTCAGGTGAAGACTCGAGCTGACTGGGACGACATCTGTGAAGACACCGGCTCTCCTTGGCCTGAAGTCCTAGAATAAAACTAAAAGGATCTGCTTGAAGGCTATCATCTCTTGTATACGTGTACATTATTTTTGTTAGTAAAAGGCATGAACTTGTGAGCTGGTTTTCTAACTTATTCATCCTACTTTACTAGCAACTGGCAAGCTGTATCAGATGCGAAGGGTAAACAAATAGCTATATTTGCTAAGATATCCATCTAATTGTTGATCAAAAAATATCATTATCTATCTAGCTAGGTAGATTTAAACTGCTGGCTAGCTAAGTTAGCTAACGTTACCTAAACCCCACCATTAGTCTGAGTTCACCACCTTAGCTAGCTAAGTGGACTGTAGCTACGTTTCTAGAAAATTACAACTATATAGCTACGGTATAATACTGACTATTGTGAACACTTTTAATCAAACTACTTCGTTCCTCTGCTCGTTTATTGTTCCACTGGTGAGTGAAAAAATGACAAGAAAAATGCCCCTCTAGATTTCACTGCAAGTAGGCTAATTTTGGTGTAATATGGTTGAATAGGCTTGTTCAAATTTACATTAGTGTTTCATTAGTTAACTAAGTTACTGACTGACTAGGCTAATTCTTATTCATGTTTTTGGTGTTGTTGCATTTCCAATGAAGAGAGTTAGATCACTAGAAAGTAGCATGCACTCAGACCAGAGCCCGTATTCACATAGCATCTCAGAGTCAAAGTACTGATTTTAGGATCAGATTGGCCTTTTATATCACAATGAAGGATTACATTGACAAGGGGGAGCTGGTCCTAGATCACTATTCCTACCCGGAAGACGCTTTGTGAATACGGGCGGTGGAGAAAGCTGTTGCTCAAAAAATCATAAGCTCTGTGTATTTGTCTGTTTAAATTGAAGTTATCACAGAAGTTAGTCCAAATTTGAAAACCAACATGACAAACATGATACGAAAAAGTTATTGTTTTGGAATCTTACAAAAAAGGAACCTTTGGAGTTATAGAGCAGCCAAAGTGCATCGTTAGACATTTTGTTTTCCCTTCCTCTAACTAAACATAGAATCAGCATTTTTAGGCAAAGGTTTTTAAGAGCCACGTTACTAACGAAGACACTTGGAAACACCTTGGCTACTAAATTAACATAGTAAGAAGGTTCTAACAATGATCTTAACAGTGTGAAGGCTCTGGGAAACGAGGCCCAGATTATTCCATCAGTAGGCTAAAGGTAGAGACTGAGGGCAGCTTTTAAGGGGACTCTAGAGCAGTGGACCAGAGTGACTCATGTTTTCAGAACCCGCCCTTGATGGGATTCCTGCCTCATTAAACCACTAACAACTGGAAAACACAAGGCTGGCTGGACAGCGCTGCTTACATCCATAATCTCCTCAGCAGCCATAATGGCCTTTGTTTTTATTTAAAAGATTATTGTGGCTGGAAAGTGTATTACATGAAAGGACACAATTGGCATGGCCAGACTATCGCATTTAGGGCCCCGGGGCACCAACCTTTTTTTGGAAATCATCTATCTTACTATATTTCAACACATTTTGCCATGGTGCAGAGAAAAAACGACTGTTTATTAGCTCATCTCGTGCTTTTTTTCCACATTTTGCCATCAGGCAGAGAGAAAATGTGCAGTTTAAAACATCATTTCCTGCTATTCTATTTTTTCCCACATGAGACTGAGAGAACATTTAGCAGTTTTGAAGCGAATTCCCTGCAATTCTAAACATTTAACTATCATATGCTATCTGGGAGCCCGATCGGTTATCCAGCCCTAAAGGTTGAGCTATATTTCTGCAGTTTGTACATCAGTGTCAACAATGTGAGCTGTGATTTTTTTATTTTTTTATTTCACCTTTATTTAACCAGGTAGGCAAGTTGAGAACAAGTACTCATTTACAATTGTGATCATCTCTGATGTTAAAATACTTTAGCAGGTATGCAGGGGGCACTATTATCTCACAAGTGCACTTCTCCACGTGCAACCTGACTGTGTATTATATAACTGTCTCAGACATTGAATTAATCCATTTATTTTATTACTATATCAATATACTGTATTTCATGGTATTCAAAATGCCAGGGTTTCGAGTGTTTGAGAAAGAGACGAAGCAGTCATGAATTATGATAGTGACATTTTATATTGAGCCGTGAATAATTCTCTATGAAATCTATATTGAAACAGATATTTTGTATAACCAAGGCAGGAGTTATGTGAAGCTTTACTGATGCATCACTCTGGATCTGCAGGATCTAGCTTCTAATCGTACATTATTCTGCTTCTAAAAGGTGAGTGTGCAATTGATAATGTAATAACGCCATTTACGAGAAGAAACAACAAAGCTCTTCAACACCTCATTTTATTGTCCCAACATTCAAAAGTACAAATAATTCAAACACAACAGTTTTATGAGAAAAAAAACAAAACATTTACAGCAAGATTTTTATTTTGTTTCCAGTTTCAGAAATTACCTAAACTAGCAAGGATAACATGAAGTCATTCATCGCAGTAATTGGATTAAGAATACTAAGAATAACAGCAATAATAATAATAATAACAATAATCAATAATCGATAAGTGATAGCATAAGTAAGAGGGACCAGTAAGGCCCTGTGAACTTTTTTCTTATTTTTTGTCTTTAAAGATAGTTAATAGATTTTCAGATAGTAAACAAACACATTTTAGGAGAAAATAAAAAATGACAAGAGCCTTGTTCCTCTCTTTACCTTCCCTCCTACACTACTGGCTGTTGATTTCCTATTGGCAGGCTGCCACTATAAGGCGCTACAGGGGATGGTGTGAGCCATAGGGGTTGGACATAGACCGAGGTGACACAGCCCCATGTATCAAACACCCTTACAAACACACACATACACACACACACACACACACACACACACACACACACACACACACACACACACACACACACACACACACACACAAACGTTTTCACAAACACACTCACACGCATGAACACACAGACGCACAAGAGGGTCTAGACAGAACACAGGCACACATCATAAGAGTTTAAAAGACATAGGAAATATGTTCACACATCAGAACGACATTCTACTGGGGTTGTTGCATAATTCAAGCTCCCAACAGCTCTGGAGCATGAAAAGGGGTCCGTTGGTGTTCTGAGGTCAGAACCGTATAGTGGTTTGATGATGTCAGATGGGCTGCCTAAGACGTGGTTATGAGAGAGTATGTATATGCATGTCAAAGTGTTTATAATGTCCCTACACCTCATGTTTTCTGGTTCAACAAAATCCAATTCAGTACTTCTGGAACCATTCCCGACCTTTACCTTTCAAAATATATATAATATTATAGTATATAAAATATAGAATGGGTACAATCCATGAAATACCTTCAGTCTTTTTAAATTGCAACAACTGCCATAAGTACAGTTAGTGTGCAATGTTCAAGATCTCTTTAAAGAGATGTTCTTAAGTAACTTTCAAACATGATGATTCTCTAAAAATAAGTTTGACTCTTAGGTGAATTGACTGATTACTCAAGTGCAATGAATGACCCTCAAATACAATGGACATTTATTTGCTCATCAAATTCATGTGCCCGAGTTTCCAAAATTGGATGTTATAAAATGTTTGAAAACTGAAAACTATACTTCAGACCCACATTTTTGCATAAAGTTTCATCACAAAGCGGTAGTGTGGAGGGAGGGTGCGGAGTGGCTTTAAAACGACACAAACTGATCACAGGTTATATTGAACCAGAACAACTGTTATAACATTCTATTAAGACTAAACTGTATTGAAAAAGATTTAAAGATTTTGTTTAACAAGACAAGAAAAAAGCAATAGCAAATTTAACTATCAACTAGGTTATGCATAGCGAGTAACTGTTTCTAGTAACAAGGGAAGAGCGTCACCAACCCTCTTGACATTTTTTTTAGTTTTCAACTTTTGGATTTTTTATATTGTAATTTTGATATATCGGTACAAAGCACAAACGTACTAAAAGTTCTCAGTGCAGTGGACTAACGGAAGAGCCTCTCCCCTAGTCGCTTGGTTCCCTTTTGCTCAGAAACCTCCCTCCCTGTACCAGAATCACGTAAATACACAGACCGAACAAATAAATACCAAAATAAATAAATCATTAATATAAATAAATAAATAGTTGAATCAATGAAACAATCAATAAATAATTAATAAATACGATATTTTATAAGCTTTTGTTAAATTTATTTTGCCGCGGTAGTTAACAAAAATGTAATCCAAAACGTTTTTTTCCCCCCACAAGCGACATGACAACATATTAAACAGGATTCCTCACGAGTTTTCTAAATAACTGAACCATCACTTCATAAAGTTGTCATATGAAAAGACAAGCTAAAACAAAAAACAGTGACAACTCATATAGATATAGATATTGTAAAACAAATGTAGACTATATATTATCTATTTGTACACAACAAATAAAGACACCGTTGTAATAGATCCTTTGAGGAAACAAATATCTAGACTAACATAACTAGCTAATTATTATAGAATTTTGACAATGCTTCACACTCAGCAAGTAACCTAAAAGTCAGCAAGCCAAAGAAAACTGTTTTAGGTGATTCTTACATGGCCCAAAGTCTGTCATCTGGTTTTTCAGCAAGGAATAATCTAACCAGATGGGGGCCAACAATAAAAGTAAAAAAGAACAGCAGCTCAATTCAATGTCAGCATCAAAGTATTTTTTTCCTCTAAACAACACATAGAACAACAAACTTGGATATTTAAGATACGTGAATCATGTAATATAGCACCTACTGTTGATCGCTAAAGGACGTTCTTTTCAAATTCCACAAAATGATAGCAAAGAAATCAATAGATAATGTAGGTTTTCTAAATGGATAGATGTGTATATAGTCATTACTGATATCCCATAGACTGACAAAAAGAAAACAAGTGGACAATGCTTCTTGCTTTGGGCTCCGGACTGTGAGGATGGTTAGGCCTTGAAAGACCTCTTTCCCTTCCCTTTTGGGTATCGCTGTTGAATAATTACGCACTATGAAAAATTACGAAGATCATCTGCCTCAATTTGCATCCCTTGACAAAACCTTCCATCTACAAAATCATCGCCAATCAATTTCTCCTAAAAACAAACAACCTTTGATCCTAAAAAGTACCACTGCAGAACGAACAAGACAAGGTGGCGCACATCCCTCCCCCCACCCTCTAATTAGCCAGTCAAAATATTTTCTATTTTTTCAAATCCAGATTCTTGTAAAAATTCTTCAATAATTCTTATTTTAATTATCATATTATAAAAATAGATTTTCTTCTCTTTATTTTTTATTTTTCTAAATGCATTTTCAAGCAAAGAGATTTTCTCTTTGGCAATTGTGTTTTTTAAATCACTTAACGTGTCACCAGGAAAGCTAACCCATCCCCTCCCTCTCCCGATCTCCCAAACCCCAGTGAGGAAAGACATGTTTTGTTTGCAATACAAAACATTTTTTTTAAATTTTTTTCTGCATCAGAGAAAACAGGATTGTGTAATCCCTTAGAATTTATAGGGGTTTTTAATATACACAACAAATGAATGAATGGTCACCAATTTAAAAAAGAGCCCCCTCCCTTCTTCTGTCAGGGAGGCATAATTCTAACGACAGTGGATCCGGATTTAAAAAAGAAAGAAATCCTGAATCAAGAACAAGAAAGTTCAATCTAAAAAGGATATTCTCTTCTTTGAAATAAGGGGACTGGTTTTGCTACTGTTTACATAGAAGAGAAAATCATTTAACAATCACAAGAACAGAAAGGATATACAACAGGAATCCTGTATTATCACAGGGATTCCCAAATTATGGATATTTTTATCTTTCATTTTGTAATACTTAGGCAACATTGGCTTATAGGTCCAAAGCTATATTATAAGCCGTTTCTAGTTCTTTTTTGTTTGTTTGTTTGCTGTGTTCCTGTTGGAGAGTTGCTGTGTTGGGCGATTATAAGGGTGATGGTGGTGACAGGGGATTTGGAGTGAGGAGGGGTTCAGGACTTGTGGGTCTTGTTGGTCTTGAATGAGACTTGCAAGACGCGGTCGCCCAACCGGTACCCATTAAGACTGGCGATGGCCATAGCCGCCTCGTCGTAGTTCGTCATGGTGACGAAGCCGAAGCCCTTGCACTTGTTGGTGTTGAAGTCGCGGATGACCTTGACGTTGTTGACCGCTCCGAAGGGCCCGAACAGCTGCCACAGGACGCTCTCGTCAGAGTCTGGAGACAGGTTGTAGACAAAGATGCACCAGCCAGTGCCTGTGTGGCCAGGGATGTTCATGCCCACCAGGCTAGTCATGCTATCAATGGTGATAGGAGAAAACCTGCACCACAAGATAGACAGGGAGAGAGATAGGGAGGGAGATAAAGAGCACAATGTTAAGTGAAACAATTGTCAAATTGAGAGAAATAGGAAACCCACTGCGTGTGCATGGATTTGCTAGCTCTGAGCTTGTAGGACAAGCCATTTCCCTATACACTCAAGTTCCCCTCCAAGTGTCCAAAGTGAAACCAAACTCAAGCATCTACTGTATTGGTTTTAAGTATTTATAACTACCTCCAACCAGCCCTCAGTACATACAGTGCCAACCAACAGCTCTAGCCTTCCTATCCATCCAACATGTATTATTACCAGTGTTACCCAGTGCACAATGCACTGTGGGTATGTCTGTCTGTGTACAGTATCCTCCTGCTATACTATCTCCCCTCTATCGCTCCTCGCTATTGACTGAGCGGCTTCTTCTCAAGGCTGACTGCTCTGCGGGGGCCTGCTGGGAAATGTCTCCAGCAGCAGCATACGAGGGAGAGAGGCACAAGGGAAGCTTTTCTCCTTCTGTCTCCCTGAGTGCCTCTATTGGGAACTAAATTGCAGGAACTTGCTGAATTAAAACATTTTTAAATTCATCAGATATTGAGTATGCAACCAAGTAAATCTGCTCTTATTCGCCCTGTAATCTTCTCCCTTTTTGCAATACAGAGATTTGAATGCTCAGTTGACTTCACCTACTGCCTTTCTGCTTAAAGGAAATTGCCACTTTAAATAAAAGTTAAATTGTATAAAAGGTTAATTTCTTATGCCACCTCTGTAGGAATGACTATAAGCATTATTGGGTATGCTTTAATTGAGATTTCCGCTTTACTGCAGCTGTCTCAGAAGAAGCCTCCTCCTTATTCAGGAAGGAGAAAACCAAATGGAAAACGGAAGCCCTTTACAGCCCAGTACCAGTAGCAATACGACCAAAGTGTATTTCATCCACCAACACTGCAGTCATATGTTTTGGGGTGGATGAGGATGACAGTGATCATAGTCTTGTATCGGCAAGAATCAGTACTACATGAGCTTTAACATCTTTGCCATCACAATATTCTGTTTGGTATTGTTTGTGTCTCATTACAGTCACTCTATCTACTGGGCTCCTGAGTGGTGCAGCGGTCTAAGGCACTGCATCTCAGTGCTTGAGGTGTCCCTACAGACACCCTAGTTCAATTCCAGGCTGTATTACAACTGGCTGTGATTGGGTGTCCCATAGGGTGGTGCACAATTGGCCCAGTGTTGTCTGGGCTTGGCCGGTCATTATCTTGTAAATAAGAATTTGATCTTAACTGCCAAGTTAAATAAACGTAAAATAATATATATTTTTAAAATCCATATCAAATGAATATTTTTAACAGCAAGTCTTCCCTTCACTAGAGGTCTTAAAACATACAGTTATGAATATAACCACTGTTCCCTGAAGGAGGGAACAGTGGTTATAACATATAGGTATAACATACCTATGGGCAGTCAACAACAAATCATACTCACCTGAAAACTGAAATCATGCCCAACTGGCCAATGGATGCCAAGCTCGCCCTCAGAAACCCCGCCTTCCTGGCTATAATACAGGGGCCCGCATTAATTTCCTCAATTCAGTAACGCTCTTTAGTGATCCCAAACCCCATGACGGCGCGATGTCAAAATACAGTACCAGTCAAAAGTTTGGACACAACTACTTATTCCAGGGTTTTTCTTTATTTTTACTATTTTCTACATTGTAGAATAATAGTGAAGAGTCAATGATGCTTTACCCTGGTCTCCTAAAATGTATTTTGGCTCACATGTCATACTACAGGGTATAGAGACAAAAACCGTACCTGTACCATTACACTGGGTCCACTTAGTGTCAGACTTGGTATCAGGATGTTTTCATGTTGGTGTAGAGTCTACACTGTCAGTAAAAGGAGTCACATTACTACTAGGGAACTATATTGCTGGTGGTAACGTCACTCTTGTGTTAGAAGTAGTAGACAACCCAGAAATCAAAACTGCAGATGATAAATTGGTTCAAGCATTTCCACGTTTCCCCTGCTTGTGTGTTAACGAGGGTACAATCTCGCAAGCTGGGAGATGTGGTGGATTTGTCTAGTTCCATTTTTGAGAATGTTGAGGTAGAAGACAATGCACCGAGTATTCCTTCTTCAAGGCCGACAGTATTTACCCCCGTAAAAACTAAGGCAAAGGAAAGCGAAATCGCACCCCAATTACATGTTATTCTTTTGTCTGTCACCCCTGAGAAGGTGATTGAATGTCAAAAAGGAGACACCAGTCTTCGCAAGTGTTTTGCTTCAGTAATTTCCACTGAGGAAGCTAAAACTAAGGAGACTGCCTACTTTATGGAAGCAGGAGTTTTGATGCATAAATGGGCAGCTCATGACACCGTTAATGACTGGAGTGAAGTGTGTCAAGTGGTTGTTCCTACACCATTCTGACAGCATATGCTCTCACTCGCCAATGACCAGGCATAGTTCGGATATTTGGGGATCACGAAGACTTATAACCGAGTACTTCAACATTTTTTCTGGACAGGTTTGAAGTCTGACTTGGTCCAATTTTGTAAAACATGTCATGTATGTCAACTCACTGGGAAAGCGATTCAAACAGCTCCTCATGCGCCGCTCTGCCCGATTCCTGCAGCTACAGTCACACTCATTCTTGAATGAGTGATAATCGATTGTGTAGGCCCGTTGCCGAAAACCAGGTCAGTTAACCAGTTCTTACTAACAATAATGTGCAGTGCTACTCGATACCCAGAGGCTATCCCTCTCAGTACTGTAATGGCTAAGACTGTGGTGAAGGCACTAGTGAAGTTCTTCTCTATGTTTGGACTCCCTAAAGTAATCCAAACTGATCAGGGAACCAACTTTATGTCATAACTGTTCTCAAATGTGTTAAAGACACTGTGTATTTCCCATCAGTATCATCCGGAGAGTCAAGGGGCCCTCGAACGCTGGCATCAGATGCTAAAGGCGATGCTATGCAAGTATTGCATGGATACCAGTACCAACTGGGATGAGGGCGTGCCCTTTGTCCTATTTGCTATCAGGGAAACAATACAAGAGTCCTTAGGGTTCAGCCCTGCGGACCTTGTGTTTGGACACACCCCACAGAGTCCGCTAAAAGTTTTTAAGGAGCATATCCTATCTCCTACACCCAGTAGCGTAGCTAAAAATGTGTTGGATTATGTCAGTAAGATGCGGGAGAGGATGCACGCCGCATGTGCGTTAGCCCAAAAGTCTCCCTCTTCGTCTCAAAAGTGCATGAAATGACATTATGACAAAGAGGCTGTTGGCCGTTCTTTTGAACCAGGGGATCAAGTCTTAGTTTTGTTGCCAATCCCTGGCTCATCTCTGTCGGCACGTTTTTCTGGGCCATATCTTGTGGAAAATAAACTCAGTGACACCAATTATGTGATAAAGACCGTAGGCATTCTTCCCGTGTGTGTCATGTTAACAGAACAGGATAAGGAGGACGGGTTGGAGTTACGCCATACGTTACAGCAGTGTGAACGCAAATGTAATTCAGGCATGCTGAAAAAGTTACCCTCTCAAATGGAACATTTGGATAACGATCAAACTAATGATGTTATCCTATTGATAAATAGTTTTCTCAATGTGTTTCATGAAGTTCCAAGTCGCACATCCATCTTGGAACATGACGTTGATGTGGGGAACGCTGCTCCTATACGTCAGCATCCGTACCGGGTTAATGTGAAGAAAAGGGAAGTAATGAAAAGTGAGGTAGCTTATTTATTACAGAATGACATGACAAAACCCAGTAACAGCTCCTGAAGTTCCCCATGTATTCTTGTTCATAAGCCTGACGGCACGTCCTGCTTATGTATGGACTATCATCGCGTAAATGCAGTTACAAAGACAGATTATTTTCCATTACCTCACTTAGATGACTGCATTGATAGAATTGGTTCTGCTGCTTACGTTAGTAAGTCAGATTTGCTAAAAGGAGCTTCTGACATCTCGCCTTTCGTTACACCTCATAACTTCGTACAATACACTGTGATGCCCTTTGGAATGTGTAATGCACCTGCTACTTTTCAACTCCTAGTTAACATTGTGTTCGCGGATGTGCCAAATTCTACTGCTTACCTTGACGATGTTGTGGTTCATTCGTCTACTTGGTCTGATCATCTCGCCACCTTGAAAAGTGTGTTTCAGCGGTTGGAGAATGCTTATTTAACCCTCAATTTGGCCAAGTGTGAGTTTGGGAAGGCTACTGTGACTTACTTAGGGAAGCAGGTGGGATGAGGTAAAGTGCGCCCAGTAACTGACAAAATGGAAGCAATTGTTACTTTTCCTACACCCACGACTCACCGCCAGTTGAGCAGATTCCTGGGGATGGTAGGGTACTATCGTACATTCTGTAAGAATTTTTCGGCGGTAGTAGCTCCCGTTACATCTCTGCTTAGTCCCAAAGTACCATATAAGTGGTCCCAGGACTGTAACTATGCGTCTTTGAGTCTGACAAAGCGCTACTTTGTAGTGCCCAAGTGCTTGCTGACTCCTTAATAAACCTTAATAAATTGGACGTAGATGCTAGTATAGGGGGGGTGGGTGTGGTTCTCTTGCAGGAAGATGAAGAGGGAATGGATTGGCCCGTCAGTTTCTTCTCCCGTAAGTTCAACTCGTGTCCGTCAAAGTACTCCACTATTGAACAAGAGACGCTGGCTTTATTGCTAGCCTTACAGTTCTTTGGGGTATATGTGGGCTCCAGTGCCTTGCCTGTACTGGTCTTCACAGACTATAATCCTTTGGCGTTTTTGAAGCAAATGTACAATCAGAACCGACGACTTATGCGGTGGGCTCTGATTGTACAAGGATACAATGTAAAGATTCATTATGTGAAGGGTCCGGCGAATGTGGTTGCTGACGCTCTATCATGAGTTTAGTAACTGGGGATCCGTGTTGGGTTTGCAAACTTACAGTTTGCAGGTTTTGGGGTGGGCGTGTTACGTTCCCCAGTTTCTGTGTTGTTGTGGGTTTGTATGTATGTGTATGTATTTCAGGAAATGGCTTCCTGGATTCCCTCAAGCAGCTGATTGGTCGGCCCCATTGCAGATTGGAGCTGACCCCGCCCTCTCGTCAGGGGACCCCGCCCTCTGACCCCGCCCTCTCGTACAGCTGTCTGCAATTATGACTCCTTCTCCAGCTGTATAAAAGCCTGTGTTTTTGCTCAGAGAGAGCTTCTTGGTATGTCCTGTGTTGGTTGTTGCTCAGAGACAGGTTTTGTTAAGCATTTTGTAGCCGCTACTTCTGAGGTATGTGGGTGTCAATAGGATGCAGTATTTTTGATAATTGAAATTGTTTTGTATTATTCTTCCATTTGTTCCCGGGGGGGAAGGGGAAGGAACCTTGGGAGTGCTTAGGCAAGAGGCCTGCGGGCATACATATACCCGTAGTATATACTATGTCTATGCACACTAGGTAAGACCTGGGCAGACCATCCCCTGTATTTTGGTTAGTGCGCCAGGTGGTGCTAGTTAGGTAAGTTGTGGATAGTTAGGAGATCGGTCTCTTTAACTTTCTTTGCTTTGGTTCCATTCAGCCCCTTTTCCCAAAAATTACTGTGTGAAGGAATAAATTCCCTGTTAATGGTAAAATTCTCTGTTTCAGTCATCCTTACCCGCACCTACAGTCACAGACATCCTTACCCGCACCTACAGTCACAGACATCCTTACCAGCACCTACAGTCACAGACATCCTTACCCGCACCTACAGTCACAGTCATCCTTACCCGCAGCTACAGTCACAGACATCCTTACCCGCACCTACAGTCACAGACATCCTTACCCACAGCTACAGTCACAGACATCCTTACCCGCACCTACAGTCACAGACATCCTTACCCGCACCTACAGTCACAGACATCCTTACCCGCACCTACAGTCACAGACATCCTTACCTGCACCTACAGTCACAGACATCCTTACCCGCACCTACAGTCACAGTCATCCTTACCCGCAGCTACAGTCACAGACATCCTTACCCGCACCTAGTCACAGACATCCTTACCCGCACCTACAGTCACAGACATCCTTACCCACAGCTACAGTCACAGACATCCTTACCCGCACCTACAGTCACAGACATCCTTACCCGCACCTACAGTCACAGACATCCTTACCCGCACCTACAGTCACAGACATCCTTACCCGCACCTACAGTCACAGACATCCTTACACGCACCTACAGTCACAGACATCCTTACCCGCACCTACAGTCACAGACATCCTTACCCGCACCTACAGTCACAAACATCCTTACCCGCACCTACAGTCACAGTCATCCTTACCCGCACCTAGTCACAGACATCCTTACCCGCACCTACAGTCACAGACATCCTTACCCGCAGCTACAGTCACAGACATCCTTACCCGCACCTAGTCACAGACATCCTTACCCGCACCTACAGTCACAGACATCCTTACCCGCAGCTACAGTCACCGACATCCTTACCCGCACCTACAGTCACAGACATCCTTACCCGCACCTACAGTCACGGTCATCCTTACCCGCGGGACACTACCCAGCCCATGAGAACCCACTGCAAACAGTAGTCACGGGTGACAGTAGTCACAATGTCCTTAGGCACGACGGGAATACCTTGAGAAACCGATGTGGCGAGATGTGTCCAGACGTGTAGCAATCACCCAGTTCTGAAAGAGACACATAAACAGAAGTCCCAGAGGCACCAAATCTATCACAGAGGCCATCAGACCCAATAACCACAGGCACAAGCGAAAAGGCACAGAGTGCACCAGCTGAAACTGTGCCAGACAGAGCCGGAATGCGATCCTCTTCTGTTGGGACAAAAACTTTTCTTGTTATCCACTATGAACTCCAGAGACTGAATATGGGAAACCCGTGTGGCAGTGTGGAGCTCCACCTATTCCCTCGACTCCACTACGATCAGCCAATCGTCCAGATAGGCCAATACTCTGATCCCCTGGCACCACAAGGGCTCAGAGTATTGGTGCGGGGTGATAGGGAGAGCACAAAAGGCAGGACCAGAAACTCTTAGACTACACCCTCGAAATTAAACATCAGAAACGTTCTGTGGAGAGGATGTATAGCCACATGAAAATATGCATCCTTCAAATTAGAGGTTGACCGATTAATCGGAATGGCCGATTAATTAGGGCCGATTTCAAGTTTTCATAACAATCGGAAATCGGTATTTTTGGACAACGATTTGGCCTATTTTTAATTAATGTTTTAAAAACACCTTTATTTCATCTTTATTTAACTAGGCAAGTCAGTTAAGAACACATTCTTATTTTCAATGATGGCCTAGGAACGGTGGGTTAACTACCTTGTTCAGGGGCAGAACGACATATTTTTACCTTGTCAGCTCGGGGATTCAATCTTGCAACCTTACAGTTAACTAGTCCAACGCTCTAACCACCTGCCTCTCATTGCACTCCACGAGGAGCCTGCCTGTTACGCGAATGCAGTAAGCCAAGGTAGGTTACTAGCTAGCATTAAACTTATCTTATAAAATACAATCAATCAATCATAATCACTAGTTAACTACACATTGGTTGATGATATTACTAGTTTATCTAGCGTGTGCATATAATCGATGCGGTGCGTATTTGCGAAAAAGGACTGTCCTTGCTCCAATGTGTACCTAACCATAAACATCAATGCCTTTCTTAAAACCAATACACAGAAGTATATATTTTTAAACCTGCATATTTAGCTAAAAGAAATCCAGGTTAGCAGGCAATATTAACCAGGTGAAATTGTGTCACTTCTCTTGCGATTATTGCACACAGTCAGGGTATATGCAACAGTTTGGGCCGCCTAATTTGCCAGAATTTTACGTAATTATGACAAAACATTGAAGGTTGTGCAATGTAACAGGAATATTTAGACTTATGGATGCCACCCGTTAGATCAAATACGTAACGGTTCTGTATTTCACTGAAAGAATAAACGTCTTGTTTTCGAAATGATAGTTTCCGGATTCGACCATATTAATGACGTAAGGCTCATATTTCTGTGTGTTATTATGTTATAATTAATTCTATGATTTGATAGAGCAGTCTGACTGAGCGATGGTAGGCACCAGCAGGCTAGTAAGCATTCATTCAAACAGCACTTTTGTGCGTTTTGCCAGCAGCTCTTTGCTGTGCTTCAAGCCCATCAACTCCCGAGATTAGGCTGGGGTGCGCACTAATAGCGTTTCAAACGTCACTCGCTCTGAGACTTGGAGTAGTTATTCCCCTTGCTCTGCAAGGGTAACACTGCTTCGAGGGTGGCTGTTATCGATGTGTTCCTGGTTCGAGCCCAGGTAGGGGCGAGGAGAGGGACGGAAGCTATACTGTTACACTGGCAATACTAAAGTGCCTATAAGAAGATCCAATAACCAAAGGTATATGATATACAAATGCTATAGAGAGAAATTGTCATATAATTCCTATAATAACTACAACCTAAAACGTCTTACCTGGGAATATTGAAAACTCATGTTAAAAGGAAACACCAGCTTTCATATGTTCTCATGTTCTGAGCAAGGAACTTAGACGTTCGCTTTCTTACATGGCACATATTGCACTTTTACTTTCTTCTCCAACACTTTGTTTTTGCATTATTTAAACCAAATTGAACATGTTTCATTATTTATTTGAGGCTAAATTGATTTTATTGATGTATTATATTAAGTTAAAATACGTGTTCATTCAGTATTGTTGTAATTGTCATTATTACAAATAAAGTAAAAAAATCGGCCAATTAATCGGTATCGGCTTTTTTGGGGTCCTCCAATAATCGGCATCGGCGTTGAAAAAAATCAGAATCGGTCGACCTCTACTTCAGATCTATGGACGTGAACCAATCGCAGGAACGCGCCGACTGCGAAGTATGAGCATGAAACCTTGTCCAGGATGGGACGCCATGTTCCATTGCTCTTGGGAACTAAAAAGTACCGGCTGTACCAACCACTCTGTACTTCTGACACTGGGACCAGCCGAAAAGCCTGCTTTGAACAAGGTCCTAGCGCCTCAAGACAGGCGCTAGAACTTTGGGGATCATTGACGTAATGACGCCACGAAAAGGAGGAGGAGGCAAAGCCTTGTGACCACATTCAAAGACCGGGCTGCTACACCCTCAGCCTGGGACACTTTGTCCAGCTGATCCGCTGAGAACTGGCACTGTTAATTCGGAAGCACCTGCTAGGATTTTCCCCCTTGTTAGCCTCTGGAGCTAAGTAACTCGCCAGCTTTCAATCCATTAGTGGTGTTCAAACGAGACCCGCCTCCTCCATACCCTCTACATTTCTTAACTCACAATAACTTGGTAGCACCAGTCTGGCTGAATGAGGGGAATCCCAGGTCGCCTTTAAATCATCGGCAAAATCTTTAAACAGGGGTAAGCAACACTTCACCGCTGCAGGGACAGGAAGTAAATACCTCCCCCCAAACCTGGAGGAACTCTGGTGCGGGGGAGAAGATGGCAAATCCACCCCCAGCCGCTCTACGACACATCTACATCAAAGGTGCATTAACCACCAATGGTTCACTCACCAATGGTTCACAGCCAATGGCTTTGCATTAACCACCAATGGTTCACTCACCAATGGTTCACAGCCAATGGCTTTAGGCTGCCCCGGACTGATATCATCCGATTTGCACACTGAAAACCCTCCAGAGCCAACCAGGGATAGTATATCATCCCCGGAATCTGGACTCTGACCACTGCCAGAGAAGCCGGAATGAGCCTAACTCGGCTTAAATGTCACCCTAGTAAACTCAGACCACCGCTGCTACTCTCTCCTGATCTCAGACAACCACATTTCAGAGATCGCTTCACCAGCAGACCCTTCGCCAGCAGCCCCAATTTTTCTCACAAAGTCAGCTCGACGGCCAATGGAAGTTGAACCCAGCCGGAGACAATAGTCACATGAACTGATCCGAGCCAAAGCCTCCTGAGCGTGTTTTCACCCCAGGCAAACAGGACAGCACTCGTGAGTATCTTTCATTTTCATTGTGAAACCACATGCCCTACGGAAAGATCAGAGGTCCAAACTCGGATGCTTAGCCTTTTTGAACGTACTCTTACCAACGGCCATCTTACTCAAGCAAGGAAGCACTGGGTTCACAAGCAGAGCAGAAAATCGTGTTTTTTTTAGCAAACACAAATCCTACCCAAGCAAGGAAGCATTAGCTACACAAGCAGAGCAGAAAGTAGTCCGCTTTTAGCAAACAGAAAAACCAAGACTCAAGACTTGCAACATCTATTGGGACGAGTACTCTCTCCCCACTAACAGACACCTAAGTCAGCACCGAATCTCGTAGTCTTCATGTGCTTGAAAGGTTTCTAAATTGCGTGACACGTTCTTCCTTCAAGCGAGCTGAAGAGGAAATAACTGAGGAAATGAATGCGAGCCCTGGTATTATAGCCAGGAAGGTGGGGTTTCCATGGGTGGGCTCAACATCCATTGGCCCGTTGGGCGTAATTTCTGTTTTCTTCAGGTGAATTTGATTGATCGTTGATTCCACATAGTATGTTATACCGATTGACAGACTGAAAGGGAACTTCTAGTCACTTCAAGGCCTTTTTTAACACATTCTATTCTGATGTCTTTGTCTGGGAGAAATAACACCTTCATGGTCATTTGGATGTTAATGCAGGCGTGTGTGAGGGTGAGAGACAAGCAGGCTGGCTAACAGAGCCACAGAGGAGACTACAGTAGTGTCTACCAGGGCAAATACAAACACACTGTGTTGATCTTCTATAGAGGAGTTGCATAGCAACAAGGAGGCTGACCTGCAGTGATCCCACCCTCCCCTAGCTCCCACCTCCACCTTGTACTGTTCACTTCTAAAATACACTGACTACTAGTACTACTACTACACTTGCCTTTGTTCATAAATCACCACTTCAAACCATGTGCTTAGCAGGCAAAAGGCTATTCTCAAGGCATGGCCTGTTGGATTTCTGTATTCCAAACACCACTGCTTTGACAGTTTGTACATATTCAATAGTTTTTGCCTTGGTGCTGTGTTGTTGAACCAGCAGGCGCTGCAGCATATTAGTATATATCATAAATGTTTTCTCTTATTTTTGTGGTAATTTTCTTGGTCAGATAATTTGCACCCCCCTTCAACTGAATTAATTGTTTCCTGCCCCCGTACAAATAGTGCTGCGTCGCCCAAGGAATGCTAGACAGATGAGTTGCTGCCTGGGACATTGACGGAGAGCTTTAACACAAAGATGATTTCTCATGCATCATTCTGTCACTGTGTTATAGTTGAGCCTTCGCTCCCTGATTCTGCCGAGCAGAAATTAATGCTTATCACTATTATGGAAACCGAGGAATTCAGGGGATTGGCCCTCATCACAGAACAAGCCTTTTAATCATTCCATTTAAAAATGGAAAAAATAAAATGCTGCTTTTTTTCATGCTACATCTGGGATCACAGCCTTTTCAAAGGAACTCACTGATTACTGTAACATGCAACAAAATGTCATCAGCTGATATCATGTCTCAGAGCCGCTTCACTTTATGTAACATCAACAGTAGCAAAAGCAAAAGATATGAGCAAAAGGAGGTGATCAGAAGTCGAACTGGCTTCAGTGAAACAGCGTTTCCTGCAGGGATCCAGGTGTCTCTAGCCTTGCCCCCAACTGACCCCTGACCCCTTAACCCCAACACCCATCATTACTTGTGCCTGATGTTATAACCTATTGTAATACTAATACAAGTATTATTACAAAAATGGTGGCAAAATCCTATTGAATTGGTTGGTTTGATACTGTGAATCTGATTCACAGCTTTAAAATGAGGTGATTCTAAACTGAGCTTGATCCCAATGTAACATATAGATCTGGACAGAGGTTAGGCTAGAGTACCTGAATCCGGTAGAAAACAACACCTGAAAACAAGAGCTACACACAAGAGAACAGAAATATACACATAAACTATCCAAAGCATCGAAACGTAAAAGTCAGCAATCATCATACAAAGCAAATTGAACATTAGAAAACAAAATACCATTGTTTTCCTTTTGGACTAGTGGTTGGTGGATTCAAATTAAACAAGGCTAAAGAAAACCAAAAAAATCAACGCAGAATAACCTTGAACTGAATCGAATGCAAGTGACTTCCAAAAATGAAGAAAACAAGAGATAAATAATTTTGTCAACATGGACATCTGGCATTCAGTGAAGTTTTAATTACCTCTTTACGCCATAGGCCATATTAAGCAAATTGTCCAGCCTGTAAAGAGAAGGAGGGTTCTGGGGTTAATGCCAGGCAGATGGTCGACTCACTCAATGGAACTAATGCTACATCCCTGCCTCAATCAAAGAAGAAAGCCATCCAGAGATGGGCCATTACACTGAGGAGCCACACCAGTCAGGGTTGGGGTCATTCACACAGTAACTAAGTAGCAGGCTAGCTAGCAATAGTACTGTACAGCGCTATCACAAGAGGTCACTCTGACGCCCAATCAGCCAGCACAATGAGACCCATTTTCACACTCCACACATTCTTATGCTGCATGTGGCTTTCAGAGTGGTTCCACTGTACATCTCTGCTGTTGTGTTGAGGTCAAATAATTGATAAGTGATTTATAATTGTGGTTTAAGCCATAGTACTTACGTCAAAGAAAATTTAGAAATCTTGTCTTTCTCATTCAATTCAATGTCGATCCTGAGTCTAGACAGCATAATGAAAGAATGATTCTTTTCATTATTATTCCATGTGGCATTAAGGTACTTTGCCATTATGTTTGTAATTTTCAAGAAGGGTGTGAGACAAATTGAACATATATTATAGTACTAAATAGAAGCCTACAATAATAATTCAAAAATCAAGACATGCCCCCTTCTCCAGAGTTCTGTCAGTGTAATGGTCATTTTGTGAAAGATAGTAAAGGTTTTAAGACAGGAAGATGACAGGAATAAAGTTGCATAGTAAAACAATAACTGACCAAAAGTAACAGTAACTGACCAAAACATTTTGTTTCCCGTTGACGCCTTTCCATGTGGAAAGGGTATAACGTTTCATATGGGATGGTGTGTGTTAAGCCCAAATCAAACTAAACGTTTATTGTTTTTATGCACGTGAACATGCTGGAATTAGAATGCACGGTAGTGAAGGATAGAAAACAGGAGGTCCACGTGTGAGCGTCAATAGCATCATAGAGCGTCAAATTAGAAAGCGGGTCTATTTTTCTCGTGTCAACGCAGCTACGCAAAGCAATGCTGGTAAAATGATCGGATAAATTGCCAGAAAGTAGGCATTGTTACGTCTGGAATTGTGACATGTATAGATAAAACCTTCTATTTATTGTTGATAATAATACTGCCAGTGCCAATAATACATATTTGAAAACAACAATGTTATGCCTTAGATGTGTTGATTTCGATCACAGGCATATAGACTAGGCAGGAAACTCCAGGAACTCCGATTTCAAGAGAGAATACTGTTAGTAGAAAGAACGAGACTAGCTAAATTCTTTATAAACCGCTCGGGTTTATTCTCTACAACTGTCCTCATAAACATTTGTGAGCTAACATAACAATTGTTTAGAGCAGGCAGGTACAGTGGCTCCCGCAGGACATATAAGGTGAGTCAAAGGAACACAACAATAATTCACAAGGGCTACATAGCGAACTTAATAAATAAACGGTTTATTATGGATTCTTATGACAATTAAGTTGGCATACGCTCTGCACTGAATGTGAATTGACACTTCACTCTTTAAAAAAAATCTATGTTTTACCCCCTTTTCTTCCCAATTTCGTGATATCCAAATGGTAGTTAGTCTTGTCCCATCGCTGCAACTCCCGTACGGACTCAGGAGAGGCGATGGCCGCACCAATGTGTCGGAATGCGCCCGGCCCGCCACAGGAGTTGCTAGAGCGTGATGGGACAAGGACATCCCAGCCGGGCCAAACCCTCCCCTAACCCGGACAGCGCTGGGCCAATTGTCCGAACCAGGATCTGTAGTGACACAGCTTGCACTGCGATGCAGTGCCCTAGACCGCCACTCGGGAGGCCTGACGCGCTCTACTCTTGTGTGCAAATTTGGACGCCGTTGACGCCGTCTCTCCGTGTGATTTGGGTTTTAGTCAGTGCTGCTAGCTGGCTGGGAGGAACAATCAGGCTGGTCATGCAGACGGATAGTCACTGTGCTCAGTGGGCCAAGGATGGAAGCCCCTCAGCCACATAAATCAGAGGCTTTTTGGATGCGGCCTACTTGGCCACTCAGTGACCTTCATGTGTCACATGGGTCTGCACTGTCTCATGTCTTATTAAGCCCTTCAGCCTAATGGAAGGGTTGGGAACTTGGGGCCATTCTAAAGTACTTCTCCCCTTCAAAACACACAGTCTGTCTGTGCTACAGGTCATCAGTGGGCAGAGATGCCGTCTGTGAACCTGACAAAAAAAATCTAAACAAAGCACAAAAATATGTTGACTCATTAAGGCAGCAATTAGGCCATTATGTGGGCTGGGACTGAGCAATCTGCTTTGTGGGTAAATGAGTCAATTGGACTGGAAGCTCTAAGGAGGCGCTTCAGGACGCTGTGCTGGAGACATCTGCTGGGCTGCTGCTGCAAAAACCAACCTGCCTTGGATGCCAGCTTTTCACACTGCCTCTCCAAGCCCTCAGCACACAATAGGGCCTTTGTGCTGCCTCTCAATGCATGTAAATGAGAAAGGTCCATTTAAAAAATCTGTTCAGTTAAAACCTGCTCATACCTTAGATATAATAAGCATAATTTACTTATTACTGTAATTATTAATGTGGAGAATCAGTAATAACTGAAACCTACTGTTTTTCTTTTCTTTTGTTTGCTTCTTAGAGGAGGACCAGAAAAACAGGCCTTACATTTAATGGTGGAAAATGGCCGACTTTGACAGGATAGGTGATGCACTTTCTGAGGTTGTGGGTTAGGTTAAGTCATGTGGCTGTTGGTTGTAATAGTGAGGTCTTTGTGTATTACAGGCAGCTAGCTAGCTCTTGATCGCCTAAGAGTGCTCAGACCGAGGAATCTGCAGAACCAAAAAATGTATTTATTCCTAACTTTGTTGGTCTTACTTTTCTGTAATCTGGGCCAAAATCTGAAATACATTTTTCGTTCAGGTCATAATTTGAATTTTCTCATTGTGATTATCATGAGTATCATGGGGTATATTTTATTTGGGAATGAACTGTGGATGGTAAGAGGGGATAACCGTTTGTTTCATTATGGAATAAGGAGAGTGATCTGATGAGGTGATGTGATGGAGACATTGTGAACGACAGAACCCCACTGTCTCTTGTGAACAGTTCTACTCTGATATGTGTGGAGCTTCAGGAAACCCACTCTTTTGGAACAGGAAATGCATTCTTGTTTGAATGCACCAAGAATCAGAGATCACATTGGTGATTGATGACTCAAAAGGTTGTTGATCGTTGCAATTAGACATAAAAATCCCATACTCAACTTTACAGTACATATTATATTCTCTCTGAACCAATAACCCAATGGCTGAACCTGACCATGACCTCCCGACCCTTGTTGTGAGCCCCAGGTGTTTACCTGAACCTCTGGGCCTGGTGGTGGAGGGGGCCTGGGTACCGGCGGTTGGGTGACTGGTACAGCTGGGACAGAAGGGCTTGGCTGGTCTTCTGGCTGGGGTTGTTGGCGAACTTGACGGTGATGGGCTCGGCAGCTCCAGAGGGTTTCTGTCCATTCAGCCCCTTGATGGCCTCCTCAGCCTCTATCCTCTTATCAAAGCGAATGAATCCCACACCCCGCGAACCACCTGTGGGGCCAACACATCACAAACAGGAGGGGCGTCCTTTTACTTCACGTGGTTCCGGTTAGATCACACACATCTACACATACATACTGTACATCTCACAGCCCATGTTCTCTGTTTCATACATGGTACAGAGAGGATATCTGTCTTTTTAGTCATGTATAAAGTAATGTTTTGTAAAGGGGATACAATGAGTTGGAAATTATTTGTTTTCCATTCTGGGAGGGATTGCTTTATGGGTTACTTAAAGAACACAGAATAGAGCAGAGGGAAAAGTGAAGGCACAGCCATGATTTCCTGTGCTGTCAAAGAAACAGTTAATTTGTCTTCCTCTCTCACAAAGAGTATGAGAGCTGATGCCCGCTGATGCAGAAATGCTGTTATGTTGTTTGGGTGCTAGCTGCTGTAGTGCTGTGTCTCCTCAGCTCGTTGAGGCTACTGCGTGAGGCACTTTGGACTCAGCACACACTGCAGCTCTCCTCCTAGCTGAAGGCCACACACTCAGGCCTCACGTCATGTTGTCGGTGACATTTGAGTCGTTTCCAAGGCAATGTATTTTGACCGCCACCTGAAAGTAACATTGAGAGACGCACTGCCCGGAAGGTCTTTTGTTGGGCTCCATAAATGCGGGCTTCTCATTTTTAATGAGGCTCGCTGACTGGCCCTGGGGATGCTCGCTCAGTGACAGCACGCTGCCAGGTCTATTTGCATAATACTGTGTGTGTACAGACTGGCATCTCTACACCACACACAGAAACACTTTTTATTGACATTTCGCTCTCTGCTCTCAAAACGCTGCTTGCGCTTATTGAGGTTTTTCTGTTCCACTGTCTCATTGTCTTCTTGAATCGGACTCCTTTGACATGTGCAGCCCTGAACAAATATTTACACACAATCTCTCCAATGCCAAATGCTTTCATTCACTCTAATGCTGTATTATTTTCACTGAGGCTTGCTGCCGTTCTTGACAATCTCTCCAAATCCCTTCCCTGCCTTCCCTGTATCTGTAATTTATAATTAGGTTGTCACAGCTAGAAAATAATGAACACATAGCCTGTTATTCCAAAGGGGTTTGAATTGTTGGCATACAGCTCTGGCTCCGGTGTGAAACTAGGGTCAATGCTGCTTCGGGAGAAAATACTGTCATACCGGTATTCCTAGGTGGTAACTAGTGCATACTGTTTTTGTATATTCTGTTGATTTGTTTGTCACTTTACACCGAGTGTACAAAACATGAGGAACACCTGCTCTTTCTATGACATAGGCTGACCAGGTGAATCCAGGTCAAAGCTATGACCCCTTATTGATGTCACTTGTTAAATCCACTTCAAATTAGTGTACACTGCATTTGGAAAGTATTCAGACCCCTTGACTTTTCCCCCATTTTGTTACATTACTGCCTTATTCCAAAATTGATTAAATCACCCCCCTCATCAATCCACACACAATACCCAGTAATGACAAAGCAAAAACAGGTTTTTAGACTTGTTGCACATTAAAAAAAATTAAGAAAGAAATATCAGATTTACATAAGTGTTCAGACCCTTTACTCAGTACTTTGTTGAAGCACCTTTGGCAGCAATTACAGTCTCGAGTCTTCTTGGGTATGAGGCTACAAGCTTGGCACACCTGTATTTGGGGTGTTTCTCCCATACTTCTCTGCAGATCCTCTCAAGCTTTCAGTTTAGATGGGGAGCGTCGCAGCACAGCTATTTTCAGGTCTCTCCAGAGATGTTCGATCAGGTTCAAGTCCGGGCTCTGGCTGGGCCACTCAAGTATGTTCAGAGATTTGTCCCGAAGCCACTCCTGCGTTGTCTTGGCTGTGTGCTTAGGGTTGTTGTCCTGTTGAAAGGTGAACCTTCATCCCAGTCTGAGGTCCTGAGCACTCTGGAGCAGGTTTTCATCAAGGATCTCTCTGTACTTTGCGCCATCTTTCCCTCGATCCTGACCAGTTTCTCAGTCCCTGCCTCTTAAAAACATCCCCACAGAATGATGCTGCTACCACCATGCTTCACCGTAGGGATGGTGCCAGGTTTCCTCCAGATGTGATGCTTGGCATTCAGGCCAAAGAGTTAAGTCTTGGTTTCATCAGACCAGAGATGACCAGACCATTGTTTCTCATGGTCAGAGTCCTTTAGGTGACCTTTGCAAACTCCAAGCGGGTTGTCATGTGCCTTTTACTGTGGAGTGGCTTCCGTCTGGCCACTCTACCATAAAGGCCTGATTGGTGGAGGGCTGCTGAGATGGTTGTCCTTCTGGAAGGCTCTCCCATCTCCGAAGAGGAACTCTGAAGGTTTGTCAGTGTGACCATTGGGTTCTTAGTTACCTCCCTGACCAAGGCCCATCTCCCCAATTGCTCAGTTTGGCCGGGCAGACAGCTCTAAGAAGAGTCTTGGTGGTTCCAAACTTCTTCCATTTAAGAATGGCCACTGTGTTTTCTGGGACAATTCCTTCGATCTCATTGCTTGGTTTCTGCTCTGACATGCACTGTCAACTGTTGGACCTTATATAGACAGGTGTGTGCCTTTCCAAATCATGTCCAATCAGTTGAATTTACCACAGGTGGGCTCCAATTAAGTTTTAGAAACATCTCAAGGATGATCAATGGAAACAGGATGCACCTCCGCTCAATTTCGAGTCTCATAGCAGATGGTAATACATTTACAAAAATGTCTAAAAAACAGTTTTCACTTTGTCATTATGGGGTATTGTGTGTAGATTGATATGGAAAAAAATGTATTTAATCCATTTTAGAATAAGGCTGTAAAATGTAGAAAATGTCAAGGGGTCTGAATACTTTCTGAATGCACTATAGATGAAGAGGAGGAGATAGGTTAAGGAATGATTTCTAAGCCTTGAGACAATTGAGCCATGGATTGTGTATGTGTGCCATTCAGAGAGTGAACGGAGTATGGTAGTAGGTGCCAGGCACACCGGTTTGAGTGTGTCAAGAACTGCAAAGCTGCTGGGTTTTTCACACTCAACAGTTTCCGTGTGTATCAAGAATGGTCTACCACCCAAATGACATCCAGCCAACTTAACACAACTGTGGGAAGCATTGGAGTCAACATGGGCCAGCATCCCTGTGGAATGCTTTCAACACCTTGTAAAGTCCATGCCCCAATGAATTGAGGCTGTTCTGAGGGCAAAAGGGGAAAAGGGATGGGGTGCAACTTAATATTAGGAAGGTGCTCCTAATGTTTAGTACACTTAGTGTGTAAAATCAGAGTTGGGCTTTGTTTTGCTCACTTCACTTTATGCATACCAACTGTGCAAAAACTGGTCGAATCAATATTGTTTTCACATCAATTCAACCCCACAAATCTATGAGACGACTTTGAATCAACGTGGAAAACGGATTGAATTTGCAAAAACTCATAACATAACATAACTACGTAGTTAAATAAAGGTTCAAATGTTATATTTCTTTTTAAATATGGGCTTTTTCTTTGGTTTACCAAACTTTTAACCTAAATCCAATGACATGGTGAATTTTTTGGGTTGGTTTCATGTTGAATTCACATTAGCTGACAACCCAACCAAATGTAAATCAAAACCTGACGCTGAACTGACGTCTGTGCCCAGTGGGTAGCTTTGTTTGTTCACCTTTTTCTACATAAACCCAATAGCTACTACTGTCAAGATAGGAGGGGTTGTATTATAAGACTACATTATTTTAGATGCAATGTGCTTATTTCACTGTTTCAGAGCTGTGAAATACATGTTGACACCCTATGGACTCTTCTCCTTTGGGGATATGATCACACCTCTTTGGAAGAGAGAAGACAAGCACCAGTCCTCTAAGACCCATGGCCTTGAACTGCACCAGGATGCAGATGCTTGAAGAGGTCTACACACCAGTATTGCTTGGCATAGAGATGAAGGCTGAAAACACATTCAGCGTGGGATCTGAGGAAAACACCCCAGCCACTTGAATGAAGTGGTGAACCGAAGAGGTGTCTTTAAGAAAGGAGTGTGAAGAGTGGAGGGCTACTGCATTGGTATCTGGGACTAGCTCTGTCCTTGTGTATGTGGAGAGGTAGAAGGGTATTGTGCCTGTACACTAGTGCTATGGAGAGAGGTGAGAGGGTATTGTGCCTGTACACTAGTGCTGTGGAGAGAGGTGAGAGGGTATTGTGCCTGTACACTAGTGCTGTGGAGAGAGGTGAGAGGGTATTGTGCCTGTACACTAGTGCTGTGGAGAGAGGTGAGAGGGTATTGTGCCTATACAGCAGTGCTGTGGAGAGAGGTGAGAGGGTATTGTGCCTGTACACTAGTGCTGTGGAGAGAGGTGAGAGGGTATTGTGCCTATACAGCAGTGCTGTGGAGAGAGGTGAGAGGGTATTGTGCCTGTACACTAGTGCTGTGGAGAGAGGTGAGAGGGTATTGTGCCTGTACACTAGTGCTGTGGAGAGAGGTGAGAGGGTATTGTGCCTGTACACTAGTGCTGTGGAGAGAGGTGAGAGGGTATTGTGCCTGTACACTAGTGCTGTGGAGAGAGGTGAGAGGGTATTGTGCCTGTACACTAGTGCTGTGGAGAGAGGTGAGAGGGTATTGTGCCTGTACACTAGTGCTGTGGAGAGAGGTGAGAGGGTATTGTGCCTGTACACTAGTGCTGTGGAGAGAGGTGAGAGGGTATTGTGCCTGTACACTAGTGCTGTGGAGAGAGGTGAGAGGGTATTGTGCCTTTACACTAGTGCTGTGGAGAGAGGTGAGAGGGTATTGTGCCTGTACACTAGTGCTGTGGAGAGAGGTGAGAGGGTATTGTGCCTGTACACTAGTGCTGTGGAGAGAGGTGAGAGGGTATTGTGCCTTTACACTAGTGCTGTGGAGAGAGGTGAGAGGGTATTGTGCCTGTACACTAGTGCTGTGGAGAGAGGTGAGAGGGTATTGTGCCTGTACACTAGTGCTGTGGAGAGAGGTGAGAGGGTATTGTGCCTATACAGCAGTGCTGTGGAGAGAGGTGAGAGAGACTTTGACCCCACTAACAGTAACACCTCTCATTTCTGCTTTCACTGCCCTATAGACATTCTGGGCATGAAGAGAAACACTGCTACTGCACTGCAAGGTCGGCTGGCCTAATGCAATTACACCACAGCAGGTTAGGCGACCATGACCTTTGACCCTGTGACTGTGATACAGTGGCAGAGAGACTTCATACAAGCAGTTCTGTGTGTCAGACTGCTGACAGCTGGTGCTTCAGAGGACAATCTAATGTAGGGTATCATTTGGATTCCATCTGGGGTTCCTCGAGCAAGGCAGAAACCGAACAAAACGATCCCAGAAGTAATTTACCTAATAGTTTAAAAAAAATAATGAAATGACTGTCTTAGTGTTGAGAAAAGAAAATGTCACTAGCTTTTTCAGCATTAACATAATGAGCTTCCAGCTGTTTTTTGTGGTTGTTTTTTTGTTTTTACAGCATACCGAAACAAAGCAAACATGCAGGCTGAGGGAGTCTGGGAAGCAGCCTGTACCATCAGCCAGTTCCAGCACTTATCACAGACCATACAGCATTAGGCCACAAATGCACAACGGTCTACAGGCACTTTCCTCCTCAGAAATCAGCTGGGCTTATGTAACTCTCTACCTGTGCTTATCTATTCCCAGCACACATGAACACGGAGAATGGCTGGTTTATTAATAACCCTAACTAGAACAAGGGAAGACAGTGGCAAGGAGCTGCTGGTGCCCTGACAAAGAATTCTGCATGCCCACTGCACTTGGGCACTACCAGGGCGCTCCCCAACACTACGCTCTCAGCCCGGGGACAATAAGACAAACATTCCTCTGGGAAATCTGGAGATCTGATAATCTGGCCAGGTGGCTGACGAAAGCCTTTGCTCTGCTCTCCAAACTTGAGCATTTTGCTGCCGTTTCTCATTCCACTCTTTTAAGTGGCTATGCCAACTGTATGGAACGTTTATTAAACAGTCACATTAAATACATTAGAGAAAGAAAAAAAACATCTTATCACCTCCTAATCAGAGAGAGCGAGAGAAAAAAAAGGCCTCGTTTTAAGTAACTCAGTTTGTGGGGATAGATACATATGGACTTTGAAAAGGCATTGGGATAGAAACCTTTGAAGAGCTTAGGTGCTCTCTGCTCCGCTCAGTAAAAGCAGAGTTAAAGCCATCTGTCTGCTTCTATGTGTGACCACAGGCCAAAGTAACCATGTAATACACTCCATGTTATGGAGTCTGGTGGGTTATAGACACCAGGACAGAGATGAATTGTACAAAGTCTTATTTTCCCTGTATATAAATCAGGTTTGCACCTACGTGGTCTTGATGTTTAGCCAAACATGGTGGGGATTCTATGCGAGCCAGAATGTACTACACCATATATCATCAACCTCCACTGTAAGAGTGTAGATGCGCATATGGAGAGGAAGTCACATACTGATTGATAAAGTAGAAATTCAATAGGGGTTGTATGTACAGCACCAGTCAAACATTTGGACACACTGACTCAATCCAGAGGTTTTCTTTATTTTGACTATTTTCTACATTGCAGAATAATTGTGAAGACATCAAAACTATGAAATAACACACATGGAATAATGTAGTAACCACAAAAGTGTTAAACAAATCAAAATATATTTTATATTTGAGATTCTTTAAAGCAGCCACCCGTTGCCTTGATGACAGCTTTGCACACTCATTCGCTCAACCAGCTTCATTAGGTAGTCACCTGGAATCCATTTCAATTAACAGGTGTGCCTTGTTAAAAATGAATTTGTGGAATTTATTTCCTTCTTAATGCGTTTGAGACAATCAGTTGTGTTGTGACAAGGTATGGGGTGGTAAACAGAAGACAGCACTATTTGGTAAAAGACCAAGTCCATATTATGGCAAGAACAGCTCAAATAAGCAAAGATAAATGACAGTCCATCATTACTTTAAGACATGAAGACATCAAGAACTTTGATAGTTTCTTCAAGTGCAGTCGTAAAAACCATCAAGCGCTATGACGAAACGGACTCTCAAGAGGACCAACCCAGGAAAGGAAGACCCAGAGTTATGGAGGATAAGTTCATTAGAGTTACCAGCCTCAGAAATTGCAGCCCAAATAAACGCTTCACAGAATCCAAGTAACAGACACACCGCAACATCAACTATTCAGAGGACACTGTGTGAAATCAGGCCTTCATGGCCAAATTGCTGCAAAGAAACCACTACTAAAGGACACCAATAAGAAGAAGAGACTTGCTTGGGCCAAGAAACACGAGCAATGGACTTTAGACTGGTGGAAATCTGTCCTTTGGTCTGATGAGTCCAAATTTGAGATTTTTGGTTCCAACCACTGTGTCTTTGTGAGACACAGAGGAGGTGAACGGATAATCTCTGCATGTGTGGTTCCCACCGTTAAGCATGGAGGAGATGTGATGGTGCTTTGCTATTGACTCTGTCAGTGATTTATTTTGAATTGAAGGCACACTTAACCAGCATGGCTACCACAGCATTCTGCAGCAATACGACATCCCATCTGGTTTGCGCTTAGTGGGACTGTCATTTGTTTTTCAACAGGACAATGACCCAACACACCTCCAGGCTGAGTAAGGGCTATTTGACCAAGGAGAGTGATGGAGTGCTGCATCAGATGACCTGGCCTCCGCAATCCCCTGACATCAACCCAATTGAAATGGTTTGGGATGAGTTGGACCTCAGAGTGAAGGAAAAGCAGCCAACAAGTGCCCAGCATATGTGGGAACTCCTTCAAGACCATTGGAAAAGCATTCCAGGTGAAGCTGGTTGAGAGAATGCCAAGAGTGTGCAAGGCAAAGGGTGGCTACTTTGAAGAATCTAAAATCTAAAATATATTTTGATGTGTTTAAAACTTGTTTGGTAACTACATGATTCCATATGTGTTATTTCATAGTTTGATGTTTTCACTATCATACTACAATATAGAAAATAGTACAAATAAAGAAAAACCCTTGAATGAGTAGGTGTGTCCTAACTTTTGACTGGTACTGTATGTGTGTAGTGCATATGAATGTTCTGCATGCTTATTATTGTAATATATAATAATAATATATGAGCAATAGTAAGTAGTCTGTATGACTAGGGGTAGACAACAACCCTCTGTAATATAAGAGAAACCGGCATTTTTTCACTTAAGGGTTTAACTGGTAAAAGCAAGCTCTCTGGATCAATTGTATTTGCTCTCATTGATGAGACGTGTATTGACTGACTGCTGTGCGCCTGGGCCCTGCAGAGATGTTCAGAATATTTAACTATTGATCAATGTCTCTCCATATTATATTTCCTTCACATTGATGTTAGCTTAAACCAGCTGTTCGTATTGAACATCATGATCTGACAACATTCCCAAAGGTTAGTGAGAGTGATGCGGTATAAAAATGCTGCTTCGCAATAGTTCTTCCAATATAGAGAAGAAATATATATATCCATTCTGCAGGGATCAATAGAAAGAGAGGGAGAGAAGAGAAAGATACTAATATTGACAAAACACTTTGGTTACATGATTGATGTGTTACGCAATGACTGCCAGGCCTGCAGAGAGGTCGAGCCAAAGGGCTCGTGTGTGATGTTCTGATTGTGTTGGAGAGAAGAATCTTCATGATCAGGACATTGCCACTCATGTGCGCTAAGGCTCTGTAATAACAGAACTCCCCATTCCTGACTTATTGTCAAGTCAATGTGAGTTCAGTCAGAAATACTTGGACTATTTGTAACAGAACATTGTCTTCTCTATGAACGATGCAAACTGTGGCTCAACAAAGTTATTTCTGGACGATACTGAGCAGGAGACTGACTGCAATTTGCATCAGGTTGATTAAGGTCTGTGAAAATGAAGTAAATATCCCCTTCAGTGAGTTTAAGCACATTTGTTTATCCCAAACTGATTCGTAGATTGGGCTTTGGAGCTTGTGGCTCACTCTGAACCACAGTCATGTGGGCTTGGCATCTACTGTCAGAACAGACATGTCTGAAACTGAACATATGGAGTGAAATTCTGATTTGGAAAAACGACAATTTGTTGATAATATTTGACATTTGTGTGTGTAATGATGTTGAAATCACATGATTAACTGTCCTATACTGTACATGTTAATGGTTAACCACTAAAAAGTCAAGCACAAAGGCAAAGCTTTTAAACTTTCTCTTTCTATCTTCCCCTCTGTCTCTCTCACCCACAGTTACACTTGTGCGAGTAGCAGGAGAGTTTTAATTTGCGGTCCATTCCTCTTTATGGCGGTACTTGTGAACTGGGAAGATGTGCCAGCGCTGAGCTCTCTGGGTCCTCTAAAATCCTCCTTGTTTCTTAATCACCAGCAACTAAAATTTAATTAGTCATTAAAATTCTTCCAGCGGATCCCCCTGCCTCAGGGGAGACATTTCTGGGCTGGGCCTGCATGTGCTGCTGGGCCAGACACTGTGTGTGTGAGAGAGGGAAAGAGAAAGAGAGAAGAGAGGAGAGGAGAATAGAGTAAAGGAGTGTTAGAGAGAGTGCATGTGTGCACATCCGAGGAGGCAGAAGCTTTGCCTGTCTCTCTGTGGAGTGGTTCTGGCACTGTGAGACATGTAAGGTTATGATCCTGCCTACTGTTCCCTTCAACAGTGTGGCTGGGAAACAATGGAGAAGCAGAAGAGACTATTGGCAGATCAGCAGGATGAGCATTGGGCTTGTGAAGAACCTGCTTGGGAAACTGTTCTGCTTCTTAAGACTGAAACTGTGCGCAAGCATGGTAATAACATTAATTATTGAGACCCAGAATGTGTCAGACATTCTATTCCATGGCAAATAAGGCTATGCTAGTTTGATTTATTTATGACGGTGGTTTGTGACTAGATAAAAAAAACTGGAGTCTAATTAGCATTATAATTAGATCACTTTTATTAATCAAAATCACTGAGTTTAAGCTAGAGACTTCTGGTTTTTGCATGGGCTGCGTCTCAATCAACCGCATCCACCGGTGTCGGCCATTATGCGCTGAGGTGGAAGGCACCTGAACTCATCCGATTTGCTCTACGTAGGCTAACTGCATTAAGGCCAATGTCCGTCAAATAATTTCTTTACATATATATCTTTTTTTAGACCTACAGGGGTCCTAAAATTCCCTAATCAAATAGCTAAATAGTCCATCTTAAGACAATCTTATTAAAATAATTCCATATGTTAGCTTAGTCCATATATCGCCATCTAGAGGCTTAGACTCTAGGGGGTTTAGGAGAATATCAAGCTGGCTAGCTAGTACTGTTGTTTTATGAACAGATGTGTTTTTCACAGCCTTGACTTTGCATGTTGTTGTTTGTGATCCCAGAGGGCTGCGTGGAACAGGTCTTGTGGAAGCATACAGTAGTTGCAAATAAACCGGCATGCTCTCAACTTGATCCTGCTCTGCTATGCTTTGCCCCAGTACCAGGTCTGATTTATTCTGCTTAGGCAAATGAGTGTGGCTTACAATGTGCTGCACTCATTCTGCTTCATCAGTACACATTACACATAACACTGGAGCCTGCCGCAGGCAGACAAAACCTCTGAAATGGATCTAAGAGCTGTGCAATGGAAGTCATGCTGCATGATTCTGCATCATGACAATGGTTTAATCTAGTTGTGTGCCTGTGCTCGGGTTGTGAGTTGAGTGTATTAACTCAGATGAACATACGTTTGTGTTTTTATGTATGTGTGTGCGCGCATTTGTGTGCGTGTTTAGACCAATGCTTGTGTGCAGTGCTGGTTTAGGGAGTTGGTTTCTGTGGGTGTGTGCGTGCGTATGTGCATGTGCGTATATAAATGAAAAGGCGACCCATGGATACCTGTGACCTGGTCCACCAGGATGCGGGAGGTGATGATGCGTCCATACTGGGAGAAGAGCTGCTCCAGGTCCTTCTGAGTCATGGTCTTGGGCAGACCACTCACATACAGGTTAGCGTCTCGGATGGAGGCTGAGCTGGGTCGTGCATATGACACCTGAGGAGAAAGGTGGAATGGGGTAGAGATGGGTATTAGATATAAGAGATGATGGACATGAGTGTAGCATAGCTTTAGTCTTACTTCTATGAGAACTTTTGAGCCTACAGCATTGGATTGTATTTTGTCCATGGCATTGGCAGAGATGTCTGTGTAACTTGTTTTTAATGACTTGAATCACAGGGCTTCACCTGACTGAGCTTGTTTGAATTAGCACATTAGTTTTCATCTAAAATCCATTTACACATTAGCCTTGCAGACCCCACGCAGAAGAGGTGTGAGGAAAGGTAGGTGCCAATTTATCTTCTGTTTCATTTGTCGTTTTACATTTTATTTGTGTACTGTAGCGAAAGGCTCACACATGAACCCTCACCCCCATCAACCCTCCTCCCTATCATTAATATGGAAGTATTGGACAATACATCTTGTTAATGCTGACATAAAAACAAATGCACTCACGCATACATTAGGTGTGTGTGTGTGTGCGTGTGTGAGAGAGAGAGAGAATGGGAGAGAAAGTGTGTTTACAGCCTATGTATGAGGGTGTGAGAGAGAGCACGATGAGAGTGAGAGCGTGCGAGAAAGCGAGCAAGAGACAAAAAGAGGTGGTTTGGCAATCCTAGTTTGGTAAGGGGGGGTTGAATGAGGATGGCTTATGCTGACTCTAACTGTGCGAGCTGAGCGAGGTGGGTGCCTTCTCTCACAGATCCCTCCACAGCTTTGCAACACCCTCTCTTCAGTGTGCCACACTTACCAGCACCTTGGACAGCGCCTCTCTCTCTCTCACAGTCACACAGTCCGTCACACTCCTGCTCTCACACAGATGTCGAAGCTTGTCTGTCATCTCTCCTGCTAGCCTGGGTCACAGCACGCACTAACCTACCTGTCTCAAGCTATCTCAAGCTATCATTTCGTTAACTTTTATTTTCAAAGGCCATATAAGCTGTATAAATACACTACATTGGAAGCTAGTATTTTAAGGAGTTATGCAAGACCTTGATGTTTTAACTTCTGCCATCTTAGCTCTCTCCTGAAAAAGTCCCTGTGCTTTGTCGAAATGCTGTTCTAATTTCTCGATTACTATCTGGTTTTACTCTTTCAAAATGTTAATCCGATTATCATTGCTGACTGGGGGAGCTTTTCTATCCAGGGTTTTCATTAGGTTTGACATTTAGAGGCATTAGCCATCAAACACTGTTAAAATATGATGGATATGCAAAACATCTCGGCATAATCACAGGATATCCAGTTTAACTGTGAAGGCAAAATAATCGGATCACAGCAGTGACCGTCTTTCCTTTCAAACGGTCTTTCCTTCCATTTTTTCCTTCTTTCCCTTTTGCTTCTAATCTATCCCTTTATTTCCTTCGCTCCCTGTCAGTCAGCCCCAGATCCATCAACACCTTCACTAGCTGTAAGAAGTACTTGTGTGTGTGAGAGTGAAGTGTGTGTTGGAGTTTGACGAGCGTGTTTGTGTGTGTGTTCTTTCCCAGTGTGCAGCCCTGCTCTTCTCACCTCCAGCGGGCTCCTTCCTCTCACACCTCCACAGGGTAGCAGCACCAGAGATGTGCTGAGAAACTCTGAGGTGTCATGGAGGAGGAAACCACATGTTTTAAAAGACAGAAAAAGACTGCAGAAAGACACCACCCGAGTGTGTGAAACTCTGGGGCGAACTGAGCTTCTCCTCTTTGTCTTCACCCTAGGCAGTAGAGTGAGGAAGTGTTATGAGGGTACCAGAAGGGAGAAGTGTGTGAATATTATGTCCGCCCACAAATGGCTTACTGTACACTACCACGAGAGCCTACATATTAACTACAGTATTATACTACATCAATAACACGTTTCATCAGTTGAAGCCTTGTGTGAAACTGGAAAGTCATATCAAAGACACTGAGCTCTTTAAGTGTCTTCTTTAAAGAGGGCTCAAAATGTTTCCTCTGCACATCGGCGTATCAACTGTAGTTCAGTGACACCACAAGCAGCTCTCTCTTCTCTCCCACCAGAGAGCCTCACACTGGGCTGCAAGACAGAGCTGTCTGCTGCTATTAGGGAGTCTGTCTTCATTTTCATGGCAGCTTAAGATAACCTCTGGTGCAAAAAGAAAGGCCCGTAGCACTGAATGGATATTTCAAGAAGATAATGACCTTGAACACACTTACTAGAAGTTGTAAAATTGTCCTTTTTCTTCATTGCTACTCAGAAAAGGCTTATTGATATAGGTAGCGCAGTCAAAATAATGGGTTATGCAGTGGCAAGAATACTCTCTCATGCAGAAAGGTACTCTGCTGCTATAACTGAGAGCCAGGGTGAAGTCTAGATGCTGCTCCGTCTGACTGGATAAGATGGACAGAGACAGACCGAGGGAGCTGTACGATGTGGAACGCTGTGTGTGTGAGAGAAAGAGAGCAAGAGGGGAAGAACGCTGTGTGGGTGAGGGAAGCGGACGTCACTTACTGGTGTGCTTGCTCTTTGGACTGTGTGTCTGCTCCAGGATGATAGACACGGAAGATTGCTCCTGCTTTATTACACAAGCTGTGGGAGGAAAGAGGCTGTGCTAGGGCTGGAGGTGGGATGAGAGCGTGAGGGTGCGTATGCATATGTTTAGCTCTGAATATGTTATGGTTTTTGACAGCGTCATCAAGAAAACAGGCAGAAGGCTCTTCTCTCTAGCCCAAGGGGACTGGCCATGGCATGCTTGTGATTCCTAAGTTAGCTGGCTTCGTAAAAACATGTCTGGTGCAAGGGGACTGGGGAGGACCGAGGAGCGTCACTGGTACAGTAGCGTGGGTTGGGAGCCTGGGTGCTAGCTTGGCCTTCTGGGGCCCCATCTCAGCAGAGTACATTAGCGAGCGAGAGTGGCAGAGGGACGATACACACACAGACCCTGTGACTCATCCTAACTCCTGTCAGCTACGCTCAGTGGGTGAGACCTGCGCAGGAATAACTGTGGGTCATGCTGATTGCATCACACTGACACGCACACGGATGTGCGCAGGCACACACACAGCTCTGGTTGGCTGTCTCCCCATGACCTTGCCTCTCAAAGCACTGTGCTGGATTGAAAACAGGCCGAGCTGTGTTGATCTGGTGTGGCTGCTTCCCTTCACAATGTTGACCTATCATGTTCAAGGCTGTCGAGGGATTGGGGATTCTGTATGGGCTTTTCCCATTCAGCTCGGCAGGGTAATCCGATCTGATTAGATTTAGAAATATGTTACTGAGAGAGTTTGGATTATGGTAGCAGACAGATTACAGTATGGCTTAAAGCGAACAGCATAACGGAGCTATATGAGAGAATATAGTTTTTCTGCTCAACAAGTAGAGATAAAGTAGGCCTACTATATAAAATGGATGTTGAGTACACTAATAGAACCATACTACTAATTCAATTATACTCTCTCCATTTACCCTTCATCTTTATTTGACGTCCCAACCAATGTAATATAAATTGGAGTCCTCTATTTAACTTTGGGCAGCATTTAATAAATGTGTTTTCCTTACTCTGTCTGAAAATCTTTCTAATTTCACCTTCACATTTTGACGTTTATAAATTAATTAGCATATCAGTTATACCTCACGGCTTTTAATGCTTCTGACTCTTTGATTCAGTCACTCTTTCATTTAAATTCTCTCTGCATGTATGCAAATTAGTCTGAATCGCCTCAGTCACTACCCAGAATTCCTACAATCTACATGGAAACTGAAGCAGTGCAGTCCTTATCACATGAACGCTGGGTGAATTGATATTCAGTGTACAGAAGGTGTTTTCCAATCAGACTTACCTTAATAGTTTTGGTTTGAAGTCTGAGTCCGTTTAATGTGTTGATGGCTTTCTCTGCATCCTTTGGGTCGATGTAGTTGACAAACCCATAGCCTAGACTCTGCCCTGTAAAACAAGACAGAAGAGCATTTTTACAATACAGAATTCTACCCAGTATGTATTAAAATGGTACAGATACAATAGTGTCGTTAATATCATATTTTCTTTGACTCAATATTTTCCTGACATCTCTAGATATTTCTTTCAGGCATTGCTTGCTTTCATGAGCTAGTTGACTTTCAACAGACGCCCAGAGCCGTTGTAGCTGTGTGATAGTTACAAAAAAATTGCAACACAAGTGTCTGGCAAGTCCAAGTGGAACACCGCACTTATAGCCATTAAAAGAAACAGACAACAGTAAGTCCACAGTGGATAGACAAAGTGAATCACAAATGTAGAACAGCGCTGTCCTAGCACCAAATAAATAGGCAGGCAGGCTGCAGCTTAGGGACAAAATGGAGCTGTACTCCTCACATGAAACACGATGCTTCTCTCTCACTTTCAGTGGATTACCCTGGATTATCATTTCCCCATTGTTTATTAAAAACCTTGTGTCCTGGAGAGAATTTCATTGGTTCACAGCAATTTTTACCGCTCATCTCGCTGACACTGATCTGACAGCACCCTTCGGAAAGTTAGGACACTAAAATAGAACTACGCCGTTAACGCCAATACATCCGCGGGCCTGTGGATATGTGTTCAATATCAAAGTGCCTTTTGCAAAGACTTCTCTTCTCATACTCCTCAATGTGGGTTGACAATAATTAGCCAACACAGCCAACTGCTGAGCGGCTCCCCACTCCCTGTCACCTTCCTCCTCCCCCTTCCGCTGCTTCACAAGGAGAATTTAAGGCTCGACAAGCGTAGTTTACAAAGTGTTAGCAGAAATGAAGTGTGCTTCCGAAGCGCACTCATACAGATCTGCCTGGATGTGCTGGGTTGTGGATAATGATACAGTCCCACAGTACTCATACAGATCTGCCTGGATGTGCTGGGTTGTGGATAATGATACAGTCCCACAGTACTCATACAGATCTGCCTGGATGTGCTGGGTTGTGGATAATGATACAGTCCCACAGTACTCATACAGATCTGCCTGGATGTGATGGGTTGTGGATAATGATACAGTCCCACAGTACTCATACAGATCTGCCTGGATGTGCTGGGTTGAGGATAATGATACAGTCCCACAGTACTCATACAGATCTGCCTGGATGTGCTGAGTTGTGGATAATGATACAGTCCCACAGTACTCATACAAATCTGCCTGGATGTGCTGGGTCGTGGCTAATGATACAGTCCCACAGTACTCATACAGATCTGCCTGGATGTGCTGGGTTGTGGATAATGATACAGTCCCACAGTACTCATACAGATCTGCCTGGATGTGCTGGGTTGTGGATAATGATACAGTCCCACAGTATTCATACATATCTGCCTGGATGTGCTGGGTTGTGGTTAATGATACAGTACCACAGTGTGTGTGTGTGCATATTTTGTGTGTACACATGTACTGTGTGTACTGTATGTACTGTTTGTACACTTTCCCTCCGTTTCTGGTGGTGTCCACAGTTCAGTGTGTCTTTGGGAGTTTGCACCAATCACTGTGCCTAATCCCACCTTGGCAAGGCTGAAGGGGAGATTGGGATGTGTCCGCACCCCCAACTGCCTGGCACCACTCCCCAGGTGAGTGGAGAGATGGGGCGAGGCAGCTGCTTTCAGCACGAGGCAGCTCCAAGAGGGGATTCCACCCACCAGTAAGAGAGCAGCCCACAGCAGGCGGCCATGGGCTGGCTGCCTTCCGGAGACAACGCCAACGCACAGACAAACACACTCATACTGTATGTATACTGTACATGCAAGTTAAGAAAATGTTGAAATTATCGGAGCAAACTATGAGCTGCGGGAAGAGAATACAGTGCTCAAGGTTATGCAATGAAGAGAATGTACACACACGCCTCACACACACACACCCTGACAAGGACAGAAAGCAGCGGTGCACTAACTGTGGGCCAACATATGCAGGCAAACTCATCTAGGCCTGTTACAACAACGGCTCGCTCCGTGCGCACGCAGCCCAGCAGATTCAACCCAGCATGCTGCCTGCCTGAAATAAACACGCAGGTCTAGCACAGCACAGCACGGTACAGAACAGATCATCCAAGCACGGCGCAGCATAGCATACAGCATGCCTTAACACAGTTCTACACAATACAGCAAAGCTACTACTGTAAGATCACTAAATAGCAGTACACAATAAGATAGCACAGGTGTCTTAGCACAAGCCTTAAATGTTTTATATCTTTATACAAAGGAGTATTTTCTGGTTGTTTACTGTGTGAGATATATAAGGAATCTAGATCAATGTATTACTAGAAAGGCTGAGTGCCATAAAGGATATTATAGACAAACAGCTGAAAAAAATGCATCTCAGGAAGCTGAAAGAACCCATTAAGATAATAAATACCCTTTAATGGAGGAGCAAACTGAACATGATCCCTATGCGGTTTAATTAGTCTAATGGACACATTAATGTATATATATTTTAACTGTCAATTAAATCTGCAAACTGAAATGATGCATTGCTGTTATAATGAGTTTTTAATGATGAAAGATCTTCATTTTGCTTGACTTTCTGTTCCTAACCACAGCATTTCCATCCATCTTCAAATCTGGAGGCGTTTGAACAACATGTACAAAGACAATGCTTAACATCCATTAAAGGGATATTTTTCATAAATAAACAGCTTAGTAATGTCAGTGGTGGGACCGTGCCCAGCTCCTTCATTAGGATGAGTCGAGCTGAAAGCACAGGGCTAGTAGTTGTGTGTGACATAGTGGATCCCCCCCTCTTCGTGATCCAGAGTGGTGCGTTGATTCGTAGCGGGCGAGCGTGGGGATAATTGAGCTCATTAGTTGTGACATTACCACAGTAGTGCCATAATGCTTCATAACAGCTGTCCCATTATAGCTCAAATCACTACTAACGAGAGAGAGGGCCGGGGTAATTGAGACCACCTCACCAGGTCTTCACCGCTCCATGTACAGTCAAAAATAAATAGAAGAGGGAAATAGGTACAAGTGTACCAAATGTTTTTCCTTGGCAAATCACTGCTATTTCCAGTGAGTGGCTCCTCTCGGTGGTGCTACAGTATGACTAAGCCATTATTTGTTTCATGAAGAGCAGCAGGCTCCCGAATGTGTGAGATGAGAAAATGGGTGTGTTTCCAGCAGGTGTCCTGACTCTCCCCACGTGGTGACTTATAGTGCCCCCCCCTCACACACACACACACACACACACACACACACACACACACACACACACACACACACACACACACACACACACACACACACACACACACACACACACACACACACACACACACACACACACACACACACAGACTTGCCTGCTGGGGCCATATATCCTTCTGTGATTGTGCCCTTAATAAAAATAAACATGAATTTCCTTAATATTTCACAATGGTTAAGACAACATTGTGATGTTCTGTATTAATATGACAGACATTATTATATCCTAACCTGACCTCTTCTTTCTAAGTCCCCATGGTCTGTCCCTGAGTTCCCACTTCCTCCCTGTCAGTGAACATGGCTTCAGTCTGTCATATAAGATGCCAAGGGATGAGAGGGGAAAAGTGCACTGTGCACAGGATGACAGTGCTATGAACAGCTGATGATAACATACCTTGATAGCACCAGGTTCCTAAGGTAGAAACAGGCAAATTGGTTTGGTCAGTCTTACATTTGGCCACATTTAAGATATGGAGGAACAAAGAACCTTTCTGTTTGTCAAAACAGATGTGTATCATTGTGTTGGTTCCTTAACAATTTGCCCTTGCTGCAATAGCAACTTGGGATGGTGCTATTTTTGACGGACCAGCACCCTTCAAAATATTTGTGGGAAAATTCACCAACTAAAATGCAGATGATAAAATATACACTTTTACAAACTTATAGAAGTTCCCAGTTCAGTATTATGTTTTTAGATGGGAGGAGAGAGTACAACAATGTTCGTTTGCTAATCTCCTAAGTTAAACTACCTAATGTGCAGAATTATGATATGATTGAATATACATTCACAATTCATACTTTGAATCTACATAAACCACTTACTGGTTGCTGCGGTAAGTGCTTTTAATAAGAAAAGCTGACAGAGGCTCAGTTCATTCTGACTGGCCGTAAATAGCAAAAGTAATTTAATTATAGCAAACGTGTACTCAGGGCTATTAAGCACATTTTGTATGCCACTATTTACCATTGCCTTTTTGGATATGTTTTACTGTTTTTCTCTATTAGCTTATAGAAACAGTACAACACTGTACAATTGACAAATATTAGGTCAAACCTTTGACTATAATGGTCAAACCTTTGACTATATTAGGTCAAACCTTTGACTATAATGGCATTCAAATGCTAATACAGCCTTACTGTTGCTTTATGTGCTTACATTAGTATGACTAAAATGCTGACCAAATAAAAAGTAGCACACATACACTGGCTCCGCTCAGATGTCTGTTCTCTGGGGTTGGCAAGGTAGCAGCAACTGTAATATGTAGGAGTCTCCCACCCACCCCTCCTCCCTCCTCCCCATCGGTGGCTGCTGCCTGAGGTGAGTTGGATGGAAGCCTGAAATGTGTGGGATGTCTGGGAAGATAGCAGCGTAGCAGGAGAGAATCTGGGACACCCCAGCTCCGTGACGTCAGGCCTGGATATGACAACAGTGACAGCAGCAGCCAGAGCCGGGGGAGTCCTGCAGAGAGGGAGGGGACCAGTGATGAGCCAGCCCGGCCCTCAGGCCCTCCAGATCTGAGGCCCACAGGGGACTGGCCCACTCTCTTTCCCAGGTATGGGCCACTCAAACAGCACAGAGAGTGGGGGGAGAATGGAGGAGAGAGCAAGGGTGTTTTTAGGCCTGGAACGCTAAAACTCCCTGCTGGCGTCTGCACTTATGGGCCTGTCTAGTCTGCAATACCTGGCTTTAGGGAAGATGTCAGATGATAATATAATAATAATAATAATAATAATTTTACCAGCACATGCACTTCACACCCAGCCCCCTCCCCCAGCTCTGACTCTACTGATAGCTAAGTTATTGAGGGAAAATGTACTTTCTATGCCTGTGATATGTGGTTGTCCAACCTAGCTATCTTAAGATGAATGCACTATCTATAAGTCGCTCTGGATAAGAGCGTCTACTAAATTACTAAAATGTTACATGTAAAGCGCCTTTCAAAAAACCCAAGGACAGTGTACAGCAAAGAGTAAAAACAAAAACAAGAATAAGACAATAAAATAACAAAAAGCTACTTAGCTTAGCTAGTTGAGGGGAAAGCCAGACCGAATAGGTGGGATTTGAAATTGTTTTTGAAGGTGCAATAGAGTCAGAGTTGCAGGATGCTGGGACGCTAGGGGAGAGAGTTACAGAATTTGACGGGATGCTTAGGGGGAGATAGTTACAGAATTTGTGAGATGTTTAGGGGGAGAGAGTTCCAGAGTTTGTGGGATGCTAGGGGAGATAGTTTCAGAGTTTGGGGGATGCTAGGGGGAGAGAGTTTCAGAGTTTGGGGGATGCTAGGGGAGAGAGTTCCAGAGTTTTGGGATGCTATGGGGAGATGGTTTTAGAGTTTGGGGATGCTAGGGGAGAGAGTTCCAGAGTTTGGGGGATGCTAGGGGAGTGAGTTCCAGAGTTTGTGGGATGCTAGGGGGAGAGAGTTTCAGAGTTTGGGGGATGCTAGGGGAGAGAGTTCCCGAGTTTGGGGGATGCTAGGGCGAGATAGTTTCAGAGTTTGGGGATGCTCGGGGAGCGAGTTCCAGAGTTTGTGGGATGCTAGGGGAGAGAGTTTCAGAGTTTGGATGATGCTGGGGGAGAGAGTTCCAGAGTTTGGGGGATGCTAGGAGGAGCGAGTTCCAGAGTTTGTGGGATGCTAGGGGAGAGAGTTTCAGAGTTTGGGGGATGCTAGGGGAGAGAGTTTCAGAGTTTGGATGATGCTAGGGGAGAGAGTTTCAGAGTTTGGGGGATGCTAGGGGAGCGAGTTCCAGAGTTGGTGGGATGCTAGGGGAGATAGTTTCAGAGTTTGTGGGATGCTAGGGAGATAGTTTCAGAGTTTGGGGGATGCTAGGGGAGATGGTTTCAGAGTTTGTGGGATGCTATGGGGAGAGAGTTTCAGACTTTGGGGGATGCTAGGGGAGATAGTTCCAGAGTTTGTGGGATGCTAGGGGGATAGTTTCAGAGTTTGGGGGATGCTAGGGGAGATAGTTTCAGAGTTTGGGGATGCTAGGGGAGAGAGTTTCAGAGTTTGGATGATGCTAGGGGAGAGAGTTTCAGAGTTTGGGGATGCTAGGGGAGAGAGTTCCAGAGTTTGGGTGATGCTAGGGGAGCGAGTTCCAGAGTTTGTGGGATGCTAGGGGAGAGAGTTTCAGAGTTTGGATGATGCTGGGGGAGAGAGTTCCAGAGTTTGGGGGATGCTAGGGGAGCGAGTTCCAGAGTTTGTGGGATGCTAGGGTGAGATAGTTTCAGAGTTTGGGGATGCTAGGGGAGAGAGTTCCAGAGTTTGTGGGATGCTAGGGGAGAGAGTTCCAGAGTTTGTGGGATGCTAGGGGAGATAGTTTCAGAGTTTGGATGATGCTAGGGGAGAGAGTTTCAGAGATTTGGGGGATGCTAGGGAGGGAGTTCCAGAGTTTTGGGATGCTAGGGAGAGAGTTTCAGAGTTTGGGGGATGCTAGGGAGAGAGTTTCAGAGTTTGGATGATGCTAGGGGAGAGAGTTTCAGAGTTTGGGGGATGCTAGAGGGAGATAGTTTCAGAGTTTGTGGGATGCTAGGGGAGATAGTTTCAGAGTTTGGGGGATGCTAGGGGAGATAGTTTCAGAGTTTGGGGGATGCTAGGGGAGAGAGTTTCAGAGTTTGGATGATGCTAGGGGGAGAGAGTTCCAGAGTTTGGGGGATGCTAGGGGAGCGAGTTCCAGAGTTTGTGGGATGCTAGGGGAGATAGTTTCAGAGTTTGGGGGATGCTAGGGGAGATAGTTTCAGAGTTTGGGGGATGCTAGGGGAGAGAGTTCCAGAGTTTGTGGGATGCTAGGGGAGAGAGTTCCAGAGTTTGTGGGATGCTAGGGGAGATAGTTTCAGAGTTTGGATGATGCTAGGGGAGAGAGTTCCCGAGTTTGGGGGATGCTAGGGCGAGATAGTTTCAGAGTTTGGGGGATGCTAGGGGGAGAGAGTTCCAGAGTTTGTGGGATGCTAGGGGAGAGAGTTCCAGAGTTTGTGGGATGCTAGAGGGAGAGAGTTCCAGAGTTTGTGGGATGCTAGGGGAGAGAGTTTCAGAGTTTGGGGATGCTAGGGGGAGAGAGTTTCAGAGTTTGGGGGATGCTAGGGGAGAGAGTTTCAGAGTTTGGATGATGCTAGGGGGAGAGTTCCAGAGTTTGGGGATGCTAGGGGAGAGAGTTTCAGAGTTTGGAGGATGCTAGGGGAGAGAGTTTCAGAGTTTGGATGATGCTAGGGGAGCGAGTTCCAGAGTTTGGGGGATGCTAGGGGAGCGAGTTCCAGAGTTTGTGGGATGCTAGGGGAGATAGTTTCAGAGTTTGGATGATGCTAGGGGAGAGAGTTCGAGAGTTTGTGAGATGCTAGGGGGAGATAGTTCCAGAGTTTGTGAGATGCTAGGGGAGATAGTTTCAGAGTTTGGATGATGCTAGGGGGAGAGAGTTCCAGAGTTTGTGGGATGCTAGGGGAGATAGTTTCAGAGTTTGGGGTATGCTAGGGGGAGATGGTTTCAGAGTTTGTGGGATGCTATGGGGAGAGAGTTTCAGAGTTTGGGGGATGCTAGGGGAGATAGTTTCAGAGTTTGGGGGATGCTAGGGGGAGAGAGTTTCAGAGTTTGGATGATGCTAGGGGAGAGAGTTTCAGAGTTTGGGGGATGCTAGGGGAGAGAGTTCCAGAGTTTGGGGGATGCTAGGGAGAGCGAGTTCCAGAGTTTGTGGGATGCTAGGGGAGAGAGTTTCAGAGTTTGGATGATGCTGGGGGAGAGAGTTCCAGAGTTTGGGGGATGCTAGGAGGAGCGAGTTCCAGAGTTTGTGGGATGCTAGGGTGAGAGAGTTTCAGAGTTTGGGGGATGCTAGGGGAGAGAGTTTCAGAGTTTGGATGATGCTAGGGAGAGAGTTTCAGAGTTTGGGGGATGCTATGGGGAGAGAGTTTCAGAGTTTGGGGGATGCTAGGGGAGATAGTTCCAGAGTTTGTGGGATGCTAGGGGGATAGTTTCAGAGTTTGGGGGATGCTAGGGAGATAGTTTCAGAGTTTGGGGGATGCTAGGGGAGAGAGTTTCAGAGTTTGGATGATGCTAGGGGAGAGAGTTTCAGAGTTTGGGGATGCTAGGGGAGAGAGTTCCAGAGTTTGGGGATGCTAGGGGGAGCGAGTTCCAGAGTTTGTGGGATGCTAGGGGGAGAGAGTTTCAGAGTTTGGATGATGCTGGGGGAGAGAGTTCCAGAGTTTGGGGGATGCTAGGGGAGAGAGTTCCAGAGTTTGTGGGATGCTAGGGGAGAGAGTTCCAGAGTTTGTGGGATGCTAGGGGAGATAGTTTCAGAGTTTGGATGATGCTAGGGAGAGAGTTTCAGAGTTTGGGGGATGCTAGGGGAGAGAGTTTCAGAGTTTGGATGATGCTAGGGGGAGAGAGTTCCAGAGTTTGGGGGATGCTAGTGGGAGATAGTTTCAGAGTTTGGATGATGCTAGGGAGAGAGTTTCAGAGTTTGGGGATGCTAGGGGAGCGAGTTCCAGAGTTTGTGGGATGCTAGGGGAGATAGTTTCAGAGTTTGTGGGATGCTAGGGGGAGATAGTTTCAGAGTTTGGGGGATGCTAGGGGAGATGGTTTCAGAGTTTGTGGGATGCTATGGGGAGAGAGTTTCAGAGTTTGGGGGATGCTAGGGGAGATAGTTCCAGAGTTTGTGGGATGCTAGGGGGATAGTTCCAGAGTTTGTGGGATGCTAGAGGGAGAGAGTTCCAGAGTTTGTGGGATGCTAGGGGGAGAGAGTTTCAGAGTTTGGGGGATGCTAGGGGAGAGAGTTCCAGAGTTTGGGGGATGCTAGGGGGAGCGAGTTCCAGAGTTTGTGGGATGCTAGGGAGATAGTTTCAGAGTTTGGGGGATGCTAGGGGAGATAGTTTCAGAGTTTGGGGGATGCTAGGGGAGAGAGTTCCAGAGTTTGTGGGATGCTAGGGGGAGAGAGTTCCAGAGTTTGTGGGATGCTAGGGGAGATAGTTTCAGAGTTTGGATGATGCTAGGGGAGAGAGTTCCCGAGTTTGGGGGATGCTAGGGCGAGATAGTTTCAGAGTTTGGGGGATGCTAGGGGAGAGAGTTCCAGAGTTTGTGGGATGCTAGGGGAGAGAGTTCCAGAGTTTGTGGGATGCTAGAGGGAGAGAGTTCCAGAGTTTGTGGGATGCTAGGGGAGAGAGTTTCAGAGTTTGGGGGATGCTAGGGGGAGAGAGTTTCAGAGTTTGGGGGATGCTAGGGGAGAGAGTTTCAGAGTTTGGATGATGCTAGGGGAGAGAGTTCCAGAGTTTGGGGGATGCTAGGGGAGAGAGTTTCAGAGTTTGGAGGATGCTAGGGGGAGAGAGTTTCAGAGTTTGGATGATGCTAGGGGAGCGAGTTCCAGAGTTTGGGGGATGCTAGGGGAGCGAGTTCCAGAGTTTGTGGGATGCTAGGGGAGATAGTTTCAGAGTTTGGATGATGCTAGGGGAGAGAGTTCGAGAGTTTGTGAGATGCTAGAGGAGAGAGTTCCAGAGTTTGTGGGATGCTAGGGGAGATAGTTTCAGAGTTTGGGGTATGCTAGGGGAGATGGTTTCAGAGTTTGTGGGATGCTATGGGGAGAGAGTTTCAGAGTTTGGGGGATGCTAGGGGAGATAGTTTCAGAGTTTGGGGGATGCTAGGGGAGAGAGTTTCAGAGTTTGGATGATGCTAGGGGAGAGAGTTTCAGAGTTTGGGGGATGCTAGGGAGAGAGTTCCAGAGTTTGGGGGATGCTAGGGAGAGCGAGTTCCAGAGTTTGTGGGATGCTAGGGGAGAGAGTTTCAGAGTTTGGATGATGCTGGGGGAGAGAGTTCCAGAGTTTGGGGGATGCTAGGAGGAGCGAGTTCCAGAGTTTGTGGGATGCTAGGGTGAGAGAGTTTCAGAGTTTGGGGGATGCTAGGGGAGAGAGTTTCAGAGTTTGGATGATGCTAGGGGAGAGAGTTTCAGAGTTTGGGGGATGCTATGGGGAGAGAGTTTCAGAGTTTGGGGGATGCTAGGGGAGATAGTTCCAGAGTTTGTGGGATGCTAGGGGGATAGTTTCAGAGTTTGGGGATGCTAGGGGAGATAGTTTCAGAGTTTGGGGGATGCTAGGGGAGAGAGTTTCAGAGTTTGGATGATGCTAGGGGAGAGAGTTTCAGAGTTTGGGGGATGCTAGGGGAGAGAGTTCCAGAGTTTGGGGGATGCTAGGGGAGCGAGTTCCAGAGTTTGTGGGATGCTAGGGGAGAGAGTTTCAGAGTTTGGATGATGCTGGGGGAGAGAGTTCCAGAGTTTGGGGGATGCTAGGGGAGAGAGTTCCAGAGTTTGTGGGATGCTAGGGGAGAGAGTTCCAGAGTTTGTGGGATGCTAGGGGAGATAGTTTCAGAGTTTGGATGATGCTAGGGAGAGAGTTTCAGAGTTTGGGGGATGCTAGGGGAGAGAGTTTCAGAGTTTGGATGATGCTAGGGGAGAGAGTTCCAGAGTTTGGGGGATGCTAGTGGGAGATAGTTTCAGAGTTTGGATGATGCTAGGGGAGAGAGTTTCAGAGTTTGGGGGATGCTAGGGGAGCGAGTTCCAGAGTTTGTGGGATGCTAGGGGAGATAGTTTCAGAGTTTGTGGGATGCTAGGGGAGATAGTTTCAGAGTTTGGGGGATGCTAGGGGAGATGGTTTCAGAGTTTGTGGGATGCTATGGGGAGAGAGTTTCAGAGTTTGGGGGATGCTAGGGAGATAGTTCCAGAGTTTGTGGGATGCTAGGGGGATAGTTTCAGAGTTTGGGGGATGCTAGGGGAGATAGTTTCAGAGTTTGGGGATGCTAGGGGAGAGAGTTTCAGAGTTTGGATGATGCTAGGGGGAGAGAGTTTCAGAGTTTGGGGGATGCTAGGGGAGAGAGTTCCAGAGTTTGGGGGATGCTAGGGAGCGAGTTCCAGAGTTTGTGGGATGCTAGGGGAGATAGTTTCAGAGTTTGGGGGATGCTAGGGGAGATGGTTTCAGAGTTTGGGGGATGCTAGGGAGAGAGTTCCAGAGTTTGTGGGATGCTAGGGGAGAGAGTTCCAGAGTTTGTGGGATGCTAGGGGAGATAGTTTCAGAGTTTGGATGATGCTAGGTGGAGAGAGTTTCAGAGTTTGGGGGATGCTAGGGGGAGAGAGTTTCAGAGTTTGGATGATGCTAGGGGAGAGAGTTCCAGAGTTTGGGGGATGCTAGTGGGAGATAGTTTCAGAGTTTGGATGATGCTAGGGGAGAGAGTTTCAGAGTTTGGGGGATGCTAGGGGAGAGAGTTTCAGAGTTTGGATGATGCTAGGGGAGAGAGTTTCAGAGTTTGGGGATGCTAGGGGGAGCGAGTTCCAGAGTTTGTGGGATGCTAGGGGAGATAGTTTCAGAGTTTGTGGGATGCTAGGGGAGATAGTTTCAGAGTTTGGGGGATGCTAGGGGAGATGGTTTCAGAGTTTGTGGGATGCTATGGGGAGAGAGTTTCAGAGTTTGGGGGATGCTAGGGGAGATAGTTCCAGAGTTTGTGGGATGCTAGGGGGATAGTTTCAGAGTTTGGGGGATGCTAGGGAGATAGTTTCAGAGTTTGGGGGATGCTAGGGGAGAGAGTTTCAGAGTTTGGGGGATGCTAGGGGAGAGAGTTTCAGAGTTTGGATGATGCTAGGGGAGAGAGTTCCAGAGTTTGGGGGATGCTAGGGGAGAGAGTTTCAGAGTTTGGAGGATGCTAGGGGAGAGAGTTTCAGAGTTTGGATGATGCTAGGGGAGCGAGTTCCAGAGTTTGGGGTATGCTAGGGGAGCGAGTTCCAGAGTTTGTGGGATGCTAGGGGAGATAGTTTCAGAGTTTGGATGATGCTAGGGGAGAGAGTTCCAGAGTTTGGGGGATGCTAGGGGAGCGAGTTCCAGAGTTTGTGGGATGCTAGGGGAGATAGTTTCAGAGTTTGTGGGATGCTAGAGGGAGAGAGTTCCAGAGTTTGTGGGATGCTAGGGGAGAGTTTCAGAGTTTGGGGGATGCTAGGGGAGAGAGTTTCAGAGTTTGGGGGATGCTAGGGGAGAGAGTTTCAGAGTTTGGATGATGCTAGGGGAGAGAGTTCCAGAGTTTGGGGGATGCTAGGGGGAGAGAGTTTCAGAGTTTGGAGGATGCTAGGGGAGAGAGTTTCAGAGTTTGGATGATGCTAGGGGAGAGAGTTCCAGAGTTTGGGGGATGCTAGGGGGAGCGAGTTCCAGAGTTTGTGGGATGCTAGGGGAGATAGTTTCAGAGTTTGGATGATGCTAGGGGAGAGAGTTCCAGAGTTTGGGGGATGCTAGGGGAGCGAGTTCCAGAGTTTGTGGGATGCTAGGGGGAGATAGTTTCAGAGTTTGTGGGATGCTAGGGGGAGATAGTTTCAGAGTTTGGGGGATGCTAGAGGGAGAGAGTTTCAGAGTTTGGAGGATGCTAGGGGGAGAGAGTTTCAGAGTTTGCGGTCAGCACCGCTGAAATCCCGGTCCCCCATGGTGCACAGTTTTATTTTGGGGATGGTGAGTAGTCCAGAGCCAGAGGAATGGAGACAGTGGGAGGGGGTGTATGTGGAGGAGGTCAGAAATGTATGAGTGGGTGATAACTTGGAGGGCCTTGTAAGTGAGCAGTAGGATCTTGTAGGTGATGCAGAATTTGACAGGAAGCCAGTGAAGGTGATGTGTTCCCAGGGTTTGCTGCGTGTGAGGAGTCTTGCAACGGAGGTCTGTAATATCTTATGTTTCACCGAGTCGTGGCTGAACGACGACATGAATAACATACTGCTGGCGGGCTTAAATTGTTTTTGGCAGGATAGAACAGCCGCATCTGGTAAGACAAGGGGTGGTGGTCTATGTATATTTGTAAACAACAGCTGTTGCACGAAATCTAAGGAAGTCTCGAGTATCTCATGATAAGCTGTAGACCACACTATTTACCAAGAGAGTTTTCATCTATATTCTTCATTGCTGTCTATTTACCACCACAAACCGATGCTGGCACTAAGTCCGCACTCAATGAGCTGTATAGGGCCATAAGAAAACAGGAAGACGCTCATCCAGAGGCGGCGATTCTAGTGAACAGGGACATTAATGCAGGGAAACTTAAATCCGTTTTACCTAATTTCTACCAGCATGTTAAATGTGCAACCAACGGGAAAAAACTAGACCACCTTTACTCCACACACAGAGACGTGTACAAAGCTCTCCCTCGCCCTCCATTTGGCAAATCTGACCATAATTAAATCCTCCTGATTCCTGCTTACAAACAAAAACTAAAGCAGGAAGCACCAGTGACTCGGTCAATAAAAAAGTGGTCAGAAGAAGCAGATGCTAAGCTACAGGACTGTTTGGCTAGCACAAACTGGAATATGTTCTGTACACCACCTCAGTCACTGGCTTCATCAATATGTGCATCGATGACGTCGTCCCCACAGGCAAAGCATCAATACAGGACTAAGATTGAATTGTACTACACCGGCTCCGACGGACTAAATTAAATAGCAACAATAAATTGCAGGAAATTCCAAGGGACACACTGCTTTCTGTCATTCAGGTAGGCCCGGAACCAGCTGAGTGGATATTGATCCAGATAAGTGTTAATTTCGTCAAATGCCAGCTATATTCACGCTTTCTTTTACCATCTATAGAGCTCTGATGGTCAAGGAATTTTGGATGACGATAATTGGCCAGCCAATTGACCGCGGTCTCCATAATAACCATTTGAATAGCAACAATAAAATACAATAAATCACATTTTCTACTTTTCTCCACCCCTGACTGCATGTGCTGCTATAGAAATATAATTAATAATGTAGGCGTCCCTATTCAAGTCAATGATGGCATATGTGGAAGTGTACCCATAAGAGCAATGTTAAAAGTAAGGAGCAGGAAGTAAAAGCAGGAAGTGTACCTAGGGCTGTTATGTTGCCTGATTTACCATACTGGCGGTTACAAGTCATGAAGGCAGTCAAATTCCACGTTTCGTCACAGTAATTAGGCTTCTCCAAGCTCTGATGCTGCTGATGGTCATTAGTAACCTACCAAACTTGCTAACTGCCTGGTACTCAGCACTGTATTGTCCCTCTAATCACTCTGACCTCAACGCAAATGTAATCTAAAATCTAATCAAACACTTCATGAGAGCACATTAGCTCACGATGCGCAACATTTCTATAGGCTATGCAATTGTGTGAGAAAACAGAGTGATGGCCTCTATTCAAAAGTGGAGGATCCCATCAGCTTTCTATAAGCTAGACCTACTATATTTATTTCTCAACTTTCCTAATATTAAGCACAATGCTTATCTTTACAACAGGAGTATAGCCTACCTGGCTGGCATGAAAATGAACCACAGGAAAAGCATCCTCCATTCGCACATTTTTTTTTCTCCGGGTGCCCATTTAAGTGCATAGATGACATGTATTTTTTCCCACTGCCCCTATTTCGAGACAGGTGCATGATAATGGTCCATTCTGAATCAAAACGAATTTCACACATATATGATTTAGTGTATGTTATGCCAAGATTAAATCAAGAATAGTCTGATGGGTGACAATATTGGCCTATCACTTGTGAATTATATATTATCACTTGTGAATTCTGCCCAGTGTAAGGCAAGAAACAATGCATACCCTTTTTTTGTGACTTTTTCAAATCATAGTCGCACACCTCATGTAGCCTAGCCCATACATGTAGGCCTTTATGTTGTTATAAGTTTTGTATCACAACTGAAGCGGCCAAATAACTTCTTAAAATTAAGCACATTAATCCGCTTTACAACAGGCGTAGAGCCTAACTGGCAAACATATGCAGCGCATGAGTTTGAAGTTTGGGGAAGATAATTCTAACCATAAAAACTCACCTTTATATTGAAAGCATTACATGCATAATCGCATTTGCGGTCACTTTTGATAATGGTGTTTTCCCGCTAATGGGTTTTCCTGCATTTGTGCTTATAGCCTACTGCCGTGTGACCATTGCTGTGCTTTTAATGTGAAGAAATAGCCTGATAGTTGAGCAACATTTTAAACTAAATGTTCTGATCTGGTTTTTTTATGTTAGCGGTTGTATTCATTTGGGATCTATCGCATCCCACAACTGTCCCAGACTATATTTGGAATAGTTATTTCTCGCACATAATAGAATAGGTCAACTTTTGTACTATGGGGATAGTATATTGACACAGGCTAGTGCTTTTGCTGTTCATTAGGCCTACTCATCTTGCTGACGAAATATCTTCAATATGCACCTCGGAATTGGATAAGGACGTGCAGTGAGGTCCTCGATGTGTCTGTTTTCACTTGTAGCTTGTGAGAAAGATCACGTGACCGAGAGCCATGTGAGTGAGAGGTGCTTCGGCGCAAGCAGCACGAAGGGAGAAGGGAATTATAATTATTATATTCAGCCCAAGAGCCCAATGGCCACTGGCCGCAAAAAGGTATGTTTTTTCAGAGGGCATTACAGCCACACAGCGGGGATGCCACTGGAAAGTTCGAGGAATTATCAAGTACTTGTCAAATTGTGACTGATGAAGTGTTGACTGAGACTGATGAAGTGTGTGCAGCCTGTGCAAAAAACAAAGCCGAGCTCCTGCCTTTCATGACACTTTTTTCAAATCATCATTAGAGTTGCATCATGCAGCCTTAGAATGTATAAAAAAATTTTTTGCATATAGCCGACATTTGAATCACAACTAAAGTTACATTGATAACTCTAAATGAAGCATATAGGATGACCTGTTTCTTTGTTCACCGCTCAACACAGAATAAAATAAATAATGGATTTATTGTGAAGGTGTAGGCTGTATTACATTAAGTTATTAGACTTTTTCAAATGTAGATGTTCCAAAGGTCTGCATCAGTGATTGTAGGCTGTGTGTGGAAGCCAGGAGATGCTAAATGTGTTGATGTTAATCACGGTCAATTACCGTGAGACTGGCAGTTATTTGCTCGACAATCACCGGCTGACAAAATTCGGTGACTGCCATAGCCAGACAAAAAATGTACCCATCAATATGTGCTGTGATTTGTTGATTCAACTCAACTGACATTGCAAAAAACACATTCCATTGCATTTGCCACATCAGTTAACATAATTTGAATGAACATTATACATTACCATGGAAATGATTAGTATCACAGTACCAGGTACCATTGCGAGTGTACCCGTGAGCTTACCAGTCAAATTGCCAGGTTTAGAGGTTCCAAGACCATTCTATTCATCGTTTGCTACAACACTTTGCTTACATCACGTTGTTAAGAGTCCATTTCATCGCAGAAACGGGCTCAACCGCTCTTCAATCCCCCCCCATTGTTTTTTAAACGGTTGTTATATTTTCATGATTGTCTTCATCATTACCATCGGTTACACGGTTATACGGTAATGGTGCCAGCCCTAACCTTCTATGATTTCTGTCTTACAGTATATTAATGTATTCTGGATTCAACAAACGGAAGCTGATTTGAAAATAAGTCAATGACGGAGTTTGCTAGTATGTCTAAAGTGGCACAGAGTTTCTGTTTTCTATCTTTCACTTTGGTCCAATGTAAGAGCTACCAGCCTCATTGTCATACTAGCGAAGTTGTTTATATCACACAGTTGTTCTCATCAGTGTTCTACGGAGGAAGCTATTTTATGCATGCTTGCATCATATTAATTGTTATATGAACCAGTAAGATTCATGTGAACTGGAGGAGGACAAAATAAACACTGTGTTCCTCTCTGTGATACGCAGCCATTATTTCCTGATGCTCATCACTATGGAAGGTTTGATTGTGCCAGAGCTTTGGTAAACAAACAGTTCCAGCAACAAACCAACAATTCAAACCATGTATTGCCTGTAAATAAAACAGCATTGGTTTTGACTGTGAACTCAATCTGAATATATATTTTAGTATCAACAAAGAGATGAGGGTAAACTGAGTGAAACAGTGCATTTTTTATTTCCTCCCTGTCAGACCAATACGTTAGCTGTGTGTCACACAGAGGATTGGAGAGATTCCACACACGCCTGTCTCAAACACAAGTTTCACACGCTCTCTGCTCTCAGATGCACAGCGATGTGTTTCAGGGCCTACTATGCCGTAGCAGACATCAAGTAGGATGAATATTTCATACACTACATTTGCTTTTTGTTTTGTTGCATTGTCAGAATCATTTGCATCAGTTGACCTATAGTGGTAAAACTAAGGGAAGGTGACTGCATTGATTTGTACAGGGATCATTGTTGTCCTTGGTCAATCCTTACAGATGGTGATATACTCTGTATCTTAACATAGTGTGCCATGACACAGCCAGACCCAAAAGAGTGGGGCTAACACAAAGACCAGTATTATCACCATAGGACCAAATGGAAAACCAAAACGTGAAGAAAATCTTTGAAGAAGATGGGTCTTGTATTACAGTGCAGTAAGCATTTACTGTCTGGAGAATATGAACAGATGATTGTCTCAGTATGTAAAAAGTTTCTCTCTTATCAGGAACCAAATCACAAGCACATTCAATTCCTGTTCCTGCATGAAAGCCATTTATTTTCTGCCATTATGAATACAAATGCATTCATTTTCCTAAAGAAATGCAGCCAGCGCAGAAAATTATCCAGTAAAATGGGCAACTGACGAGGAACCTATTTCTGCCTTGGCGGCGCCTGATCAGTCATTTAGGCCAGTGAGAGCTTCCTGTTAATCAGTCCCTCTCTGTGTGCTGATGGCCAGAATCACTAACACGTTCCTAATGTATTCCATTAAAAGTTGTCATTCAATGTGCTCCCAGGTCCACAAGAAAATGACCAGCTCTCTCCAAGGGTGTATGTTTATTTATTTTATTACAGGCAGATGCATGCATTTTGACTGAGGATTTTCATCTTAATAGCGGTCTTTAAAAAATATACACAAGAATCTGTTGGAGAATCCTCTGTCAACTCCTCAAACATACCCTGTCCTTCACTTTAATAATTACATACAGCTTCTCCCTTCCCAGAGAAAGATGGAACCTACTACCACTCAATACAACTCACTTTATGTCTCTCTCTAGCTTGGTCGTTAGCCTGAGAGAAAGTTGAGGGGGTGATGTGCCAGTGAGGGCTTGCTTGGGCTCTAGCGATGTGCATGTAGGTTTGCCTTCAATAAAAGATTAACCTGCAGGTCCCTGGTGTATTACATGCACAGCAGGAATGCGTAGGGAGCAGGGTAAACAATCTGAGGTGGCACTTCACTGAGCTGAAGTCAGCGGGCCTGACAGAAGAGCGCAGAGTGGCTGGGCTGGCTGGTACCTCATGCTGCTCTTGCTTCATCAAAGCTGACAGCACCCGGTCCGGAGAAAGGAGAAGCCTGTCTCTTACAACGCTGAGGCTTAGGAAGCTCACCTCACCTCCACAAAAACATCCTCCTTCCCTTTGAACTGCCGTGTAAAGGAATTTCACATTCTGTACTTGAAAAATTGACAGTAAACTGAAAGGGCAGGAGGGTGAGGTCTAGAAGCATTATTGTCCTGTATGTGGTGCTTGAGAATGTAGTGTTTTAATGGTGTTCTGGTCAAATGTCTGAATGGGGATGTTGGGAAATGGACAAGAGAGGGCTCATGGCACGTATCCAAAGTGTTGATCAGCGCTTCTACTCGGAGACTCTTTGTGGATAGGGGCCCTAGGGCTTCAGAAACAGTCCTCCCTGAAACCTAGGGAGGACTGTTTCTGAAGTCAGTTAATGATGCCAACTGGTTTGCATGCAGCCTCCTGGCATTCCCTCTACTGAGAGGGAGAAGCGCTTTGTTAGTCTAAAAGTTTGAACGTTAAAATTGCACCCATGGGAGCACAACACAGACATGCACCGCAGGAGGGGAATATTTATAACATATTTTGTTTTCCTAAGTCATACGAGACCTTGTACGGTAGAAAATAACTTTCAACGTTAACAGAAATGGCCTCACTTTCCCATTTAGGCCAGTGAGAGCCTCCTGTTAATCATGTCTCCTTTTACTCTCTCCAATATAAACTATTAGGTCTCCCTGTCTACTGTGAATCACACATACGGGAAAAATAGATGAAAAATGAGTGTAGTGTGGTTTCCAGGTGCTATTCTTGTATATACTACATATTACTTTCCTGCCAGTTCAGACCCATTATTGTAAAAGATGGCCCTGTACTTCCACCAGCCTGAGCCACAGTCTAGCCTGGCTGCATCTCATTGTCAAGAGCGGATGTTGCTCTTCAACACGGGCCCTTTTTAATGAGATTATCAAGGAAGTAGTGTCACTAAGTAGGATCTAAAATGAAAGCCATTATCTGACATTATCTAAGAGCAGCCTCCCCCATTCCATCTGCTATGCCACCCACACAGCCACTGGTCTGGGATTAGAGGCATGACTAGCTGGAAAACACCTCTGTGCCACGTGGAGCTGGGCTTTGCCGCTCACCAGCCAGCTCCAGCCCCAGCCTCCTGCTCTGTGGTAACCAGCTGGAGTCCTGTCCAGGATCATAGGACTCCGGCACCATGCCATCCTACCCTGCACCACATCCCGCCCACCAGGCCCTTCTTTACACTTGCCTCTGTGTGCCATTCCCCCAATCTTCCTATGGCCTGTGTGTGTCATCGTACCTGTGATCTTGTCACGAACCAGCTTGCAGGACTCGATCTCTCCAATGCTGCCGAACAGGCTGCGGAATTCCTCCTGGGTCATGTTCTGGGGCAGGTAGTTGACGATGAGGTTGGTCTTGCTGTCGTCGGTGGGGCCACCAGTCTGCATGGGTGAAGGGCAGCTGCGGCTGTTGCAGGACGGCCCGTTGGCCGTGGTGCCGTTGGGGCCGTTCGTCACCTGAGGCTCCATGTTGCTGATTATCTGAGAAAGGGAAGGGCCAGGGAAGAAGAAGACTCAAAGAGGAGGTAGGAGATAGGGCTTCTCAATCTGAGAACCAGAATTCATTATTGTACTTTGCATTTAATCTACATTCCAGGCCATCAAAACTCAAAGACAAAAGAAAGACAATGTTTGACTCAGTATGAGACCATAAAATAAACACAATACAGTACGCATGCAACTTAAACAGCTAAATATTCATGCAGACATGACTGTTAGAGACATATGAGTGATCTTTTTTTAGTTCCTTTCTGTGCTTTGATTTCTGGTGCAGTTAGAGAGGGGTAACAATTTGAGCCCTTCAGCAGGGCACTGCTGTCTGTCACATGGAACAATAGTCTTTGCGGATGGTTTTGCAGTGCGCTTTAAGAGCAGGTATTTGAAGTAGAGCTTGCTGGCCCCTGAGGGAGGAGGCAGTGAAAAGAAGGCAGTCTGCTGTGTTATTCTACCGACAAACACTTACTTCCATATCCCTAGACTGCCACCAAATGTATTCCACCATTAGCATTAAATGTGTGTGTGTGTTTATTTAATTTTTCTTACCTTTATTTTACTAGGCAAGTAAGTTAAGAACAAATTCTTATTTTCAATGACAGCCTAGGAACAGTGGGTTAACTGCCTTGTTCAGGGGCAGAACAACAGATTTGTTCAGCTCGGGGATTTGAACTTGCAACCTTTCGGTTACTAGTCCAACACTCTAACCACTAGGCTACCCTGCCACCCCGTAACTGGAGATTCTCAGTTACAGTCAGTTGATTTCCATCATCCACTTACAAAGAAAAGCTGAGCCTAAGAGGTTTATGGAAGTGTGTGTGTGTGTGTGTGTGTGTGTGTGTGTGGCGTGTTTGTAGATGTGGGGTGACAGGATAGAGACTTCAGGGTGCCTGCTATTTAAAGCATCATCCCCACATAGGGGTGAAAACACCCCAAACAAGGTCTTCTGGTGTGTACATCAGACTTTTCTGTGTTTTACTGAATGTCTGTACCAGACAGAGGCACTGGGGGGTGGCTGTGTAGCCTATGAGTTATATATGTCAATGTCTGACTTGAAAAAAATGATACAAAATCATTAACAAAGACCTTGGAAAAAACAGGTCAACACTTCCAGAGGAAAACCCAATTAACTACCGGAATTATAAAGCTCACTTCTGAAATGACTGACTGTGGTTCATTTGGTATCATTTAAATAAAGATCTAAAATATGAAGAAAATAGGTTACGTGTTCCTACTGATTCAATCAAAAGTGCAAAATCATAGAGCAGGAGAAAAGGAAACATCTTAGCAGAGGTTTGGGCATATTTATTTATAACTATTCAAAAATACATTCAGTCTACACTTCAAAGTTAGGCCCTCTCTATTTAAAACCAGCACATTTAGCAAGGTTAGCAAAAATGTAACACATCATAAACCTCTTTATTTCCCATCTGACTTACTGTAAGTTAATGTTTGGACAGCAATGAAGTTGCTGAAAACTGGTCTAAAAACTCAAATAGACAATATTTTATCACAATATTCAGAACAATCATTATCAGTCACGTAGACCGCAACTTTGTAGTTTTCTCCATTGGTTTTCTAAAACTGTCCTCAGAACTGAGACATATCTACAGTGGAGGATGGGAAATCATATATGTCAGACTTGAATGTGAATTGTCTCAGCAGCTTCTTATTCCACACACACAGTCTTCTCTACAGTGGAACAACACACAAGACAATGCCTGGAGCCGACAGCAGAATACAAACAGAAAACTGCCTGTTTAAAAGCTCTCAATATCTATTTTGCATGCAAATTGTGCTTTTGACAGTATCCTCACCACTCCAACAAAGAGGGAGCATGGTGACAGCGAGGAAGGAGGAATAAAGTACCTAGCAGTAACAAAGTTGATTGGGGGGCCTTATTAAATCTGTTGACACGTCCTGCTGAGCTCTATTCTGTCAAAAATACTTTCAACTCCATGGGACGTGTTCTTTGAGTTTTCACCAGAGGAATCAACAAAATGGCTACCTTTAATCACCCAAGACCTGCCGATTCAGATTGACCAATTATAATTTCTACCCCCTGCCACCGGCACTACCCGTGCTCAGCTGTCCATTGTACCTCATTGGCTAGGTATCTATGCTCTCCCACAGAGTAGCCCAGTGCTGAGGAAGGCAGTATCTCTTTGAGTTCCTTCCTAGCTGAGGCACAACAGCACACAGGCAAAGCCTTCAGAGCACCTCTAGTGTCAGCCTGAGGACGGGGCCAACTGATTCAACAGAACAATATCTAGCTATCTAACACTAGCTTCAGATTACAGCATGTTTCCCCTGCCCAGGCGGAAATGCTGGATTTACAGCCTCCATTAATGCAGCTGGGCATGGTGTGTGGGAGGGACCTGCTTCTTCTGGACTTAAATGGAGGCCTTAATGGGTTCCGAGTGGAGGAAATAAATATGGGTTCACGAATCTAATGTGTGTGAGTCATGCAAGGAGTGAGTAAGGCAGTGTCTCTGGAGGCTGTGTGTCTGTGGGGAGGAGGACAGGGGAGATAGAGGTCCATTAGAAGAGGTTTTAAAGTTCACCTCCTGGATGAATGAGTTGACAAAAAAAACAACGATTACTTTCATTAAATGTAATTGGTTTGATGTGTTTTTTGATATTTTATTTATATTTGACATAAGATTGTATTGACGTGGCTATGAAACAGTAGCTCACGTTGGGAGCAAGGGAAGAAGTGATTTGTAAGGCTAGAATATTTTCCTCATACCAGACATCACAGCTTGACAAAATGCATAATTTCTTCCAATACCTATACTGTCTTCATTATTCAATAAATAACACAACAAATACAAGAATAACATTATGTAAGGGGAAATATAACCTACTACATAAAAACATTTGGATGCATATTTTAGAGCATTTATATTGAACAGATAAAACATGTAAATGGTAAAAAAAATGTCAATGTTAAGGTTGATGAAAAGTTAAAGTATAACTTTTTTGTAAACATCAAAAAGTAAACATGAAGCTACATTTACTCTGTCTTTTTTTCCCATTCAGAGTAAATGAATCAGCATCCTCACACCCCACAGTACATTAGGTTGGCAGAAAAAGTAGCTGGCATAGAGTGCCTTCCCTCTCAGCTGTCCAGCATCAGGGCCCCTCCCCTCTGGCCCGGCAGACTGACAGCCCTGCTCCTTCAGCAGCACTGTCATCACCATTGGTAATGTTGGGTAAAAGGCAATTTGTGGCGGTCTCCTTACCATCTTTGGCTGTGTCAGCAATCCCTTCTCTGCCCAGCCCTGTAGCTGTGGGAGTTCTGCCTGACGCCACTGTGTCTCTGTCGATCCCTAGGAGGTGTCAGGGTCAAGATTTAACATGCTTGTTTTTCTACAGAGGCCTTACGGTCACCAGCCACACTAAAACACACAGGTGGCTTGGCTTTCCTTCTAGGTAGGGGTTGATTATTCTAGAGGAATACTGCTTATTGAGACTGTTTGGAAACAGGCATAATTCAGATAGGGGACAATTACTGTAATGTTGGTGTTGAGTATGAAGTGGTTGACTTAGGGAGAGGAGGGTGGAGCTGACGTGGGAACTACGGTGCCCTCTGTAGTGGTAATGATGTGGGTATCCCTCTCACTCCTGGGGAGTAAAAAAGGCCCTTGACAAAGACAGCTCCTCAAATGAGCCACGGGCTGCAGGCAGCAGCAGGCAACAGCAGGCAGCAGCTGAGGATGTAACGCCGGTAGGTAAAACAGCCCATTTAGGAGGAGAGGAGAGGACTTTGAGGCTGACCTCTGGCTTCATTTACTCTCTCAGAAAGTGGGATGAGAAGGTAGAGGAATGCAACAGGAGGTATCCAGTCAGGGCAGGGTAGTGGAGGAGACACTTCATCCTCTAGGAGGAGGAGGGAGGGTATGTTACTGTTGCCCATACATCTTAACAACCTTAATAAGGATATATAATTGGGTTCTAAATGGACTGTCAGCTGGAGAGGGGAATGGAGAGGGGAATGGAGAGAGGGGAATGGAGAGAGGGGAATGGAGAGAGGGGAATGGGGAGAGGGGAATGGAGAGAGGGGAAATGGGGAGAGGGGATTGGAAAGAGTGGAATGGGGAGATGGAATGGAGAGAGGGGAATGGGGAGATGGAATGGAGAGAGGGGAATGGAGAGGGGAATGGAGAGAGGGGAATGGGGAGAGGGAAATGGGGAGAGGGAAATGGGGAGAGGGAAATGGGGAGAGGGGAATGGGGAGAGGGAATGGGGAGAGGGGAATGGGGAGAGGGAATGGGGAGAGGGGAATGGGGAGAGGGGAATGGGAGAGGGGAATGGGGAGATGGAATGGAGAGAGGGGAATGGGGAGAGGGGAATGGAGAGAGGGGAAATGGGGAGAGGGAAATGGAGAGAGGGAAATGGGGAGAGGGGAATGGGGAGAGGGAAATGGAGAGAGGGGAATGGGGAGAGGGGAATGGGGAGAGGGATGGAGAGAGGGGAATAAGGATAGGGGAATGGAGAGAGGGGAATGGGGAGATGGAATGGAGAGAGGGAAATGGGGAGAGGGGAATGGAGAGAGGGGAAATGGGGAGAGGGAATGGAGAAGAGGGGAATGGGGAGATGGAATGGAGAGAGGGGAATGGGGAGATGGAATGGAGAGAGGGGAATAAGGATAGGGGAATGGGGAGAGGGGAATGGAGAGAGGGGAAATGGGGAGAGGGGGGAGAGAGGGGAATGGAGAGGGGAAATGGGGAGAGGGGAATGGAGAAGAGGGGAATGGGGAGATGGGGAGATGGAATGGAGAGAGGGGAATGGGGAGATGGAATGGAGAGAGGGAATGGAGAGAGGGGAATAAGGATAGGGGAATAAGGATAGGGAATAAGGATAGGGGAATGGGGAGAGGGGAATGGAGAGGGAAATGGAGAGGGGCGAATGGGGAGAGGGGAATAGAGAGAGGGGAAAGGAGAGAGGGAAATGGGGAATGGAGAGAGAGGAATGAGGAGAGGGAAATGGAGAGAGGGCAGCTTGTGTCTGCTGACAGGTCGGTGTGTGTTTGGATGTTTGGGTTGATAATTTGAGGAATATAAATTGAGCCAATTCATTATGGGTACCTTTCCTTTACCAGACGCCACCTCAGTTTTAGTTTAGGTGAAGACCGAAGGTTATAACAACGTCTTACAGCTTTAGAATATAAAGAAAACACACTGTATTACACATTATTCATCTATTGGGGGATTAATACTTATGTTAATATGCATTTTTGATGTATATTTTTCTAATAATTTTTCAATTTACAGTGATTCATAGGGAACAACAATCTGCCTGGGTCAACCAGAACCACCATATGCACAGGCTTTGTCATAGAGAATACAGGTATATAACACAGACAGCTATTGTATCCAATAGAACCAGCAAGGCTGGACAGAGCATCAGACAGATGCCCCCAAGGCTTGGTTACCCAGTGACAATGAGAGGTCCCCCAATATGGTGGACCAATGTCCATTTTAAAGGACGTTTTTTTATAAATATCATTTAAACATTTGAAAGCTAACCTGGAAAAAGAGATGTTAGACAGAGATGAAACATCAAAAGCATTTTTCACCCCATCTGTTATGGTTAGCTTTACATAGGCTAGTCTGAAAGGGAATGGTTTGCCGAAGCAAGTATAATATGCAGCATGTTCAAATGAGGTACCAAAATGTGGTGAAAAGCAGCAAGCAGGTGTAGGACTAAACATTTGGTTAAGGTGACATTTCAGCAACCAATGTACTACCCACTGTACTGTGGGGTTGTGGGTAGTATTGCAGCAAAATGTAGTTTGTGTTCCTTTGTATTTGCATACTGTAGCTTCAATATTACTAACTCTACGCAAACAAAGATATCAATTCTAAATCCAATTTCCAAGCAAGTATAAACTTATCGAAATATTGAAATATTTTAGAGGAGATGAGAAAAACTGGTATGGTAGCTAGAATCTACATACTTTTGTTTTATAACCAATACCTTAACAGATGTGCAGGCAAGTGTATCAGTACCAGCCTTTAATAACGATTCTCTCCCTCTTTCTAAGTCTGTCTGCCTCTCTCCAGTACGAACACACACACACACACACACTTCCTGATAACATCTCAAATAATATTTGAATAAAGGGACAGTGCAATTACGTTTAAAAAAAACATAGAGATGAGAAAATCGCTCATGGGTACAATTTCAATTATTCAGAGAATACATTTCGGTTGTGCGCAGCAGTCATTAGACAGACTTATTGTATAATCAATATTCTCTGTAGTGTGCCATAAATATTTGCCACCCTGTAAGCGTTCCCTCCCTCCTTGAACTCCTGAGGTTAGCGGTGTGTGTCTGGTATGGCAGTCATGTAGGACATGCCATAACTGCCTGCAGAGAGGACATTATCTCCCTCCGCAGCCTGCATCCTCGAGCAAATCTCACATGACCAGATGCCTCTCCTATGCCACGGTGACACCGTAAAAACTGCCGCTTTGCTGCCAGCCAGAACTCCCTGCCCAAACGAGCTTAGACAATCAATTTCCCGTGGCTTTCCTGGGATGGATGCAGAGACGAGACACTGCAGTTTATCACAATGCGGCAGTAGTATCATTTAACTGATAGCGCCTGACACAAAATGGAGGTCAGATGGATGGTTGTTTGTGATTTCAATGTCTCGCCACATCCCAGCCTTCTGCGCTCTGCCGGTACAGAGGATGATCTGATGACCCCAACAGGATATTATACACTGAATCCTCAGACTATCGGTAAAATTATCCTTTCAGATTTCCTGTTTACTGGGAAATATTCAACCATAAAACATGGAATGAAATCCAATCTGTCAGCTAAATGTTTTAAATAAATGGGTTGTTCATAGTACAGTATTCTGTAAACCTGTCCTCTAACAAGCACATTCTAATACAGTGGACGGACATAGAGTGTCCTCCATCCATTGAAATGGTAATTCCATGGCTCCAAGGAGAGGGTAGGTCACAAACCCAACCCTGTAAACCACAGCATGCCCCAACTCACTCAAAGTGTTTCAGAGTAAGAGGGTACTTGAGTTATCAAACCCATTCAGACAAAGGGATTTATACGATTGTTGTATATTAACTCCTGGTCAGTGAAGTTCCCTCCATGCTATCGATACGTTATTTTTCCATCTTTTTCTGGTTGCCTCTCCACCTCCATCAGACACATCTTGACTTCACCACATCCTGCAGGTCAGACGGAAGCTAGGCTGGATCAATCAGGAAAGTAATCTGGGACACCTCGCCCGCCTGCCTCCACCAACATCGATCCGCATCTACTTTGCCAAATAGATTTTTTTCTCCTCTTCTCTGTGTGACTCAGAATAATACATGTTTAGGTGCTGTATGCACGGAATTTTTCATTTAACTTTGCTTGACTTTTTCCCTTTATGACGTCCACTGTTTCATAGGATCGATGGAACTTTCCCAGAACCCCCAGCATGCCTCAACCCCCTCAAAGTGCACTCCACGCTTCCTAGGGTCAAAGGTCAGGAGATGAGAAGGCAGCCCGTCACTTTTAATTGCAGATGCGGAGGTGAGCCTCAAAATCCAGCTCTTTAAATATCTACTCTTATCTCAGACTACTTTGGAGACATCAGTCCTACATTTGGATGAATTCCCTATTTTATTGTCCAACTGTAGATTCTTATATAAATCCCAGAATATATCCTCAAAACAAACGTAAACTATTCACTGGTTATACAATAAATATGTTGTGAGTGTATCCAAGGTCTGCTTTCTTGAAGGTCATAGCCTGACATTCTTTAACCGTGGGCTAAATCTCAGATAGACAGCTCCTCGTCTCTGTCTGTGCAACTCCACTTCTTCTGGAAGCACCATGTGCAGCAAATGGACTCCTCACGCTAACTCACTGGCTGATGAAGCGTTCTGCTAGCACCTTCAATCACCCTCTCCTTCTCCCAACTCTGATGATAATGGAAAATACAATGTTTCTTTTTTTTCTTTTTTTTAAAGCCAATGCCAATGCTAAAGCAGAAGTAAATGTGAGCCAGACTATGTTCAGGAAACGTACAATTCTAAACAAAATACCACTTAATAACCACTAGAAGGGAAAAGTTGGGAGAGCCTGAAACTTTTTCTTACACAACTGAATTGTAATTAGCCCTGAATTCGATCTAAATGTAATCTAGCTTCTCTGTAGTGCACTTTTTTCTTGATTGTTTTCATGGTATTGGAGTAGTAAACTGTCTTAGTCAAGAAAATGAGCAGCCCGTGAATAGTGACCGTCGGGACTTACAGACTGCAGTCCCCTGCCACAGCCAATCCCAGGGTGGACTAAAGCCATTTGTACATTGGCTAAATCCCAACTCTGCACCAATGCATGGAAGCAGGAAATTGGTGAGCATCTTGATTCTGAGATGACACTTCAATTTATGTGGCTTCACTGACCTGTGCTATCCTTCCCCTCCCCTGCAGTAGTGTGAGAATTCCTGGCCACCTGCCTGGCAGCTTGGCCATACCCTGTACCTAGAACCCTGCATGTTTGGCCCCAGCCCTGGGACCAGGGGACTTTGGAGGTCCTGTCCATGAGCCAGCAAGGGGACAGACGATGTGATCTCTGCAGGCTGCCAAAGGCCTCCTGGAACTGAACACAGTGGTCCACTCAGAGGGCCTCACAGCCTCATCACTGACTAAACATCAATACTACATGCAGCGGACTAATCATACTGCTCATATGAATGATCCCTTAATAGGTTATTAAGTCTTCACGACAGATTATGTGATTTCATTTCAAATAGTTTAACTGAAGCAGATAGTAACTCGGAACACATATTCTAGAGAGAGAGAGAAAATGAGAGATTCTGTCAGTCTGTATCACCCCATGTCATCTTACCCCTTTCCTAAGGCTGATTCCCAATGACAGGGCCAATACACTGTCACCCCTCACAGCATACACGCACGGCACTCTATCACTCCTATATCCGTGATTGGACCCTCCTCTACACGAGTGGGATACTTCTGAATTAAGGTGACATTGCCTTTGGAGGACAAGGAAAGCTACCTTTGACTACAGTACAATGCAACCTTGGTTTGTATTAGTTTGCATTTCAAGCGAAACCCCATTTTATTCTTGAGGTTGTTTTTAGCCAGTGTAGAAGCCATGTTCCACTGCATCAGCACCAGGTGTCGTGAGGACGTAGCTGGCAGGCAGCCATGTTCCTGATCAAGCATCCTCTCATTTCCTTGCTAACTAAGTAAGGTCTAAAATAGAAATAATATGTAAAAACCACAGCCTAGTCGTAATTAAATATTTAAATGTTTTAGTTCAAATTAGAACAAACTAATGTACTTGGGACTCTAGTTCGTCAAACCTTTGAGCATGCCTAAAGACCTTTCCTTGATTGTACTTTTAATTAATGCCGATTTGAACCTAGGATGAGTCATATTTGCTCAGATAAAACAGGTATTTAAAGATGTACAAATAGCCTGTAGGTAAAAGACCAGAAAAGAAGTTGCAGCAGGGCAAAGCCTGGTCACACACACACACACACACACACACACACACACACACTAAGGCCCAGCTTGAGCAGAGCAAGACTCCTCCTAATCTAATCTAATCACTGCCTCTGATCTCTTTATAACCTTTATTTATCTAGGCAAGTCAGTTAAGAACAAATTCTTATGTTACAATGACAGCCTACACCAGCCAAACCTTCCCCTAACGCAGACGACACTGGGCCAATTGTGCGCCGCCCTGTGGAACTCCGAACCACGGCCAGTTGTAATACAGCCCAGGATCAAACCAGGGTCTGTAGTGACACCTCTAGTACTGAGATTCAGTGCCTTAGACCGCTGCGCCACTCTGCTTTCCCATCCGCTGCTTCTCAGGCTGCCTGCCTGTCTGTGTGTGTTTCCAATGACCAGAATGTGAGACATTTAGAGACCGTTGAGACAGTTAATACATACTTTATTTGAAGAGCAGGAGAGACATCAGATTCATTAGAATATCCTTGTATGACAGTATAATGTACATTTCTGTATTAGTATCCATTATTTTATGGATCTATCTATGTGCAATACATTTCCTCGTACTGGTACCTATCATACAAGTAGTGCAAGCTCTATTATGCATCTAAACAGTAGTATTCCACTACAACTGGTGTATCTGTGAAACTAACCCTCTAATTATTAGTAATACTAACTTGGAGCATATTAGGTCATCAGAAAATTGAAAACAGATTTAAATATTTTAGGTCCAATAAAAATTGACTCTGTGTAGATTGGAAAAGGGTTTGATCATAAATTAGCTTCTGCTGCAGCAAGAAGACAAAAAGCCTAAATGTATACTCACAGCTACAAGATTACCCCTCCTGCATATCAACTAAACCATAAAATGTGGCATGCATTCAAAAGAGAAGATTAATCTCCTTCTGCCGTGGTACAGTGTAATTGAAAATGCCCACAGGAGACTATCTATGTTAATATAGTATGTGCAATAGAAAATTCTGAAACAGAGTTTTTTTTCTCAATAGCATGCCGGGGAGACATGTATTTGGAAGATAGTAGATCACATCTATCTCTCCGGATCTCAACTTGCCGGTTCTATTTATTGCATCCAATGTTTATCTGTCTTTATAGATATCTGCAGTACAATTCCTATTTCCATCTAGTTTGAGGAGAACATGTTACAGTTGATATGAAGGGAATAGGCATATACAGGATGAATCCCTTTCCTACATGTCTGCTCTACTGGCGGTGATCAAATCTCATGGCCCTCATGCTTGCCTCAGCTGTTGACGGAGATAGTAACATAAAGGTATGAGCCATATTCCTATTCATTCTTGAATACCTTTAGGTAGTAAAGCTCTCCATATGTCCTTAATAGGGAGTTAAGGAAGCTACTGGCAGTTCCACAGTCATGACCCCTTGTCAGTGGGTGCTCTGTCCTCTACTGGTCTGTTGAAAGGATGACCTTGAAACATCCTTTAACATCACAGTACGAGGCCACTTTACTTGGCAACGTTGAACAATGAGACAGAGCAACTGCTAGAGACACCAAGCCTGCTGCTGCTTCTATCTTTTCTCCTTTTCCTGGGATGCAAAATGTAGATCAGAGGAGTGTGCAGTTTGTGCACAGTCTCAGGAGGAACTGCCACTCAAACCCAAATGTCTGTATGAATACCAAAACACACGGAATACAGAGGAGGATGAAGAAAGAGAACCGTAGAAATAAGGAAGTCGGGGTTCTACTTCCATCTTTGAATGAACCGAGATGTAGATAGGATATATGAATATATATTCCCTGATTTTCCTTTAGAATATTTACCCAGAAAAGCAGGAGCAAAAAAACAAGAACATGACCCCGTGTTTGCTACCGGGTTGTGTGCGCTAAGAATTTGCAGCTGATTATTGTCTGTCTGTGGCAATTTGAATTTCCGCCAAAGGAATTAGGCTTGTATTATTAAAGCATTTCCCCTCACAGCTGAATTCCTTCGCCTCTGTGGAAGCCTATTACATTTTTTAAGAAACCGTTTTCTTGATATTCATGTATGTTTAGTCTTCAAACAAAAGGCATTTTTAAGAACGAAGCCATATAATTGAGACAATGGTTCAGAGCGGCTTATTCAAATAGGCATTAGCTCATTACTTCTGGCTGTTTTGGGTATAGGCTAAGGTATGTTGAAAAGGAGTAAAAACATTCACTAGAAAAATGTTTGTGTGTTCTTTGCTTTTACATTAGTATTATTAATCACGCCAAAACATTTATAGGGACACACTTATTTCACTGCTTTCAAACTCATAGTATTATCAATAAAACAAACAGCTTTTTAAAATCAATTATACACAAGCCACATTTATGGCATAAGTTGGAAGTAGAAATGCAAATCTACTTTACAAAGCTAATTTTCTACTTGCATACATATATATGTGACTTATGTGCTTTAAATCTCACTCCAACTGACTTATTATAGATCCCCTTCAGGGCGTAAATCATCTAAACATGCAATTATCCAACAACCGTCACTTTGATTCAGATACTCCCATGTTAGTGACTACGCCTGACCAGAAGCAGGCAGGCAGCAGATAGATAGCATGAGACGATTGAGTGGACACAAACATGAGCGTGTCATTTCAGCTGGGAGTTGCATGTGAATGTCCATCTACAGCTGTGACTAATTACCCACGCTGCTCAGGGACTGGAGACTCAGTCCAAGTCCTCTCCCAGAGGCACCTCAGCATGTCAACAGCAACAACACCATACCATCTCACACAAAACATTGGAGAGCTGCAGGGCGTTTATGGGTGATTTGTCCACATCTGGCTATTCAACGGTTCTACGGTATGATTCAGTTGCTATGTAAGGGCGAGGCATGGGGTCAGTTATATTACTGTAATTAATGGTTAGATGCCTCTATGATAGGCATGGTACTGAACATTGATATCGTGTATTGACTACAGATGGGTAGAAAGAAACTGCCCTGTGGAGTAACGGAGAAGTATCCCACTGTCCATTTCAGTCAGCCTCACTCCTCTCTTAATTTGACAAATAGTAACCTTTTACTGCAGTGGGCTAAATCATGGTCACACAGAGTGTTTATTGGTAGTCTTAAACAGCCCACTTTGAAACAAAAGTATACACCTCACACACACAGTTATGGGCTTAAAAAAAGAAGACTCCTGTACCATGTCGGATATAGAGTTGAAATGTATTCAATTTTGAGTTTGCATCCAAATATTACACTTAATATACATCACAGAAGACTGAAACATAACAAAAACCGTTTGACATAGAAACACCGGCAATTCGGCTGTTGTTTTAAAATCATGTTGATTAACTATGATATTATGATAAATATGAATAACATACCACCCATGAGGCCACTAGAGGGCGATTTGGTCCTTTGACTGCAGAAAAGGGGTCTGGCTCTAATTTGCAATGTCCATCTACATCTGTACACTTGTCAATTTTACTGGATCTTAGCTCTATGAACAACTGCATCAGCAAAGCATAGGAGAAAAGAAATACATGAACTAACAGACAGCCATGACAACACAGATAATTGAAATGGTTTAGCAGTTTGTTATTTACTGTTTATCATGTAACTATCATGTAATCCTTTCAAATATTTGTTTTGCACATGTAACAATGGTAACCATTATATTTAATACCTGATTGGATAGATGGAAACAGCACTCAGCGAGTTGAACTTTGCCTGTTCATGTTTAATTGTCGTACAGTATTCTCAAGAGCACAGATTCTAAGGCGGAGCAAGAGAAGCTAATTTAATCACCACAAATCATCTCCACTGTTGTTCGGCTGACCCTCTACAAGCTTTAATACTCTTCTAACACCCACACGTATATCTCCTTCAACCATGACTTGATTAAGGTATAAATCATTATTTCTTCCAGGTGGACCTTGCCTCGCCTAGATCCTATCTTTGACTGAACTTGAGGCAATACAGGTCAGTTTTATAATGACTTCTCTTCACAACAATGGACACCTAACCAAAGAGAACACAACCTGATTTTATAAAATATTCTTTACCCTGTCTCTCACTCAGAATCTGAGAGCCCTGTTGACACGCCACTGTGTGCGTTAGCACCGTACAGTCAAGCGCAAACTCTCCCACCTTCAGGATCACACTCCCCACAGCTCTTTTCTCACCTCTCTACCCCAGTTCTCCCAATCGGAGGTCAGCAAAGTTAACAAGGGGTATGCTATGTATGGGGGGGCTTCGGCAAAAGCAAGCCTAAGAGCAGGGTGGAATTAAGATCAAATTAAATCACAGATCACAACATTCAAAACTTGACGACTTGGTTTGAAGCACTAAAAGTACAAAACCAGATACTTAATGCATTTCAACAGTATTTTCTCGTTTTTGTGACTTACAACACTGTTCAAGACATAAAACAAGCAGTTGCACTGGCAAAATGGAAGAAATGGAATAATAGAAGACATACAGAGAATAACATTAGTGTTCTTGCTGACAAAAGCACACTAATTATTACCCTGTATTTTTGACAATTGTAAGGAATGAGAATTGTTCTACTGACTTATATTAGCTATTGTGAAAGACAAAATAAGTTCAACAGATATGTGGAAAATGTTAGTTGGTCATGGTTGGAGGCAAAAATACTGAACGGATTCTGTATTTGGGCCTATTTGTTTTTATTATTGTTCATTGAGATACATTAAATATACTACCAAAAGTGGGTTATGTTTAATTCAGGGCCCTAGAGATTGTTTGTTGTCTTGAAGCTCATTTCCTGCAATTCTACATAGTGTAACATGACTCATGACATCTTTTGCGTAGGCTATTTAATTATAATTACATATTATACTTAATATAATATGGATAGGGAAAATAAAGCTTAGACTATTTTCACAAATGTTATTTCACTAACAAATATGTCAAATATGTCATTTAATCATGTTAGTTACAAATATTTTCAATTGATATCAACAGAGTCAGTCACACATTAGATAACTTCTGTAGGAATGAGAATTGGATGTTGATGAATGTGTCTATAAATTCCTGTTTGTCACGTGAACTAATTGAAATGGTGGTTGCCTAACTCAGAACAACAACAGAACAAGTCCTGTTGAGCTTCGTATGCTGTCTCATTTCCAAGTCGTATCTTTCATATAGCTGATGTTCCACTCGTACCGCGTACCACTTCCAAAGTATTATTTTTATTTTCTTTAGAAGGTCGTAACTCAGCCTCATAATGCCCTGGAGACAAATAAAAAATGTGCATCAGAGTCGCGTCTTTCTCGTGGAACGTACAGCTTGTTTCTATCCTAACGCGCCGTTATATATCGCTTTTTAAACTTTTTTCTCCCCAACAAGGCATACCCCCTCAATTTGAGCACTGCCTACACCCCTCTGTGCCATGCCACCCACCTGCTCACAAAACCCTACTTCATATTAATCTGATCAACTGGACTTAATAGCATTGATATATAAGCTTGGTGCTGAACAGTGCTGCACTGTGGTTGTTGCAGCTCTGCTGGAGGACAGTAGTAGTCTAGCTCTGACTGTGGTGACACTGCCCAGGGCTTGAGCCCCAGTGACAGACAGTGGGGTGATGCTCAACGAGGAGCATCCTCAGTTCCACACCATAAACACTGGATATCTCCCCCTGTCTCTCTCTATCCTTCCTTCTCTCCCTCCCAACGCCTCCGCCTCCTTTAGCACTACGTTACTGGCATGTCCCTCCATCAATACGCTACAGTGAACAGTTAGGGAGACAGGATGCTATCACTGTCACCATGGTTGGGAATTGCGTTCTTTTCAATTAGCATTTTGATTGCACGGGAATGAATAGCCCACACACAAACAATCAAATATTCACTTCCAAAAATTAATAATGCTTCCCACATTCAAGATGCTAATACAGAAGCTGGCAAATTCCCTTTATGATAGGGACAACATTTTAAAATCAGTATAATGCCATTTTAACATTTTATGAAACGTATTATTAACAGCATACAATAAGAGAACGTTTGATATGGATACGGGAATTTAGAGATCAGGGAAGACAGCCTCTTTGTGTATGCAGAAAGATAGGTTTAAAAAAGTTAGTCAGCCCTGCCATGTTGTTTTGGATGGATGGGAATTAAACTGAGTCCCTGGCAGGCACTGCCTCCAACCAGTTGAGGAACAGCCTGGGGGGGCAGTCACTCTGAGCCTTTTGTCAACAATGGACACACAAACAAACACATCCACCATGCAGAACAGACAAGCGCTACCAGAAGCATCAGAGGCAGAAGCAGAGGAGACACAGGCGAAAACCTGTCCAAGTGAAGGGAAATGTACACCAGTGCAGGCATGCGCATTACAGAGCCACTCACACACACACACACACACTCTATTTCTCTGATACACTACAAATTCACAAATGCAAGCTCACGACTGTAGTCCTACATTACATACACTGTCAAACATTACAAAAATAAAACCGACCAAAATGTGCACTATAATGCTTTGTATAGATACATAAATATACCAAGTATTATCTACTATTTACAATGCACAACATGATAAAGAGATTTAATGCAAGCAAAATATCACACTTAAAACCACACAATGTACTGTACATTTGCTGTGTGCAGGTAACATGAACAGTTATCTAAGACTTGTGCAAACCGATACCCATCGCCTTTTCCCAAAACTGGATGAACAACACCCCATTAACTGTTAGGGAAGGAAGGCACACTGAGTGAGGCATGGTGCTACTGCTACTGCTGCAGGCTGTCGGATGGATGCAAGGGCACAATGAGCGGCTGGCAGGCTGCAGCCTCCTTACCATTTTAAACCCATTCCACTCCATTTGTGAGCCGGCAGACGTTTTCTCTCCCCAGCGCCTGAGCAAATTTCCCCCTGACTTGGAGCTCTCTTTTTCTTTCTTTCTCTCTTAGTGGTGGTCAGACCGTAGGCGGCTCGTGAAATCAGGCATTCCCTTCTTCCAGAGACGCTGGGTGAGAATGCAAAAGGCTTCAGCGTGAGCTTTGGGCTGCAGTCCCCTCCCCTGTCTCCTCCTCATCTATGAGGTCAGAGCTCCCCTCTCTCTGGAAGGGTGTGCTGCAGCTTTCTCACTGGCTCCTGCGTCTGTCTGTCCAGCACTCTCCTCCACAAAGTTAACATCTTCACTCTGGCAACCTCGCCGATTCAAGGAGCGCTTGGCAATGAAAAGATTTTTGGTACAAAGAAAAGCTTTTTGATACCAGCAAAGCAATCACTGCTAAGATGCTAACCACAAAGCAATCAATCACTGCTAAGATCTTTGCTTGATTGAGTGCAAAGAGTGACTGTGCCAGTGGCGCAAGCAGGATTCCATTGAAGGCAGGACCAGAAAAAATGTAGGCGGGACAAAATTTGGGCACTCAAATCATCATTAGATGATCAAAAAAGCATAGCTTACCCTATATCCTACTGTAATTGACTGCACACAACAAACCATCTAACATGTGATTTCGCATTATTGATCAAATAGTCGTGTAGGCCTACGTAAATCCACAACTCTTGTATTTAACATGAAACTCACATAGACCTACACAAAATAAACCATTTTTGTATTTTATTTTATTAATAGAATATAAGACTAGAACATAATGCCCTAATATAACAGTAATGGTCACAATAGGCATCCACAGCCTATATAGACAAGAACATTGGTCACCAACCTGTCTTAGTCGAGATCACTTTATGAGTCCAAATGCATGCCGAGTGCAATTCTCTGCTGGGTGCGGAAGATCAAGTGCTCCTACAATATATTATGTGATATCAACTACAATATCCATAGAATATAGGGCCTAACTATAGTGAATGGGCGGGGAACACAGGGCAAAGTTCTACTTCCAATTCATCCAAAAAGGATGGGAAATAACTATTGTTTCATGCATTTTCCTATTTTCATATATATTAAGAGAGGTCTGTTTTTCTCAATGTAGTCCTACCCCTTATTATAAATAACTTTGAGTCCCTTACATTTCAAAACTCGAGTCTCAAGCTAGGCTACATGATAACACTGGCAATAGGTCTGTTGTTGTAGCCAATTACTTGTGAGGTACATTGGAGCTTAAATTGAAATAACTTGGTGTTGTTTTTTTCACTGGACTGATGGTGACGTCTCATCGGAGGGTGGGAGAGAGTGCGAGTCGAAGTGGAGAAGCATTTTTCATGATTTCTAAAAGTGTTGAATAAAAACAGTGTTGCAGTGCTGATCATTGTCTCTGAATGTACTGAAACTGTCTTTAAGGCCCTCGATTAGATCAGTGCAATTAATTGTATTTTATTTATTTTTATTTCACTTTTATTTAACCAGGTAGGCTAGTTGAGAACAAGTTCTCATTTACAACTGCGACCTGGCCAAGATAAAGCAAAGCAGTGCGACACAAACAACAACACAGAGTTACACATGGAAAAAACAAACATACAGTCAATAATACAATAGAGAAAGTCTATATATAATGTGTGCAAATGAGGTAGGATAAGGGGAGTGAGGTAATAAATAGTCCATAGTGGCGAAATTATTACAGTATGGCAAATTAAACACTGGGGTGATAGATGTGTAGAAGATGAGTGTGCAAGTAGCGGTACTGGGGTGCAAAGGAGCAAAATAAATCAAATAAATAACAATATGGTGATGAGGTAGTTGGATGGGCTATTTACAGATTGGCTATGTAAAGGTGCAGTGATCTGTGAAATCTCTTAAAGCTAGTGGGGAGATATGAGTCTCCAGCTTCAGTGATTTTTGCAGTTCGTTCCAGTCATTGGCAGCAGAGAACTGGAAGGAAAGGTGGCCGAAGGAGGAATTGGCTTTGGGGGTGACCAGTGAAATATACCTGCTGGAGCGCGTGCTGCGGGTGAGTGCTGCTATGGTGACCAGTGAGCTGAGATAAGGCGGGGCTTTACCTAGCAACGACTTATGAAGTGAGGGCCAGCCAACGAGAGCATACAAGTCACAGTGGTGGGTAGTGTATGGGGCTTTGGTGACTAAACAGATGGCACTATGATAGACTGCATCCAATTTGCTGAGTAGAGGGCTGGAGGCTATTTTGTAAATGACATCGCCGAAGTCAAGAGTCGGTAGGATATTCCGTTTTACTTGGGTATGTTTGGCAGCATGAGTGAAGGATGCTTTGTTGCGAAAAAGTAAGCAGATTCTAGATTTAATTTTGGATTGGAGATGCTTAATGTGAGTCTGGAAGGAGAGTTTACAGTCTAACCATACACCTAGGTATTTGTAGCTGTCCACATATTCTAAGTCAGAACCGTCCAGAGTAGTGATGCTGGACGGGCGGGCAGGTGTGGGCAGCGATCGGATGAAGAGCATGCATTTAGTTTTGCTTGTATTTAAGAGCAGTTGGAAGCCACAGAAGGAGAGTTGTATGGCATTGAAGCTCGTCTGGAGGTTAGTTAACACAGTGTCCAAAGAAGGGACAGAAGTATACAGAATGGTGTCATCTGCGTAGAGGTGGATCAGAGAATTACCAGCAGAAAGCAGCAATGACTGATATAGAGGGGGACTGGTGGCCCTGGACTGGTGGCAAATGCTCCAACATCCTCTTCTATACACGGTCTCTTGAGATTTTTTTTACAGAGCTTTGTTTGGCCATTACGTTTTTGCTAGCCAAGCTGGCTAGTCTGTCTTAGCTAGCTAACGGTGAGTAGCCTACACACTGTAGCCTAGCCTACACAGTGATAGCTATTATTGTCAATATACACACAGTTTAATAGGTACAGCACTTCATTCACAAAAATGGTTTGCTCCTACACCCGCGGCTTGCTATATAAAGCAGGCAGACAGGCATTCGAGGCATTGAGTTACTGTTCGATTGAATGTTAGAATGGGCAAAACAAGGGGCCTCCCGAGTGGCGCTGTGTCACTAGAGATCCTGGTTCGAGTCCAGGTTCTGTCGCAGCCAGCCGCGACTGGGAGACCCATGGGGCGGCGCACATTTGGCCCAGCGTCGTCCGGGTTATGCAAGGGTTTGGCCGGCAGGGATGTTCTTGTCCCATCATGCACTAGTGACTCCTGTGGCGGGCCGGTTGCAATGCGTGCTGACACGGTCGCCGGGTGTACGGTGTTTCCTCCAACACATTGGTGCGGCTGGTTTTTACCTCCTCCTACCTACTGCTTGCTATGAATTCTATCTGATGTTGTATGCATGTTCAGGCCAGTGTTTGACTTGGACTGAAATATACTGAACAAAAATATAAACACAACATGCAACAATTTCAACAATTTTACTGAGTTACAGTTCATATAAGGAAATCAGTCAATTGAAATAAATAAATTAGGCCCAAATCTATGTGTTTCACATGACTGGGCAGGGGTGCAGCCATGGGAGGGCCTGGGAGGGCATAGGCTCACCCACTTGGGAGCCAGGACCTGCCAATCAGAATGAGTTTTTCCCCACAAAAGGGCTTATGGACAGAAATACTCCTCAGTTTCATTAGCTGTCTGGGTGGCTGGTCTCAGACGATCCTGCAGGTGAAGAAGTCGGATGTGGAGGACATAGGCTGGCGTGGTTACAAGTGGTCTGAGGTTGTGAGGCCGGTTGGACGTAAGGCCGAATTCTCTCAAAACAATGTTGGAGGCATCTTATGGTAAAGAAATTAACATTCCATTTTCTGGCGACAGCTCTGGTGGACAATCCTGCAGTCAGCATGCTAATTGCACGCTCCCTCAAAACTTGAGACATCTGTGGTATTGTGTTCTGTGGCAAAACTCAAAACTGTGTGGCAAAACTCAAAACATTTTAGAGGGGTTTTTTATTGTCCCCAGCACAAGGTGTAATGTAATGTAATGTGTAATGAACAGGCTGTTAAATCAGCTTCTTGATAAGTCACACCTGTCAGGTAGATAGTTTATCTTGGCAAAGGAGAAATGCTCACTAACAGGGATGTAAACAAATTTGTGCACAACATTTGAGAGAAATACACTTTTGTGCATATGGAACATTTCTGGGATCTTTTATTTCAGCTGATGAAACATGGGACCAACACTTTACATGTTGCATTTATATTTCTGTTCAGTATAGATGCCGTTACTCATTTTAGGTGAAGGTACCATTTATATTTAGGTGCAGGAGCTGCTCAATTCTTTTGAGCTAATATTCTATAGGAGGTGCAGGAACTTAAGCAGAAGAACATTTGAGGTGCCGGGACTCAGTTCCTGCCCAAGTCAAGTACTGTGATTAGGTAAAACTACAAATGATGTCCTGCTGGGAACACTGACAAGTATATTGATATTTTTTGTTGCTCAATCTGATTGGGTGGGCCTGCCTCCCCAGTGGGTGGGCCAGCGCTCCACACAGGCCCACCCATGCCTATGCCCCTGGATTCTACCCTCAGGCACTACAGGATGCCTGAACAGCACTATGTATATAAATGTGCTATTACTGCATGCATGTTAAAGCCTGCAAATATACACAAGTTATATACATTGATTGATACATGCTCATATTTGTTGCATGTATCTTGCTTATTCAAATTCATTTTGCAGTTCACCAACATAATCACAAAATCACCCACACACGTTTACTAATTACTAAGCTGGGCTTGGCTTATCAGACACAGGCTACTGATATGAAATACTCACATCAAAAATGTACATTTCACACACAGATGTACCGACGCACGGACACACACACCTGCAGGAGCATCACGACTATGAACAACAAAGCGCCAAAAAATGGGACAGCTCGCTACGGATTAAAACGCAAACCGAAGTTTATCACCTGGCTAGAAGCTACTGCTGCGGAGGTGTCACAAAGCAGTTTATAAAATGTAGACGACTAATAACCTAAGCTAGACAGAGCCTATAAGACAGATGCGCTTAGCATAGGCTAAATGGTTCCCTACTCACCATGACCATTCTTGTTTAGGGTTGAGCAGGATAAAGCGAAAGGGGAGATGCAGGTGCTTAGTCTTCCTGTGGTTAAATAAAATCGGTTGCTATCAAGAGTCGATCCTCGTGCGGGGAGCGCGTGGTCCCAAGGACAATCGGGTAAGATAAGGCGCGTGTGACTGGATGAATGAGCTTGTCGCGTGTCGGAGGCTGAGAGCCGTGGGTGGAAATCTCGTTGTTTCTCTTCGGGATCGTCGGAGGAAATAAACGGTCACAAAAAAAGAAAACTAAAAAACTAAAAGGATAAGTCTTCACTGAAACGAAACAGCTAGTGTAAGCAGCTATTTTTCCTACAACCGATTTATGGGTTATTCAGTCAGTCGGGTGTAGAATCTCATTGGCTGCGATAGAGCAAGGAAGGGGTGGTGCGCTAGTGGATGAGAGTGTTGGAGGAGGGCTAGAGCGAGAAAGGAACGACGGGGGGCGATGCTACCAACGTAAGGTGCGATTGATATTGTGCACTACAGCATCGACAGCGAAGACAAATATTATTGACAACTGTAACATAGAGCAAGATAACCAATAACCGACTCGCACTACTACATACGGTGTGACAAGGTATTGTAGTCTACATGGATGGAGACATACCACCATCATCATTGTGTAGAGAAGTAGCTTAATTGTTCCTCTTCGTGACATTGCGCATTAATCTCTCTGCCCTTTTGATGTTGGTGATGATGTTCATCACCCATCTCTCCACTCTACCCCGCACCCTCTTGTCTTTTCTGTGAGCTTCAATCACCTGTGCTCCCCTTCACAGCTGCACGCAAGCATCATAAATAATTAACACGAGGCCCGTCATCTCCATCCTCCGACAAAACCCAATTTCAGCGCTGTGGTTGTAGAGCTCTGGTGGGGGGGTCTTTTGTACCTGTATAGGAAGAGATGCATAGCATCCCATACCTATACGCCTACTACTGCAGTCCTCTCAATTGTACCCTGCGCAAGCTAAGGCATGCCACATCTCATAAACATCAGTAATGCCAGCTGACCTACAATGCTGCCTTTGTCTCCATAAATGCATTTGATTTTTGCCTTCAACACAGAGAGGTGTGATTCGAAGAATGCAATAATTCAAAACAATTGTTAGGATCTTTCACAATGTTAAAATAACAATGCATCTTTCATACAGTATTTTAGATGCAATAACAGTGCATATTTTACAGTATCTCATATACCTTATATATTTTGAAACCTAGCAGCCACATACCCTTGGGGCAAGTCTGTTTTGATTAGAATAGCTTTGGGTATGAGAGAGCAGCAGTGACCAGAGAGGCCATAACATATGAAGCAGATATACACTAGCTGGCCCCAGACTCACAGAGACAAGGAGAGCAAGCACCTGTGACAAGGAGAGCGAGCACCTGCATACTCTAATTTACTTAGTTGTCATGACACAATATATTCCTCTTTGCTTTATGGTTGTTTTGTTACAGCATGTGCCTAGCAGCAGTAAGCCTATTTTATCCATTGTTCAACACTGCGTCATTACAGTACATTGTTTTATTCCAGACATCAGAGACAGAGAGACATATAGCTGGTCCTCTCGTTCACATGCTGGTTTTTATTCAATTAGGAGGAGACTCTCATGGCAGGCAGACTAACTTGAGTAAGTCCATTAACCTCCAGCTGAACGAGCACTGATAGGAAGTCCCACAGTGCTCTTGACAGCCTACAAAACACTGCAGCACTGTTAAACTAATCCATCATTTGCCCCAAACATTTTCAGGAGTTTTTTTGGTGTGGACGTTGGCTCGGAATGACTCAGCTGTTAATTTCTCAATATGTAAAGTGGGCCTATAGTACGGATTGTAACAATGTATGTATTTTTTTAATGAATGCATGCTTTACATTCAGTGCAGTACATCTGCAAGGTATATGTTTGGACTGTATTTCTATTTGTACATGTACAGTAGCATAATGGCAATGAGAAGAGACCCGTGCATTGGTCAGCTTTCACAGGGCACAGAATTTGCCCACAGTTGCATGCATTGAATAAAAAAAGCAAGAGACTGAGTTTTGAAGCTCTCCAATCTCTCCACTACACCTCTGGCCCCTCCACCTCACTGAGTATTAAAGCCATGCACAGCAATGTGCTTGAAATACTAATGAGCGTTAAAGCCACGGCTAAAGCATCGCCAACCTCAATTAGGAATCAACAGGACATGGGTGTTTCCCGAATGGATGTGTTTGCTGGATTTATATTAATAATGTGTGGTATCTTCCTCCACCCCTTACTGCCAGGGACAACAACAGATACCAACTGCCTTTTGTTTGGGGTGCGTTCTGGTACAACGCTTCTTAGTCTAGAAACCTGCAATGAATACCAGACCTGTTTTTTCTATCACTTTTATTATTCTGACTTGACCTTTTTTGAATTCATTGCATTCTGTGCAAGCTTGGGAAATAATTCTCTGCTTCACTGACTTTAATATTCTCTCCGGGTACCATGTTTTTATTACCAGCTTTTAATTCTTGGCTGTAAATAATAGAACGTAACACAGATGAATAACAATCGTTTTTCTTTTTGAGTGCAGTCAACTTTAACTATTGGATTAATAGGTACGCAGTTAAGGAGAGTTCCAGGAAGCAGAAGATTCTTATCTATGGGCAACATCCTCAATTACTTCAATAGAGTTTCCTTAATGGGATTTCATTTGAGCAATCCATATCTTCTTCTGTACTTGCTTTCTTTTACCAAATTGTTTTCCTACATTCTTTTAACAAATAGAAAGTGATGAAAGTGAATGGGGTCTTAAAGCAGTGTTACATGTGGCTCTCTCCTGCCTTGTGTTGTCAGATGGGGAGGTTGGCTGCCTGCTGGGAGATTTCAGATCTAGTCACTGGAGTTGCTGGGCAGGAAGGTTTGCCTCTGTGTGCTTTGGCTCTCCGTACACACTGTGTGTGTTTTGGGAGATTTTGTGAAATATTGCATAAAAATAATTTGGAATTTAGCTTTAGCCTTATACGGGCTAATGTATTTTGACTAAAGACTATGATAGCTATATTAATGAAAGTTTTTTGTATATTTCTTAACTTTTTCAAGTGAAAATCTTTACTGGCTCTAACCCAGGAGGATTGCCAACGATGCAGTCAGCAATGTAAAGCCCATATCATTGATTGTCTCTGTCTGGATAGGTCCTGACACTCTCTCACCCACCCTCCTGAAGTTCCTATGACCTGACGCACTGATTGCTGTAGCCCCAATTATAGAGCCCCACCGGCATGGCTCCTGCCTCTGCTGAAAGCCTGCTACCAGAATCTGACACCAGAATCTGGCTAATTGTCATGGCCTGCGCCTGCTCTCTTGTGCCCTCCCTACTCATCCCAAACCCCTCCCTCTCAAAAGCGCTCCACGGATTAACATCCAGTGAATGTTTTTTTCTGCTGATGAAAATTGAGACCCGTCCTTAATGCTGACTTGAATTTCAACTAAGAATTTTAAGGATTTCCACTGCTGACTGTACACATACACACTGTGTGGGTGATCTCTCTCTCTCGAACTGTCTCTCGCTCTGTGTCTTTCTCTCTCACGCACACACACACACACACACGCAAATACACAATTTGATATTACACTTAGATGTAACAACATTGTAAGATAATATCTATTCTGTATGTAGCTAGTATGAAACTAGATATGCAGCAGACAGTTATAGAATCAACTTAATCTAAGTCAGAGCAATCTAACTGTTAGACACAGTGTATTCGCACCCTTTTCTTGTTTCACTCTGAATAATCACAAGTTTATTTAAAGGTAGCAAAGTGTTGGTGTCACCTGAAATGTGTGAAGTGTGTAAAAAACTGTTAACATTTTAAGAAGTTTTAATTTGTCACGCTCAATAAATATACATGTAATCTTCTGTGAACATGTATTTTGAATAAACACAATATGGATTTTTCAGATTTTGTTGCATTCATCCATGGACTCATCTGCCAGTATTTTACTCCGTGCCATATTTGAAATTTCACTGATTAATATATTTTTTATTAATATATGTATTAAGTTATCTGAAATTCCCTTTGATTTTACAGAACAATAAAAAAGTTATCTGTCTTTAAATGGTAACTTTCACAATATGGTTTGTTTTAATGACCACCAGACAACCAGGTCAGTGAAAGGTCAACGGCCATTGATTAGCATGTCACACAGGGCCTGTAGTTGGATCATTTTAGCTTTGTTAACAGGAGGCCTCGCCTCTCCCAGCTCACCTCTGTATTTCCTATTAGGGTCACTAACCGGATTGGAAGTGTCATCCCCTGCTTGCCTTTATAGCCCATTCGTGCCTGATCTGGCAGAGAAAGCGAGACCTCCAAAAAATGATGTTCATCATGCACTTTCCGTGGCACTGAGCCTATCATGGAAAAATCCCAGTACAGTATGTCCCTGACTCCCTCATAAACAAACAGACTATTTTTTATGACACCCAGGTTTGTCTTCTCAGGAGCTTATTTGGAGGAGCTTATTTGGCTCTCTTTGATTTGCCCTTGAACAATCCATTTACTTCCTGTATCGAAGTTTTGGCAGCATCTGGCCATGCAACTCAGATTGATCATCATCACTTCTCTGGCTTAAGTCTATTCTCCACCCATAACAATCAACAAATTGGTGTCAGACCTTTTGTCTTGATACAGAGTGACAAACTCAGCATTGCTTACTCCGAGACATCAGGCTTCAATTACAAATCTGCATTTAGCTGAGGACAGCAGTAGTTGTCCCTCGGGACTGGCTTCTGTTGTCTTTGATGTTTAAGATGACTGACAAGCATTCTGCCAAATCCTTACTCAGCTCCTTAAACTGCAGGAGAAACATTTCTCCTGTAAATACCTATCTTTCCATGTCATTGGAAATGAATCACGGCCATTTCAACTCATGCTCATGTCACCACCTAAGAGAAACTTCTCAACAAGACATTAATTCTTCATGGCGACTTCAGGACAAGGCTGTGCTATATTTGTCACAGGCGTTTGTCATTCCCTTGAACTCAAATCCATTTCATATAGATGGAGCAATTGAGAAGTGGCATGGCTTATCTAACTGCGTAAGCTATTCCTGTCTATGGAACAGAATGTGACAGGAGAAAACCACATACTGTATGTATGGAGAGATGGCCACCTTTATCACAAAACGCAGTATTAAGACAGTTATTACAATTCAATAGCGGTAAATACTGAACCCAGCAAGGGAGCCTACATCTGAAGTATAATTAAACAAATACCATGGTAGAATAAGCATATGTACATATAACTACCTTTGTTTGCGAGCAAGGATTGAGGCCCCCATAACCTTTAACAGAAATGAGAGAGCTGTAAAATTGCACAGAGGGGTTTCCATGGTTGACATGTATTCTGGCACGGAGGGTTTCAGTCACAGCAGGAGATTTTGGATTACAGTCCATTTGGATTACAGAGGTGTTGCCACTTGATAAATGACATTCAAAAGCAACAATACTTTGCCTGCTCCCCTTGTCATTACCAGTGTTGCCCCTCGTCGCTATTGGCGTCTGTGTTGCCACTATGAGTGGTGAGTGCTGCCATGGTGGTGTAGTGGTTGGCTGTGGGGCGGCCTGCTCTGTGTTTGATCCCAGTCGAGGTACCTCCACGCTCTGAGGGTGACCGCTGCGGTCCATCTGGCTGGGGCTTTAATCAGCACCTCCCCTCAGAGAGGGGATGTATTCTCCTGCCTGGCCCCATCCCTTCGCTGTGCTGCCAGCCTGCCTCAGAGCACTAGAGCCCTCCTAACATGCTAACCCTGAACATTTCATCTTTCTAAATGTCACTTCATGGTTTACTGCTCCTTCTTAAGATGCTAGTAGGAAAGTGAGTGCACAATGCTACTCTGTCATATTTTAGTTTAACAGCATATATGCTTGGCGAATAGCTTTATCTCATGTGTGTCGTATTAGCTGTTTATTTTTGTTGATCAATGTAACATTTTCTGTTTAGGTAGGCATAGACTTATGCTTGATAAAAGGCAATGCATTAATAAAGTATGTTGTGTTTCTTCCTGCCCTTGACCACTGTAGCTACAAAAAGGAATGAACTCAGTGTTCTGTGTTCCGTCCATCTCTCTTTTTTTACCCCCTCCACCTGCACCCTCAGGAGGAAATAGAACGAGATTGGGAGAGTAAAGAAATCAAGAATGGAGAGAGCAGCAAAGAAGGATACCTTAAGGAATAATTACCATACATAAATATGCTTTTCTCCTGCTTTAAAATGGGTTATTTTAGTCTTGTCACTGATGTCCTAGCCATCTAAACCTGAATGCTGCTGTTAGAAAGGATTCATTATTAATGGCTTGGAAAACTACTGGGGATGATGCTTTCCCAGGGCTGTGAAGAGAACCGCTATGTCTCTAAGGAAGTATTGCCTGGCCTCGCAGGTTTTCCTCAGTAATGCACTCATGTCAGGCACGTATCATTTATTCATGACAACAGCCGTCACTTTTACAGCTCCCAAACAATTAGTAGATCAATAAAAGGCATCGGCTAAGAAACTACAAATTCTGGAAAACAGTGTTGTTCGTCAAGATGTCACGATTCGGCCACAGCCTGTCGCTCAAGTGTTGGCCACATTTGTCACTTCCTACCAAAACGCAGTAAGCTGTGAGCTAAAGCACTCTCTAATCTCTTCTTTTAAGATGGCGGTCCGATGCTGATGGCTCTCGAATAGCAGGTGCAGCCATTTGACCTCCCTTTTTTAATGTCATATTTTTTTATGCGTCACAATGTGCAATTTGAATATAATTATTTATATATATATAGATGATCTTGACTGTAGCATAATGGTCATTGTTATTGTTATTTTGTTATTGTTATTTTGAGCATAGTCAGCTAAGAGAGATTACAATAGAACTACACTGGTTAGTGGGGGTAATGCCCCCTTTGTAATGTCTGGAACTGAGTGTATTGAAACAGTTGACTGAAAATGGCATAAAACTGTGACTGTTTTCTTCAATGCCCTTTCACCGTTCCACTCTAATTAACAGTAACATTCATGGCTGTATGTACACAAACAAGAGTAAACCTCGCTCTCAGGCAATAAAGACACGACATAGTTCCGTTTTTTTCCTCCAACATGATTCCTTTTCTAATTACTCTGTTATAAGCCGTGAAATAACTGTGATTGGATATAAACCAATGGCCACAGTAAGCATACAGTATATAAATGTGTCTCTTAAATTAAATTCCGGTTTAATCAACACAATAGAAGTGCTCTTTGCGGTTGCAAGAGGAAAAAGCACTTGTTAAACGCTCTTACATAACGGGCAAAAAGTCATGGTTTTCAAGCTATCATCACAATTGTATGTACATTCTTTTGTGTTTTCTCTGCAGTCGTTTCTTGGCACTGCTGTCTTCAAACGAAAGCTTTTATTTCTACTACAAAGCTTTCACTGTCCACCAATTACACTGTTCAGATGTTCATTTTCCGCAGCAACACAATCACATGCAACTCTCAGTCGATAAATAGACCCCTGTCACATATACACACAGAGCAACGTGAGTGGCTTCTCCTCGGAAACCTTGCCATTTGCCTCTCTATGGGTGAAATCACAGGCTGTTACTTCCAGGTCGGGGTACGTGTATCCAGAAAGCTGACCCTTAGCTGGGTGTAAGCTTCAGGTCTTTCTTTTGGGTGGCTATGTTTTATGGATCACAACCACCTCCCCTCGTACAGTGCTTTCAGAAGGTATTCATACCCCTTGACATATTCCACATTTTGCTGTGTTATAGCCTGAATTCAAAAAGGATTAAATATGTTTTTTTTTCTAACACATCTACACACAATAACTCATAATGACAAAGTGGAAACATGTTTTTTGACATTTTTGAAAATGTATTGAAAATGAAATAGTATTCACACCCCTGAGTCAATACGTGTTAGAGTCATCCTTGGCAGCGATTACAGCTGTGAGTCTTTCTGAGTAAATCTCTAATAGCTTTGCACACCTGGATTGTATAATATTTGCACATTATTATTTTTAAATTCTTGAAACTGTCAAGGTGCTAGACAGCCTTTTTCAAGTCTTGCCGTAGATGTTCAAGCCAATTTAAGTCAGAACTGTAACTAGGCAACTCAGGAACATTCAATGTCATCTTAGTAAGCAACTCCAGTGTATATTTGGCCTTGTGTTTTAGGTTATTATGCTGCTGAAAGGTGAATTAGTCTTCCAGTGTCTGTTGGAAAACAGACTGAACCAGTTTTTCCTCTAGGATTTTGCCTGTGCTTAGCTCTCTTCCATTTATTTTTATCCTAAAAATAACTCCCTAGTCCTTGCCGATGACAAGCATACCCATAACATGATGCAGCCACCACCATGCTTGAAAATATGAAGAGTGGTACTCAGTGATGTGTTGGATTTCCTCAAAGGGGTATTCAGGTGCTCTTCTTTGCGAGGCATTGGAAAAACTCCCTGGGGTTTGTGGTTGAATCTGTGTTTGAAATTCAATGCTCGACTGAGGGACCTTACAGATAATTGTATGTGTGGGGTACAGAGATGAGGTCATTCAAAAATCATGTTAAACACCATTTGTCATAACAAAGGGGTTGAATTCTTCTTGATTCAAGACATTTCATATTTGTATTTTTAAAACATTTGTAAAAATAAAAATAATAAACATAATTGCACTTTGACATTATAGGGTATTGTGTGTAGGTCAGAGAGGCTGTAACACAACAAAATGTGGAAAAAGTCAAGGGGTGTGAATAGTTTTTGAAGGCACTGTACTGTATATCCTTCTGGTACTTCAGCACCATGGACAGCAACATTGCTAGCATGTTAGCTAATGTGATCACTTTGCAGATACAAGATACATAATAGGGTGGCTTGGTATGCAATGAAAGAGAGAGCAAGAGAGAGAGAGAGAGAGAGAGAGAGAGAGAGAGCCACCTGTCCTCTGCGGAGCACACAGAGTCATGGCCGGCCCTGCCTCTTCTCTTCTCCTCTGGCTTAGGGAAGCTCTTTGCCTGGCTGGAGACACCTGCTCCACTCAGCAGTGACGGCTCCCAGCGGGACTCTGGCTCAGCTGCTGCTCACCAGGCCCCCCCATGCAGCACTGGCCCCCTCTTAGTGTGACACTGCCAGCCTGCCCTCCTGGCCCTGCCTTCCATGCAGGCACACACAATGCAGTAGCTACCACACCCATCTCAGAAATGAGAGAATCATGCAGGGTGGCTGAGAAACTAGCCTATGAATTGTAACCCACAACAGACAATCACACCTTTTGATGTGTGATATCTGAAATTAATTGTTATATGATGTCACTGACTTGACATGGTCAGGGTAATTGGCATTCATTGGATCTTTACTGGGTTCTTTACAAGAAGCTGACAGAGCATATCCTATGCCACACAGGCCACCCAACAGCTATTGTTTTTTATGGGCGTAATTAGGATGTAGTAAGCAAGTAACTACTCAGGTAGCACAGTATCTTCCCCTCAACATATTCTCTAACACCCTTTTTGTGGACATACACTACAATAATCTATGATAAGAGCTTCTACAGCCTATATGTATTTAACAGTTGTACTGCAGTGTGAGATGGGCTGTTCTCTTGCAGCTGTGTGCAGGTGACCGCAGATTGACCTGCATGATAAATAGCACTTTTGTGTGCCATCCTCCAAAAACTGATGATTGAGCAAGGTTCTGGTACCTCATGTGTCTTGGCTCATTCTTACTCATACTGATGTTTTCAAAGTTCAATGATTCATGGTGGTATTTGCATGTTATGAATTGGGATATCTTAGATCACTTCACTGAATATTGGTCCAAATCCACCGTTCAACAAATCCAGGTTACTTCATCATTTCATTCTTCATAGATAGTAAATCCTAAAATGATGCTCCTGTCAGTTAATCAATATCAATCTATGGCCTTTGTATCCAAGATATGATTTTGTGTCGCAGTTAGGCTGGTGATTCTACCTCCTTGGCACAGTGCGCTGCCTCTCTCAGAGATGATACGTGCCTATCTTTATACTGCACCTGTTTGTGCGTCAGCAAAGGCAGAGTTGTTGAGCATAAATGAACTAATTTCCCGGGGTAGATTATCCAGAGACACACTGCAATCAGGGAAGGAGGAAGTGATGGAAGCGGCAGATGGAAAGAGCTAATCATTGTTGTGCAATAGAGATGACCCTTACAATTTCGGGGGTGTCAATATGCCATTGCCAATGCTTCTGATTGTTGTGATGATGCATCAAATGAGTTTGAAGTAAAATCTAACCTTTCTTTGTTGAACCGAAGAATGGAGTTACCAAACAAAGCACAGCATTCTAAGAAAAACAACAGCTGTGTGATGACAGTAATCACAGGCTCGCAACAGCATTCAGAGCAGAACAGACACTAGGTTCTGATAGAGAACTCAATAGATGTTGTTCGACATCCTTTCAAACACACTGTTCTCTAGGTCCCGTGCAGCCTGACAAATGGCGGCCTGGACTCCAGGGACATTGTTCAAGACTGCAGCCATTTAGCTAAGGATGTATCTTGTTCAACCAAGTGATGTATTTTGCTTCAACACTTTGCTATACTGGATTCCCTTTAAATATACTTGAAGGTGTTCAGTATCATACCAGTAAAATAATATATATTTTTATTATGGCTTTTGATTTAAGATAGATCATCATTTCAATTTTGTCAATCCTACTACTGTTGTGATAATATCATACTGTAGCACAGTAGTGGTACCATAGCCATACAGTGGTATCATGCAGCTCTCACACCGTACACATCTCAGACATCTAGGACTCAACATTTTGGTCTCTAGTATTATAATAGTATACCTCACATCCACCAAAGGTATAAAATAATCCTGCTCTCCAACAGCAAAGCCTCAACATTCTTCCAGCACTTGTATCTAATGTATGCAAATGATCTAGCTGTGCTTAATGAAGGTGCCATTAATCATTGTAACGATGGTCTGTTTTAACCAGGGTAATCACAATCCCAGTCACGCCTCATATATTCTGACTTACATACAACTAATATAGTCACATTTATTTTAACAGGAAGTAGAATAGTATTTGTGGGTTTTCAGGGTCACATAGAAACAGGGTGATAAAACATTTTCCCCGGTTGGTGCGCATTCCAATCATAGCTTTAGACTGGTCTGCATAATCATTATCAGATATAATGAAAATGCATACAAACATCCACATCAAGTTCTTTAGCTCACCCAAACACTAAATGCTTTTTTATGTGTTGCAATTAAAAGGCTTGAAAGAGTTGATTTAATAACTTGCCATAACCTCTCACTACCCATTATTACAATCTACTATTCAATTTTAATTTCAGCAGAAATTAAGGCACTGTGTGGTACTATTATTATGTGAGAGAGAAATTACAGCATCAAGCTACTTGTCATCTGCAATTTAAGTATATTTCCTCTGTAGTACAACACTAGGATTCTTCACAGGCAGCTAGTGAGCATGACTGTGTAGCCTATGCGAGAATAGTCTGTATGAGTGAATAAGACGGTTCTGCCAGGTGAATAAGAACATTAAGTCTTTATAGATGACCAAACATTTCCTCTGCAATCGTGTACAGTCAACAGAAGACCTCAATGCTGTCAGCATTACAACAATTTCTGAAATATTCTGGAAAGCTCTAGGGTGGGAAGCTGAGCCTGTTTGAAGGGAAGCCGAATGAGAGCCCATCACAGATTAGACACCCACAGTTTCATGTCAATGTAATGCAGTTTTTCTCATGCCTCTCTTCCCCTTGAACTACACTCTTCATTAGAAACAGCACATACTGTAGACTCAAGTTCTAACAATGAGGAGGAAGACTTGAATAAATTATCTCAAAGATAATGTCCCTAATGGTTTAACTTCAGGTTGACTTAGTTGCCTGCTTTACATAATGGCCATCAAGAACAACTATCTGCATTACATAATGAAATCAGATCAGTATCCTGTCTAAACAAATCTCTTATGTAAAAAGTGAAACAAATAAACTACACTATATCCATACTTCTAAATGCTCTCCAGACAGAGCATCAGGTATTAATGGTAACATTCATATCTTACAGTATTTCATCATTGTGGCAAGGTTTCAGTGTATTGCAGTAGCCCTGTATTTCTCAGTTGCCGCACATCACATCTTCCAGTTACGAGTGTCAAGATGGTAAATGTACCCAACCCCACACTTTTCAAAGAAAAACTATTACCTGACGCCATATTACATACTACTTTCCATATTCTAATTTACTTTCTGTTTCAGATTAAAATGTAGTTTAAAAAGACATTGTTTATAAATATTGAGGTAACATTATTTCCATGCACATACAACACATAAGCCATAAGCACACACACACACACACGTACAAAATGCACATAAAGATGCAGGCATTGGCAAACTATGCATGCAGTGAGCCTGCTACACTGAATTCATACACACTTCACATGCACTCTGCCGCTCTTACTCCCAAGATAACGGACTGATTGACAGAGGGTTAAGGCAGAGTAGGCGGTTGTAATTGAACACACATAAGCATGTTAATAGCTGCTAATACAATTCCTGGGGATACAGTCATCTTCCTAAACTGATCTATTATTTACTGCTCTCTCTCTCTCTTTCGCTCTCTTTCGCTCTCTCTCTCTATCATTTTTTCTCCTGTTTGTGTTTTAAGAGATGGAGATATTTCTGTCTATCCTCTTACCAAAAGTGACCTGGACCCCATCTGGGTGGATGGGAGATCCCTGGGAAATAGCGGCGAGAGCCTCTCAGGGACGGAGCCGTCAGCAGTGGCTAGTCCCGAGAGCTGGGGGTACCTCACCATCATCTTGAGATGCTGCTCACAGAGTGCACGCTCACACACAGATAGAGAGAGCGGGAGAGGGAGAAGAAGGAAGAACAGAAACAGGAAAGTAGGAAGGACAGAAACAGAATGGCAAAGGACAGCGGGAGTGAGGGGGAGAGAGGAAGAGGAGGCAGAGGGCAATCACAGTACACTATACACTCACACAATCACACACACACAGACATGCAGACACACAGGCACCAACCACACGCTCACACACATACGCACACACACACATGATGGGCGATTCCTCAAGCAAGCTTAGCAATGATAGCCACCTTGCTTTGGGGAAATTAGGGGAAATAAAACAGTTGTCACATCAATCAGCCAGCCGCCTAGCCTTCCATTTGTTACTGCAAGCAAGAATGAGTGAGAAGCGTTGTGATCCTTTTTCTACTAGCATCCATCGAGCTTGGCTAATACGCTAAGCTCTGGTCATTAATCAACCCTGTGTCTTTACACTTTACACAGAAATGCACACACACAATAATACACAAGACAGAATGGTAGGCAGCACATACACTGGGGAGGTGAGAAAAAACGAAGCCAATTTTTCTTTACCTCATTGCTCAACAAAGCAGCGTTGAGTGTTCGGCTGATTTCGAACATCTTGTAGTCAATGCTTTTTCTTGTCCTTTTCTTATTTTCTAAGGGTTCCCCTTCAGTGATTTTCTCCCTCTTTCTACTGGAAATGAGAGTCAGTCCCAGGAAAAAAGAAAGAAAAAATTAATCAATTAAAAAATGAGAAAAAATCCTCTATAATTTCTTTTGTGTCAGATTTTTGTCCCCTTTTCCCCCTGCTTTGGTACACCTCTGGTGGATGTGGAGCTTGTGCCCAGGGTCTCGGCACACAACTGAAGAGTCAATTTTTTTTTATCTCCCCAGAGTCAGCACATTAAAACAAGCAGTCGGGCTGGCGGGCTTGTTCCCTTATCTGTCCCCCGCACACTCGCTCACACAATGCGCTCCGATCCTCACACTGCTCTCTGGCAGATTAGCTTGTCCCAAAACATAGCTCTTGGTTTAAACTCCCTCTCTGTCTCTCTTTCTCTCTCTCTCTCTCTCTCTCTCTCTCTCCCCATCTCTCTCTCACCTTTTCTTTCTCTCTCTCTCACACTCTCATTCCATCTCTCTCTGTGTCACTCTCTCCCAACTCACTTGCTCGCGCTCTCATGCAGGCAGCTACAGTTCACTGTGCTACCACAAGGTGGGAAGACTGTTCTAACAACAACAGCGACACAACCACATCTGCCTGTTCTCCCTGCTTTCTCTGTGTTTCCCATCTCCTCTTTCTCTATGTGTATAAGACATGAGACATAGGGATCAGGCTCATTCCTTCTCTATTTCTGCCCAGTCTTCATCTCAATAGGAACACTTAGTAGTAGGACGATGGAGCACCATCATCAATTACAGGGATTCTTGAAAGATGGGGCAATCCCAACTTTTTCCCCACATATTTTTCTTAATATTAACCAAATTTGAGAAATACATTTTTATAGACCAACGTATCAGCTATCTTACCTCCTCTTTTTTTATGTATCATAAAATGCAACTAACTGGATTTATGTAAACTCTGTTAGACACCATAAAAGGCATTTCGTTTTTACATTTACTGTCCAACAACTGTTTAAAGGCCTTGATTGTTCAATTCTAACATTATATTAATTACATATGTAACACAAATCTTCAAACTTTTTGTTTTATACCACTATATAATTCTCCAGGGCTAATTTCATCAGCATTTTGGCATGTTTTTCTAGATTCAGAATATAAAACAAGATTCATAAATGAAACATGATCCTTTATGTCTAGCACAGCAAATATTTCAATAGTTTAAGCAATTATTGCAGAACAGTGATGAACATATTTTTTCAGAACATTTACTAAAAAAATATCTTAAGGGGGTTAACAAGGACTTCCGGAGATGACAATAGGTACTCAAAACAGACATGTTCTTGCCTCTAAAAGTAAAAGTTCAATACAAACATTTGTAAAATATGGAAAATGGTTCATTTGACAATCCTAAACAAAAACATAACCATTCTATAAGATCTTTTAGCACTCTGACGAGGGTTGACGTTAAACAAAAATCTGAGTTTACGTTTTACGGAGTTGACAAATCGCATATTGTTCTTCTTTACTCAGGTGGTATACAAAGTAGCAATTTAGTTTTTCCTCAGTTGCTTTATGACCATAAAACGAATTAAAATGAACATATTTTAACAAAAAGTCCTATTCTATCTTAATCTATAAGGGAGACGGAGTTGACAGGTAATGGTTCCAAGCTCGTCATCAAGCTCGAGACCCTGGGTCTCGACCCCGCCCTGTGCAACTGGGTACTGGACTTCCTGACGGGCCGCCCCCAGGTGGTGAGGGTAGGCAACAACATCTCCTCCCCGCTGATCCTCAACACTGGGGCCCCACAAGGGTGCGTTCTGAGCCCTCTCCTGTACTCCCTGTTCACCCACGACTGCGTGGCCACGCACGCCTCCAACTCAATCATCAAGTTTGCGGACGACACAACAGTGGTAGGCTTGATTACCAACAACGACGAGACGGCCTACAGGGAGGAGGTGAGGGCCCTCGGAGTGTGGTGTCAGGAAAATAACCTCACACTCAACGTCAACAAAACTAAGGAGATGATTGTGGACTTCAGGAAACAGCAGAGGGAACACCCCCATCCACATCGATGGAACAGTAGTGGAGAGGGTAGCAAGTTTTAAGTTCCTCGGCATACACATCACAGACAAACTGAATTGGTCCACTCACACAGACAGCTTCGTGAAGAAGGCGCAGCAGCGCCTCTTCAACCTCAGGAGGCTGAAGAAATTCGGCTTGTCACCAAAAGCACTCACAAAATTCTACAGATGCACAATCGAGAGCATCCTGGCGGGCTGTATCACCGCCTGGTAATGCAACTGCACCGCCCTCAACCGTAAGGCTCTCCAGAGGGTAGTGAGGTCTGCACAACGCATCACCGGGGGCAAACTACCTGCCCTCCAGGACAACTACACCACCCGATGCTACAGGAAGGCCATAAAGATCATCAAGGACATCAACCACCCGAGCCACTGCCTGTTCACCCCGCTGTCATCCAGAAGGCGAGGTCAGTACAGGTGCATCAAAGCTGGGACCGAGAGACTGAAAAACAGCTTCTATCTCAAGGCCATCAGAATGTTAAACAGCCACCACTAACATTGAGTGGCTACTGCCAACACACTGTCAATGACACTGACTCTACTCCAGCCACTTTAATAATGGGAATTGATGGGAAATGATGTAAATATATCACTAGCCACTTTAAACAATGCTACCTTATATAATGTTACTTACCCTACATTATTCATCTCATATGCATACGTAGATACTGTACTCTATATCATCGACTGCATCCTTATGTAATACATGTATCACTAGCCACTTTAACTATGCCACTTGGTTTACATACTCATCTCATATGTATATACTGTACTCAATATCATCTACTGTATCTTGCCTATGCTGCTCTGTACCATCACTCATTCATATATCCTTATGTACATATTCTTTATCCCCTTACACTGTGTATAAGACAGTAGTTTTTTGGAATTGTTAGTTAGATTACTTGTTCGTTATTACTGCATTGTCGGAACTAGAAGCACAAGCATTTCGCTACACTCGCATTAACATCTGCTAACCATGTGTATGTGACAAATAAAATTTGATTTGATTTGATTTGATTTGGTTGTGACCATGGTGATATCAATAATGTTTGTTTAAATCTATCAAAAGTAGAAGACTTTAGGGACCAGAGGTTGTTTTACTGCAGTACATGTCAGGAGATGGTATAACTGACCCAGCTCATTTCTGATTAATTTTAGACAAATCTGAGTTAACCAAAACTTCGGACACATTTTTTTAGGAATCACAGTTTTGAGATAAATATTCCTTAAAGTCAGAGATGGCTATTGTAAGAAACTACGAGACCCCTTTCAGTAAATATTCATTTAGCCTGTTTTTAAACTTTTAAACACTTTTCTGGAGAGTTTGAAATTGGGATCCCTTGCTCTGGACAAGGGCATTACCTGGCACATAGCCGGCAGTGTATTTCTTTTCAGCATGACATGTGGGAAATAGCCACATACAGTAAGTCAAGAAATTGGTTTAAGTACTGTCTCTGTAGAGTAAGATACTTTAGGTTTGTACTGTATGTAATTCAAGGTTTGGGATACAATACTTACTATGTAATAGTATGTTTATACAACCCTAATACAACAGGAACTCCAGTGTTACTACACAGGTGTAGGAGAAACAATGAAAAGTGGTAAAGTGTTACCACTCCTCCTGAACATAACATGATGTAGGTCAAATCATTGGTCAAAGGTCAAGGTCAGACGATGGATCATTATTACATTATTGTCGACATCACATGTTGGGGAATAATCAGAATTGGTTGGTAACATAGGTAAGATGTTTTATATTCATCATATGTTTGTAAGTTACTTCTCATCAGAATGTGTTTGTATAATACTGTGGCAGGGTCGCAGTATCTGTTCTATGTCAAGACTAAGTTGCTTGGGCCGGAGAGAGGGGAGAGGTCAAGCGTGTATCTCTTGGCTCCACAATGTCTGTGTGCCAGTCAGTGTGTCTCTGTGATCTTGTCAAGATAGGATGGATTTGATGTATGCCTGTTGATATGGAGGATTGGTTTATGGTTCTGAGTTTGAGAAAGGAGACAAAGCTGAACGATGAATTATGCCGATGCTGTCTTATCCTGTGTGTGTCTTTGCTATAAAGGATCTCAGTTGAAATGTGGAGGGAACTCTCAGAGAATTCATTGATAGACACTGAATTGATCTGAGAGTCACAGGGTTGTGATAGAGCTCATATAATTAAAGATGGACTTTGATAACTAACTCTGACTTGTGTGTGGTTTGCCCTCATGATTTGGTAAATAGAGGAAATTTCCATGACACACATCATGTTACTTTCCTATAGTCTCCTGAAGATGTACAGTATTTCTACTGAATATAATAAACTGTGTGATGACACCGTTCATCAGCTTGGTGTGACTTCATCTTAAAATACAGTAAAAAGGCAAAAGTATCAGTACCTCCACAAGCAGCATGGCTTGTCTTTGTCTCCAGTGCACTGTATGTGCTTTTTCTCCTGGCCCCAGGAGAGGACTGTGGCCAGTTAATAGCAGCCTATTGACACCGGACCATCTGCTGGTATGGACCACAGCCAGCAGAGAGGAGAGAGTCATTGCAAGCAGAGGAGCGAGAGTTACTTCAATTCTCCCCTAATGCTGTTAATGTTGTGCATTTGAACGTGTGATTATGTGCATATGTGCATGGATATGTAAACGATAGATGGGGAAAGAAGGGAGAGAGTGAGAATAAGGCTGAAATCTTATTCACATAGAGAACAAGTGAGACCATACAGCACTATCAATATTACTACTAGGTGTTTTTTTCTATCATGGCCTTATTCTTACATGTACCTCAAAAAGGATGTTACCATGTACAACTGGCTTCAGAGTCATTCCATGTCATTTCAGCAAGCCATGACACCCACCATCTCATATTGCTCTGAAATTGTTTCTGTAGTTAGAAACACATACAATTGGCATTCCTGAAACATTATTTTGTTGAAATATAAATTGATCTTGGAGAAATTAAGCAAATTGATTGCACCCAAATTAACCATTTTAATTTATAGGATTCAGATAATACTCAATAAATATCCAATTTGGGCAAAAACTTATTCCTGACAATGAGTAAGACATTAGAAATAACACAACATGGTCAAAAGCCACCCACGGAGCCCCCACGTCCCACGCCAATCCCGTCCCAACAACCAGTATACTGTATCAGTTCTCTATGTTTGACAAGCAGTATGAAGCTGTGGTTTGGAGTATTGCTTCTCCATACCATGTAATGTATGAGTCTGGTAATGGTTATTTTCCTTCATTCAGAGAAATTAGTAATTGAAGTCGCCTGCCCCATATATTGTTTCACTTTCGAGAGGAGCAAAACTTTTCTCTCATTTGTACAATCAATATAAACTATCAACATTTGTCATTTAATTTTCTAATGATTTGTCATTCGGTAAAAATGCCTGGGTGAGAATAAATAATAATATCAAGCAAGCATGTGCTGCGATCACCACATAGTGACGGAAGTTGTCAACAATGGAATAATTATATGGACTGACAAAGTAGCCTACTAAACAAGTAAACAGACCAAAACAACCACAGAAACAACCAAAGTCGACAGGAAATAACTAGAATGAACAACAATGACTAGCTACAGATTCTGATTCATAAACAATGTTTGGAGAAGGAGAGATTTTAGCGCTGAGATGAGTGACTGTGAGTAAGTGAAATAGGAAATGGGGAAATGAGAGCAGAGGGAGAGCGGCTTGTTCTAATCCAATCGTTGCAGCAGACGCCCGTTTCTTTACAGACAGGAGAACTAGCCAATAGTTGTTTAGAACACACAGCTCTTCACACTGTTAGAGTGAAAGAGAGAGATCTGTAGTCAATGAACAGCATTCTCACGTAGGTGTTCTTTTTGTCCAAGTGGGAAAGGGCAGTGTGGAGTACAATAGAGATGACATTGTCTGTGGAACTGTTGGGGCAGTATGCAAATTGGAGTGGGTCCAGGGTGTCTGGGAGGATGGTGTTGATGTGAGCCATGACCAGCCTTTCAAAGACTTTCATGGCTATAGGTGTGAGTGATACTGGCTGATAGTCATTTAGGCAGGTTACCTTGGTGTTCTTGGGCACGGGGACTATGGTGGTCTGCTTGAAACAAGTTGGCATTACAGACCGGGTCAGGGATAGGTTCATAATGTCAATGAAGACACTTGACAGCTGGTCAGCACATACTATTTTATTCATTTTTCTAGTCTCTTGCATTTATTAAATAGATCACAACATTTCCTTTACAACTTTGGATTAAAAAAAACAGATTTGGCACATGAAAAAAAATGTGTGGTCATCCTTACAATTCAAGCCAGTCCTCCATGAAAGCAATTCAGTTTGTCCTTATTTTACATCCAGGAAACAGACCCTTTGTGTGTGGTTCATTCTCTTCAAAAAAGGTATTGATTAGTTACTGTTAGACCATTCCTGGAGAACAAGCAAACCATTAGGCAACAGTAGTTCTAATGGTTTAAATGTTGTGGTTTCTAATGGTCTGTAATGGTAAAAGTCCCAAACACATAGACGGCATAGTGTTTTGCAATTGTAATGGTATTGGGTTTGGTTGGGTTTAATGGTAAATGTCACTGATCACAATACAGGCAAATATATGCAGGCAAATATATTGGCACAATTTTCTAAAATACTTCCATATTAAGTTTTAAAATAACTCCACATGTTGTAATTGGATTTTCAACATTTCAGAACAACTTTTTTTGTAAACTTAAGTTGAACAATTTTAATTGAGAAAATAAAGACGAGTGGCATGGACAAAAGTATTGGTACCCTGGAGCTAGTACTTGGTTGCACAGCCAAAGATGCTGTAACTGCATACAAATGCAACTTGTAGCCATCAATGAGCTTGCTGCACCATTCTACTGGAAAATTGTCCCACTCTTCAGCAGCAAACTGTTCCAATTTTTCAATGTTTGAGGCGTTTCCCTCCACCAACTGCTGTTTTTAGATCTCGCCCTAGGTTACTTTACTGACCCTGATACTGGTGACCTTGAGTGTATGCAAGACATCATGAAATCAGTAGTTTATCAAGTTTTTGGAGTGCAATGTTCAACAAAGTGTCCAAAAACGGGGTCTCTGTTGAAGGTTGTTGGTCTTCCAACAGAACAACAAGCCCAAACTCACATCAAAAGCACCCAGGAATGGCTCAAGAATAGGAGCTGTTCTGGAGAGGAACTGTTCTGGAGTGGCCAGCGAAGAGTCCAGATCTGAATCACTTCCAAAACCTATGGCGAGAGCTGAAAATAGCGGTTAGTGTAGGGCACCTCTCAAACATAGAATAATTAGATACTGTATACTGGTTGTTGGGATGGGATTGGCATGGGGTGTGGGGATCTGTGGGTGGCTTTTTATATCTCCCGTCTTACTCATTGGTAGGAAGAAGTTTGGTGCAAGTCGGATGTTGGATACTATATTCATTGAACATTATCTGAAATCCTATAAATTAAAATGGCCAATTAGGGTGCAATCATTTAGCTCAATTTCTCAGAGATCAAATTATGTTTCAATAAAACAATGTTTCAGGAATACTAATCGTATATGTTACTAACTACATAAACAATTTCAGAACAATCTGAGATGGTGGGTGTCAAAATCCTCTTTCTTGTGCTTTTTGAGGTGGAACGACCCTTCTCAAAACAGTCTCTGTGGGGACAGCCAGGCTGCCTGTACTCTGGGATGAGCTGTCACTTGAATCATCCAGTCTGAGGGTTGATTTCTCTGTCAGCTGCCTCTCAAGCCCTCTTCTCTGACCTGCTCAGTCCCAAGAGTCTCTTGATTGCTGTCGCCATAGTGACTGTCTGCATGCCGCCTGTTCATTCCAGTCCAACATGTCCTACCTTTTGATTTTGCATGACTTCCTTTTCATTGATGGCGCTTTATATGCCTACATGGTCAAACTAGAAAGGGTTTCCTTGTTCCAATACTGCACATGAAAACACATGCAGAGTTCCATCTAAAAAGACAGACTAGAAGCAATCTCTAAAAAAAGTAGCCATGAAAACATTATGGATTTATAATAAAATAATTTCAGTCATGCTATAAATACAAATATTTTTAAATTAGTAACAATGAAAAGAGAGTTTGAAAATATAATTTGCGAAGGATGATCTGAGGATCATGGACAGGACTGTACTTTTCTTTTGATTTCGATGATTGATGTGTTAATTAAATCAGCTTTTCAGTCTGTAATCTTGATGACAGATCTGCATGGAGTACAGATGTGCAGATGTGGAGATGTATTGTCAGGAGTTCATGGGCTTCATCATCATCCTCTAAAACTTTGATACCCCTGAGATGAGTCCAGAGATATACAAACCTAATCCCAGGTAGACACATCCAAGTTGATGATCTGGGCAATTCCACGTAAACAGAATGATGCAAAAACCAATGATTGCAAAGTTAAACAAACCATTCACACCCCCTTGACCTTTTCCACATTTTATTGTGTTACAGCCTGAGTTTAAAATGGATTAAATATTGATTTTGTGTCACTGGCCTACACACAATACCCCATAATGTCAAAGTGGAATTATGTTTTTAGACTTTTTTTACAAAAAAAAATGACTACCTCACACATACAATTGTCTGTAAGGTCCTTAAGTCGAGCAGTGAATTTCAAACAATGATTCAACCACAAAGACCAGGGAGGTTCCTCAGTGCCTTGCAAAGAAGTGCACCCATTGGTAGATGGGGGAAAAAGCAGACATTGAGTATGCCTTTGATCATGGTGAAGTCATTAATTACACTATGGATAGTGTATCAATACACCCAGTCACTACAAAGACACACACGTCTATCCTAACTCAGATGCTGGAGAGTAAGGAAACTGCTCAGAGATTATACCATGAGGCCAATGGTGATTTTAAAACAGTTACAGAGGAAAATGGCTGTTATACGAGAAAACTGAAAACATTGCAGTTATTCCATAATACTAAACTAAATGACAAAGTGAAAAGAAGGAAGCTTGTATAGAATCAAATTCCTAAATTCCAAAACATGCATCCTGTTTACAATAAGGCACTAAAGTGAAACTGCAAACATTTGGCAAAGAAATTAACTTATGTCCTGAATACAAAGCGTTATGTTGGGGAAAATCCAACACAACACATCACTGAGTACCACTCTTCATATTTTCAAGCATGGAGGTGTTATGGGTATGCTTTTCATTGGCAAGGACTAGGGAGTTTTTTAAGGATATAATGAAGCAGATTAGAGCTAAGCACAGGCAAAATCTGAGCGAAAAACCTGGTTCAGTCTGCTTTCCAAAAGACGCAGGGAGACAAATTCATCTTTCAGCAGGACAATAACCTAAAACACAAGGCCAAATCTACACTGGAGTTGCTTACCAAGATGATACTGAATGTTCATGAGAGGCTTAGTTAAAGTTTTGACTGAAATCCTCTTGAAAATCTAAGGCAAGACTTTAAAATGTCTGTCTTGCAATGATCAACAACCAACTTAACAGAGCTTGAAGAATAAATAAAATAATAATGTGCAAATGTTGTACAATCCAGGTGTGCAAAGCTCTTAGAGACGTACCCAGAAAGACTCACAGCTGTAATCTCTGCCAAAGGTAATTCTAACATGTATTGACTCAGGGGTGTGATTACTTATGTAAATGAGATATTTCTGTATTACATTTTCAATCAATTTGAAAAAATGTCAAATTAAAAATGTTTTCACTTTGTCATTATGGTGTATTGTGTGCAGATGAGTGAGAGTTCAGGCAGTAACTGTTGGTGTGTAGCTTCGAACACACCAACAGCAAAATAGTACGCAGCATCGTCTAGATATGTATGCAAAAAAAGTTCAACATTCACCTTCTGATACCATTTCTGTCAAGCAGTCTACGCATACAGTTTGACGCATACGTTCAATAAATCCAATGCATGCACCACACCGAACGCACTGCAACTTCCTCTGCAACGCAAAGCTGCATGGCAAATGTAGCATTTCATTGGATATGAATGTAATTCTGGTTTACCAAAATGCAATGACGCTGTCGGTGTGATCGAAACGTAAGTCATGGGGTATGAATACTTTCTGAAGGCACTGTATATGCATAAGGACGACTTTTAATAATGTCCACTGAAAATGTTACAAAAACACATGGAATTGCCCGTCCACAGTACATTCAACGAAACATGTAGGTCTACAAATGGAACAACACAGACAAGAAGCGTTTAAAATATAATACATGATTTTGTTTCTTGTCTCAAAGTAATTTCATTGAACATCAGTCCAAAAATAAATCCAGCACCATGGAGCCCATTAATTGGCATGAGTTAAGGGATGACATACCATGAAGGACAGTTATTACATTTTCAATTTTAAGGAAATATTGCACAGCAGTTCTTTATCATTAAGAAATAATCATGCCATCCTAGCTGTTCAGATGCCTGTAGCTTGCCATTAAATATGATCACAGGGAGAAAAATCCTTGTCCTACTCCCAGCTTTATTCAGTTTCTCCTGTTACACAAAGCTTATAACCTGAAAAGTAACAACAGAAATTCTATATGTCTCTTGCTCTGGAGTCATATGGCGATTCATTTTATGCAGCTAATACTACTACTACTACTACTACTACTACTACTAATAGATTGGATTTATATAGTGCTTTTCTACCAACTGAGGTACTCAAAGCGCTTTACATAATAGGGGGAAACTCACCTCTTCCACCGCACATGTGTAGCACCACCCTGGGTGATGTACAGCAACCATTTTGTGCCACAACGCTCACCACACATCAGCTATCAGGTGAAGAGGTGAGGAGTTATATATGCCAATTAGGAATGAGGGGGATGATTAGGTGGCCATTATGGACTGAGGCCAGGTTGGGAATTTAGCCATGACACAGGGGTTAACACCCCTACTCTTACGATAAGTGCCATGGGATCAGCTGCGGCCGTAATAATGGAAAGAGAATAGGGTCGGGCTTGATTGGTTTGATAACATATGCTCCAATTGTCTAGAAATCCTCATGCTTTAATAAATCAGTGGATAATTTAGAATCACAGCCAACAGTGAGTGAGAGATATTGCATTTCATGCTACATGTTTAGGCTCTGAAGCCTACCATGTTCTCTATGTTAGCTAAAAAGAGGAGAGAGGACCATACATCGTTCGTTTAGATTTCCGAAATAGGCCTACTTCCACTGCCAGAGATTATATATATATATATATATATTTCTTGGACCCCCATTTCCACTGTCCAAACAAATGGAATAAACCATAGAGATCCTATTAAATTACTAGAGAGGCTATGTCATAAACTCTCAGTTTCAAAATGCGGTGAAATGGCAATTTCATTGCAATAATGAACACAATTCCATTGCAGTATTAATTCATTAAATTATTCAGTGACAGTCAAAATAACTCTTCAATATGCATATTCATGAGGCTAGCATAGTATTTAACTCTACATTGAATAGAGATGGTTGACATCAACACCCCTCATCGAATATTCAAAATATTATTCAAATAACGAAATATCCACTAATTCAAATATCCACCAATCCAAAGAGAGGAATAGGTGTCGGTCATGGCTAGAAGGTATTCAGCTTTTTTTACTTTTCGTAGCAGGTTAGAATAATTAGCGTAGCAGGTTAGGAGAAATAGGTTAAGGTTAGGAAAAGGGTTAGGGTTCGCTGAAATGCAAAAAATATCAAATTTGTACGTTAATTTGACAAAAACTGAATTAGTTCTAGCAATGACCTTTTACTGTATGTCAAACCAAACCTCCTCCTCCCTTAGCCACACGCTGTGTTGCCGTGGCAACACTAAGCCAGCGTCATGCGCTGGTGTGTTGTGCAAAAATGGAAAGGAAGATGGAGGAGAACGTGAGAGACGTCGACACCGGTGTGTAAATACAGTAGCTCTAGCTAGATACCTCCACAGTACCTATATGAGAGTGCATAGAAGGTAGCTGCACATTTAGTTAGTGCATGAGTCTGGATTGCTACATCACTCACCTAGACCGACGCATCATCGTTTGTGAACATCAACATCTAGCTAGCTTGTCAGCTAGCTAACCTTCTAGTTACTGTAGCTAGCTAACTAACGTTAACGTTCCTAGTTTAGCTACATGAGATACATACTACTAGCTAGTGTCATCAATATGAAAATGTTCAGCAAATTGAACTGTTTGCCGTGAACATTCTGCCTGGACGGGTTAGCTACTTGCCATTCAGTTTATGCTGTTTTGCTATGAGTTTAGCTAACAGCTAACTTTAGCTAGCTAGCTCTGGTCCAGGGCGTCGTTCCGCTGTACTCAACGAACGACGTCCAGGACCAGCGTTAGCAAATACTCGATGTCTGTTGCAGCAACTGGCAGTGGGAGGAAGTAGTGGCTACCTATGTCTATTCCCTCTGTATGTAGCTATGGTAATAGCATGGTAGTGGGTACACATCATTGTACGGGTTTTAATTAGTCTACAATTACAATATTTGACTTCATAGAGTTAAATCCGAATCCACATCATATGTAACATCCATGGCATGGTATTAGCTACCTAGGCTGTACTGTAATTAAATGCAACACTAGCATTGCGACTTGATTTATAAAGTGAGATTATTATCTATTATTAATGTATTAGCTGCAGTTAAAGGACAGTATGTTCACTTCAAATGGCATAGGCTATTTAACCTCCTGCTTTAGCACCTGTCAACAAACAGGGCCAAGCACTTGTAAGACCTGACTATAGGCCTAGCTGTTTATTGTTGTGAGGTTTAAGCTAGTAACATTCCATTTGTTTACAATAGTGAAATGTCTGAAGTTACCAAAATAAATAATTTATCACACCTTTTTGTTGCTTTGAGGTTTTTATTTTGTTCTAATTCATGTAGATATATTTCTGCAAGGATACTTCAGTTAAGGCTTTGCCAACAGTATGCCTTATTTACTATGCAGAAGGCAGGCATGGACCAATGGTCCCTTTTTAAACCTCAGCTAGCCACATTCGATGCATGAAGAAACTTTGTCATATCTACTTCTGATTCAATTTAATATAAGCCTTAATATAATATTTAGCCCATGTGATAATTTAAGAATAGCGGGGTGTTTAATAGAGCTTAGTTCAGATTAAGTGGTTTGACAAGTGATATGTGGTTTTCCTAGGCAGTGAAGCTGGAAGAGAGGAAGTCTTAGTGGGCAATGTGAACAAGCTGATGGTTACTCCAACAGGATATACAGGAGTTTCACGGAAAAGCCACCTTGTCTTTGATGCTTGCTTCGAGAGTGGTAAGTACAAACTGAATGAGGTCTAATGTCAGAATTTACTACAGTGACATTTGATACATTTGTACTTAATATTTGTAAATATATACACAGACTAGGCTTACGCTTATTAGGCTAATTTTCAATTGTATTTGACCTAGCTTAAGTAGTTATAGGCTATGTAAATCTACTTTGGATCACAAAACAATCCAGTGTTATCAAGCTATTATACAACGGGTGGGTCTAATCCTGAATGCTAAATAGGTTAAAAATGCATTCCAGCCAGTGTCTGCTCCACAAGTTAACACCGGCTAAATCCATGATGACATTAATGTCGGTCCCTCAATTTAAAAAAGGCAGTATATGGCAAAGAGATGGTGGGATTAAGGATATAGTAAATCATGTATATAATGTAGGCTATGCTTGCTCATACAAGGCAGGTTGACAGGTTGTTCAATACCAGATACCATATTTCTGGGTATTGTACTACATTTTCAGCTACAATTTTTTCATGTTTACTAATATACAAGAAGACCCACACAAACACAAAAAGATAGTTTTTTAGTGCGATCCTCTCTGTCTGATCCTCCTTTACAGATCTCATATACTTTAGTTACAAAAGTATTTTTTTCCTAAGATATGTTTCTGTGATTTGAATTGCATCATATCAAAGCAATGAAATTATATTAAATATTGCCTTTATGTTCTCAATTATTAATACAAGCAGAATATTCTATACATCAATTAGGCCTAAATCATCTCTTTGATTGTGGCTTTTAATGGTTAATCATATATAAAAAAGGGTAACAAAAAAATTCAAAGGCTCTATGTGAGTCACTGCTCTTTTAGCTTGTCCATCTTCCTGGTTGAAGACTGTAATTAAACAAGTTAATATGTTCCAGAATGCTTTGTAAATGGCTTTTGTTTAGCACTTTTCAACCAAATGAATGACACCGCAATGAAAATAAAGTGCTTTCCCCTGTGACAAGGTCAAGTGGGCAGCAAAGAGAGCGGCTTTGGGCTGGAGTGACAGTGAGTCAGTGGGCCTGTGGAACATTCACAATATCATTCTCTGCTGGGAGATTAGGTTCAGGGTCTTCAACAGATGATACACAGTTTTCATATTCTTGACAGGCAACCAATTTTTGGCTGTGCAAAGATGAGATGTTTAACTTGTGTTTCTATTCTGTTTGGTTCAGCTGTCAGAGGATAGACTTTTTAAGTTGATACATTTTTTTGTTTGTAATTTGGATAGAGTTCGAAACTTCTGAGATGATTCTCTGTGTTTTTCTCCCAGACGTCAAACTGAGAAAAACAGGCAATTATAGGTTTATAAGATACACCTTTTTAAGGTAAGCTTAAACAACCAAATGGGACTGTCAATCAAATTAAATTCACATGATAGCGGTATTACTACAATATAATATATATTATTGTCCGTCACACCATCGCACCACATACAGGTGAGAGGTTTGTCAGTTAAGAGATAAACAAAGAGCTTCTAAGGATCGCGGGAGCCATGAGGATTAAAGGATATGTCTTAAACGGAGTGTTACGCTAGATCCAGAGTTATGAATGAGGATAAAAACAGCTATGCATGTGGGCTGTCAAGGGGAGTGAATAGAGGAGAGGGTAGATAAACATATGTTTTAGTAGGTTGATATGAATAAATAATCAGGAGACTTTTTATTTTATTTGTACGTTTCCCTATTTTCCCAGATGACATGCTCAGAGTCCCTCAGACATTGATTAATGGGCGTTAAGCTCCCAGACGGGGATCAGCTAACATATATGACATTACCCAGATGTCTCTAGGTCTGAAAATTCTCCTGAATGATTTATGGAATTGATATTAATCTATTTCCAGTAAATGCATTACCAAAGTTGGAAACGGAGAGGAATTGATGTTACTGCGCTAATGTCATATTAATGTCCTGTTGCTATTTCAATGAAGCAACACAGCTAGGCTAAATGTTTTTAACCACTTGTAAGCCAACAGGACTGAATTAGTAATTTGTCACATCAGTGGTCATACTGTATGTTGTTTACAGTGTATCTGTCAATCCGTTTTTTTAGGGCTTAGCCCTCACTCTGTAAATAATTGGGGTTTGATTTGTTGGTGGAATTGAGAAACAAGGAGGACTGTTCATAATACATCCATTTGGCATTGCATACCTTGAGTAGCAACACACATTCAACGTCAATGTGTTTACGTTGAAGAAGAATGCCTTTCATATTACCAAGGTGTAAGCTTATTTCAAACATGTCTGGTGTTTGTCATACTTACTAAGAGGATTCAAGATCAAGATCTATTGTTAATGTAGTGTTTAAATTGTCCCTATAGGCTGTGTTTATACAGGCAGTCTGATATTTTGACCATAACTGGTGTTTTGACCAATCAGATCAGATCTTTTGCCAATAATTGGGCAAAAGATCAGAATTAGGCTGTCTGTGTAAATGCAGCCTTAGAGGACATCCATATCTAGACAGTATCACATGGTAAAATAACTACCATCCATATTCCATCCAGTCACAGTGATATCTGTGAATGTCTCACATTTCCAATTCATGCATATGTCAGGCCTGTATGATACGACACTGACAGGAAGAAAATTAGAGTACCCTCATAGAGGCTATTGTATGGATCACATGCATATGTCCTCCTCCAAGCTTTATTGTAATGGACTTTCATGCCAGTAAAAGTCCATTTTACTCTCCTCAAACATAATGTATTGCCTGAAACATGGGAATTCAAGCACACATATTTTTTTGAATTTATGCAGAGATATCACTCAGCGAGTTTCATGCTGCCAATATTGCTGCTTTTTTTTTAGGACAGCTGTCAGCATGTTGCATACATTTTAGAAACTAGAGATTTTATTAGATTTTAGTATCCCTGGTAATAAATTCTAATTGGTTTATTAAAACAGACTATGGCAATGTAAGCTGTTTACTAAAGGTATAAAACACCTAATTTACATTTAGATGAGAGATTCAGTTTCTTGTCAACCATATGCAGATTAGGTCAGTGGTATATCTTTTCATAGGCATTGCAGCCCACAGGTCTGAGTCACACTAAAATGCTTCAGCAGTCCTCCATTTGCTTTTTAAGATAATACAAGAAAATTACCTCCATTATGCAGACTTTGATAGTACAGAGACATAATGACTATTTCCTCAAGGAGTCATTAAAACCATATTGATGGTCCTGTAGATATAGAGGTATGAGAAACAATATGCACATTCCAGAGACTCCTTTATGCTAATTGAGTTTTAATAGTTCTAATTATCTCTTTAGCTCCTCAATTTCATTTTTGTTACGGATGTTTATTAATCAATGGGTTTTTATTTAGAGAAAGGAACATATTTGTATCTATAATTACATCGACCTTTATCATTAGTTATACAATGTTTACATGGAGAAATGAAATGTTTATGTCTCTTTGACAGTTCTTTTCTATCAATGTCAGACAGAATTATGGCATTGCTTTAATGTGAAAGTGTGATTAGTGCTTGAAACAGAATTCTTTACATTGGGAATATTAGTCAGCAATCAGCAATCATATGTGCTCGCATTTCCATTAGTGTTACAAAGAAGCAGAAATAATCTAACAGTCAAATTAAAAATAAATATTCTATTCAGTAAATAATTTTCTAGAAAACAACCTGTGCATCCATCTGTGCACATTCAAGATTTAGCTAAAACATACTGTAGCCTATATGTTTTTGAAAATCTTTCCTCTATATCAACTAATTCCAACATCTTTGTCATTCAGCAAACTTTGTATTTTGGTAAACAGATTTTTGGTAAACAGTTATTTCCTCTTGTTTAGTGCACTGGTTTGTTGTAGACCTATTGTAAGTAACTGCTGTTTTTATTAACTATTATTCTTCTTTCCGTTGGTACAGTCATGTTAGTTGAGGTAATTAGTAATAAGTCAGGTTAAGAGAAAGACAGAGGCAGGGACATTATGATGGTATGCCAGAGTATAGGGTGAAAGTCTGTCACCGGTCTGGAAGAAAAAGTGATTTATCAGGTCTAAACAGATGCTCTGTTCATAGACCTGGATGTGCTAGTGAGTGTTTTTGTATTTGCTATGCAGATAACTTGAGTCCACCACTGTATCCTCTGCTGTAGGAAGCCATTTCCCTTCACACTTCATCAACCGTCTTACCTGCATGCGTCTGCGTTCTCGTTCACCATTTTTATGGAATATCAGGCTGATGCACCCCATCACATTTGGGCTCTTGCCAAATCCTGTGCAGATGGGCAACCTTACTTGCTAGTGTTGTTTTTCCTGATGAGATAACACTGAATGTAGGAAGGGGCGACAGGGGTTTCCTTCCAAAAGATGTAAAGTTCTGTACCGGAATGTTTATTAAAATTTGGCATTTTGTGTTTCTAGAAAATAAAAGAGAGCCGCACACTCTAAGAGTTCAGATGCAAAAATGTAATACCAATGTTTCGACAACCAAGCTGTCTTCATCAGGGTATAATCACAAACACTACGGGATGACTCGTTTATATAGTGTCAAAAGACACAGGTGTCTGTAATCATGGCCAAGAGTGACCTAATATCATTGGTTAATAATCAAATATTAAAATGTCATACAAAGAACAGCATACAAACAACAAATGGATAGCATACGATCATAGATTAATTTAACTACACAAGTTTACAAACAATTACAATGGCAAAGTCACAATAGTCACAAGAATGGCTTCAGAGCATCTGAGCTCTTAGAGTGTGCGGCTCTCTTTTATTTTCAAGTTTCTACTCCGCTAGCCAGCACCTCGTCTTAATAGGTGTGCGTTTTTTTTCTTCTAGATCATTTTGTGTTTCTAACCATTTGTGATGGAAATGTTTTATCCAAACTTGGAAAGTGAATCTAATTCATGCAAGTTTTACATGACTATAGGGTAACAGATTAAATGTTTATTATTGTGTACTGCTGACTGCTAAATTACATCAAAGAATGACAAAATAAGACCAAATGATTGTGTACAAATAGTCTTTTAAATGGAAGTTCTGTTCTTTATGATACAGATACCTCTGAAAGGCCTACTAAATCTGTTGAAGTAGTCTACGAGGAGTAAGTAGCATGATATAACTCGGTACAATCCCAACTTTTTGTTCACAAATATTTTCTTAAGAATAACAAGAGTTGAAATATGTATTTATATAGACCAAAGAATCAGCTATTACACCATGTAAAAGAACAACCTCTTAATACATTTTTTTCCTCCATATAATGCACTAAACTGGATTGCTTTTTATATGTATTGTCCAACAAGTGTTTAAAGCCCTGATTGTTTCATTCTAACATTACATTATTCAAATATGTAATGTAAATCTACAAACATCTTTTTGTTTAATTTTATGCCACTGTATTATGCTCCAGGGCTAATTTCGTCAGCATTTTGGCATGTTTTTCTTCATTCACAGATTCAGAACATAAAACAAGATTTATAAAGGAAACATGATCCTTTATGTCTAAGCACAGCAAATACTTTAATAGTTTAAGCATATATTGCAGAACAATGATCAACATATGTTTTCTGAATATTTACCCCACAAAAAATCTTAAGGGGGTTTAGCAACTAGTAACAGAGTTGACAAGCCACTGACAGAGTTGAAAACATACTCAAAACAGACATATTCTTGTCTCTAAAAATAAGTTCTGTACCAACATTTGTAAAATGCGATTTAAATTTTTTTTATTTACATTTCCCCAACAAAAACATAACCATTCTATTAGATCTTTCAGCACAAATTGCATATTTTCCTTCTTTATTCAAGTGTTATACTACATAGCAATTTTGTCTAAAATCTAATTAAAATTACTTTTTAAAATTTTGTGATATTGAATTACGATCTCGTCTCTTTGCTGCAACTCCCCAACGGGCTCGGGAGAGGCGAAGTTCGAGTCATGCGTCCTCCGAAACATGACGCGCCAAACCGCGCTTCTTAACACCCGCCCGCTTAACCCGGAAGCTAGTTGCACCAATGTGTCGGAGGAAACACCATTGAACTGACGACCGAAGTCAGCCTGCAGGCGCCCAGCCAGCCACAAGGAGCCGCTAGAGCCAAGTAAAGCCCCCTCCGGCCAAACCCTCCCCTAACCCGGATGACGCTGGGCCAATTGTGCACTGCCCTATGGGACTCCCGGTCACGGCCTGTAGTGACACAGGCTGGGATCGAACCCGTGTCTGTAGCGACGCCTCAAGCACTGCGATGCAGTTCCTTAGACCCCTTCCCCACTCGGGAGGCCCCAAAAGGAAGATATTTGAACCAAAATTAATATCCTATCTTTATAAGGAAGATGGAGTTGACAGGTTATGGTTGTGACCATGGTAATATCAATAACTTTTGTTTGAATCTATAACAATGTTACAACTATGAGTGGTCTTGTTTCACTACATGTAGTCAGGAGATGAAGAAGGGGTTCTCATGCTATACTGTCCTGCAAAGGCAAAACGCAGTAACAACGTTTTCTGATAAATCTGACTTCAAAGTATTTTTCTGTCTAGACAGACAGCAATTTCTGATACTCCATGATAAATTCTGATCCACTGGCTTGTTCCTGTGTCAGGAAACTAAGTACCACATGAATCAGATAATATTGTTGTCCAAATGTGTACTTACTGCGTTTTGCCTTTGTAGGGCAGGATGGCTGACCCTGCTCATTTTTTATTAAACTAGAAGTTTACCTAAAGTCAAACATTTTCCAAAGGGATTCCATACATTGAAACTAGTTAGGTGGAGTTTGCCTTCTCCCCCTCTCTCCCTGCCGTCTAGAACTGGAAAGCTGCAAAATTGTGTCACGTGACATGTCTTTTGCACTACTAGCTCTGCTCTGTTGTCAGTCAAAGAGCGATTGAGAAATCTGCAAATTGTGGACTAATTCTTTGTATTATTGAAAGCGTACAGTCGAATTAGCTATTTAAAAAAAATCAAAAGTACTACCGGTTTTGAGTCAGAAAATGTGTACTTTTCCACCTAAAACTATTGTGATTATTTTATATTATTATTTTATGTGTCCGATTGCAACAACAGAGGAAAAAGGTAACAGCTGTGCATGTGCACTCTCGTGGGGAAATCCCTTTACGTAAAAACTGCACGTAAGGCTCTTATTCACAATCATAGATGCACATTTTTTGGGGTGGGAATCAAACAAGGTAGCCTAGCATTACAGATTAGTTATACAAAGTAAACCACAACCTACAGGGAGGTGGGGGTTACAAATACACAATAGAGCAGACTACAGGCAACCAAATAGGCCTAACCGAGGTGGTTCCTGGGGCCATGTATTTAATGCAAGGCTATACAGTTGTTAAAAGCATGAAATGTTGTCATGCAAATAAACCATGGCTAGTCAACACATCCGACATAGGAGATTATGATTATGAAAAAAGCGAGTAGACCCGATCCTAAGTAATTAAAATGCAACAACACCTTTAATTTTTATTCTACCTATTCTGTAATGTAATATGACACAATTGCTGTATAATACAATGTAAGGTGACACAATTACTGTCTTTCTCCTCAACATATGCTAACTGGTAGAGCGCCTAGGCTACAACACAATAAGATAAATTCGAACTGTAGTGATTAGAGTACATACCTCTGCAAGCTTGCTTTGATGCTATCTCATCTCAAAAGTACCTCTGTGTTTTGGCACGGCACAAGATCCAGACCATGGGAATACAGAACATACAGCTGTGTTTTTGAGTTTTCTTTTGTGATGTGTTCACATCATTTCCGATTGTATGTCTCTTTCACAGTCGTTGTCAATGAAGTGCTTACTACACACATGTAGATTTGCAAGTTTGGCTGTAGGAGGGTTTACATCGTATTTCCTGTTATTTATCGCTACTAGCCATATTCTGCGTCTTTCAACAGTAAAATGTTGTGCCTTCTTCCCTAGATTTATTATATAAAGTGCAGCCAGGGACCCGAACACCAGCTCTTGCTGCCATCGTTTCGGATTTCCACTTTTCAGAACTAACTTTAGGCTACCTGTGATAAATCTTTCAACTTTTGCGCAAGCTCCTTCGCTCCAAATAAGGGCATACAGTATACAATGCCTTCAGAAAGTATTCATACTCCTTGACTTATTCCAAATGTTGTAGTGTGCTAGCCTGAATTTAAAATTTATTAAATATATTTCTTTCTTTCACCCGTCTGCACACAATACCCCATAATGACAAAGTGAAAACATGTATTTAGAAATGTTTGCAAATTTATTGAAAATAAAATACAGCAATATCTCATTTACCTTAGTATTCACACCCCTGAGTCAATATTTTGTAGAAGCACCTTTGGCAGCAATTACAGATGTATGTCTTTCTGGGTAAGTCTCTAAGAGCTTTCCACCCCTGGATTGTGCAACATTCTTTAAGCTCTGTCAAATGTGTTGTTGATCATTGCTAGACAACCATTTCCAGGTCTTGCCATAGATCTTCAAGTAGATTTAAGATTGAACTGTAACTCGGTCACTCAGGAACATTCACTGTCTTCTTGGTAAGCAACTCCAGTGTAGATTTGGCCTTTTAATGTCCTGTTGAAAGTTGAGTTCATCTCCCAGTGTCTGGTAGAAAGAAGACTGAACCAGGTTTTCCTCTAGGATGTTGCCTGTGCATAGCCCCATTCCGTTTCTTTTTTATCCTGAAAAACTCCCCAGTCCTTAAAGATTACAAGCATACCCATAACATGATGCAGACACCAATATGTGTGAAAATATGGAGTGGTACTCAGTAATGTGTTTTATTGGATTTACCCCAAACACTTTGTATTCAGGACAAACGTTAATTGCTTTGCCACAGTATTACTTAATTGCCTTGTTGCAGGTTAGTATTGTTGAGTAACATCCATGTTGTTGATCCATCCTTCTATCACAGCCATTACACTGTAACTGTTTTAAAGTCACCATTAAATCCCTGAGCGGCAACTGAATTAGGAAGGACGCTTGCATCTTTGTAGTGTCTGTGTGATTTGATACACCATCCAAAGTGTAATTAATAACTGCACCATGCTCAAAGGGATATTCAATGTCTGCTTTTTTTTTTTTTTACCCATCTATCAATAGGTGACCTTCTTTGCGAGGCATTGGAAACCTCTCTGGTCTTTGTGGTTGAATCTAATGTTTGAAATTCACTGCTCGGCTGGGGGACCTTACAGATAATTGTATGTGTTGGGTACAGAGATGAGGTAGTCATTCAAAAATCATGTCAAACACTATTATTGCACACAGAGTGAGTCCATGCAAATTATTATGTGACTTGTTAAGCAAATATTTACTGCTGAACTTATTTAGGCTGCCATATCAAAGGGGTTGAATAAAGACATTTCAGCTTTACATTCTTATGAATGTGTAAACTTTTCTAATAACATAATTCCACTTTGACATTATGGGCTATTGTGTGTAAGCCAGTGACACAAAATCTACATTGAATCTATTTTAAATTCACGCTGTAACACAACAACATGTTGAAAACTTCAGGGGGTGTGAATATATTCTGAAGGCACTGTATACCTATGTTTATTCTTGATGATTAAATTATTTCCAAGGGCAAATATTGTGTAATTGTGTATCTGCCAATGACATTATAGAATTTATGGAACCTCTTAAACATTTAATGGATTTGCTCCTTGGATTTTAAATCTTGCACAGTAATGATAATAGATGAAAAAATATTTTCTCAATCGACGAAAAAAATAAAACTGTATAAAATGGGCTTATGGGATTCTGCAGAGAGATTACTAATGAAGATAAATACTATGGAAAATTCCTTCACTGTTCAGTGCTTTTTTTCTGAGCCGTGTACAGAATCTGTCTTGCCTTATCTTCTCTCAGAAGTGTGCATGTTGCAATTGCAGGGCCCATCTACAGGACGAGTGATTACAGTCAGAGCCAAAGCAACATTTTGAGGGGAAGAAACTAAACAGGAACCAAACGAATGCTGGGGGAAAATGCAGTCAATCTTGTCAGGAGATATTTATATACTCCAGAGTACCCATGAATCAAGAGTAGGGTCTTCATTGATTAAAGAACAGGGAAACGTTTCAATAATCAGGACAGTTGCATAGCACAAGTGGCTTGGAGAGTGCTGAGCTACAGTGCCACTTCTAATGTTGTTGGTTTTATTCCAAGACTAAAAGGTGATTAAAATATAACATAGGGGAAGGCAGTTTACAAAACGTGTGTTTTCCTGCTGAAATGGAAAGACCAAACACAAAAGGGAAATCTTTAGTTTTTAAACAGCTAAGGGATGGGGCTGGAGAAAAGTAATCACTCTCAAATTCATGGACAGAGCAAAGAATTCAAGTACTGACCTTCCATGTTATCAAAGTTATAGTTTTAGTTTTAACTATGTTTTTTTTTTGTGTGTGTGAATATTACCCCGTTTTCTCCCCAATTTCGTGGTATCCAATTGTTTTAGTAGCTACTATCTTGTCTCATCGCTGATGGGGTATGACAGTTGAACTAAGCTCATGAGGCATCGGTAAATTGTATTCTACAAGAATTTGTGGGTATACAGTGCCTTCAGAAAGTATTCGCAACCCTTGACTTTTTCCACATTTTGTTGTTACAAAGTGGAATTAAAATGGATTGAATTGTCTTTTTTTTTGTCAACAATCGACACAAAATTGGACGACAAATTCTAGCATTTCCCAAAAATTTATGGAAAATAAAACACTAATATATTTTGATTCAATAAGTATTCAACCCCCGGAGTCAATACATGTTGGAAAAACCTTTGGTAGAGATTACAGATGTGAGTCTTTCTGGGAATGTCTTTAGGATCTTTGCACACCTGGATTGTACTCTTAAAAATTATTCAAGTTCTGTAAAGCTCTTGCCAGACAGCCATTTTCAAGTCGATTTAAGTCAAAACTGTAACTACGGCACTCAGGTTCATTCAATGTTGTCTTGGTAAACAACTCCGGTGTATATTTGGCCTTGTGTTTTAGGTAAATGTCTGTTGGAAAGCTGAACCAGGTTTTTCTCTAAGATTTTGCCTGTGCTTAGCTCTATTCTGTTTCTTTTCATCCTAAAACACTCCCTAGTCCTTGCTCATGACAAGCATACCCATAACATGATGCAGCCACCACCATGCTTGAAAATATGAAGAGTGGTACTTATTGATGTGTTGTGTTGGATTTGCCCCAAACACAATGCTTTGTATTCATGACAAAAAGTACATTTCTTTTCCACATTTTTTGCAGTATTACTTTAGTGCCTTATTGCAAACATGATACATAATTTGGAATATTTATATTCTGTACAGGCATCATTCTTTTCACTCTGTCATTTATGTTAGTATTGTGGAGTAACTACAATGTTGTTGATCCATATTCAGTTATCTACTGCACAGCCATTAAACTCTGTAACTGTTTTAAAATCACCATTGGTCTCGTGTTGAAATCCCTGAGCGGTTTCCTTCCTCTCCGGGAATTGAGGTTGGAAGTGCGCCTGGGTGCATTGATACACCATCCAAAGTGTAATTAATAATTGCACCATGCTCAAAGGGACATGCAATGTCTGCTTTTTTTACCCATCTACCAATAGGTGCCCTTCTATGCGAACCATTGGAAAACCTCCCTGATCTTTGTGGTTGAATCTGTGCTTGAAATTCACTACTCGACTGTGGGGAACAGCAATGGGGTATTCATTTAGCAATCATGGTTAACACTATTATTGCACACAGAGTGGTGAATACATGTCAGTTATGTGACTTGTTAAGCACATTTTTACTCCTGAACTTATTTAGCCTTGCCATAACAAAAGGGTTGAATAAGTTCATTACAAAAACAGGGTGGCAGGCAAACGGCAGGTCAAGGGCAGGCAGAGGTCAGTAGTCCAGAGCAGAGTCCGAAAGGTAGAGAACGACAGGCAGGCTCAGGGTCAAGGCAGGCAGAATGGTCAAAAACCGGGAAAGCTAGAAAACAGGAACTAGAGACAGACAGAAGCATGGGGAAAACCCTGGTAGGCTTGACGGAACAAATCGAACTGGCAACAAACACAGAGAACACAGGTATAAGTACATTGGGGATAATCGGGGAGATGGGCGACACCTGGGGTGGAGACAAGCACAAAGACAGGTGAAACAGATTAGGGTGTGCACTTTTCGTTTTTAATATATATAAAAAACATAATTCTACTTTGACATTATGGGTTATTGTGTGTAGATCAATGACACAATCTTAATTTTGTCAATTTTAAATTCATACTGTTACACAACAACATTAGGAAAAAGTCAAGTTGTGTGAATACTTTCTGAAGGCACTGTGTATATAAATAATTGAAAAGTCAAAAAATATGTAGGACTCATAATCACTTGATTTGCGATTAGATTGGTACATAAATATAATTTAATTGAGGATATACATCATTAAGACTCGTTTTTCAACCACTCCACACATTTGTTGTTAACAAACTATAGTTTTGGCAAGCCGGTTAGGACTTTGTGCATGACAGGTTATTTGTCCAACAATTGTTTACAGACAGATTATTTCACATATAATTCCCTGTTTCACAATTCCAGTGGGTCAGAAGTTTATATACACTAAGTTGACTGTGCCTTGAAACAGCTTGGAGAATTCCAGAAAATGTCATGGCTTTAGAAGCTTCTGATAGGCTAATTTACATCATTTGAGTCAATTGGAGGTGTACATGTGGATGTATTTCAAGGCCGACCTTCAAACTCAGTGCCTCTTCTTCTTTTCCCTCTTTACATCATGGGAAAATCAAAAGAAATAAGCCAAGACCTCAGAAAAAAAATTGTAGACCTCCACAAGTCTGGTTCATCCTTAGGAGCAATTTCCAAATGGCTGAAGGTACCACGTTCAACTGTACAAACAATAGTATTCTAGTATAAACACCATGGGGACCATGCAGCCATGGAGGAGATGCGTTCTGTCTCCTAGAGATGAATGTACTTTGGTGCGAAAAGTGCAAATCAATCCCAGAACAACAGCAAAGGACCTTGTGAAGATGCTGGAGGAAACAGGTACAAAAGTATCTATATCCACAGTAAAACGAGTCGTATATCGACATAACCTGAAAGGCTGCTCAGCAAGGAAGAAGCCACTGCTACAAATCCGCCATAAAACAGCCGGACTACGGTTTGCAACTGCACATGGGGACAAAGATTGTACTTTTTAGAGAAATGTCCTCTGGTCTGATGAAACAAAAATAGAACTGTTTGGCCATAATGACCATCGTTATATTTGGAGGAAAAAGGGGATGCTTGCAAGCTGAAGAACACCATCCCTACCGTGAAGCACAGTGGTGGCAGCATCATGTTGTGGGGGTGCTTTGCTGTAGGAGGGACTGGTGCACTTAACAAAATAGATGGCATCATGAGGTTGGAAAATTTTGCGGATATAGTGAATCAACATCTCAAGACATCAGCCAGGAAGTTAAAACTTGGTCGGAAATGGGTCTTTCAAATGGACAATGACCCCAAGTATACTTAAAGTTGTGGCAAAATGGCCAAAGTCAAGGTATTGGAGTGTCCATCACAAAGCCCTGACCTCAATCCTATCGCAAATTTGTGGGCAGAACTGAAAAAGCGTGTGCGAGCATGGAGGCCTACAAACCTGACTCAGTTACACCAGCTCTGTCAGGAGGAATGGGCCAAAATTCCCCCAACTTATTGTGGGAAGATGAATGTACTTTGGTGCGAAAAGTGCAAATCAATCCCAGAACAACAGCAAAGGACCTTGTGAAGATGCTGGAGGAAACAGGTACAAAAGTATCTATATCCACAGTAAAACGAGTCGTATATCGACATAACCTGAAAGGCTGCTCAGCAAGGAAGAAGCCACTGCTACAAATCCGCCATAAAACAGCCGGACTACGGTTTGCAACTGCACATGGGGACAAAGATTGTACTTTTTAGAGAAATGTCCTCTGGTCTGATGAAACAAAAATAGAACTGTTTGGCCATAATGACCATCGTTATATTTGGAGGAAAAAGGGGATGCTTGCAAGCTGAAGAACACCATCCCTACCGTGAAGCACAGTGGTGGCAGCATCATGTTGTGGGGGTGCTTTGCTGTAGGAGGGACTGGTGCACTTAACAAAATAGATGGCATCATGAGGGTGGAAAATTATGCGGATATATTGAAGCAACATCTCAAGACATCAGTCAGGAAGTTAAAGCTTGGTCGCAAATGGGTCTTCCAAATGGACAATGACCCCAAGCATACTTCCAAAGTTGTGGCAAAATGGCTTAAGGACAACAAAGTCAAGGTATTGGAGTGGCCATCAGAAAGCCCTGACCTCAATCCTATAGAACATTTGTGGGCAGAACTGAAAAAGCGTGTGCGAGCAAGGAGGCCTACAAACCTGACTCAGTTACACCAGCTCTGTCAGGAGGAATGGGCCAAAATTCCCCCAACTTATTGTGGGAAGCTTGTGCAAGGCTACCCGAAACGTTTGACCCAAGTTAAACAATTTAAAGGCAATGCTACCAAATACTAATTGAGTGTATGTAAACTTCTTACCCACTGGGAATGTGCTAAAAGAAATAAAAGCTTAAGTAAATAATTCTCTCTATTATTATTCTGACATTTCACATCCTTAAAATAAAGTGATGATCCTAACTGACCCAAGACAGGATTAAATGTCAGGAATTGTGAAAAACTGAATTTAAATGTACTTGGCTAAGGTGTATGTAAACTTCCAACTTCAACACTACTTCTGATATTTATCGTTGGATAACGTGTGTAATTTTAGAAGTAATCTCTTTTCACAGTCACATGCAAGCCATTCCACATTGGCTATATTTAGGATCCATGTTTTAACTTTTATATAAGCTTCTGTGACTTTAACTAAGTGATGGGTTTTCAAGCAGAAGATTTTGCCATGCAGTAACACATATGACTCTGATGTATTGAGAGCATCTCTGGCTTCTCCGTCTCCCTTACTTGTCCTTGGGACTGGAGCGGCTTCACTTCCCACTAAATGGGTTTTTCACTTTTTCCTTTTTGTGTTTTTTCTTCTTTCAAGTCAGGAGGAGAATATGGAGAAACGTTTTGGCCTGTCAAGTGAGCGTCGACTGGACTTTTCCTTCTGATTTATTATATTTATCACCCATTTGTAACTGTAATAGTTCATTTTGTATTATTATTTTATTTTTCTATTTCCATTGCCTGCTTTCTCTTTCTCTTTCCCGTGGACTCTTTTGTCAATTGTATTTCCTTATATGTCCCATTTGATACCTAGTGTGTGTGGTGTCGTTATATAGGCACGACCCTGAAGGAAACATCCCAAGACTAAGGTGCCATGCTTAAGGAGGCACATAGCTTTGTAGCTCTTGAGATATGGGCAGCCCATTGCACTTAACCAAGGGTCACAGCGTGAGAAAAATTCTTGCCAATCCCTTTGCTTAACTCTCAACTGTAGGAGACACTTAATTTTGCACAGGTGGGTCATTCCACAAAATGGGTGCATTTTGCATCCCTTTGATATTTTAAGTAGTTATTATGCACCAATATTGAATTTGAAAAGCCTGTTATATTATATTAAATTAAGTGAACTTTAATATAGACCACATGGAGAATTCAATGTATCAGTTTTGTATTCTTTACTTGCTCTATTTTCTCGTTGCTTGTTTGAGCAGAGCAAACTTTCCTTCAAGAGTCATCTAGTGTCATGATATTTGCAAACTACAGTAGTCTCAGTTATCATATGTGTCTTTGCCATGACACTGAGCGAGGCAGGGGAGGTGATATCAGGGTTGTGCAAAAGCAGAGCAAATGAAACAGGCGATAATCCTGTCTGACATTCCTCGCCTGCTGCACTTGGTTTCATCTAATCAGAGAGGGAACACATGGCCCAGTTTGCTGTGGTTTCAGGCACTTCTCCTAGCAGAAGTAGTACAAACATCTTCAATACTTTGAAAGTTAATTGTTGATTGCTGAGATACATAGACATATTGAGCTGGCATCTCTTGTTCTCAAAATGTCACAAAATGCTAGTCATCACACAAAAGTTTTGTAAGATTTGTAGGATAAATGTTGAAACAAAATATTCCTATTGCTGGCAACTTTGCCCACTACATGGTGGAGCTTTAGCGATAGGAAGAAAAGGTGTTATGGAGTTAATTTATGCACATGATTTTGTAATGCAACAGTTGTGTACTTTAATGTCACTAATGTTTTGTTCATGTAGCCTAGTTAAATCGTCTAACATTAGGTTAATGTTGGCTTGCATCCCTTTAGTGTTGACATGTGTTTGTGTGCACATACATCTGTCTTTGTTGTGTGTTTGGCTGTGATCAATCATGTATTCGTTCTCTCTTAAATATCCAGAGATGGAGGTATGGGGATTGTGGGCCTCTGAGTCATAGTCCACAGGGTCCAAGCCATGCTTATCCATCTCTCAGCGATAGAATATGTTGCATGTGAAAATGAAGGCTACACACTTGTATTGCAGATTTGGTGTGTGAACGCAGGGCTACAATGATGTAATTAATTTCCAAGCAATCCTGATGCCATAAAAACAGTTTCAAGGCAGACATGTCATTTTTCATCTGAGGCAAGAGGATGCAGTTTGTGAAAATGGCAAGGATTTGTAACATTTTACCAGTTCATGTTTTTTAAGCTGCCTCGGTTATTTTTCTGATTTATTTATAATTCCTTCCTGAGATGAGCTTCATTCATGTGTCAGGTTTTGTTTGATTTCACAAATTCATGCACAGAATATGTTTGCAATGCGAAGTGCAAAATATAGACTGAAGAGGAATTTTGATAGAATACATGAGATTTTGATACTGACAGCTGTCTTGCACTTTTCAGAGTAAACAACATTAAAATGCACACCACATATTTTCCAGGAGCTCTTGCTAGGGAGGTTTAACAAGATCTCATATTGAATGTAAGTATGTATCCCCTTTTGAAATAATCAAGTTGAAGATGCATAGACACTTCGGAATAGAAGATAGATAGAATCTTTAGCCAAGTACAACTGCTTTCAGTGGTTTTCATTTGTTTGATGACCAGTTGCTTCAGGGTAGGTAGAGATTTGACAGAGCTTCCTACCAGGGTAATGACTTTAGATTGTTTCTGTCTTCCCTCTGCCAAACACTGCACATAATGTGCAGGCAGGGATCCGACAGATTAGGAGAGAAGTGAAGCTATTAGACAATCATATTCTCAAAGGCTAGGCTATAATTCAATGTCTGCCTCTACAATATTCATTGATGGGGCAACCACCTATGAATGTCATCTTGGTAGAAATGGTATTTAAGCACTTTTGAACGATTCTTTCCTGATTCATTTTGGCACATGAGGATAGTAGATGTAGCCCTAATCAAGATTCAGTTGAAATCAGAGGAGGCTGGTGGGAGGAGTTATAGGAGGACAGGATCATTGTAATGGCTGGAATAGATTATATGGAAACCACTCATTCCATTCCAGCCATTACAATGAGCCCGTCCTCATACAGCTCCTCCCAACTTCCTCCTCTGGTTGAAATGTGCAAGGGGCAAACTAGTCATGATTTTCAAGTGGTATAGGTTAATATGCCTATCACAATGATTGTTATGACTAGACAAATTATTTATCCGATTTCCCAGTAAAACATTGCCATGATATGCATTACAGACAAGTCAACATATTGATTTAATCTTATCTGATTTTGACATGAATAGCAAATACAGACATAAAAACCTCTGTAGCCAAAATATCATGACAGACATCTTTCTTTCTAAAGCAAGCCTGGCCCTTCACATACATACAGTGCCTTGTAAAAGTATTTACCCCCCCCTTGGCTTTTTTCCTATTTTGTTGCATTTCAACCTGTCATTTAAATATATATATTTTTTAGATTTCATGTAATGGACATACACAAAATAGTCAAAATTGGTGACGTGAAAGGAAAAAAAGAACTTCTTTCAAAAAATTTTACAAAATAAAAAACGGAAAAGTTGTGTGTGCATATGTATTCACCCCCTTTGCTATGAAGCCCCTAAATAAGATCTGGTGCAGCCAATTACCTTCAGAAGTCACATAATTAGTTAAATAAAGTCCACCTGTGTGCAATCTAAGTGTCACATGATCTGTCACATGATCTCAGTATATATACACCTGTTCTGAAAGGCCCCAGAGTCTGCAACACCACTAAGCAAGGGGCACCACTAAGCAAGTGACACTAACAAGACCAAGGAGCTGTCCAAACAGGTGAGGGACAAAGTTGTGGAGAAGTACAGATCAGGGTTGGGTTATAAAAAAATATCTGAAACTTTGAACATCCCACGGAGCACCATTAAATCAATTATTAAAAAATTGAAAGAATATGGCACCACAACAAACCTGCCAAGAGAGGGCCGCCCACCAAAACTCACAGACCAGGCAACAAGGGCATTGATCAGAGAGGCAACAAAGAGACCAAAGATAACCCTGAAGGAGCTGCAAAGCTCCACAGCGGAGGTTGCATTATCTGTCCATAGAACCGCGTTAAGCCATACACTCCACAGAGCTGGGCTTTACGGAACAGTGGTCAGAAAAAAATAAGCAAACATGTTCGCCAAAAGGCATGTGGGAGACTCCCCAAACATATGGAAGAAGGTACTTTGGTCAGATGAGACAAAAATGTAGCTTTTTGGCCATCAAGGATAATGTTATGTCTGGTTCAAACCCAACACCTCTCATCACCTCGAGAACACCATCCCCATCATGCTGTGGGGATGTTTTTCATTGACTGGGAAACTGGTCAGAATTGAAGGAATGATGGATGGGGCTAAATACAGGGACATTCTTGAGGGAAATCTGTTTCAGTCTTCCAGAGATTTGAGACTGGGACGGAGGTTCACCTTCCAGCAGGACAATGACCCTAAGCATAGTGCTGAAGCAACACCCGAGTGGTTTAAGGGGAAACATTTAAATGTCTTGGAATGGCCTAGTCCTCAATCCAATTGAGAATCTGTGGTATGACTTAAAGATTGCTGTACACCAGCGGAACCCATCCAACTTGAAGGAGCTGGAGCAGTTTTGCCTTGAAGAATCGGCAAAAATCCCAGTGACTAGATGTGCCCAAGCTTATAGAGACATACCCCAAGAAACTGGCAGCTTTAATTGCTGCAAAAGGTGGCTCTACAAAGTATTGACTTTGAGGGGTGAATAGTTATGCACGCTCAAGTTTTCATTTTTTTTGTCTTATTTCTTGTTTGTTTCACAATAAAAAATATTTTGCATCTTGAAAGTGGTAGGCATGTTGTTTAAATCAAATGATACAAACCCCCCAAAAATCTATTTTAATTCCAGGTTGTAAGGCAACAAATTAAGGAAAATACCAAGGGGGATGAATACTTTTGCAAGCCACTGGTAGGCATCACATTGTGAGAGATTTGTCTCTTCAAAACACTTGAAAGGATTTGTATTTGCGAGCGATGAGATGCCTCTGTGGACTCTGTTGTTTACCAGAAAACCAATTTGGGACTGTCCACTGGCTGTGAATAAGGGCTATTTGAGTATTTGAGCACTCTCCATCTAATGAAAGGGAAACTTTGCATTCGTCTTCTGAAGAATGGTAAATCTGCACTCTGCTCTTGGCAACCACTTTTGGGCTCTGCACTTCCTGCAGTGTTGAAGAATTCATAGCCAAAACGGCCTTCATCAAAACGTTTTCCTGATGAAAGATTTTTGCAAATTGATATGTCCAAATTATGTATTTTCTCTCACGTCCGATGCATTTTATACGGATTAGGATGTCTGTGGATGGCATCGCCTTTCTGGTATTTTTGAAAATCTGTTCTTTGTTATTTATTTGTTTTGACTTTGTAATATATATTTATTGCTTTGTTGCTCAATTTTTCTCTTAAGTAATTGCACCATGCTTGGGTACAGCTTGCCAGAGTGATTGCACAAAAACCTGATACTCTGCCAAGCCTTTTGAATGGCTTTCAGTAGAGCCTTTTTCCTGCCCTTTCATTTTTGTGTAAAGCTGGCTGTGCATTGACAGTAGCAGCACTTTGTGTAATTCCCCAGATTGAAAGTCTGTTTCACCATGACTGATTCCCTCAGTGTTGTTCCTGACGGTTGGAAATTATACTGGGATTTGCAGACATCCTCTTCCCGACTAGCTCAGCTCTCAGAAACACTCTGATTAACTTCAACCTCCCCATCTTAACTATGGACCAACCCGATTAGCACACAGTACTGGAACAGGTGCAGGTAATACAAAAAAAGAGAAATATTTGCTAACAAAATCATAGTAGTGTTTGTTCTGTGACCAAACACTACTATGGTTACACCCCCTCTCTATTACACTGTATTGTAGGTCACTTACTGACAGATTAGCCCCTCATTGGGCACCCTGCCCCCTCCTCTTCTATTGGAAAGATTTGTTTGGTTTCAAAAGGAAGGGCAGGCACAAGAGAAGAACCATCCTAGTAGTTCACTCTCCCTTTGTCTTACTTGCATTTTCAGTGAAATCTTTCTAGTTTTTTTCTTCTGAGCTATTGGAGTGGCCGTTGATTCCTAGCCTCCCTTGTTTCTCCCTTTTTGTCTTGTTAACTCCCTGTGTTCCTGAACTCATTACAGAGCAATAGGCCCCGAGCGCTGAATTGTGCACCCAGAGGGAGCAGTAACTGTAAATAACCAGGACTGCAGGCTTCCCGATAACATGTTACCAAGATGATAACAGCCCTTCTTAGCAGTCTTGTTGACCTACTCCTTGCCTTCAGCTCGCAAAGGACCCTTCAGCTCTCTCTGTTTTTATCTCCAAACTCTCTGCAGGAAAGATTATTCTCCTGTGTTCTCCTGGGAGAAGAAGAAGCAAACAAAACAACAGATAAAACAACAAAGAACCGACTGGACTGTTGTCCCTCTGCCAAAGCCTCTCCTGTCCTTTGTAGGCCTCCACATAATTAACTTGTAAAAAGATAGCATAAAATTGGAACAGACTTGTATTTACTCTCTGAAGAGACCACCACTGCACAGCACTCAAAATGATAAGAGAGAAAAAAACACGACCAAAACAAAAACAATGCACAAGCTTACTGGTAAAGCATGATCCTTTAAGGCTTCAGAAATCGATAAAAGTAGAGATGCTCATTTTGAAGTGCTTTTACAGGTTCATGTCATGGGCTTGCTTGATGTGAGCTTGTGGGCAAAAACATTGGCTGGCTGAGATTGATAATACAATTAAGACAATTTTACTAAGCATGCATCACTATGACCCATTACCACACCAACTGCTCTGGATGTAACATATTTGATTTAAGGTCTTTTGAAAATTATTATAAAAGGGCAGAGAGAAAATGTTGTCTCTTTTGAATTTACAGGCTTCTCCATCATTTGTGCCAAATATGTGGATGGCATATCTCACTGGTATCCCCAGGCTGAGCCATTTTCATATCTGTTGAGTTTGCTGGTGTTCAAATGGTTTCATAAAGAGATGGTATTGTTTACCTATTCTCTCTTGTTCAGATGTTCTCATTTTTTCACATACAGATTCATTTTCTTTTCAGGGTTGTCTCTATTTCAACGAGGCATTCCCTTAATGCCAAACAATTTAATATAGTTTTTACAAAAAAGTTATTTAAATTCACTGTGTTTTGACACCTGTTACAGAGTTTGCTTGAACTTGGAGTCACCTCTTTACTCTGGCTTGGAGATTTAATGATAAGAAAAAAGGTTTTTAAGAAGTCATGAAGCAAGATATTGATGTTTTCTCTGTGACAACTTGCCTTTAGACACCGGAGGAAAAGTGCAAGGACAGACATTTTGCTCCAGGTCTAAACTGAGACACCTCTGCTGGATGGAATCAATTCTGTCTTTATCAGTTGTCTGTACCCTGGAATTCCCACACCAGGGGCAAGCTGATGTGTTTTCCAATAATGGAGCACATAGCAAAAATAAGTTTAAAAGGTTCACACTCTCATGTCCCTTTTAATTTCCAGTGCAGCTTGTACCACAGAGGAAAGCCCAAGAGAAGGATAGAGGGATGTCTTTGTCCAGCCCCGTTTATTTAGTGTTGAGGTCGAATTTGCAGCATGATTTTAACATTTTTGATTCAGTTGTCTGTGCGACGAGCTTCTGGTGCTTTGTACCAATAATACAGTAAGTCATGACTATATCAAGCAATATTCAGCAAGTTATTGATATTGGTATTGAATTGATTTTAAACACTTCAGTCTATTTGTCTTCATGTGTATAATCAATTTCCATTCCTTTTATGCTATTTCATTTCAGACATATGTTATCCCTTTTATTGTGCAGTGAGGAAAAGTCTGGGAGAGCAAAATGTTGTGGTAAATGTTTCTTTGTTATTGTAGTTAGGCTGCCATAAATTGAAGCCATCACAAGGAAAACCCATAAATCAATCATCCAAATAATGCATTTGAAAACAACTTTCATTACTATGGCTCTGTTGAACAGAGCACCCCGGGCATGCTGCATGATACATCTGCATGCGAGAGGCACATAGGCCATCCATTCAGTGCAGCTGCAGATTGTCCCATTGTGTGGGCTGAGCACTGACTGCTCTCCCTTGTACCTCCGTAATGTAATTAGATTAGCCATGTTTTCTCCTGTGAGTCCATGTGTGAATGACCCTCTGCTTGCCTTGCCCATGCACTGGCTGCCATCTTGCACACTTCTGCAGTTACAGGGTTTTCAGCTCTCACGTTACTGTCAAATTAAGTGTTACATTCATCATTTCCTATGTATTTCTATGCATGAAATTCAGCAACTTGCAAAAATACCTTTTTCTTTTAACAAAGCACATAAGTGAATGTATAAAACCAGTTTACCAGTGTAAAATAGGGACCTGGTATCAGTCGTAACAGCAGAAATGTTGTAGGAGGCAGGCAGGCTCAGGTGCAGAAGTTATGCTTTCAGGCTATGATGCTAGTGGTCCAGAGTCGAGACGGTCCAGAGTCGAGACGTGCAATATTTACAAAATAATCCAAATATATATTTTTAATAATTAGATAAACTTCTCAATTTAACTTCATGACATGCAAAGGCCTTGGAGCAGGCAAACCTGTCTACCTCATTTAGGTTGGGCTATATATACCAGGCTCAAATAAGCCTCCCATCACAATTACCAAAATCAATCTGCCAAAGAAGCCAAAAACAGGCGCTTACTGTCAGGACTAAGATCCAGATACAGACACAGGAGGCAGATAGTACAAGTTTCAGAGTTTATTATAGTGAAAGGGGCAGGCAAAAGGTAAGTCAAGGCAGGCAAAAGGTAAGTCAAGGCAGGCAAAAGGTAAGTCAAGGCAGGCAAAAGGTAAGTCAAGTCAAGGCAGGCAAAGAGTCGTAATCCAAATCAGAATCAGGCAGGTACAGGACGGCAGGCAGGATCAGGGTCAGGACAGGCAGAATGGTCAGAACTGAGAAGACTAAGAAAAATAAAAACTAGGTCACAGGAAACATGGGATCACGCTGGTAGGACTTGACAAGAGGAACTGGCAACAGACAAACCGAAAATGCAGGTATAAATGCACAGGGGAACACGACAAATGGTGCAGCAATGACTAAATAGCAAACAAAAACATTTATTGTACCTTGTGAGTCTACCTAATGTTCATGTGCACTTGTCGACAATGTTGCAATGAACGGTAAGGAATATACTCAGTGGACAGCTTATTAGGTACACCAACCCCGTTCACGAAAATGGCTCCCATGTGGCTGTGGCTTGCTATAAAAAGCAGGCGTTGAGGCATTCAAATACTGTTAGAACATTAGAATGGGCAAAACAAGTGACCTAAGCGGCTTTGAGTGTGGTATCATCGTCCATGCCAGGTGGGCTGGTTTCAGTGTCTCAGAAATGTCCGGCCTGCTGGGCTTTTCACGCACGACGGTGTCTAAGGTTTACCGAGAATGGTGCTACAACCAGAAAACAACCAGTCAGCGGCAGCCCTGTTGGAAAAAACAGCTTGTTGATGAGAGTTCGAAGGAGAATGGCAAGAGTCGTGTAAGCTAACAGGCAGGCCACAAACAGGCAAATAACAGGGCAGTACAACAGTGATGTGTAGAACGGCATCTCGGAACCCACAACTGGTCGGTCATTGTCACAGATGGGCTATTGCAGAAGAGGAACACACAGGGTTCCACTTCTATCAGGTAAAAACAAGAAGAAGTGCCTCCAGTGGGCACGTGATCACCTACACTGGACAATTGAGGAGTGCAAAAACATCACCTTGTCCGACGAATCCTGGTTCCTGTTGCATCATGCTGATGGCAGAGTCAGGATTTAGCGTAAGCACTATGTGGCCATGGCCCCATCCTGCCTGGTGTTAATGGTAACACAACTCTGAAAATGGCAGGAGTTTGGAGAGCTAGCAGGAGTAGTGGAAAGATGCATGGCGCGTCTTCACTACAACCGGTGTATTCATTAGTTGGATTCCACTGCAAATGCTGTTGAGTTAAGTTTTGTTCTTAAAGACATGCTCCCGAACTTTGGCATTTACTAAGTATTTTTTAAACCTCCCGCTTTGTGTTAGATGTGTCTATGTGTAGTTCATACATGCATAATCTATGAGCAGAATTACTGTCTTACCTCAATTAGCCCTGAAATCACTAGTTTGAAAGCGACTGTTTTTTTGGAAGCTGTGCTGCCCCATTTCCCCAAAATGTTCCCCCACATGGGCCAGCCCCCTAGCAATTTGAGATCTAGCCAATGAGCTTCAGCCCCTCTCCATTTGAGTGACAGCTGGCAAGATGCACACATAGCTGTAACGGCAGATTTCCTCCTCTTCGTCTGAAGAAGAGGTGTAGCAGGGATCGGACCAAAACGCAGTGTGGTAAGTGTCCATAAGTGGCTGGCGGCTCTGGCAGCTCCTGGCTGGCTGGCGGCTCTGGCAGCTCCTGGCTGACTGACGGCTCTGGCAGGTCCTGGCTGACTGACGGCTTAGGACAGACTGGCGGCTCTAGCAGCTCAGGACAGACTGGTGGCTCTAGCAGCTCAGGACAGACTGGCGGCTCTAGCAGCTCAGGACAGACTGGCGGCTCTAGCAGCTCAGGACAGATGGGAGACTCTAGCAGCTCTGGAGAGGAGGAAGGCTCTGGCAGCTCTGGAGAGGAGGAAGGCTCTGGCAGCACTGGAGAGGAGGAAGGCTCTGGCAGCGCTGGACAGGCGGGAGACCCTGTAGGCAGAAACCAGAGAGACAGCCTGGTGCGGGGGGCTGCCACTGGAGGGCTGGTGCGTGGAGGTGGCACTGGATAGACCAGACCGTGCAGGCGCACTGGAGCTCTTGAGCACCGAGCCTGCCCAACCTTACCTTTTTGAATGCTCCCGGTCACCATGCCAGTGCGGCAAGGTGGAATAGCCCGCACTGGGCTGTGCTGGCGAACCGGGGACACCATGCGTAAGGCTGGTGCCATGTACGCCGGCCCAAGGAGACGCACTGGAAACCAGATGCGTAGAGCCGGCTTCATGGCACCTGGCTCGATGCCCACTCTAGCCCGGCCAATACGAGGAGCTGGAATGTACCGCACCGGGCTATGCACCCGTACCGGGGACATTGTGCGCTCCACAGCATAACACGGTGCCTGCCCGGTCCCTCTCGCTCTCCGGTAAGCACGGGAAGTTGGCGCAGGTCTCCTACCTGGCTTCGCCACACTCCCCGTGTGCCTCCCCCCTCTCGGGCTTCCTACCGCGCCGCCGTGCTGCCTCCATTCGCCGGTATCCCTCCTCACACTGCTCCAGAGAATCCCAGGCAGGCTCCGGCACTTTCCCTGGGTCGACCGCCCACCTGTCTATCTCCTCCCAAGTAGTGACATAGTCCAGATCACGCTCCCATGTCCAGAAATCCTGACATCGCTGCCGCTGCTGCCCGTTACCACGCCGCTTGGTCCTCTGTTGGTGGGTGTATCTGTAACGCAGATTTCCTCCTCTTCGTCTGAACGCAGCGTGGTAAGTGTCCATATCGTTTATTATAAAACAAACTGAACAGTAAGAACTACAAAACAATAAATGTGAACATGAACGAAAACCAAACCGAAACAGTCCCGTGTGGTGACAGACACGGAAACAAACACCCACAACCCAACAGTGAAACCCAGGCTACCTAAGTATGATTCTCAATCAGAGACAACTAACGACACCTGCCTCTGATTGAGAACCATACTAGGCCGAAACAGAAACCTAAACATAGAAACACAAAACATAGACTGCCCACCCCAACTCACGCCCTGACCATACTAAATAAAGACAAAACAAAGGAAAATAAAGGTCAGAACGTGACAACAGCAGAGTAAGAGAGAGAGCAATGACATGGTACAGGATAACTTTAAATGGAAGTTGGAGTTCAGTCTTCTCACAAAAAATATCAGCTTGAATTTGCTGAAAGGTCCTCTGCAGACTTCTATCCATTTTAGTACATGGAAGAATTTTTGCTTGTGCTAAACACTTTGCATACTAATCGGATGGATGGTAACATGTGGAAAACATACAATTAAACAACTTTCGTATAAGAACCCAACAGCTTTTATGTCATGTTGAAGTGTGTTTGGAGTAAACTGTTTATGTTGCTAAATGTTTTGCCTCGGGCAAAACATTTTGCTACGGAATCCGACTAATGAATACACCCCCGGTATACATTTCTGATGGTTCAACATTACCCATAATCTTTTAATTAAGAAAATAAATACATTGAGACTAGAGAAAAAGAGGGAGAGAGTTTTGTATGAACTACAGAGTCCTTAAGGAGAACCTGTCATGTTTAAACTGATTGTCCAGAACAGCAAAGTCTTCAGTACTCAGCCCACTGGGTGGGTTCTTAAAGTTTGTTGAAACCCAATTGATTAAATAGTAAGTGCTGCATATGTTTCTCCCAGTGGTTGATGATTGATATGGAACATAACTTATGAAGACTCTCCACTGAGTACGAATGTAGACACACAAGTCTCCAGAGGAATTATGCAGTATTAACTCTAATCTCTTAAAGAGAACTGATGTTTTTCTCTGATGCTTGCTCCCTCCCTCTTTTATCTTTGTCTTTCCTCAGGTGTATACTAGTTACACTATTGTTTGACTGCATCTTTGTGCAAATTAGTCAAATTACTTTGGATAAGTATTCTCACTGTTCCAAGTAGTCGTGCATAGGCTACCAATATGAAGGCTATCAAGAATTGATTTTTTTCCTAATGGTATTTTTACGTTTTAACACTTGAAGATTTGTTTGCCATTTATGTTTTTTAAATACTGAATGATAGGGAATTTATTAAAGGACTGCAGCGATGGAATCTGGAGTTAGCCGCCATAAAATTTAAACTGAAATCAATCCTGTGTCATATCCTTGCTTCACAAGCTGAACATGCAATTCTAACCTTGAGGCCTGTGCTATCCCTCACGTCAGGTCTTTAAGCATCAAGCTCAATAACGTAGCAGCCCATGGCTGCTGTGCTTTGAATTAGAGATACCATTTTGTATCATCCTGCGACGACATCTGCAGTGTGTTTTAAAAGGTTGTTGATCAACTTTGTGTTTGTCTGTTACTCTTCTGATTAGTAACCTCTACCTCACCAGTTTGTGGTAGGGTAAATGCACTTTTGGTCAGACTCTCTCACCATGCAATGAAGACATTCAAGTGCTGTTGTTGGAATTCCTCTGAACCTCTTGTTGCAGTAGTGCCTAAGAAATTCCTCAGCTATGTGCTCATCCGCTGTCCATGGTCCTGAAAGGCCAAACGAGTGGAGGAATCTGTCACTAACTTTCTGAGAGAGCCTGAAAGTTAGTGAATTTTTGTAGTCTATTTATGGTGCCGCATTAGTGTATACAAGCTTCCGATTTAGTTGTGGCTCCATAAACATATGCAGGCGTGTGCTCTGAGGAGCCATTTACCCAATTCAATGGACTTAGTTATTTTATGTATAAAAAGCGCACTGCATGCAAAATTTTGGGCTCTTCAGAAATCATATGCAATTGAAAAGCATCAATCTCTTGAAGTATATTTTTAACACACTTATGGGTTTATGTTTAATCCATGTTTACTTGTCTCTAGTTTAGAAACATGTAGATAAATCCTTCATTGTATTAATTTGAATACTGAAAGTAGCCTAAATAAATCAGTCAACAAAAACAGTAGCTGTGTTATCCACACATACATATGAAACAACCTTTAGAGACTTATCTGTGTCCTCTAATAGCCAATATTTGGTAGTGTAAACCAGATAAATGGCTAAGACATTGGTATTCAAGATGATAGATTATACAGGACATCTGGTTGGAACAGATGCGGTTGTCATATTCGCATCATGCTATCTGCAGCTGTGGGTGTTTCAGCAAACCCTTGGCTTTATCTGTTGTCAATGGCTCTGGATTGCTTTGCCAGCACCTGCCACTTCTCAGTCAGTCTGTACAGTATGTGGTTTTAAATAAGTTATTTCATGTAAGGATTGTAAAACAGATGCGACTTTGGTTTGCGGTACAGTATGTTTCACTTATCTTCTCCCAGCCGCCACCAAGTGTAGCAATATGTGGAGTAGGTTGTGCGTCAATAACTGAAATAGCTGTGATGATATTTTGCTCCCTTATAAACTACATGCATGTAAGCACACACACAGTGTTCGTTCATGTAATGGACACTGTAAAGGTCAGTTATCAACCTTTACCACAGGTGTCTGATAAGTTCTAAAAGGATCTCACTATGTCTGATCCTATTTGTAATCTTACAGCCCTACCATTGTTCACAAGAGCTACAGGCCAATATACATTTTTGCAGAGAGCATTTCTATTTTGCAACCATTGTGTTGGAATTGAAAACCGGGAAGCTGTTAGAGAATGGCGGACATGTACACTGAGTGTACAAACATTAGGAACACCTTTCTAATATTTAGTTGCACCCCCCTTTGCCCTCAGTACAGCCTCAATTCGTCAGGGTATGGACTCTACAAGGTGTCTAAAGCATTCCACAGGGATGCTGGCCCACGTTGACTCCAATGCTTCCCACAGATGTGTCAAGTTGGCTTGAAACATACGTGAAACTGCATGAAAAACCCAGCAGTTCTTGATACACTACTACCATACCCCATTCAAAGGCATTTGAATATTTTGTCTTGCCCATACAGCCTGTGAATGGCACACATACACAATCTATGTCTCAATTGTCTCAAGGCTTAAAAATACTTATTTAACCTGTCCCCTACCCTTCATCTACATTGATTGAAGTGGATTTAACAAGTGACATCAATAAGGGATCATAGCTTTCACCTTGATTCACCTGGTCAGTCTATGTCTTGGAAAGAGTAAGTGTTCCTAATGTTTTGTTCACAGTTTAAATACAGCATCATGTGTTACAAAATAAACATACAATTTGTAACACAAGTCCAAAATGATTTCCAGATTATATATGGGGTTCTGTTATCCTTTTTCCCAGTAGGGTCTTTGATGTACTTGCACAAAAATAATAATGCATATATTTTAAAGCTCATGAAGGAGCATCATCCAGTGTCCTATGAGGGTTGGCAGATGATGCTGTTTCTGTGGACAGTGAGACGAGTGAAGGGATTTTCAGGAAGCGGTGGATTAGCCCTCTCAGATGGCAGAAGGAGAGCGATCTGCTCTGACGGTGTGGTGGTTACCCCATCTGTCAATAATTAGCTCAGTGCTACCTGGCACCAGGTGGTCGTTCGTTTCCACACTCCTTCCACACCACATGGACCGGCTAAGGGACGCAGAGTAGAGCAGGTTGTCCTCTTGCCTAGTGAGTTTACTCTGCGAGCCAGTGGGCAAGCTGGGCCTATGGACTAAGTTTTTATGGCAATATATAAATCACACAGCGGTGGATGATGCAACTTTGCTGTTAATCTATATTTTATTTTGAAGTTACCACCTTCCAAAGCTGTCCCAGTTGTCACCTAAACAGTAGCTAAGTTCCATTCTCTTCATCCCACCCATTGTCACTAGGGTGCGGATTATGTTTACGTTTTAGTCATTTAGCAGACACTTATCCAGAGCGACTTATAGGGGCAATTCGTTTTCAGTACCTTGCTCAAGGGTACATCGGCAGATTTTTCACCTAGTCAGCTCTGGGATTCGAACTCGTGACCATTCGGTTACTGAGCCAACGCTCTTAACCGCTAGGCTACCTACATTATATTCACATTAAATCTACACAGTTTACAACGGATATTGGTTGATCATATGCATTTGTATTATTCCATTTGGAAATATCTCCCAAGTTTCTAGCCACCTGAGCTGTCTAGGAGATGCCTAGGAGGTGAATTGGTGAAAACCTTTCGAAAAAAAAAAATACAGATTTATGTCAGGAAGCTTATGTAGTATGTGAAATTAAATATTCTTGGGACAGTGGCTATGCTTTTTTTTTAACGTGTTGGTTAGGCCTAACTGTTGGGAGCCCAACATGAATCCTGATAGTCTGGATGTGATCTTTATTTTCCCAGGTAACCTTGGACGTGTTGACTGCATCAGTGAATTTGAGTTTGACCTTTTCATCAGACCGGACACCTGTAACCCTCGCTTCAGAGTATGGTTCAACTTCACAGTGGAGAATGTGCAGGAAACACAGGTAGGTGATTGTATGAATAATGTATACTGCAGTATACACTAAAATGTTATTCGATTATTTCCTATAACTGGTAGAGCTATCAACCTGTCTGTATTCATTAAAATGTCTATGCACACTTTGAGTAAAAAAAAAAACGTAGCCCACGATTCAAAATGATTGGAAGTTTTGTTGTTTCACAGCCCTTCAGAAGAGTTGTTTGTTTGTACCTGATTCCTTTTTAAAGTACCGAGAAGCACTAGCCACTTGCATGCGTTGAGCTCTAGGATTGGTTGAGAGCAGTGGTCACATGCCAAGGGCATTTGCTTAGTTTTATCAACCCTGGAGCTTCATGAAACATTTCAACGTAGTTCAGAGAGAGAAAACAACATACTAAAAAGGAGACAATCGGCAGCTGAATTATATTCCTGCTATCTAATGTAGGTATACAGGCCTGGGTAGTTACAGTGCCTTGCAAAAGTATTCGGCCCCCTTGAACTTTGCGACCTTTTGCCACATTTCAGGCTTGAAACATAAAGATATAAAACTGTATTTTTTTGTGAAGAATCAACAACAAGTGGGACACAATCATGAAGTGGAACGACATTTATTGGATATTTCAAACTTTTTTAACAAATCAAAAACTGAAAAATTGGGCGTGCAAAATTATTCAGCCCCTTTACTTTCAGTGCAGCAAACTCTCTCCAGAAGTTCAGTGAGGATCTCTGAATGATCCAATGTTGACCTAAATGACTAATGATGATAAATACAATCCACCTGTGTGTAATCAAGTCTCCGTATAAATGCACCTGCACTGTGATAGTCTCAGAGGTCCGTTAAAAGCGCAGAGAGCATCATGAAGAACAAGGAACACACCAGGCAGGTCCGAGATACTGTTGTGAAGAAGTTTAAAGCCGGATTTGGATACAAAAGGGAAGATGGTTAAAATTGATGGGAAGATGGATGGAGCCAAATACAGGACCATTCTGGAAGAAAACCTGATTGAGTCTGCAAAAGACCTGAGACTGGGACGGAGATTTGTATTCCAACAAGACAATGATCCAAAACATAAAGCAAAATCTACAATGGAATGGTTCAAAAATAAACATATCCAGGTGTTAGAATGGCCAAGTCAAAGTCCAGACCTGAATCCAATCGAGAATCTGTGGAAAGAACTGAAAACTGCTGTTCACAAATGCTCTCCATCCAACCTCACTGAGCTCGAGCTGTTTTGCAAGGAGGAATGGGAAAAAATGTCAGTCTCTCGATGTGCAAAACTGATAGAGACATACCCCAAGCGACTTACAGCTGTAATCGCAGCAAAAGGTGGCGCTACAAAGTATTAACTTAAGGGGGCTGAATAATTTTGCACGCCCAATTTTTCAGTTTTTAATTTGTTAAAAAAGTTTGAAATATCCAATAAATGTCGTTCCACTTCATGATTGTGTCCCACTTGTTGTTGATTCTTCACAAAAAAATACAGTTTTATATCTTTATGTTTCAAGCCTGAAATGTGGCAAAAGGTCGCAAAGTTCAAGGGGGCCGAATACTTTCGCAAGGCACTGTATACGCTGAAAAGAGGGATAGGGAAAACAAAGCAATTCTCAGAGAGAGGGAGAGAGAGCAAGCGTGCATGAAAATGTGGGATGCTGAAGCTGTTTCCTGCAGCCCGGCCCTATCGGCCCCATCTCCCTGCAGTGCTGTGGTCAGCGCTAATCAAATTTTATGGCCAAGGGATGAATGGAAGCCCTTTGCCAGGAGCCTGATCGATTCTAGGGCCAGATACCGCCCGGCATCCTGCGCCATCAGGATATTTGCTGTTTTGGCACAAAAAAAATAGGAGAAAGAAAGGATAGTGAGAAGCCCACACAAACCCTACACTCACTTACTCTTGCATACACCGACAACTACAGGTGACAAAAAGCAGTTGTTTCCTCACAGTCCTTTCTCTTGGAAATATATTTTTCTGTCTTTCCAATTTTCGTTTAAAATGAGGACCTGTGTGAATTTAATCTACTTCAATAGGTTGTTGTTAGGGGAGCTGGTGATTGTCCTTTAGTACGGTGTGTGTTATACCTATGTGTACTGTAACACTATGTGTGTGTGTGTTTGTGTGTGTGTGTGTGTGTGTGTGTGTGTGTGTGTGTGTGTGTGTGTGTGTGTGTGTGTGTGTGTGTGTGTGTGTGTGTGTGTGTGTGTGTGTGTGTGAGAGAGAGATGTAATTGTGAATCGGCTGTTTACTTAAAAATATAAATATAAATAAAGATAATGAGTAAATAAATAGAGCTATCTGGAAGCTGTGCCATAGAGATATCGGTACATTCACAGGGAACTGGGCTGGAGTGTTTTATCCAGCTAAGCCTGCCAACTCTCAGTCGAGAATAGGGAAATTGGAAACAGTTAAAAATCCGTGATATTGGAACCGAGATGACCATTTTGAAAGAATGTAAGCTGGTGAAACAGATTTGGTCGGCCTCAATCAGTTTAGCAGCTTTGTGGAAATTGGCTGCACCAGCTTTTTCTTTTCTTTTCTTCACCCCAAAACCTTCACCTCAAACCCTATCTTACTTCTGGTATGGTGAGACTGATGCTGGTTAATTATGTTGCAACGACTGGACAAAGCATAGCAGCACTCTGAACTGGAGTTATCATTCAAGTCATTTTGACTCTGTTGAACCAGTTATTAAATCCTAGCCCTTCATGTTAGTCTAGTTTCACCTAACCAAAGACGATAGTCTACATATTGATGAACACTTATAGTGTGTCAGTGATGAATTGGTTGTGATATACTCTTTTTTTTTATATATACCACTTTAGCAATTTTTGTAAATAAGCCAGCCATGTTACAGCAAATACATCTCTTTCATATTTCAAATTGAGAGTGCATGGAAACTATTCAATATTCTTGGCCATCATTTTCTCACCTCTGAAAAATCTATCTGGTTTTTAACCAGTGGAAACAGTGATGTGCTGTGCCCTAGAGTTGATGTACAGCACTTTGAGATATCAGCTGATGTACAAAGGGCTATATAAATAAATTTGATTTGATTTGATGTCTTTGCAGAATCACCATTTATTCATAAAAATCATTCTAATTAAGCTAGAGACTTGTGGGGTTTTGCCTGGGCTGCGTCTCAATCTACTGCATCTGCCGATGTCCTCCTTCCGCAGTGTGTGGCAGCTGTGGTACAACGCTGTTTGTCAGACCAGGAGTAATCCTTTTTTTTGTGACTGACTTTTTATTAAGTTTTTACAGGTACAAAAAACTATCAAAGAAATGCATACAAAGATAACCCCAACACGTTCCCTCCCTCAGTCCCCATCCACCCGCCCGCATCCTCCCTTCCCCACCCGGAAACCATGCCTGCCACCACTTTCCATTCCACCCAGCAATCGAGGTTAGCCATTAGTTCCCCTCCCACACCCATCCATCCCACGAGACCCACCCCCAATCACCCCCACCCTCCCCCGCAATGACCAGAGATCACCCCTCCCCCACCTCCCATACCACCCCTTCCCGTGGGCCTGAAAGCAAAGAAGTTTTTTTTTTTAAAGTCTACATTTCTAGATGTAATTGGTTTGTATGTGTGGGGCTTTAGCTGAGATTGTTCTTTACGGAGTGAAGTATTTTTGCTCAGGCCTCAATTGTTCTTTGACTAGCACCATTCATTCTCGCTGTCAATAATTCTAATGTTATAACTTCTTATACAGTAGTAACTGTATCCATTGGTTAAATGGGAGAAAGGGAGGTGGTTGTCATCTTAGAGCCAACATTTTTTTTGCAGCAGTGATGCCTACCATCAGTAATCTTCTCTGATTGATTGAGAGATTCAAGGGGCTTTCATCATTAAGTAACATAATATATGCAAAGCTTTGAATATTTAAATTCTTGCACTTCAAAAAGAATTGGGAACTTTGCCCCAGAAGCATTTTACGGCAGGGCACTCCCATATCATATGAAGGAATGTGCCTACAGTGAACAGTTGGGAGTTGGGGGCAATTTCATCGTGAAACGTTTCCTTGGTGTTAAATACAGTCTGTGAACAAACTTGACTCCGAGAAGAATAGTATATTTCAGTTCTTAATGTACCTGTTGATAGGATAGTCTCGAACAAAGCTAGTCCAGTTTATTTTCCAGTGATTGCACATAGAACAGAGGGTAGAGGCGATTTATTTATTCTAAGGCTATCCCTGCCCCCCAAAAATATTGGGTGACGGAAAGTTGTCTGATCTATAGACCAATCAATTGGTCAACATTTTTAAATGTGTATTTTTCCATATATAGACATACACTATGTGTTTTAATAAAATGATCTATCTACACGATATAAACAAAAGTATGTGGACACCCCTCAAATTAGTGGATTCGGCTATTCTATCCAGCAACCTTTCAGCAGCAACTGGCCCAACGCTCTAACCACTAGGCTACCTGCCGCCCCTAAGAACTTAACTGGCCCGCACAGAGCCCTGACCTCAACCACATCAAACACCTTTTGGATGAATTTGAATGCCAACTGCAAGCCAGGCCTCAGTGCCCGACCACACTAATGCTCATATGGCTGAATGGAAGCAAGTCCCCGCAGCAATGTTCCAAAATCTAATGGAAAGCCTTCCCAGAAGATTGGAGGCTGTTATAGCAGCAAAAGGAGGGACCACCTCCATTTTAATGCCCATGATTTTGGAATGAGATGTTCGACAAGCAGGTGTCTCATATTTTTGGTCATGTAGTGTATGCATTCGAGATGTCTGATTCTTTAAGCGCACTGTTTGATTAACTAAGACACAAATAACTCAAGAGGGAGCCAGAGATCAAGATATCCAGAAGAAAAACAAAACTTAACTTGACCCGACCATCCTCCTCCCGCTCCTGCTGGCTTTCGCAGATTTGGCCATTACTCTCCTGAATTTGCCGGTAATAGATTACACGAGGAGTCGGCAACCTTTCTCATGTGGAATGCCAATTTATCTTACCAGTTCCACCAATCGGCGTGACAGTTATGGTTGTCATATGCACATTTCTGTGGAACAGTTTCAATTAATTTATAATAACGGCTTCGTATCTAAAAATAATTTTCATGTGGTTGATCAAAATTCTATCCAAATCTAGATGCAAACCTAAAAAGAATCTTCTGTTGCCATTGCCAAGTATGTAAAATAGCTTACAAAGCCAACAAACAAAAACATTGCAGTCTGCAGGTAGAAAATATCCTGATAAAAATAAATATCCTATAAATCACATTGGTTACGCATGGCCTGTCTGCAATGAACTTGAAACATTGTATCAACTATTAACTTGGGTCCAGGGCTAAGCTCGTGCTAGAAAACTTGCAAGATGGTATAAAATATTCTGGGCCCTCAGAGTTTCCAGCGCCAGTGAGCTCAGGACAGACACAGCTGTAGGCTATTTCTGCAAGGAATAAGAAGTAATCAAATGGGCCTATTTTATGAAGTTTCCACTGGATCAGAGCATGAGATTCGCCCCCTTCACGCAGAGGGTAATCGAAAGGGAGAAAGCTGGAAAGATGTTTCAATATACATTGAGGAACTATTGTCATTCTCAATGGATGTAAAAACAGACTTTGTTTGCTTGCTGTTTGACGTGAGGAAAACATTACTTTGAGAATCGCCACAGCTCATTAGTGGTGGCACGTTAAGCCAATCAGAAATACCATCAGATCCCTAAATGGGAACATTTATACAGTATGCCTACATTTGCGCGCAGGCCAGGTAGCCTATAGGCCTACTTCTATGCGTACTCAGGTGCATGTTTTTACTCAACATTGACAGGAGTGCTCCAAACAAAAGACAATGACTAAACTTGTAAATGGAATGAAATAAACCAAAGCCTGTTTCTCATAAGTGTAGCAGAGGTTGCGCGCTCTGCAAACAACATGTCCACTCTAACGATGAGAAAGGATAAAGACTGGAATAATATATTGAATGGATTAACAGAAAATATCGTAACCAAACAAACATTGTAGATGAGAAATTATAGGAATTAATGGTAAATGTGCTAATGGTGTTAAAAGTAATGGGGAATTGATAGACACTAACAATCAAAAGCAAACAATTCACACAATGAAGTTATGAAACAATGAATGTGCACAATTTGGCGGGAGAGAGGTCATTTTGGAGAGAGAGGTACATTGTGCACTTTAGCCTCGGCAATGGATTCATTCACTGAGATGGGCGCGAAAAAGACAGGTGTCTCATGTGCCATAAAAAAGTGTAAAACAAATCAAAATATATTTTATATTTGAGATTCTTCAAAGTAGCCACCTTTTGCCTTGATGACAACTTTGCACACTTTTGGCATTCTCTCAACTTGCTTCAGATGTTGAGAGAATGGAATGCATTTCAATTAACTGGTGTTGCTTTTTAAAAGTTCATTTGTGGAATTTCTTTCATTCATAATGTGTTTGAGACAATCAGTTGTATTGTGACAAGTTAAGGGTGGTATACAGAAGTTTGCCCTATTTGGTAAAATATCAAGTCCATATTATGGCAAGAACAGCTCAAATAAACAAAGAGAAATGAAAGTCCATCATTACTTTAAGACATGAAGGTCAGTCAATATGGAACATTTCAAGAACTTTGAAAGTTTCTTCAAGTGCAGTCAAACTGGCTCTTATGAGGACCTTCACAGGAAAGGAAGACCCAGAGTTATCTCTGCTGCAGAGGATAAGTTCATTAGAGTTAACTGCACCTCTGATTGCTGTGGTAGAGCGGGTTGAGAACTTCAAGTTCCCCGGTGTCCACATCACTAAGGACCTATCATGGTCCAAACACACCAACACAGTCATGAAGAGGTGATGACTATGCCTCTTGCCCCTCAGGAGAATGAAAAGATTTCACATGGGCCCTCAGATCCTCAAAAAGTTCTACAGCTGCACCATTGAGATCATCTTGACTGGCTGCATAAAGGCTTGGTATGGAAACTGCTCAGCATCCGACCGCAAGGCGCTACAGAGGGTAGTGGGTCCGGCCCAGCCATCCAGGACCTCTATACCAGACGGTGTCAGAGGAAGGTCCTAAAAATTTACTCCAGCCACCCAAGTCATAAGCTAAGTTTGAATACTCATACTAACCGCACGTACTATTGTGATGTAAATTGAGTATGTAGTATGCTTATTGGTCATAGTATGGATATAGTTAGTATGCCAAAAGTACCTGGATGTCGTACTACATACGACAAAATAATAACAACGTTTTCAGATTTGAAGATAATGGCGGAAAATATGCAGCTGAAGTCCGACTAAAGCGGAGACAAATTCATTGCTTTAACTAATTGTGAGAAATGTTAAGAAAATATTGAGCAGTGTAATAAAGTATGGACTTTTCAAAAAAGTTACGTTTCACATTATGTTAGCTAACAATTTGTGAGCTATGCTATCCTTATGAACCGCATATCATAACATTACAGCAGTATCGACCGGTATGTTAGCTAGCTACCTAATGTTGGGTACTAATATATCCCACTTGCCAGTATATTAATGATATGCTAACTAACTACTTTTAGGGTGTATTCGTAAATTCCATCTGGAGTGCCAGAGTGTGCTCTGAGTCCGCTCTGGGCGTTTGTAAATTCAGAGCATGGCCAGATTGTCTGTTTGTAACGTTGGCTAGCTTGCTAGCTACTTCCAGACACAAATGAGAGAACACCTCACTCTGACCATTTTACTCGCCCTAGCAGAGCTGGTTAGCCTGTTTTCATGTTATCCAGAGCGTTAGCGACTGTAACTGTGCTGCTGGCAACAAATTCATTACGCTTTTTTGCTCATGTTTACTGACACAGGCCATATTCAATGGGCGGCAACAGTGTCATACTGTTTTTGGGCCCTCGGAGTGTGGTGTCAGGAAAATAACCTCACACTCAACGTCAACAAAACTAAGGAGATGATTGTGGACTTCAGGAAACAGCAGAGGGAACACCCCCCTATCCACATCGATGGAACAGTAGTGGAGAGGGTAGTAAGTTTTAAGTTCCTCGGCATACACATCACAGACAAACTGAATTGGTCCACTCACACAGACAGCATCGTGAAGAAGGCGCAGCAGCGCTTCTTCAACCTCAGGAGGCTGAAGAAATTCGGCTTGTCACCAAAAGCACTCACAAACTTCTACAGATGCACAATCGAGAGCATCCTGGCGGGCTGTATCACCGCCTGGTACGGCAACTGCTCCGCCCACAACCGTAAGGCTCTCCAGAGGGTAGTGAGGTCTGCACAACGCATCACCGGGGGCAAACTACCTGCCCTCCAGGACACCTACACCACCCGATGTTACAGGAAGGCCATAAAGATCATCAAGGACAACAACCACCCGAGACACTGCCTGTTCACCCTGCTATCATCCAGAAGGCGAGGTCAGTACAGGTGCATCAAAGCTGGGACCGAGAGACTGAAAAACAGCTTCTATCTCAAGGCCATCAGACTGTTAAACAGCAACCACTAACACTGAGTGGCCGCTGCCAACACACTGACTCAACTCCAGCCACTTTAATAATGGGAATTGATGGGAAATGATGTAAAATATATCACTAGCCACTTTAAACAATGCTACCTAATATAATGTTTACATACCCTACATTATTCATCTCATATGTATACGTATATACTGTACTCTATATCATCTACTGCATCCTTATGTAATTACATGTATCACTAGCCACTTTAACTATGCCACTTTGTTTACATACTCATCTCATATGTATATACTGTACTCGATACCATCTACTGTATCTTGCCTATGCTGCTCTGTACCATCACTCATTCATATACAGTGCCTTGCGAAAGTATTTGGCCCCCTTGAACTTTGCGACCTTTTGCCACATTTCAGGCTTGAAACATAAAGATATAAAACTGTATTTTTTTGTGAAGAATCAACAACAAGTGGGACACAATCATGAAGTGGAACGACATTTATTGGATATTTCAAACTTTTTTAACAAATCAAAAACTGAAAAATTGAGCGTGCAAAATTATTCAGCCCCTTTACTTTCAGTGCAGCAAACTCTCTCCAGAAGTTCAGTGAGGATCTCTGAATGATCCAATGTTGACCTAAATGACTAATGATGATAAATACAATCCACCTGTGTGTAATCAAGTCTCCGTATAAATGCACCTGCACTGTGATAGTCTCAGAGGTCCGTTAAAAGCGCAGAGAGCATCATGAAGAACAAGGAACACACCAGGCAGGTCCGAGATACTGTTGTGAAGAAGTTTAAAGCCGGATTTGGATACAAAAAGATTTCCCAAGCTTTAAACATCCCAAGGAGCACTGTGCAAGCGATAATATTGAAATGGAAGGAGTATCAGACCACTGCAAATCTACCAAGACCTGGCCGTCCCTCTAAACTTTCAGCTCATACAAGGAGAAGACTGATCAGAGATGCAGCCAAGAGGCCCATGATCACTCTGGATGAACTGCAGAGATCTACAGCTGAGGTGGGAGACTCTGTCCATAGGACAACAATCAGTCGTATATTGCACAAATCTGGCCTTTATGGAAGAGTGGCAAGAAGAAAGCCATTTCTTAAAGATATCCATAAAAAGTGTTGTTTAACGTTTGCCACAAGCCACCTGGGAGACACACCAAACATGTGGAAGAAGGTGCTCTGGTCAGATGAAACCAAAATTGAACTTTTTGGCAACAATGCAAAACGTTATGTTTGGCGTAAAAGCAACACATCTCATCACCCTGAACACACCATCCCCACTGTCAAACATGGTGTTGGCAGCATCATGGTTTGGGCCTGCTTTTCTTCAGCAGGGACAGGGAAGATGGTTAAAATTGATGGGAAGATGGATGGAGCCAAATATAGGACCATTCTGGAAGAAAACCTGATGGAGTCTGCAAAAGACCTGAGACTGGGATGGAGATTTGTCTTCCAACAAGACAATGATCCAAAACATAAAGCAAAATCTACAATGGAATGGTTCAAATATAAACATATCCAGGTGTTAGAATGGCCAAGTCAAAGTCCAGACCTGAATCCAATCGAGAATCTGTGGAAAGAACTGAAAACTGCTGTTCACAAATGCTCTCCATCCAACCTCACTGAGCTCGAGCTGTTTTGCAAGGAGGAATGGGAAAAAATTTCAGTCTCTCGATGTGCAAAACTGATAGAGACATACCCCAAGCGACTTACAGCTGTAATCACAGCAAAAGGTGGCGCTACAAAGTATTAACTTAAGGGGGCTGAATAATTTTGCACGCCCAACTTTTCAGTTTTTGATTTGTTAAAAAGTTTGAAATATCCAATAAATGTCGTTCCACTTCATGATTGTGTCCCACTTGTTGATTCTTCACAAAAAAATACAGTTTTATATCTTTATGTTTGAAGCCTGAAATGTGGCAAAAGGTCGCAAAGTTCAAGGGGGCCGAATACTTTCGCAAGGCACTGTATTATATATAAACAGGCAAATTCTCATAACTACATTTCCCTCCCTCCCTCCTCGGCGAAAAAAAAGGGACTCTAAACTACTGAGCCTTTCTTTCGTCTCCACAATACACTGCAGAAAGATGTCCAAACATTCACATCTCTTAAACTAAAGTGCAAATGTACCTTTCACCTTCTATTCAGAATATAGCAAAGTGCAGAGGAAATATGATAACCTTTTAAGCCATTAAAACAATATTCATCAATCTGAGAAAGCTATGGCTTAAGTTGTAATACTCGGTCACGACCGAGTGATCTAATAGCTCCTATCAGCATGACATTGCACAAAATAAGTCAGTCACCTGAGATTAAATGTCCTTGATTCTTGCACTGTATGTGCCATATACTGTATATCATGTTAGATTACATAACATCATCATCAATAAATGTCAATATAAAAAGTCTGTTTTGGAGTAAAAGAGGAGAAATTTGATGTCCTTCAGGAATTCAAGATACCTCACATTCTAACTAAATTATTTCTCTTTTTCCCAGTGGCGTGTATTCATGGATGCCAAGGGAACCCAGGCTTCCCCAAAAAATGATCTCTGTTTCATCATTTTCCTTCAATTTGCAAGAGGCTGAATGTATGGTATCTTACCGGCGCCCCTCTGTCTCAGTATGTGTAGGCCTATCTGATACTGTCTGGTCAAATCAAATCAAAATCAAATTTATTTGTCACATACACATGGTTAGCAGATGTTAATGCGAGTGTAGCGAAATGCTTGTGCTTCTAGTTCCGACAATGCAGTAATAACCAACAAGTAATCTAACTAACAATTCCAAAACTACTGTCTTATGCACAGTGTAAGGGGATAAGAATATGTACATAGAGATACAGTGCCTTGCGAAAGTATTCGGCCCCCTTGAACTTTCCGACCTTTTGCCACATTTCAGGCTTCAAACATAAAGATATAAACTGTATTTTTTGTGAAGAATCAACAACAAGTGGGACACAATCATGAAGTGGAACAACATTTATTGGATATTTCAAACTTTTTAACAAATCAAAAACTGAAAAGTTGGGCGTGCAAAATTATTCAGCCCCCTTAAGTTAATACTTTGTAGCGCCACCTTTTGCTGTGATTACAGCTGTAAGTCGCTTGGGGTATGTCTCTATCAGTTTTGCACATTGAGAGACTGACATTTTTTCCCATTCCTCCTTGCAAAACAGCTCGAGCTCAGTGAGGTTGGATGGAGAGCATTTGTGAACAGCAGTTTTCAGTTCTTTCCACAGATTCTCGATTGGATTCAGGTCTGGACTTTGACTTGGCCATTCTAACACCTGGATATGTTTATTTTTGAACCATTCCATTGTAGATTTTGCTTTATGTTTTGGATCATTGTCTTGTTGGAAGACAAATCTCCATCCCAGTCTCAGGTCTTTTGCAGACTCCATCAGGTTTTCTTCCAGAATGATCCTGTATTTGGCTCCATCCATCTTCCCATCAATTTTAACCATCTTCCCTGTCCCTGCTGAAGAAACGCAGGCCCAAACCATGATGCTGCCAACACCATGTTTGACAGTGGGGATGGTGTGTTCAGGGTGATGAGATGTGTTGCTTTTACGCCAAACATAACGTTTTGCATTGTTGCCAAAAAGTTCAATTTTGGTTTCATCTGAGGAGAGCACCTTCTTCCACATGTTTGGTGTGTCTCCCAGGTGGCTTGTGGCAAACTTTAAACAACACTTTTTATGGATATCTTTAAGAAATGGCTTTCTTCTTGCCACTCTTCCATAAAGGCCAGATTTGTGCAATATACGACTGATTGTTGTCCTATGGACAGAGTCTCCCACCTCAGCTGTAGATCTCTGCAGTTCATCCAGAGTGATCATGGGCCTCTTGGCTGCATCTCTGATCAGTCTTCTCCTTGTATGAGCTGAAAGTTTAGAGGGACGGCCAGGTCTTGGTAGATTTGCAGTGGTCTGATACTCCTTCCATTTCAATATTATCGCTTGCACAGTGCTCCTTGGGATGTTTAAAGCTTGGGAAATCTTTTTGTATCCAAATCCGGCTTTAAACTTCTTCACAACAGTATCTCGGACCTGCCTGGTGTGTTCCTTGTTCTTCATGATGCTCTCTGCGCTTTTAACGGACCTCTGAGACTATCACAGTGCAGGTGCATTTATACGGAGACTTGATTACACACAGGTGGATTGTATTTATCATCATTAGTCATTTAGGTCAACATTGGATCATTCAGAGATCCCCACTGAACTTCTGGAGAGAGTTTGCTGCACTGAAAGTAAAGGGGCTGAATAATTTTGCACGCTCAATTTTTCAGTTTTTGATTTGTTAAAAAAGTTTGAAATATCCAATAAATGTCGTTCCACTTCATGATTGTGTCCCACTTGTTGTTGATTCTTCACAAAAAAATACAGTTTTATATCTTTATGTTTGAAGCCTGAAATGTGGCAAAAGGTCGCAAAGTTCAAGGGGGCCGAATACTTTCGCAAGGCACTGTATATACATACATACACACTGAGTATACAAAACATTAAGAACACCTGCTCTTTCCATGTCAGAGACTGACCAGATGAATCCAGGTGAAAGCTATGGTCCCTTATTGATGTCAGTTGTTAAATGCACTTCAATCAGTGAAAATGAAGGGGAGGAGACAGGTTAAAGAAGGATTTTAATTTTAAGCCTTGAGACAACTGAGACATGGATTAGGTATGTGTGCCATTCAGAGGGTGAATGGGCAAGACAAAATGTTGAAGTGCCTTTGATCGGGGTATGGTAGTTGGTGCCATGCACACCTGTTTGTGTCAAGAACTGCAACGCTGCTGGGTTTTTCACATTCAACAGTTTCCTGTGTGTATCAAGAATGGTCCACCACCCAAAGGACATCCAGCCACCTTGACACAACTGTGGGAAGCATTGGAGTCAACATGGGCCAGCATCCCTGTAGAACACTTTCGACACCTTGTAGAGTCCATGCCCCAACGAATAGAGGGTGTTCTGAGGGCAATACTACAAATAATATTAGTAAGGTGTTCCTAATATTTGGTATACATAGTGTATTTCCCTCACCCACAAATAGAACAGCTTGTAAGAAAGGCATTTCACTGAGGGTAGTGCTTCCTGCCATCTAGGACCTCTATACCAGGCGGTGTCAGAGGAAGGCCCTAAAAATTGTCAAAGATTCCAGCCAACCTAGCCATAGAATGTTCTTTCTGCTATCGCAGGGCAAGCGGTACTGGAGCACCAAGTCTAGATCCCAAAATCTCCTTAACAGCTTCTACCCCCAAGCCATTAGACTGCTAAACGATTAATCAAATGGCTACCCAGGCTATTTGCATTGAACACCTTTTTTACGCTGCTGCTACTCGCTGTTTATTATCTATGCATATTCATTTTACCCCTACCTACATGTACATATTACCTCAATTATCTTGGCAAACCTCTACCCCAACACACTGACTCTGTACCGGTACCCCATGTATATAGATTCGTTATTGTTATTTTATTGGGTTACTTTTTTTCTTACTTTCGTTCATTTTTTCATTTTTTTTTGCAAATATTTTTTTACTTACTCTTTCAAAAGTTCTGCATTGTTGGTTAAGGGCTTGTAAGTAAGCATTTCACAGAAAGGTCTACCTACATCTGTTATATTCGGCGCATGTGACAAATAACATTTGATTTGACAGTACTTGTGCATGTGATCTTGAAACTTGAAACAGAGGCTTTTCTGGGAAGCCTTATGGTTGTTGTGCTGTGTAATATCAGTGCTTGCCAGAGCCGGGCTCCTGGACCACTTGAATGCTGCATATAGTTTAAAAAAAATCTGTGATGATGGGTTTGACCTGACACCCTGAGAAAGGAAGCCTTGGTCCATGTCTGGATGTGGCTGTTTAACCCCTCCTATCCTCTGTTGCCGGATGTCCTTCACTGCTGATGTGGCTGGCTGGCTCCCCCATGAATACTGGCAGATGAGTGTAATCATGGCCGGCGGCAGCTCGATGTGGGGCCCGCCTGCGGGAGGGTTTACGGCGTTGTGCTCCTGGATTAGACAAGCAGTTTATCAGGTCTCCCCACACTGGCACCCCCACTCAGCAACAGGTCTCATCCTCTGTTTACTCTGCAATGCTAAAAAGACTGCAAAGGCAGAGTCCCTGTTTTTTATTCTTTGGCTTTTCCCTTCTTCCTTTGCTTTAGGAACAGCATAGCCATTTATATTTCCTGTGCCTCTGCTCTGCTGTGGGGAATGCTTTCAAGGTTTTTCTCCCAGTCACTATTGAAGAGGAGTGTGCTTTTGTAGTCTACCAAAGGGATTATTCAGCAAAGTGAGATTTGGGAACAAATAGGCCTACACCTGATATAACATGTTGGATTATAGGTTTAAACCTTAGTAGAGACATAGTAAGAGGAAATTGTGATTTTGAAAGACATAGCTAGGCCTACAAGTTATTAACCAGTGCACTCAGAGTTATCATGATATCAAGTAACCTTCCTCTCCAAGGGGAACTAATGGATCTTATTCTTTGTCAAGACTGATAATGACATAATGACATAGACAAAAGGATATGAGGGCACACACTGGATTTTCTAATTATAGCTAAATATGTTTCCATGGGTTATCTTCTGATGAAGACTCATCAGAATGTGTAGCTTTATTTTATAGCTTTATTCAGTCAAAGCCTCCTAGTAAAATCCATTCTGATATGAGTTATGTTTTTCAACAGAACAGACAGTAGAATAAAGCCAATTTAGCAATAGGCATGCTTCTGTTTCTATACAGTGTTTGAAATCAGATCACTATAACATAATTGATCTCAGTATTTACAGTATTACTATGGATTGTTAATTAACAGTTAAACAATCTTATTTTGGATTTGACAGTATAGAACCCCATCTCTGTGTCCTGTGTTCATCAGGAATGTATGCGTCTGTCACAGCTCTTGTCGGAATGCATGGACCAAAACGCAGCGTGGTAAGTATTCATGATGTTTTATTAATAAAAAAACACTCGAACAAATAACAAAGAGAAAAAAATGAAAAAACAGTTCTGTCAGGTGCAGACACTAGAGAAAATAACTACCCACAAAACCCAAACGAAAAAGGACAACTTATTTATGATCCCCAATCAGAGACAACGATAGACAGCTGCCTCTGATTAGGAACCACACCAACATAGAAATAAAGAAACTAGAATGCCCACCCTAGTCACTCCCTGGCCTAACCAAAATAGAGAATAAAAACCTCTCTATGGCCAGGGCGTGACAGCGTCTGCGCACTGTATGGATATCAACAGAGTAACGCTGTGAATCACTGCCAAATCCAGTCACAGACTGGTCCTCGTCCGAAATCTAGAAAGCGGAAGTTTATATCTGTGTGGCAATGCTACTACAAATATCAGGCAGACACAAGAGGCCAATTTACATTAAAATCGCAAAATATCTCACGGTTTAACTTTTAATGTCTGAACCTTTTTGATACTCCCTGCCATGGGTGGTGAGGATGTGCCTATGAGGCCTTTTGAGTTCCTAAAAGGTTGAAATTGTCTGAGCAGCACTGCTGAGCCCAGCATGTGAGGTGGCAGAGAGGACCTTAGCATAGCCGTTGTAAAGGAAGCACTGGGGCCATTTGGAGCCCTGTGCATCTGCATGAAATTATCAGTGCAGAGTCAGGACATGGATCATCCTTTTCACAGCGTAATGAATACAGATTGCGCACCGGATAGAGATGCTCTGCAATCTGCTGCGCCACAAATGAAACAACTGCTGTTCTAATCAAATAGTATTTTCATGCCAGCGCAGCCTTAAGTTGGACTAAATTAAATTCCAGATTTGGGGTTATAAATGTTGCAATTAGGTTATTGTTTAAAAAGGGGGCCTGGTGTTGGCTCCCTCGCAGTGTGTGAGCAGTCGCCGGTCTGTTGTTGTAACCTGTTGGTGTCCAGATAGTAGAAGGACTGAGTGCAATCACAGCACCAATGGTTTAACGCCAGCGTTTAGACGTAGAATCATTAATTATGCCAACTAGCGGCCTGGGAGCACACATTTTTCCCTATTTATTAAACATCAAGGAGCTACTAAGCAGCATCGTGGTGCCGCTTTGATGCTGCTTTTGTTTCTATTTACAGTATGTGGTTAATTCAATCAGTAAACGACCTCCTTGCTGCACTGTTTGTTCATTGTGGCTAATTGCTGTGTAAATTTTTCTCATGATGTTATATCTGTAAACTTCTACCCAATGGGGGCATACATGGGTCATGGGTCTGGGTCTCCATACATGTTTCCATACATGTTTCTGTGAACACATACACTACCGTTCAAAAGTTTGGGTTCACTTAGAAATGTCCTTGTTTTTGAAAGAAAAGCATTTTTTTTGGTCCATTTAAAATAACATCAAATTGATCAGAAATACAGTGTAGACATTGTTAATGTTGTAAATTACTATTGTAGCTGGAAACAGCTACATAGGTGTACAGAGGTGTTCTGTCACAGCCTACTAGGAGTGGTGGGTTGGAATCAGGCACAGAGAGCAGGGTTCAGTAAATCGTGATTTATTCTCCGGCCAAAAACGGTCACGCCAACATACAGGGCGCATAAAACAGACCAGCCCAAACACAGGACCAAACAGTCCGGAGAATACAAACATGAAAACCACAACCAACAGAGTAACAAAAAACAATCCCGCACAAAACAAGGGCGGGTCAAACTACTACATATAGGGAAGCTAATTAAACCAAAATACACACAGGTGAAACTAATAAGACAAAACCAACAGACAAACGAAAAAGGGATCGGTAGCGGCTAGTAGGACGGTGACGATGACCGCCGAGCACCGCCCGAACAGGCAGGGGAGCCAACGTCGGCGGAAGTCGTGACACGTACATTGTTCCAATGGAACGTTGTGTTAGCTAATCCAAGTTTATCATTTTAAAAGGCTAATTGATAATTAGAAAACCCTTTTGCAATTATGTTAGCACAGCTGAAAACTGTTGTGCTGATTAAAGAAGCAATAAAACTGTTCTTCTTTAGACAAGTTGAGTATCTGGAGCATCAGCATTTGTGGGTTCTATTACCGGCACAAAATGGCCAGAAACAAATAACTTTCTTCTGAAACTTGTTAGTCTATTCTTGTTCTGAGAAATTAAGGCTATTCCATGTGAGAAATTGCCAAGAAACTGAAGATCTAGTACTCCGGGATGCTGGCCTTCTAGGCAGAGTTCCTCTGTCCAGTGTCTGTGTTATTTTGCCCATCTTCATCTTTTCTTTTTATTGGCAAGTCTGAGATATGGCTTTTTCCTTGCAACTCTGCCTAGAAGGCCCGCATCCCGGAGTTGCCTCTTGCGGGTACTATTTAATGAAGCTGCTAGTTGAGGACTTGAGAGGCGTCAGTTTCTCAAACTAGACACTCTAATGTACTTGTCCTCTTGCTCAGATGTGTACCAGGGCCTCCCACTCCTCTTTCTATTCTGGTTAGTGAAGGAAGTAGTACACAGCGTTGTATGAGATCGTCAGTTTCTTTCAATAACAAGGACATTTCTAAGTGACCCCAAACTTTTGAACGGTAGTGTACACATGTAGTCACTGTTCTATTACCAATGGCAGTTAGGATAGGTAATATCTGACACACAAACAGGTACTATGTGGAAGTTTGAACAGGTCAGATAAAACCTACCCAATTATGGTCTCCCCATCAAATGACTGAGTCTGCCGTCTGGCAAAAGCATCTCCAGTACATTTGTAGAAGTAGGCAGAGTTGAGGCAGAGTTCATCAGTGAATTTAAAAGGGTGTTGCTATTACTGGGCATGTGTGCTGTACTGTATTATTAGTATTCACCTCAGTGTAGATGTGTTGAGTAGATGTATTGAGTGCCATGCCTCTGCATCTCATGCATCTGTGAACACATTCAGTCACTGGTCTATTACCAATGTCAGTTAGGGATAGGTGATGTCTAACACACAAACATACTATGTTGAACAGGTCAGACTAAACCCACCTAATTCTGTTCTCCCCGACTGTTGGTGAGCAGGCAAGAGGTGAGGCTGGAGGTTAGGTTAGCTAGCAAGCTAGTTAGGGTAGCTAGCGATCATAGTGATAAAGATGATCAAAATATACACAACCAAATACATAACCAGCAGTCTATGGTCTAGCTACAAGTATACTCACCACCACTGGGGACCAACGAACTCCAACCACCTATTCCGCATGATAGGGCCCTTTGGCAAAGCATGCAAACAATTAGGCTGTGCAACCTGTTGGAAGCATGGATTGCATGGCTAATCCATATAGGGCTTTTCAGAGAAACACACACACACACACTCTCACTCTCACTCTCTCTCTCTCTCTCTCTCTCTCTCTCTCTCTCTCTCTCTAAAACATACACCCACACATTATTCTTAGAATTGTAATGTAATAATGGAGCAGTGTAAATTTGTATAATGCACAAGGTTTTGTTTGATCTCGTGTTTTTACCCCGTTTTGTCACCCAGGAAGTGTAGTTGCTGCCTTGTCAACAGATAATGGGGATGCAAATAAAATACTAAATACTCAGAACCATCACTCTGTAGGAGTGCAGACTGAAGCATTGACTAGGCCTCATATGGAATAGCTGATTAAATCTCTGTGTTGTTGGTGTAATTATCATTCATGTAACCAAATCAACCGTAAAACTAAATTAGCGCTTCTAGGAAAAAAAACAACCCTCTTGTAAGATATTAGAGGGACCACAGAGGATAAACACATTTTTTCACAACAGTGCGATGCCCCTAATGTACTGTGTGTGTTTAAAAAAGCCAGGCAGGAGGTTTGTGTTGTTTTGAAACATGCGAGTCCTCAGCCCACATTTGCATTTTCATTCTATTCAGTGGCTTTCACTTATTACTTTAAAATTGTTTTTGAATCTCTAATTCCCTGGATGACAGGCTGTATTGAATGCTATTTGCTCTGTATTATTTGATGTAGGAGGCTGTGGGGAGTTGCTGTCAATCTGTGTTCATGGCTAATGTTGTTAAGTAAAGCCAATATGGTTGTTTTCGCTGCGTGTTGTCATAAAGGTGGGGCGGGCAGGCTGTATGCCTGGTAACATGATGGATGAGCGTGGGCATCTGACTCCCCTGCTGCAGGAGACGAGAGGAGAAAAGAGGAGCCCATGCTGGGAGAGCCATTGAGAGCCACTGCACTGCAGAGGGGGCTCAGTGGGGTAGAGGCCCAGCATAATACACACTCACAATGGGCTGCAGTTTAATATTGGGCTCTGATAGGGCTCTGACTGTGCTCTCACACTGAACCATGCTGAGGCAAGTTTAGGTGCTCCTGCTACAAATTCCCAAATGGTGCCTAAATGCTTTGAGATAGGCTAATTATTTTAGGTAGAGGCATTGTGGATATTAGTAATGTGTAATTTTATCTATATTAAAGTGGACTAATTATTTGATCTGCTCTTTGTTTACCTTGCTAAGTTTACCTTTTGTAGGAAGGATAAGCTAGTATTAGTCTATGTTGTCCAATTTATATAATCAGGGGGAAAAAAACTATTTTGAAATGTTTTAATAAGTGAATTCATCAGTATTGTTTCATGACATTTACAGCTTTGTTAAACAGATCAGTTGTGTGGTTGCTAGTTGGTTAGGGGTGTGAAAGGGTGGTGTGTCGCAGCTAGCTATGGCATTATATGATGTTTTTGCCTTGGAGGTGAAGAGTGCGGTTCGACTAGCAGAGAGGGGAGTGTGGAGATGGTCGTCCGTGATGTCCATTGGTCCATGCAGGATTTTATCTCCCAGCAGCACCTTGGGGTCGGTGCCGCCTGAACTCTGCAGTTCCATAAATCAGAGCCGGGGCCTTGACATTGTGTATTCTTCCTGTCGTGGCTGCAGTTAGATCCAGAGAGGCAGGATGTCAATGAAACAAAGCTGCACTTATTCACACTGTGGTGATTCAGTGTAGACCAGAACCCTGGAGGATTTCTCATTTGTCCTTTTTTTCACATCCGCCTCTATGATGCCTGCACACCAATTTGGCCAGTGTTACCTAGTGTTGATTTTTCAGTGTACCATTTCTAGTGTTGATTCAGGTGTTAAATGAACACCCATTTGTGTAAAATAACACCAGTGTTGGTGTTAATAACCAGTGTTAAAGCAAAACCACACCCATCATTATCATATTTCTCAGCATGCTCTATTGCAGGTAGATTTTCTACATTTTTTGTTTCGATATCTATGTTTTTGTATGTACATTACCAGTCAAAAGTTTGTACACACCTACAATTTTTTAAATTTATTTTATTATTTTCTATATTGTACAATAATAGTGAAAACATCATAACTATGAAATAACACAATAAGAATCATGTAGTAACCAAAAGTGTTAAACAAATCAAAATATATTTTAGATTCTTCAAAGTAGCCACCCTTTGCATTGATGACAGCTTTGCACATTCTTGGCATTCTCTCAACCAAGCTTGATGATAGTGGAAAGACAACGGATATGGAAACTGAAATAATAATAAGACTTTATGTGATGTTGCATGAAGCCGGAAGTATATTCTTGATAATGCCTGCCTCCTGAATCCAAGTGTTTGACAAAGGGGGGATGTAAGAGATGGGCATACAGTGCATTCGGAATGTATTCAGACCCCTTTATTTTTTTCTACATTTGGTTACGTTACAGACCTATTCTATAATTGTATTCAATTGTTTCCCCCCCTTGTCAATCTACACACAGTACCCCATAATGACAAAGCAATACAGGTTTTTAAAGTTTTTGCAAATAAAAAAACCATAAGTATTCAGACCCTTTACTCAGTACTTTGTTGAACCACCTTTGGCAGCGATTACAGCCTCAAGTCTTCTTGGGTATGACACTACAAGCTTGGCACACCTGTATTTGGGGGAGTTTCTCCCATTCTTCTCTGCAGATCCTCTCAAGCTCTGTAATGTTGATGGGGAGCGTCCCTGCACAGCTATTTTCAGGTTTCTTCAGAGATGTTTGATCGGGTTCAAGTCCGGGCTCTGGCTGGGCCCCTCAAGGACATTCAGAGACTTGTTCGGAAGCCACGCCTGTGTTGTCTTGGCTGTGTGCTTAGGATCGTTGTTCTGTTGGAACGTCTGAGGTCCTGAGTGCTCTGGAGCAGGTTATCATCAAGGATCATTCTGTACTTTGCTCCGCTCATCTTTCCCTCGATCCTGACTAGTCTCCCAGTCCCTGCCGCTGAAAAACATCCCCACAGCATGATTCTGCCACCACCATTCTTCACCGTAGGGATGGTATTGGCCAGGTGATGGGCGCTGCCTTGTTTCCTCCAGACGGGACACTTGGCTTTCAGGCCTAAGAGTTCAATCTTGGTTTCATCAGACCAGAGAATCTGGTTTCTTATGGTCTGAGCGTCCTTTAGGTGCCTTTTGGCAAATTCCAAGCGGGCTGTCATGTGCTTTTTACTGAGGAGTGGCTTCCGTCTAGCCACTCTACCATAAAGGCCTGATTGGTGGAGTGCTGCAGAGATGGTTGTCCTTCTGGAAGGTTCTCCCATCTCCACAGAGGAACTCTGGAGCTCTGTCAGAGTGACCATCGGGTTCTTGCTCACCTCCCTGAACAAGGCCCTTCTCTCCCAGTTGCTCAGTTTGGCTGGTTGGCCAACGCTAGGAAGCATCTTGGTGGTTTTAAACTTCTTCTATTTAAGATTGATGGAGGCCACTGTGTTCTTGGGGACCTTTAATGCTGCAGAAATGTTTTGGTACCCTTCCCCAATTCTGCATCTCGAAACAATCCTGTATCGGAGCTCTATGGACAATTCCTTCAACCTCATGGCTTGGTTTTTGCTCTGACATGTACTGTCAACAGTGGGACCTTATATAGACAGGTACGTGCCTTTCCAAATCATGTACAATCAATTGAATTTACCACAGGTGGACTCCAATCAAATTGTAGAAACATCTCAAGGATGGTCAATGGAATCAGGATGGATGAATTTCGAGTTTCATAGCAAAGGGTCTGAATACTTATCTAAATAAGGTATTTCTGTTTCTTAACCTGTTAATCCCAGTGTGATAGACACTTTAAAAACCCACTACTTGTATATCCTGTGTGTGATATTTCCACCACAGCTTCACCAGAGATTGTTTGCTGGGAGTAAACAGATGTTGTTTGTCATTCAGGTGTAGATATTTCGTTTCTCCAGGGAGCCAATGGACCTGTGCAACTTCCTAACTGAGTAAAAAGTTGACTCATGGTTATCATAGTAGGCTAAGAGTGTTTAGAAAGAGGAACATTAGAAAGAGGATGAGACAACACCTATTGTCAATACAGAACTGTATTTATTGTTTTTCATAACATACATTATTTTTAAGTCATCAAAAGAGTCTTGAGATCTGCACTTTTCGCATGCAGTAGAAAATGGTATTTAAGTGAATATTTTATTGTAACCCTGGATATGACATTATTACAGTCCTTTGTCTTTGGAATAGCTCAATTAATATTTACCAGTTGATCACACCTCGAAAGTCTTTACTTGATCTCACAGAATTGTGACCCAACACCCATGATTCAGTACTATGTAGCACATTTGAGATGGGTTTTTTTCAGCGCTAGAAAACGTGGTATATCATACAATGCAGTTGAGGAACAGTAGGAAAGTAATTCTGCTTTTAAAGTTCATGAAGTTGAATCCCCACTTTTGAGAAAATGGCCAGTGAATGTTTTGGTACAGAGCTCTTGATGTCTACACCCATTCAGCATTGTTCACACCCTCTTAACCTCTTAAGCCTTAGCCCCACCCATCTCTTTAAGGATTCACATGTGAGGCCATGTGCAAAACAGAGTGAATATGGTAGTGTTGTAAGCAACCAAAGATATTAAGACTAAAAGTGGGGAAAGTAGTAGCAAAAATAGTAGTCGAAATATACTTTATCTAGTCCTTGGCCTATATCCTAATCTGATTTTGGTGCAAGTAATGTTGTTCTTCCCATTACCGTCTCTAGTAAACACACTGTATAAAATAAAATAAAAGTTTATTTGTCACATGCACAGGATGCAGAAGGTGTAAACGCTACAGTAAAATTGTTACTTGCATAGTGGAGTATTTTGTTTAGACATATAGTTAGCTAGCTAATCCCAACTCATACTACCATGCACCATGCATGAATCTGCAAGTAGCTAAAGCTAACCAACTAGGTTCAATGTTAGCTAGCTAGCTAACATTAGGCTATAACAACAATGCAAATGTATTTCTGAGATACAAATAATATTACTACAAAGATAGCAAGCCAACCAGCTAACGTTAGCTAGCTAGCTAACAGTACGCTTTAACTTGCAATGAAAACAACTTTCTGACTAAATTAGAAACGTATGATATCTGAAAATGTAGCTAGACTCTTACCCGTAATCATTGACGAACACTTCTCCCTCTGTGATGGATGCCATGGTTGCCCTTAGTTTGAAGATGTAATCCGGAGACAGGTGTTTTAACAACGGCCTTCTGTGTGTTCTCTTTTCAACTCTCTCTGTATTTGGCAATAATCTCTCTGCTTCCACTGGGCATTCCACTGATTTCAAAAGTTGGTCAACTTCTTCCATGACAACAACACTGTTGATCGCCATTTACTCCACCATCACGGTCATCAGAAGACTCTAAAATGTCTGGTTCAATGAAAATGTTTTTACCTAAATCAGGGATTTCCTCATCGTTTCAGTCAGCATGGCACAATCGTCCTCTAGAAAGTTGCCCATCACAACTTTTTCCCACTGATCTTTGCCGAAAGCGCTATTAACTTCAGGGCAGCAATGCAACACTTTTTCAGTTCTTCATGACATCTTTAAAAAAAAAGCTGCAGTAGAAGGTATTATCCACACATAATGAGCAGCTCATGTTTTAGATAGAAGCATGCTACATGGAAGACCAATTCGAACTCATCTCTCAGCATGTCCAGCCAATCATGGCTAGCGGGAAGGTTCATGTATTGTTCCTTGGCTAATCCAACTCGTCATTTTAAATCTTTATTCATATTTATAGATGGCATACACGTTTGTTATTAAGATACATGAAAGTTCACATGTTCCAAAACGCATTTCTGCCAAAAAAAACACATAATAATAAAATGCCTCTCCTGTGAAGTTGTGACGTGTAACATACGCCTAGCTTCTTGAATTGGGTCACAATTGTTGTCAGTTTAATTGCATAAACAATATGTAATTAAAGTTCATACAATAATTGTGATTCAATATAAATATAACTATAGATTGGAATTGAAATAATAATAATTTCAATAATGATTTCCTAATTGTCTGCATGGTTAAATGATGGAACTCTCCTGATTTAATATAAGATCAATGTTGCATTAATTACATTGCTGAATGTCAACCATTATGCTTTCATTGGAAAATAGTGTGAGATATTATTAGACTGATTTAAATGGAATCAATTTCATATGTATTTTGGACAGCTGCACATACAGTCGTGGCCCAAAGTTTTGAGAATGACACAAATATGAATTTTCACAAAGTCTACTGCCTCAGTTTGTATGATGGCAATTTGCATATTCTCCAGAATGTTTTGAAGAGTGATTAGATGAATTGCAATTAATTGCAATGTTCCTCTGCAATGCAAATGAACTGAATCCACCAAAAACATTTCCACTGCATTTCAGCCCTGCCACAAAAGGACCAGCTGACATCATGTTAGTGATTCTCTCGTTAACACAGGTGTGAGTGTTGACGAGGACAAGACTGGAGATCACTCTGTCATGCTGATTGAGTTTGAATAGCAGACTGGAAGCTTCAAAAGGAGGGTGGTGCTTGGAATCATTGTTCTTCCTCTGTCAACCATGGGTACCTGCAAGGAAACACGTGCCGTCATCTCATCATTGCTTTGCACAAAAAGGGCTTCGCAGGCAAGGATATTGCTGCCAGTAAGTTTGCATCTAAATCAACCATTTATCGGATCATCAAGAACTTCAAGGAGAGCGGTTCAATTGTTGTGAAGAAGGCTTCAGGGCGCCCAAGAAAGTCCAACAAGCGCCAGGACCATCTCCTAAAGTTGATTCAGCTGAGGGATCGGGGCACCACCAGTACAGAGCTTGCTCAGGAATGGCAGCAGGCAGGTGTGAGTGCATCTGCACGCACAGTGAGGCGAAAGCTTTTGGAGGATGGCCTGGTGTCAAGAAGGGCAGCAAAGAAGCCACTTCTCTCCAGGAAAAATATCAGGGACAGACTGATATTCTGCGAAAGGTACAGAGATTGAACTGCTGAGGACTGGGGTAAAGTCATTTTCTCTGATGAATCCGCTTTCCGATTGTTTGGGGCATCTGGAAAAAAGCTTGTCCGGAGAAGACAAGGTGAGCTCTACCATCAGTCCTGTGTCATGCCAACAGTAAAGCATCCTGAGACCATTCATGTGTAAGGTTGCTTCTCAGCCAAGGGAGTGGGCTCACTTACAATTTTGCCTAAGAACACAGCCATGAATAAAGAATGGTACCAACACATCCTCCTAGAGCAACTT